>NC_140950.1:54479862-55122362 GCF_014529385.1 Adiantum capillus-veneris
CACATGTCAAAAGAAGCCATGGTTGAGGATTTTTTGAGAATTTGATATTCAGGAGGACCCAGCAGAACCTCCAGTTTCAACAGCCACCTTACCTGCTCTTAAATGCTGGTCAAGGCCTTATCCCCATGTGTCACAATCAAAAAAATCAGCATTTACCCTCCCCTCTCACATCACTCTAGAGAATATCTTGATGGTGACATATCAGGTGACCTCAATCTGTTGACCACCCTAAGCAAAAAGTAACCCCAATTAGCGGATTTAAGCATGTTTATCCCTAATCCTAAACCCTCTCAGAAACCTATATAAGGAGGCCTTCTCTCACTCAAAACCAACACTTCACCCACTTCACCAAGCAATGAAGCTATGACGACATTGCTCACAACGAGGAGCTATGGATGGAGCTCTACTCTCTCTCCCTCTCTCTCTCTCTCCCTCTAGTATGCTACATTACTAGCCCTAAAACCTAAATAAGGAGTCTTCTCTCATGCTCCATGGCCACCATCATCGCCATCATTCTCTAAGGTATTGATGTGTTGCTAGTAGGATCATACCTACTTGCTGGGTTGATTGTTTTTGACAAGGGATTATGCCATCCTTGGCTTGCTTCTCTATATCCTTGTTATGTATGATCAGATGCCGTTGTATTGTTAAGCTGATGTCTTGTGTATATATATGCTACATAAGGTCCCTAAGCTTCGTTTCTATGTGTTTTGCCATATGTTTTGATGCCATCATAATGCCAGAAGTCTCACTTGCCTATGTGCACTATGTGTGAGGTCCCTAAACCTCTTAATTTAGGGTGGTGCCCCCTTTGTTTTGTTCTTTGCTTGTTTGCATGAGGCGTGGTTTGTGGAGTGTGCACGAGTACAGAGGCCACCCGATTGCACTGCTCTTTTTCCCGCTATCAACTATCTCATTTTGGTCATGCGAAGGATAATCTATTACAGGACTGCAGATCCTGTAATGTGTCCACAAAGGAAAACTCCTCAAACACAGCTGTTATGTTTTCATTGTTTCCTAGCAGACCATGTTCTTTCCACTCCTTTTGTAGACTATGTACATGTTTGCAGGAACCTCGACTCAAGTTCTCACATTTTAGAAAAGAGACGTATCCATATTCTGTTAGACCTGCAAAACCTATACAGAAAACCTCCTTATGTGAGAACCTTTCCCTGCTTGTACCATCATAATCCCGCTCTACAATGGCACCTGGCCAAAACCCATTCTCTCTCGATGATCATAAAACTCTTTACTCAATCTGGGCAATGGGCGCTCTCGGAGACTGTCACGATTTCTTTCATGATTCACACAGACAGTGAGAAATTGAACAACACGTTCTCCATCTTTACTTCTTATCCTAGCATAAGCAGAACCATCATCCGTTACCTTTGCTTCCATTCTAACCCCTACAATGTAGGGTTGTCCAAGGATGGATCATAAGAAGATGTGTCGTGTACAAAGAAATTCTGCTCTTCCTTTACATCTCCAATAGTCACTTTCACACTAGGACAAGCTGCATATAACTCACCTGATGAATTATTTGCTACCTTAACCATCCAGCCATGATCTGTGTCCATTGGTAATTTGCACTTGTTGAATAAGCTCTTTGACATTATGTTTATTTCTGAGCCATGGTCAATCAAGGCAACAAATGGCTCTTCAAGATCACCCACCTTGACCATTGTCTCTGTCGTAGCTCTCGCCCAATGATTCCTGGAAAAGTGACTTCTTGGAATGGCTTCGTACTCCTCATCTCCATTTGAAAATTATACTTGCTTTGTTCTTCTAGAAGAATGGTAGCAACCTACGACATCCTCATCATGCTCTCTGTCTTCCATCTGTATTACCTGTGTCTTTAAGCTTTCTCCTTCAGATTGCGGGCGAATGGTGTCAACAAGAGTTTTCCTCTTCCTCTTGATGATATCAATGATCTCCTCGTGAAACTCGCGCTTGGCTATGCCAAGGACCTCCCCCAAGGTAAACTCTATTTTGATATTCAAAATTCTTTCTTCTAGAACTTTCTTTAAGTTTGTAGCAGCCTCAATATCAAACTGTGACATGTTTAGTAAGGGGGACTAGTCTGAGGGCTACTGCCTTGGAAATAATTTTGTAGGCTATCAACATCATCGTTATAGGGCATCAATGCTTCAGTTGAGAACAACATACCTGTTTGGGGATGAGTTTGATAAGCCCTCTCTTTACACTTATCTCCAACAACCCTTTGGAAATGACTTTGTTGGTTGACAAGCATCACATCTTCAAACATATTCTTTAGCATCTCCAAAAAGTGTTGGACACCATATGCCTGCCATCAAGATTGCTCTTGTGGTGGTCTCACTAGAAAAGTGACCTCCAGCTAATCCAACATGTGCTTTCTCTATAATCGGAATATACTCGTTTTCATTTTCACAAAGACGCAAATGTTGATCTTTACCTCTCCAATACAATTGGTTCCCAATAAGAGCATAGTCTCTTGCTTCAGTTTCAATTGCTCTTTGACATCGTTTACTCATATCCTCAGGAAATGTTCGGCTCGATAAGTAAGTGACCAGATAATTACTCCACTTAGGAACAGGTGACATTTGAAACAATGTTACATGAGGTATGGGTGTTTGTTTTTGACATTGAGGGCAATCCTTTACAAAAGATCGAACATCTCTCCTCATAGTCGGCCAAAATACTCCAAGTCTCAAGATTCGTTGCATAGTTTGGTCTTTCGCAAAGTGAAGTCCTACAATCGTAATATATGCTTGACTTAGGTATTGTTCTTTTTCTTCAGGGTTAACGTATAAAAGCAGTATCCCATCCCAATTTCTTTTGTATAGCCTTCCAGCTAGTAATTGATACATAGCCGATTGCTCAATTAATCCGATTATGATAGGAAGTGGTATTTGTGAATCCATTTGAGCTATTGTCATTAATGACACAATGTTTTCCGACCATCTAGGTATCATTTCTACGGAGAACAAATAGGCATCTGGTAGATCATCGTTTATCCCTTTAGGTGATTCTCTTGAAACAATCCTTGACAAATGATCTGCTCGTTGATGTGTAGTGCCTTTTTTTATAACCACAGTGAAATGAAATTCGAGGAGAATGATGAACCATCTCACTATTCTCCCTGTATTGCATGGCTTGCTGACCAAATACAACAAAGCTTGGTGGTCCACAAAGAACACAAACTTGTTGGCTAATAAGTAATGTCTATACTTTTTAACGGCATAGATCATTCCTAGTCCTTCTCTTTCGATGGTGGTGTAATTCTTTTCTATCATGTTCAATTGTCGGCTAGCATAAGAAATAGGAAAGTCAATTTTTCCATCTCCTGGTTGAGTTAGTATACAATCAACAACAAAATTTGAAGCATCTACATGTACGTGGAATACTTATCTCAATCTGGTGCTTTCAATATTGGAGCTGAGATGAGAGCTTGCTTGAGCTTCATGAAGGATTCTTCACACGCCTCGGTCCATTCAAAGTGTGTAATCAAGCTATACGTGGGTTTTGCAATTATAGTGTACATGTAGATGAACCGTCGGTAATATCCACAATGCCCTATGAAGGCTTGTACCCCCTTGACTATTGTTGGTGTAGGCAATTTAGCAATGACATGAATATTCTCAATATCAGTAGCTATGTCATTTTTAGACACTATGTGCCCAAGAATTTTTCCTTGTCTACCCATGAATGTGCACTTTTCAGGATTTAAGAAAATCCTACAAAGTCTACATTTTTCGAATACCTTTTTGAGGTGTTCAAAATGATTAGCCCGGATTGATGAATGTACGCATAGATCATCCATATATACTTCTAAGAATTTCCTAAGATATTATTTGAAAGCATGGCTCATCAACCTTTGAAACGTGGCTGGAGCATTAGTTAACCCAAATGGCATAACCCGATAGGCAAATATACCCCATTCTGTTGTAAAAGCAGTTTTATGTTGATCTTTTGGGTCAACCAAAAGTTGATTGTATCCCAAAAAGCCATCTAAGAAGCCGTAAGCTTCTTTTCCTGCAACTCGTTCTAAAACATGCTCAGTTATCGAAAGAGGAAAGTTGTCTCTAATGGTAGCTGCATTCACCATTTTGAGATTAACACACACTCGTAATTTTCCATTCTTATTGGGTACTACCACTATTGGAGACACCCAATCTGTGTGTTCAATTTCGTAAATGAATTCAGCTTCCTTTAGTTTTTCAATCTCTTCTTTTATCTTCCTGGCAAATGTTTTGTTATACGTGTATGGTCTCTGTCTACTTGGTTTCACGTCATCTCTCATGGGTATGGTATGTTGACAAATTTCTGGATCAGCACCCTTGAGATCCTTGTAAGACTAAGCGAAGATATCTCGGTATTCCTTTAACAAGCTTAGCAAAATATTTTCTTCTTCTTCTGTTAGGTCATTTGCAACGTAAGCAGGTTTAGGCTCTTCTCCTGGTTTAGCCAGGTCTATCCTTTTAGGGTTTTCAGGTCCTTCATAAGACTCGCCTTGTTTTCGTAGCTCCCTAACAGGTTGTTCAACTATGATTTTTCGATCTTGGAGAGTATACTTTTTGTAATTGGATGGAACATGCATTACATCCTTACCATCCTCTTCCGTGGTTTCCATTTCGGTTGTGTATATCTCCTTTACAGATTTTTTCAACTCTTAATATTTCTTTTTCCGCTCGACTCTGGTCATGAGTGGTTTCTTATCCTGTGATTTTTCTTGAGTACCCTTCCTTGTTTTTATCGATGTTTAAGACATTTCTGAGTTTTTGTTTGAAGGATATCTCCCAGTTGTTTTGTCCTTGATGCAATCATTAGCATTTATCTCCATCAGGAATTGTGTTTTACTGGCATAGGTCATGTTTTCACAATTCCGGTGTCTCTCTTTTGTCTATATCATTTTTGTCTTCTTGATTTCTGGTTTGGAAAGTCAAAAGATTTTTCCTCCCCTCCTTTTAAGAGTAACTTAGCTTTCCTATGCTCATTTTCTGACCCCGAATCTTTTGAGGTAGCTGAGTGTTCATCTAACTCATCAGTTGCATCGTAATAGAGGTCTGAAAAGACTTGTTGAGCTTTCATTAAGTCCTTGGGTTCCTCATCTTCGTTTTCCATGTTGAGGATTGAAATCATTTGGATGGGAATTATGTCGTAGCCATCCTCATTGCAGAATTGGGTAGGCATAGACGTATTCACATATACATCCATTGTTGCTAAAATTTGAGTACACTCAAATGGCTCAAACAAATACTCTGGAAAGGGTTCAGGTACGTAAGCTTCGTCTGTGCAGTCCCTTTCTAGGATACATTCTTCTTGTCTTAAGCTTCCGTTTTTTGAAGCTCCACACATCCAAATAGGAGTGTCTTTGTTTAACCAGGATGGGAGTTTATTTTTAGCAGAAGAGACTGAATCAAACTCTTGGATGGGTGTTTTCAAGACATCTTTATAAGTGTGATCTTTTAGATTTACTCTTGTTATAGATCCCACTTGCTTCAAGTACAGATAGTTGTTTCTCCAATCTTGGATAAACTGTACATGTCGCATGAAAGGTCTTCCCAATATGATTTCATAGTTGAGTTTTTTCCCAAAGTCTACTATGACAAAAGTGTGTTGATATTCAATTCCACAGAAATTGACTATCACTTTTTCAAGCAGCCCTAATGGTCTCTCAATGTGTCCGTCAGCCAACTGCAATTTCATTCGAGTTTGTCTAATGGCTGGCTGTCCCCAGGATTCCCATACTGCTTTAGTGGCTTTGGCTATGCCCGCTCCACTATCCAGTATCGCCATGGTTTCAATGTCATATATTTCACTGGGAGGGTGGTGTTTCCTTCTTCCCCTTCATAATATTCTCCGACTTTGTTCATAGGAACTGATCGAATCTCTTTGTTTTCCATATCATTTTTCAATTTTTCCAAATTCTTCGAGATTAACCCCGTTATCCCCACCTTCTCTAGGGTTTTTTGCAAATCATTCATAAGTATGGTCTAAGTTTTAACAATTCTCCCAAGGTAAGAGTGCATTGGATGGGTGTAGACATGATTGAATGAATGTTGTCTCTTCTAGGGTCTGTTCGGCTCTTTTTACTTGAGTGATCTTGCACATGATGGATTCATCTTCGTTATCTCCCAAGTAAGAAGGTAATGTTTTCAAGGTCAATAGTTTCGACATTCCTGAAGCTTTCGATCCGTAATCCCCGTACAAGGATTGTACATCCATGTTCATATTAGAAGGTAGGTTATCCAACCAGCCTTCTTCTATAGGAGCTGACTTGAGAGTTAGGCTCCCATCATTGATCTCTCTTACTTTTTTCCATCAGTGTCCTGGCCAGTTTTCCTCTACGAATGGAATTCCGTCTAAGGCATCTTTGTTGTCAGGCACTATGAGCTTTGGTTCGTTTGTTTCAAGATGAGTATCTACCACCACATCGGATTTTTCTTTCGTTTCTTTTACTACAAGCTCTTCAGGTTTTGCAATACTTTCAAGCTTGGGTTTTTGTTTTTCCAGCATTTCTTGCGTGATTCTTACCAAATTTTGATAAGCTTCCAGCTTAGCTGCTTCCATGTCTGGAGATGGATAATTTTTCCACATGTTTTGGCCGGCTTTAAGTCTTGCTTGGTAGGCTTCTAAAGCGGCATTAATAGGCTCAAAAATTTTATCAACCAGAATGGATCCTCCAGATTTCACGGTTGTTTCCTTGAATTCACTGCCAATTTCTTTTAACTTATCTTGGACTATCTTCCTTGCTTTCTCCTTGATTTCAACCCGTTTTTTTTGTTTTCTCATCTTATATCTTTTGCTTCTGCTTCTCTTGATTCTTTGAGAAGAAACTTTTGTATTTTTCGAATCATTAGAGAAGTTGTGTTTCTTTTTCTTTGCCTGGGCTCTAGTGATTATCTTGATTGGAACAATCAGTTCACTCTTTGATGAGCTACTAGGCATCACTTGGACTACGTTTACTACATTTTATCCTTGTTCAAAGGATTTTTAGGACAATCTTCTTAAAAGTGTCCTCCCTTTTTGCAAGATTGTATGCAATATGATTCAATTGGTTTGAGGTTTTTGTCAGGCTCTGGGCATTCATTTTTCCAATGATCATCAACACCACAGTTATGACAGTTTCATGTTCTTAGCTTCATCATGGGTCTTCCCATGGGAGGTCTGACACCTTGATTAGCTACATAATACATTGGTGCGAGCTCTGGTGGAGCATAAATCAAGGTTTCTTCCATTGGTGGTGGATGTAGGTTATACCAATCTCTTTCTACCATTACTGTAGATGGACTACGCTCTGCATAGGGTGTAATAGGCACTAATGCTTGTTCATCTATGACTCCTTCAAAGTGCATGTACTTTACAGGCACTGCGTTATGTCCTGGATACGGAGGTTGTTGTCCCAACACAGGTTGAGGTCTTCATTGGTGGTCTTTGAGCTTGGGCCATATTAGGCTGATATCTCTACATGGGTTGTCCCTGTGGCCTCATGGGCGCGCACTGAACATTCCCATCATACTTTGGCCTGAAGTAGCACTCATGGGTCTCATGGTTAATCCCTTTACCCTCGATTGCGCACCATTTTTGTGGCCTAATTGGTTGTCCCTGTGGAGGTATCCCTTGTCCTGGTCCCCTCACATGTGCTTTTTTCATGTTGTTCATCATGTCATTCATCCTTTTTAGCATATCTTCTATGGCTGAGAGTGGTGCCGTAGTAGCCGTTCCCACTTGTGCTGGTTTAGTGGATGTTGTTTTTTAGCTTTGTTTATCCTTAGGGACATCTTCTTCATTTAAAATCTCGCAATCGTCTCCTAGGTCAATAGCATCAAACACACACGCTTCTAGGGTTGTATGCTTTTTACTATAGAGTATAGCATGAAGTTCTTTGTTTAGCAGTCCCTCCATAAACAAAGATACAAGTCGTTCTTCTGCAGGTATCTCCATCTCTGGGGATCTAGCAATGTATTGTTTCATTCGAGTTACACAATCCCTAACAAACTCACCATGTTTCTGTTTAAAGCTATAGATTTGAGCTATCGTATTATGTTTGATCCTCGTTTTGGAACAAGCAGCTACAAATCCTTGAGCTAATGTGTTCAGGTCCATGATTGACCTTGGTGGAATGTTTTGGAACCATGTCAATGCTTTTCCTTCTAATGTCATTCCAAACCCCTCGAATTGAGTATGGAAATCGAATATACGCTCTGCTCTTAGCACTTGCTTAAAGCTTGCTAAGTGGTCGTATGGATCCCCTAATCCACTGTATTTTCTGATCCATTTTTGAAAATCAGCTGGTCTGACCCGTCTGTTTGTTTCAACTCTCGGTCTTCTGGGGGTTGGTCCTATTCCGAGTCCTTCAAACCAGTCTGTTGAAAATAGTGACTCATGCAGCCCTGGACTGGCCTTAGTGTCACCCGATTTTCTACGTGATGAGGTGGTTTCTGGTTTCTTCACATTACTCTCAGATGATCTCTCATGGTGTTCATCTCTTGGAATTGTTTCTGGTCCTTGTCCCAATATCCAATCTCGTATGGAATACCCTTGGTATGTGGTTTGTTCTACCTCCTCAGGAGTCATCATAACAAAGTTGTTTTTATAACAATCCCTAAACAGATAGGTTGGTAGGTCTGATGATCCCTTATCTTTGATCTTGAAAATATAGATAATCTTCATGGCTGTTAATTGTCCTGGTTTGGCATGAGAAGTCCACATAAGATCTTTTATGTTTCTATCTTCCCAACAATAGACTTGGATCATAGGATTATCCGTCCTAAGCCGTTTCAAAGGCTTCAAGTCTACTTGATCATATCCCTCGAATTCCAAAGTTGGTGGTCCTTCTTTTGCTGACATATATGGTATTATGGTGTCTACTTCTAACCCCCATTTGTCTATCACGTCAGGGTTTTCGACTTGTAAATATTGAGTTCCGTTTCGATCCATGTACATTTTTCCTTGTTTGTTTGCCCTAACCTCTTCTTCGAACTCAATACCATGGTCATCAATGCAAATAGCATACTCCTCGTCAGAGTCCAAGTAAACCTGGGCTCCATGACAGTTAGTCTTGTACAAAGATAGTATATGCTTATAGCGCACTATCGTTCCGGTTTCTGAGTGAGTCGAGAAAGAAGACATTTTGGATGTTGAATCTGAAAAAGTATCTGAGATTTCTTTAGGAATTGTGTGCAAGGAATTGCCTTGATTCACACTTTCTTCGGTAGATACTCTACTGGAGGTTTCTCCAAGTATGCCCTAATTTCCTAGTACATGACCAGATCTAAGGTTCATATAAGCTTATGAAGCCCTGGATAGAGTACTCACCTTTGGATTGACTTGTCGTCAATTTCCACTTGATTCAATTGCAACTTTCTGTCAAGCCACGGATTCCTTGTCTGCAACCTGATTCCTATACAAACTTGATCAAGTTAGCTATTCTTCTATAAAGACAATAGAGTTTTTGCTAACTCTCGTAATTGGTCTCTGTGTATCACTTCAAATCGAGCTATGAGAGTCAAAATTTGACTTTCAAATTCGACTTTAGCAAAAATCAAAGGTCTAATTTGCAACCTGTAAATTGAGTGTACATGTATCAATTTTGATCCGATTGAACCCAAAATTGCCTTGTGGCTTTATATTATGTTGATCTATCACTGTATAAGTTCAAAAGTCAAAATTGATGTCTCTGGATAGCAGAAGTAAATAATCATGATTATTTTCTTTTGTCAGTTTTTTGTACTTTTTTTATTGGTTTAGCAAGTATACAACTTGTTAAAGTCCCTGGACAAGTTTCAACAAGTTTGGACAAAATCTCATCAAGTTTACCAACTGTTTGGTGTCCGCAGACTCTGATTTTGAGAATCTGGCTTACGTCTCACTTTTGAGATTCAAATTTCACTAAAATTGATTTGTGAGGTCTAATTGATGTGCTTGACCTTGTGGTGTACTCAAATTTGCAAAATCATCAAGTTTTGAGCAGATGTAAATAATCGCGATTATTTACTCTTGCTATATTTTTGCAAGTTTTTGCCCCAACTTTGACACGGATCTGTTAAGCACCTTTAGTTAAGGTCACTAGCCAAGTTTCATCAAGTTTGGACAATTTTTGGTCAAATGGTCATCAATTATGTGTCCGCAGACTAACTTTGTAATTTTAGTCACAAATCTCAATCCAGTGATCCAAATCTTACCAAATTTGGTTTGTGGGCTTATTACAACATAGTAAAACTAGTGGTATGCTGACTTGGTCAAAAAATTTGAAAAAGTGGGCAGATGTAAATAATCGCAATTATTTACATTCCATAAATTTTTGTAAATTTTTGGTCAAGTGAGCATGTACACATGTTTACCACATCACATAAGCCTATGAATCAAATTTCAACAAGTTTGGATAACTTTTTCCCCAATTTATACTCAAAATTCAAAAAGTTAGTACAAACTTTAGTTTTTTTGCGAGTTTAGTGATCCAAATCTCTTAGGCCTTTACAAAAGTTGTTTGTACACATGCAATGAGTCAATGGTATGAACCTTGGTCAATTTAGAGCAGAAAGTTAATAATCACGATTATTAACTTTACGCTTGAAATGAACACTTTTTTGTAATTTTTTCAAAGACAGTTTTTATGAGCTATTTTAAGCCTATGAATCAAGTCAAAACTTAATTTGGCCTAAAATGTCAAGAAAGAGTAAATAATCTGAGTTTTAGCCAACTCTTGAAATTTTTAACTCGAAGTGTCTTTGAGTTTACCAACTAGTTCAGACAACTCTTAGGCTTACTTTCCAATCAAATTGAGTGGATTCGAGTCTTTTCGAACTATTTCTAGCCGTAGACCTGAAATTCTGCAACTTCCAATAACAACTTACGCTTGATTCTTTCAGAGAGAGCAATGTTCTGAAATCCACCTCGGATCCTACTTACCCTACTCCTAGATTCTCATGCAATGGGGTTGTGGAAAGTGTCCACAAACACTCGTTTTCTTATTTTTTATGTTTTTCGGAGCACCGATCTTAAGACTTGTATCGTCTACCAATCATTCTCCAAATCCTAATTTAAATCTACAATCCTACAATCCTAAAGATACTCAGCAAGTACGATTACTTCCAAGCTACCTTTACACAGCAAAAGACGACAATCTTAAGCTATGCGGTTTCTAAAAGAAAGTTTTGAACTCTAGGTGAACCTAAAGGAAGTTCAAGGACAAATACACAAGACGCTCGTGTTTTTTCCTAGTTTAGCTCTCTTCGATCCCCGGCAACGGCGCCAAATGTGGGACGCATGTCTAAGCTCACCATCCTATCTTATCGCAGTATTAGCGAGAACCACGATTAATTTGTCAAACCATGGGACGAAGCTGACTCAACTAGTGCATAGAGGGTACAAGAGGGTGTCAATCTCTTGAAAAACAACTAACAACTCGCATCTAACTCAAGCTACACTCAAGTGACTAAAATCACTAAAAGCCAATCGCTCATCGGCAAACAAATCACATCTGTTTCAGCATCAAATGACATCCAAACGTAACGAAACTTCTATGACAAGTTTATAAGACCTAAGCACACATACTTATGGTTTCAAACCCCACTTTAGGTCAAGTTCCAAAATCGCAATTATTAACAGCAGTGGATTTTTGACCTAGTCGTTTTCGACCCAGAATATATTTAAATGCTTAGCAATGATGCCCCAATACCCCACCTATGCTTAGTTTTTGATTTGAACATGTAAATTCCTAGTTATAATGAAATTAGGCCGCGGATCGACGACGCCAAAAGCTACAAAATACTGTGAATGGCTTATGTCAATTGTAATGATTGCTAAGAGAGGTCATATATCCTCATCTGTGCTCTCATATCCAATCACGAGTGGCACTTTGACCATGTGATGCTTCATGTCCAAACATATGCCCCTTACTTATACACTATTTCCCTCTCAGAGGCCGTTAGCCCTATTTTCATGTACTTCACAAGTAGCTCCCTTTCGCGCTTCAAGGTTTGGGTGTTGCACCACAAAAAAACGCAAACCAAAAACACTTCAATTTTGTTCATCTGCCTATGATTTAAGCTGAAAACATACTATTAGCAAATTTCATCTCACCTCATCCTAGGGCTTGCCATTTTTCGTCTCGAACGAGTCCTCCTTACCCTAAACAAGCTTCTTATGATGGATTCTCAACCACATCAGCCTACACAAATCCACCTCTACATACATAACATCCATTGGCCCCCTACAATATAATAGATAGAACTGCAATCTGTGTAAAAGGCTAGACATGGCCTACATCCCAAAGCTCAAATATCTGCTTTTGCTTCAAGTGAAATTCAGATTGCCACCGATTTGGTGATGATGAGAGGGCCAGATTAACAGGATTATCGTCAATATTTTCACCTCTCAAGTTCTATCACCTTCACAACAAAAACACAGGGAGAATTCAACAAAGTTTATTGCTGATCCAATGAGAACAAGAAGTTGCAGACTAAAATCTCCTTTAAAAGATTAAATAGATTATCAAAACTTTCACTTGGTGAGACACAACTCTTACCACGAGAGGCGAGTAGGTGTTTCTGGTATTGAAGCTTAGCCACCCTCTCTTTGTGATTAGATACATATTCATGAACACTCCCTATGTTGTCCTCTATCATGAACATAGCCATATTTAGTATTGCATGTTCTTTGGCAGAAACAATGTGAGAAGTAAAGTTTAGAATTACCTTCTTGAGGTGAGAATGTTCTCATCAATGATAAGACCATTTTTTGAAGAAAATTGAAGTGCTTGATGATTGCCATCAGGAGAGCTCCTCCCACTGTTGACATGAAGCAGCGCAAGATTATGGCGGCATACTTGAATGATGCATGGCTTGAATGGTGAGCAACACATATCACTTGGTCCTGCAGAAATTTCGCACACACAGTAGCCCATTGAGGGTGTGAATAAGCTAGTATGGAGCATGCAGATGCAGCCCACCTCATAGCCCAGCCATAAGCATGCGCCAAGCTCAAGCAAAGAGCCTACCTATTCAACAAGGCATGGCAACCCCTTGAGGGTGTGAATGAACTGGTCTGGAGTGTGCAAGCCACCTCATATCCAAGCCACTAGCATGCACCCTTCTCAAGCAAAGAGCCTACCTAATCAACAATGTAAGGTAGCCCTTGACAATACCTCCATAAACTGGCTTTGCATGAATGGAGATGACACAAAGTTTATTATAGGAGAGGGGAGACTGCGAAGGTTAACACCCGATAGTTCATATCCACGTGGATGCCCTCCAATGGCTCCAGAATGAGCGCTAGCAGGACTACCAATGGTGACCACTCATCTTTGGATTGGGTAGATAGCCCTTTAATGCTAATTGGGTGTGGACACATTGAAGGGGATTCTGGGTGCATAGTCCTAGTCGTTCTTCTTGTACACTTTTCCGGTGTATGAGGAGAGTGGCCGGGAGTGCCCTACCCGACTCCTAAAACAAAACAAAACACATTGAAGGGGAGTGCCCATTCCCACATTCAGACCTGTTTTTGTAACAAAGAAAATGTTAAAAGCTAGATTTGGCCCACCTACCCTTACCAAAATGTCACCATGTTACCCTGCCTTATAGAGCAACACGTGGCCCTCCTAGTCAAATTCTAAACTCCTTAAAATTTTGGAATTTGACCCCCTCAACCTCCTTGGGACCTTAAGTGTTCTCCTATTGGCCCCTCTACCCTACTCACATGGAATTCTTGCAGCAACTCAGCCTAAATATTTAGTTCACGATTGCAGGCCGTGAATCCACCTGATAGTCAATGCAGACAATGCAAAGAACTGGTGACTCGGTGAGCAGAGGGCTATGGGGGCGACCTCTGCAGGACTTCGCACTAGCAAGGTCAGAACACCATTATTTTTGTTCGGGTTTTCTTTTCTGCTCTCTCTCTCTCTCTCTCTCTCTCACACACACACACACACACACACACTCACTCTCTCTCTCTCTCTCTCTCTCTCTCTCTCTCTCTCTCTCTCTCACACACACACACACACACACACACACACACACACACACACACACACACACACACACTTGTTTTGTGTCCGCAGAGCATCTCCAAATCCCCTGAAATAGTAGGGAAGGAAGCAATATCAGCAAGTCAGGTCCAACATGGAGAGAAAGAGAACGATGAAGGCTGGAAACTAGAGAGTTTTTCTCTTATGAGCTCACTAAAAGCCTGTGCTGCGAAGAAGGATTTGTACCAGGGCAGTAGGATACATGCTCATATTTGCTGCAGTGGGCTACTTGACAAGGACACATACTTAGGAAGCACGTTGGTCAGTATGTATGCCAAGTGCGGTGCGCTTGTCAGAGCACAACAAGTTGTTGACGAGCTTTCAGTCCGGGATGTCGCCTCTTGGACTGCACTGATTGCAGGATATCTAACATGGGCATGGCAAAGAAGCTCTAGGTTGTTTCAATCAGATGCAAAGAGAGGGTCTCTCTCCAAATGCTGTCACCTATGCTTGCATCTTGAAAGCATGTAGCATTATGCAAAACGTGGAGATGGGCAAGCAAATTCATGATGAGATTGTTAGTCAAGGGCTCTTGGAAAGAAATGTTGTGCTTGGCAATGCTTTGGTTGACATGTATGCCAAGTGTGGTGAATTCGTGAAAGCACTTAAGGTGCTTAAGGAGCTTCCTATGAGGAATGCCATCTCTTGGACTGCACTTATTGCAGGGCATGTCCAACGTGGGCAAGGCAAAGAAGCTCTAAGCTGTTTTAAGCGAATGCGAAGAGAGGGTCTCTGTCCAAATGCCATCACCTATGCTTGCACCTTGAAGGCATGTGGCATCATGCAAGAGGTTGACATGGGCACCCAAATTCATGATGAGATTGTTAGTCAAGGGTTGCTGAAAAGAGACGTCGTGCTTGGTGGTGCTTTGGTCGACATGTATGCGAAATGTGGTGTACTTTTGAAGGCACATAAAGTGCTTGAAGAGCTTCTTGTCCGGAATGTCGTTTCTTGGAGTGCATTGATTGCAGGGTATGCACAACAGGGGCAGGGCCAGGAAGCTCTGGGCTGTTTTCAGCAAATGCGGAGCGAGGGCTTCTCTCTGGATGCGATCACCTATGCTTGCGTCTTGAAGGCATGTGGAATTATTAGAGATGCTGATGTGGGTAAACAAATCCATGATGAGATTGCAAGTCAAGGGTTGCTGAAAAGACACGTCGTGCTTGGCAATGCTTTGGTCGACATGTATGTCAAATGTGGTGTACTTTTGAAAGCACGAAAAGTTTTTGATGAGCTTCCTATTCGGGATGCAATCTCTTGGAATTCATTGATTGCAGGATATGCTCAAGACGGGCAGGCCCAGAAAGCCCTGGGCTGTTTGCATCAGATGCGAAGTGAGGGATTCTCCCCGGATGCGGTCACTTATGCTTGTATTTTGAAGGCATGCGCCATAATGCAAGACATTGACATGGGCCAAAAAATTCATGATGAGATTGTTAATCAGGGGCTCTTAAACAAAGACGCAGTGCTTTGTGGAGCTTTGGTCGATATGTATGCCAAATGTGGTGTACTTTTGAAATCACAAAAGGTTTTTGATGAGCTTCCTATCCGGGATGTAGTTTCTTGGAGTGCCTTGATTGCAGGATATGGCCAACAAGGGCAGGGCGAAGAAGCTCTGTACTGTTTTCAGCGAATGCGGAGTGAGGGTTTTTCTCCAAATGTTGTCTCTTGGACTGCGCTTATAGGAGGGTATGCCCAGCAAGGGCAGGCCAAGAAAGCTCTGGACTGTTTTCGATGTATGCAACAGGAGGGCATCTCCCCAGATGCAATCACTTTTGTTAATGTGCTGAATGCATGTAGTCATTCAGGTCTAGTGGATGAGGGTGAAATGTATTTTGATAACATGAAGAAAAAATATGGCATTGCACCAAACAACGAGCACTACACTTGCATGGTTGGACGTGCAAGGCTTTTTGACAAAGCTATGAAAGTAATTATGATGATGCCATCATCTGAATATCCTCCAGTTTGGTCTTCTCTTCTAGGTGCTTGTTGAAAATGGGGGAATGTGAAGCTAGGAAGGTTTGCGTTTGAGCGTGCAGTACAACTAGACCATTATGATGCTGCAGCATATGTGTTGATGAGTAATATTTATGCAGCTGCTGGCTTGCAGGAGGAGGCTGAAAACATTGAATGCATGAGAATAAAAAATGCGGCTTGGAAGCAGCCAGGAAGTAGCTCTTGGGTTGTTGAGAGTGGAAATGTTAATAAATTTGTTGTTGGGGATACCACTCATCCACTAAGCAGACAAATCTATGTGAAGCTACAGGATCTTGAACTCAAATTGTCCCAACAAGGATATTCCCCAAATTTGCATTGGGTCTCACAAAACCTTTCCGTGCAGTCCAAAACAGTTTTGCTTTGTCAGCACAGTGAGAAGTTGGCCATTGCTTGTGCGATAATCAATACACCAGAAGGGAAGGACATACGCATCATGAAGAACATGCGAGTTTGTGGGGATTGCCATGCTGCTACCTCACTGTTATAAAAAATAGAGAAGCGTAAAAAACTCTGGTTAAAGATGCAAACCACCTTCATGTTTTTGAAAGTGGGAGTACTCCCGAAAGATGTCTTTTGGCTACAAACTTCCAAAATCATACTCAAGATCATGGCTCTGTTGGGACTTTTGATTGGAAACTAGATGATGGGTTATGGGTCTATGGTTAAACTCTTATTTCTCCACTAGATATGGCAGAAAATGCTGGTTGAGGTTTGCTTTTGAAATCTTGTTGTGATTGTCCTGGATTGCAACCCTTTGGCTATCGACATGCGACTCCTGATTGCTTGAGGAGATAGTACATAGTGTGGATCAGATGTGCCACCAAGAATGTGTGTAGATAGGCTAGGGTCTCTTGCTTTGCTACCAATGATGTCCACGCTTGGTCTATAGTTGTGTTTGCTTCGGAAAACGCAGGTGTCAACTGCATTTGCTACCCCAAATGCAAGTGTTGCTGCTGAAGCAAAATGATGATGGTGGGTTGATTTAAATGATGGAGTGATGTCTCCTGTGTGCTGGTTTGATGTGAAAACTGTCTGGATAATGACCACGCGAATGGTATCTTTTGAACTTCACTCTTATCTGTTGTCTGCCTGTACTGGGAAATCCATTGCAGTCGTGCTGCTGAATACAATGGTACAGGGGCTTGATGCTGGAGTAGGTTTTGGTATGCTGTCTCCCACTGTGGCTATATGGAATATGCATATCTTGAGAGTAGAAGATGCAGCTGCATTGGCTATATATGAGGAGATGTTGAGGACTTCCTACTCACGTGGTCTTTAGATTGGTTTTTAACTATTGTTATTGTGAAGGGAGCTACAATGGCCATGAAATGTGAGATTATGCCTGCTTCAACATTACAAATGAGTTATTCTTTCTCTTCTATCTTGGAAAGATTACTCCTATGGTATTAAAAACTCTCTATTGGTTGGTAGGGCCAGTAGAAGTTGTTTTCGGTCACTGTACAACTTTCTTTTGGATAAGAGATGATGTGTGGTTAATTTTGACTCTGCTCTTTGCTTCGGCTGATTAGAATCGAGGTGCCGGTTAACATCCTCATTTCTCCTTGACATTCAGAAGGCTGTTGCTACCTCTTCTTAGACTGAAAGTAGCACTTATTTCCCGTGAATGGGTTATCTGAGTTCTTTCTCTACGTTTGATGAAACCTGTTGGGCCAATGAGAGATGGAGAATACTGATTTGGACTAAGCTTGATCTGGCATGCTCTTCAAGATATTGACGAGTGCTAGGGTACCCCGATTTCAAAAATGTAATTTGCATCAGAATCTGTGGGAGATCCCACTTTGTACTCTCTTTCTCTCATGCACCACTGGTGCATGGTACTCCACCTCACACATGCCTATGAAGCTAGAGTTTAAAACCGTGTGCCTGGGCTTGTTTGTCTGTAGCATGAGTAGCCTGTGTAGCACATGACTTTGATCTACATTTCCAACAGGCAGGAGGACGTTGCCGCCCCGGATCATTGTTGGGGTATAGGGATGGTGCAAAATGGTAGGCTGATCAACCACGAATGCACCTGAGCTGAATAGCGTCGTTCTGCCCGGGGGGGGGGGGGGGGAGGTGTTTACTAGAGCAGAGGACTAGGAGAAGAGAGAGAAGGGGGAGGGGAGAGGAAGCATGAGTAACTAGGCCAATGATCTCTCCCATTAGAGCCAGAAAATAGAGGGTTAGAGGCACAATAGAGGATGAGTGAGGAAGGCCAAACCAAGCCTTATTTCTTTCCAACCATATATATGCCATAGGAAAGCTCCTCCGAGACGGGTCCAGAGAGGAACATCCAGGAAGCTACACTCACCTAGCAACAGAGGTCTCCAAGTGATCTGTGATGACCAACAGAAGAGGCGTTTTGCACTTATCTCTTAAACAAGAAGGGAGTCTCTTCATGCAATTTGCACATATTGCAAATCCCAACTGATACACCAAAACTTTTAGCTTTTGAACCTGTTCAGATCCCTTGTGAATAATGAGCCACATCATGCAACTTTGCTTGATCGACAAAGGGCAGGCCCAAAGACATTTAAACCTGTATGACCATTGCTTAGAATTCCATGAGACTCTCCATTTGCTATTTAGCTTAGCAATGAGGGACTAATCAACTTTCTCCTCATTTCCTTTACATGCATAGATGCTTTTGCATACTTTGAAAAGAGAGAGGGGATTGCCTTGAAACAACTTTGCAGAGTTGCTTGCATGCTTCGAATTCTCTCTAAGACCACCCTTGAGAAATATGAAACTATTGAACTAATTCCGCTTTAGTAAGCCAGACACCATCCCTGTACACATCTTTCCTATTCTTTAAACCTATTCTGAAGTATTTGTGTGCTCTTCTTGAAGTTGCCAGCCCTTTGATTTAGAATGCAATCCAAACTAGATAGAATCCTGTATAACGAAAAGCACATAGAGAAGGTGTGATCCTTTGGGGGAGACCAAAGAGCTTTCCTCCAATTCCAAGCTTTCCAAAGCCTACAAACAAGGTAAGTACCCTTTGGAATGAAGTTAGCATTAGAAACCAAAACTTCGTTAGCTCAGAAACTATTCCAATCTTTATTGTCTCCAAGGTGAAAATTTTGAATAATTCTTTTGATCAGAATTGCCCAAAAATCTATGGAAGATGAGACCCTCCATATCCATTTGCTTGCCAACTTGCTTGATAGTTGTTGCATATTTAAGACTCGCCCAAACCACCGAGTTCTTTATCCCTCCAACAAGTCTGGTAGGCCACCTTGGGGATTTTGTTTAAGTCCTGAGAGCTACCTAAAAGAAATCTTCTTGCCAAGGAAAAAACCTTGTTCAGTTGATATTGAGAATGCATTCAACAAGAAAGAAAAAAGATGAGGGAGGATAGTAAACAATAATCTAAAATAAATCTCTTGCATAAAGATTAGGCTGATGGTTTTGTCATGTTTTTCTTGAACTTGTCAAGCACCCAATTCCATCTTTGATTGAAGGAGACCTTGAACCCCATAAGTATGCCTAAGAGTTTGAAAATATGTCCATTCTCAATGGCCTTACATCTAGATTGTGTGACAATTGCAGGGCAATCACCTTTTGACACTTTATAACTTGTTTTTGCATGATTGATCACATAACCACTAGCCAAACAGAAAATACTTACGCATTCCCAGAAATTTACAACTGATTGTGCATCATCCCTTACAAGATCATTAGTATCATCTGCAAAATGTTGTAGGCATAGTTGATCTGTAGACCCTTTTATACGGATGGCTTTCAATTTACCTTGTTGGAGAAAGTCTTTGACTAGCTAGCACAAAGCATCAGAGGAAATGCCATAAATCAGGGGTGAGAGGGGGAAGCCTTGCCTAATAGACTTGTGTAAAGGAATCGAAGGAAATTCTAGCAGTAGCATTGCCAAACAGTATCTGAACAAGCCTGGCAAATCCTCTACCCAGACCCATTTCATGCATGCACTGCAAAATAAACTCCGATTCAATTCAGCTTGGAGACATGCAACACACAAAGAACGAGAGAAGAGTGAGACAGAGTAGAGAGTCGACACCAATAAAAGAAGGCTTGTTTGCTTTCATTAAAAGCCTTCCAACATATGTAGGAATTTGGCCATGCAAACTGCATGCAAACTAGAGTGCATGCTTTAGGGGAGTGTTCCACGGGTAGACGAATCCTTGACTAGGGCTTGAAACCTAATAGTCCCCCTTCAAGCCCGAACTAGACAAACCACTCTCACGATACCTCAAGTTTTTTGGCGTACTCGTTAACCACATGAGTTTTAGATTCTCTCACAACCAAGGGTTTTGGTGTATCCATAACCTGGTGCTACCGTTAAGCTACCAACTAACGGAGTTTCTGGTTTACTTCCGAACCTTGGGTTTAAGGTATACCCAATAACTTCATGAGAAGTGGGACAATAGATAGGATGAGAACAAATAAATTTTGGGAGGTCTTACCACTTATGTGTGGCAATGTCTAACCCGTACATGTATGTCATGAAAATCGATAGGCTAAAACAAGTCTTTTGATAAAAAATATTTGATATTTTTTGACCACAAACAAAAGATGACAAATCTATGACACTAAAGTAATGAAAATAGTTTGTGAACTCTTGTACCATATTCTCGAAGCAAATCTTCATGTTTTGCAGTAGTTGCCTTGGTGTTAGCTGTATCCGAACCACTAAACTGACAAATTTGGCATACACGTACGAGAGATATTGCATGTAAACTAATACACAAAATTTCCAAGTAGTCAAAAACATCGTGGTCCTTCAAGATAGCACCTGTAGTCAATGAAAAAAGCTTTGGATAAATCTGCATATGGTTTTTCCGATTTAGTTCCACATATCCAAATGCCTCCTCTTAACACCTCTTCCACCGTGTGCGAGTCCCTTTGTGATAGCATTTTGAAATTCTTTCTAAAGTTGATCCACTTGCTGATTTGATAACCTAGCACTTGCAGCCCAGGAGAGAGCATTTTGAAATGCTTGTGGAATATATTTGCTGCCTTTACCGTCCCTAACACCACCATCAACTTCGTTTTGATATGCTGTGCGAAAATTGACCTAGTAGACATTTTCAAACACTGGAAAAACTTTCCCTGCAGCTAGTGCTCTGATGGAGCATTTTCGAATGCTTGACAAAACTGCTTCTACCTGCTGCACCACCTACATGGCCTTGAGATTCTCACCGTCACCAACGAAAACATTTTGATATGCTCGTAAAACGATCGCCTGGGGCTCTTGGCACTCCGTCAATGCATTCTTGAGGTGCCGACCTCTAGGCTTGCCTTGCCGATGCTAGAACACTACGTCGTTTTGATACGCCCACCCACGATTGCCTAGGAGCGCCTGGGTGCTTTGATACCACGTGAAAGGTCCAACTATGGTGGATGGTAGCGAAGGCAGGCCATGGTGGGCTTGGAGATGTGCAACACACAGAGAACGAGAGAAGAGCGAAAGAACCAAGAAAAGAATGCTTGCTTGATTTTATTAAAAGCCTTACAACATATATAAAAATTTGGCCATGCAAACCGGAGTGCATGCTATAGGGGAGTGTTCCCTCGGGTAGATGAATCCTTGACTAGGGCTTGAAACCTAACAAGTTTTACCAGACTTTAGATTTCCGATAGTTTCTCTCATCTCCCCTTCAATCAAGGGTTGATCTAACAGTTTAGCAAAGTGAGGAGGCACTGCTATTTTTTTTAATAGAAGCAATTTTTGCTTTGGCATTGGTTATCTCCCCGTTCCTCAATGGGAGAGGAGAGAAGTTATTGGAAAATAAAGTCCTTTCTATGTGTAACATTTAATGGCCTAGTAACTTGTGTGTAGTAAAAAATAACATAGACATAGTGAGCATTTCATTAAGACTAGATTCCTAATGACCATAACAAGAGTGTTTGGATGGAGAGAGCAACAAAAGCATAACACCTAGTTAGATAGACATGAACAATACTTCAAAAAGAGAGAGAAATTAAGCTATTGACAACAGATGAGGACCGGATTTACATAGAGCCGGTCCCCCCTCCAAAAGGTTTTGTATTATAGGTTTCCCCCCATCGAGAGAGACATTTTACAATACAATACTTTGTGTTCCTTCAATAACTTCCTGGTGCAATGAAGATGGAAGCTTCAAGCACCAAGTTTACACTTGAAAACACAACATTAATTCCCTCACGGTCTCAGACCCGGGGTATGAGAGTAGATCTAGAGGAAGAAGGAGTATTCTTACGAGAAAGAAGTATCTCTCCTCACATAATCTACTCATACAAGCTTAGCATAGCTTAGTAATTAGCATGGTAGAGGAGGTAAGCATGCATTGGAGCCTGGCTCTTGGTTGGATTTGCATCACAAAGCCAAGAGTTGGTGGTGTAGGCCTCCCTTCTCACAAGCTTGGAGTGGATGATGAGCTTTCCATTAAAGCTTGAGAAGGAGATAGTCTGTTATAGAATTGATATTTTATTATTTATTGCAGATGACAGGTGGAAAATACTAGACCCAGCTTGGCCTATGCGAATATATATGTATATCATGTACATTTTATTACTTAAGTGCTCTTTTATGAGCTTTGGCCACTTATGACCGGCCGGCCAGTTTGTACTCACATTGACCATTCAAGAAATCTATAAATGAAATAGGTGCAAGAGGGAAATGGTCACTCTTGCATGGGGGGAGATTGCACCCAATGTCTGTGTACTTCTCCTCCCCTCTCCCCTCTTCTCTCTCGCCGTGCCGGCGTAGCACTCCGCTCTAGGAGGTGCGCCTGCACGTGCTCTCTCGTTCTATCACGCTCTCTTTCTCTCTCTGTTCGTGTACAACGTGGATTAGGCGTCGTGTGATTCGAGGTATGTAGATTTAGTCGTTTATGTCTCGCTATGTGCTATTTTTCGAGTATTTTGCAGGGTAGCCAGGCTTCTGGCTGTAGCAGTGGTATCAGAGCTTTGGAAACGCTCCTCTCAACGCACACGTGATGGAAAAACATATATATAAAGATAAGTGCAAATTATGACCTCAATTTGCATAATTTTTCTTAAGAAGCTGTTTCACGTTTTGCTTAATTATCCATCATATTTACTAATTATGCTTTAATTGACGTCTTGCCACAAAAAATATAGGCATAAGATTAGTAGGTCGAATATGTCCATGTAATTAGAACTCAATTTGTTTAGAGATCATGCCTGTAAATCTTTGAGGCACACTTAGTGTTGATCGTGCCATTACGAAGCCAATTATGGTAAGTAGATCATAGCAAATAAGACAAGTTTTACGAGAACAATTGCACCTCCACTTGCACGAAGGAAAAGATGAATTATAGGATTTTTTTTAAATATATATATTTTTTTATTTTTATATGAGAGGAACCTTTACGTATAATAACGTAGCAGAAGAGAGAAGACATCTTCTGAACTTCACGATTTGTACTTGACGAACTGTTAATGCAAGAACCCTTACTGGAGAAAGCACCAATGTACTTAGTGGGAAACAACCCCAAGAGGCTACCCACCAAAACGAAAAAAAACAAAAAAAAATAGTAAGACTGGATGGAGTAGTTCGTCAGTGACTCTGAGGGGAAGTCATGCACGTCCCTGGCACTCATCACCGCTCATCAACGTGAGCTCCTAGCTATCATGCAGGCGCAAGCAGCACCAAGGTTGAAGCGCTATGGCAAGCAACTTGCTCCAGCCCGACAACAACATCGACAGCTTGCCGACCAACCCACTCCATACACGGCATGCATACTTCCACCTGTGCCGCTTGTCCACCACATACAGTGCTTTTATTTTGTCCATTGCATGCGGCACTTATACTCCACCTGCCTGCGTGCTCATATCTCTCTCTCTCTTTCGACCAGTTATCTAAACGCTTCTCTTTTCTTTACCTCTCATTAGGTGCATGCAGACGTAGAACAAACTCTCTCTTAATTTGTCTCTAAGTCGACCTCACTCACTCTCTCTCCCTTACAACCCCCATGCTGGTGATGGAGAGACACTCCACCATCTACACTCCCCAACCACCGCACGTTTTACTTTTGCATGGCAATAACGAATGACTACTGGCCTTCTCATTTTTCGGCCACACCTGCATGATGTGCAGTTGTAGTTTCCGTATCATCTTTGGTAGGCATAGTAGCCGCCCTGCCATACTATCTCAACCACTACTTCATGGTGCCTTCCACTTTGAGAGCCGCACATCACCACCAGCTTTACGCTCAGTTTTGTCACCTAGACTCCCCCTTGAGATGTAGCAATTGCAGATACCTCCGCCATCCAGCATCAAGCCGCTCGATTTCTCCTAGCCTGCTCACGGCTGAACTAACTTGCTTGCCAAGCTTCCCCCTCCCACGACCACCTGCAGCGGCAGCTATTGACAAAGCTCTGCAGTGGCGGACCTAGACGAAGCTCTTCAGGCCTGAGCAGGTACCTCTGCATGCTGCTGCTACCCCAGCTTTCCCATATCAACTTCGCCTGTGTGCTTGTCACGCATGCAGCACACCATCTTGAGCAGCACATTGTGAATCTTCTACGAACCCAAAAACCATCTCCCGCTCGTCAATTGTAGCAGCCCGTCAGCCCTCTCTCATGCGCTGAGGCACCCCATCAGACACTCTCTCAGTTCAGTACGAAGCCGTCATCCCTCTCTCATGCGCTGAGGCACCCCATCAGACACTCTCTCAGTTCAGTACGAAGCCGTCATCCCTCTCTCTCTCTCTAACGTGTGTCTATCTACATTGGGGATGAATTGTTATCATGCTTGAAACCGGGGCCTCCATATTGGACAAGGCATATTTCATCTCCTTACAGATGGTTACAGCGGACAAACTTGACAGTACATTGGACAAATTGTCTGCGTGAGATTGATGATGTCGAGGCAGTTATGGCGGGCAAGCCATGGCCACTTGCAATATAGTGCTCTTTTCATGATGCAAATAGCCGTGTACAATTCTTGTCAATTTTTCAAAACAAGAGAAGACCGACCCAATTCCCTACTTAAGGGCAGTTGTATGTTCATATCAGTAGCCCTTCATCATCATTATTACAATTTGTTCTTCTTGACATGGGCATTCTAAAACAAAATAAAAACAATGGCAGGCCCTTAAATGAAGAGTCCCATTCACTATCTAAAAGAGGAACACAAAAGCTTGTATGTCTTTTCTCCCTTCTCCTGTAAGGCATGTTTTAGCATGCCGAGAATATTGTTTACAAGGAAGACAACTAATGCAGCTTTAGATACAACAAACTTTGGTAGTGTTCAAACGGGACTGTTTTAGGCATTGTTGTTAGAATATAAAGATAGAGGCAGGGTATATATATGTCTTCATCGGTTGCAGAGTTGAGACGACTAATAAGCTCGGAATGTGACTATATATTGACTAAATATAGCTACTTGTTTCTGTTGATGTCGTTTCAATTCATGAGCATCATTTTCAGAATTTACAATTAACATGCACAATCTATAGATTACAACATTGATGTAACACATGCATGATTTGAACTTATAACTTTGCATTGAGTTGTGTTAATAGCACCTCTACATGTTTTGGACAGAAGAGAACTTTTGTATGACTCCATAGTAAACAGACCATTTGTGTAACAATTGATCTCAGCCTATCCGCAAGGCTCCAATGTTCGTTCATCCCTTTGGGTAGCTCTATTTTGTACTATGAACAAAGTTGTTGTTTAAAACTATAAGGATGATCCCCAATGTTTGTTCATCCCTGTATAGCGAGTTTCGGTAGCTCTACTTTGTATTGTCTCTCGCGCTCCCAGTTACACTACCTTCGTCAGCGACTGGAACCAAAGCATTATTATTATTATTATTATTATTTTCTTTCTCTCTCTTCCCCAGTATCACTGTGTACGAAGCGCACATTGACGAAGCTCTGCAGTGCCATGGCAATACTTTCACAAACAACGCCGGATGCAAACCATCCTCAGACATTGAGTTCATTTTAACCTTTATTTTACTTCATTTTATAGCTAGGCATTAGTTTAGATCTACCAGGATTGCATCAATTTGGTCTCCCATATAATTTATCGCATTTTGAAGACGTTTAACATAACATTTCATTTCATTTCTCTCTCTCTTTCTCCCCCCTCTTCCCCTTCCCTTTTGGACCTTCATTGATATTAATAATACAATCACGTTGAGGACCCTACTTTTGTATTCGATTATCCCCAACCTCGCACGTCGCATGACGTCTTGCCCTCCACACACACTCACTCGTCAATTCCATTGATATACGCATGCACACTCACCTAAAAACATATACACACGCATACTGTAAGTGTTCATATGGTTTCTCATAGCTTGACGTTAATGTTCGTGGCTACGTGGTAAGAAAACTATGTGTCTATATTTAAGGTGGAGCTAAGTGCTACTATGTCTCTTGGTATTTTAGTGTTTGTTGTATCCATTCAAAGATGACCATCGAAAGTAGTTCCTACGAAATTTTTCACGAGAAACTCTCTTTGGATCAGAGTACTCATAGCAATGTTTGTTAATCGAGTTAGGGCTTGCCAAAAACATTTTTCCTAACTGCAGACAATAAGGGCACGCCTAAAGCTCTTTTGTTTTTAGGTCAAAACTCAAATATTTTCAGATACACACCAGAATTGTTACAACTTTGCCGATTTACTTAAGGAAAGCATGGAATCTAGCCAGTGTTTTGCTATTTTAGCTAGTTTCAATACCACTGGTGAAATTTTTACTAGCTTCTAATTTTCTTGTGACAACAATCAATGGGTTAAAAACTTACTCACATATACAATCCACCTCACCGATATCTGACGTCCATCTGTATGATTTGAACTTTATGGCATCTGTACTTGGTTTGTTCTAACTTGCATAACATTACTCAAATGATGCATTTTGCTCTTGACTTTTGCTTCAAGAAATTGTTCAGCATTTGACGATTTGGATACTAGTTACTTCTTCAAACCACCTCCAGGTACGTATATCTTTTTTGTTGGTGCATATATTTAAGGACACAAAGTCAAGCAGTTTGCAATAGAGATAATATTTTTGGAAAATTTGAAAGGGAAAACATCTTTTACTTCCTTACATTTTCTTATGGCATATGAAATTAAGAATCCATAAAGTTCTACCTTGTGCTTGCACTGCATGTAAATTCTATTGAGAGGATTCGGCATTAAGCTATGCACCTACTCATATGAGTTGCGGTGTTTTGAGTTAGTGAATAAAAATTTGTAAGTACTCTGCTATTCAACTACACTCCAATGTGGTGTCACACAGGTAGTACGTGTTTTATCTTTTTATGTCTTGTCTAGTCCATTGGTCACATGCACATAGATCCGCCGATTTAGGCAGTGTGTAAATGCTCATCTTGGTGTAGATTCGTCGATTTAGGCAACACCAGTTACCTGTGCAGATCCGCCGATTTAGGCAACACACAAAAAAATTACAGATTCACAAGGGTAAATCCAGATTCGCCGATTTAGGCAGCACACAAAAAAATTACAGATTTACAAGGGTAAATCCAGATTCGCCGATTTAGGCAGCACGTTTTATTGGTGTAGACTCGCCGGATGAGGCAACACCAATCATAAAATCATGCTATTGTGGCTGGCCACCACTGCAACTAGTATGATTTTGTTACTCGGGTATATAATGAAAGTGATTTGGACTTATATTGTGGAATTGGAATTGGATTGGGATTTGGTATTTGATAGTGTTCATGTGATGAGACTTGACAATATAAGATTGATGATGAGTGTGACCAATGATATCCTGATTCATCAGGGTATGCCATGTACTACTTATTCTAGTGGTATGGGACACTAGAATAGGTAGTATGTGGATGACGGCAGGCATAAGCAATGTTGTCTAATTTTATAGCTTTTTATTTTCATATGTGATAGTTTCGATACATATTTCTAATCAATGTTTTGACAAGTATTGTTTGCAGATTTTATCTTCGCAACTGAGGACAGTTGCTTCCCAACGGAGAGGTATGTTATAGAATTGATATTTTATTATTTATTACAGCTGACAGGTGGAAAATACTAGACCCAGCTTGGCGTATGCGAATGGATATGTATATCATGTATATTTTATTACTTAAGTGCTCTTTTATGAGCTTTGGCCACTTATGACCGGCCGGCCAGTTTGTACTCACATTGACCATTCAAGAAATCTATAAATGAAATACGTGCAAGAGGGAAATGGTCACTCTTGCACGGGGGGAGATTGCACCCAGTGTCTGTGTACTTCTCCTCCCCTCTCCCCTCTTCTCTCTCGTCGTGCCGGCGTAGCACTCCGCTCTAGGAGGTGCGCCTGGACGTGCTCTCTTGTTCTATCACGCTCTCTTTCTCTCTCTGCTCGTGTACAACGTGGATTAGGCGTCGTGTGATTCGAGGTATGCAGATTTAGTCGTTTATGTCTCGCTATGTGCTATTTTTCGAGTATTTTGCAGGGCAGCCAAGCTTCCGGCTGTAGCATAGTCTTCTTTATTTCACACATGAGATTGTGTGAGTGTGTGATAATTCCTTGCAAAAATCAGTCCCCTCCCTCTCTTGGTCGACCCCTCTTGCTATTTACTCATGCTGGCATCATATTGGCCCTTGAAAAGCTCAGCCAATAGCATTTGAGATGCCAAGTCAAAAACCTTGTGACAAGTGTCCACCCTTTTCCCCTTTTGTAAAATATTAGATAATTAATTTAATTATTTAAATTCTTATTGGACCTTTTATTCTTATGGCCAATAGGAATTAAGAAAATTTATGGGCTGCTTATTTCTCATTGGACCTTTAGACTGTCTAATATTCTTTTAGGGGGATTAACTTTCATTGGTTCTTTTATCAAGCATTTCTAAAATAAAAAATTGAATTTACACTAGCTTAATCCTCATTGGTCCACCTCTTTGTCCATCCAATAGGATTTAGGCAAAATTGGGAGTTTTGTCGCATGCCTGACATGTGTCCTATTTGCTTTTATGTGTAAAGGTAAGCTTGTGTGTGTGTGTGTGTGTGTGTGTGTGTGTGTGTTCTGTCTCATCCCAGCTCGCCTTCTCTCTTGTCTTCTTGATGGAGTCCTTTGTTGACTTTACAAGCTAGCACTTTAGTCACTAGGAATGGTTCCCATTGCTTGGGACCTTTAGACTAAAAAAATTGGAACTTTATCCTATGAAAATCTTAACGGAGTTGAACCCAAAGGTCTTTTTAAACTCCATTGATGCACTTTGCTCTTTAGCAAACTATCCCCATCTAGATCCCTATCTTCCCTCCTTTGGATACCGTGTTGTGACCAGTCTGGCAGTCTTTTCAATATCGAGCCTTTGCTCCCCCTAGTATCTCCCCATATTAAATGATCGGTTTAACATGAGAAAATCAATTAGGAAAATTAGAATATTACCTCTCTCTTGAAATCATAATCGTCCTCGACTATGAGGTAGAGACGATAAAGCCTAGTCATTAGTTCGTTTGCTAGTGTCAGGACAAGGGTAGGACCAATCACGGCCAAGGGCCAGGATGGACAAGCAGTCAAGGGGGTCCCTATATTTAGTAGGCCAAGGGCCTATATAGGGCATGGCTGGGTGGAGATTAGCATGTTCAGTCCCCATGCCTTACACTGGTATCAGAGCTTAGGGGAGGAAAGAAGCTATGGAGGAGGATCGGGGAGATGGTGCTCTCACATGGCGAGGCATGGCTCGGTTTGATTCCTCTTGTTCTCGCTTTCTTTCTTGATCTCTTTTGCAAGGCATCCCTCTCAATCTCTCTCGCAGCCATGGCGTTTGTGCATGGAATTGCATGCGATTGCATGCCTCTCCTCCGACGAGGCAGGCATGGAAGCCGAAGACGCAGCATCGTGTGTTGCTGTCCCAAGTCTGGGAGGTAAAATCAAATCCCGCAGGACCGTGGGTAGCATCCCTAAGCGGGGGGAAGGCGTGGGTTTCGGCCGGCACCAAACGGTGCGTTGGTGGACTCAGAAGGAGCGCACAAGGAAGCTGTGAAAAAGCCGTCACAGGGACGGGTAGAGTCTCGCAACGACTCTCTCTCTCTCTCTCTCTCTCTCTCTCTCTCTCTCTCTCTCTCTCTCTCTCTCTCTCTCTCTCTCTCTCTCTCTCTCTCTCTCTCTCTCTCTCTCTCTCTCTCTCTCTCTCTCTCTCTCTCTCTCCACCCGGCAGCTCTGCTCGTAGCGCCATCGCTCACAGTAGCAAACAATAAGTGAATTTTTGTTTTTTATTTTTTTTAATTAAAAAACAAAAGCAGCTTTTCATATACTAGCGGCCCGCCCCACCAAAAGCCGGCTACCGGGCCACCTTGGATGCATACGAGGATTGAAGGGGTGGGAAGGCCGCTCACAAACTCCTTGCTTGGCTTGCCGGGATGCAGGCGAGCCTCAAAAAGGCGTAAGGGCCACTCAAGGACACCTTGCCCGGTTTGCCAGGATACATGTGAGCTTTGCCTCGAAGGGAGGCAAAGGCGGCTTTTCCAAGGTATGCATGTCGTGTCATGCATGCTCATGCTCGAGCCTCGGCAAAGGGGCCATGGCAATAGCGAGGAAGCAAAGTGCTCCCGCATCTCATCAAAAAGAGATTTCCAAGGGTGCTTTTATTCCAAAATCAACGACGATTGCACGTCGACCAAGGATTATGCTCGTGGCAAAAAGCTTTCGAGAGCAAAAGCAATGCCAACAAGGATTGATGAAGACAGTTAAGATGTTTGGCATGCTCAACTAAGAGCAGGAGCCTTCCAGTACTCTGCTACCTTCACAGATTTTTGACATGATTTCAGGTAAATCTGTCTACATTTTGGCATTACTTTTTGACTTTGTTAGGCAATCAATTATTATTTTTTATTATGGTTCGTTGACATGTAACAAGCACGGCTTGATTGTCTCTTACAAGCACGACGGCTTGTATTGCCTCTTCAAGTGATAAGTGGTAGTTGAGGTACCTCCACACCCAGTAAGGTATGCGCCTAGTAGGGTGTTCTTGGCATTCATGGTTGAAATCACCTCAATGCTAAGCTTGCGAAATCGACTCAAGCATGGCTTGGGTACCTGCCACACTGATCTACTGCACGGATCATCAACATTTCATTTTTTTGCCAATGGACTTTCAAGGAGATCGGCACACCATGTGGCTCGATTTGATGAAGGGTACATAGGGCTCGGCATGGTCAACTTCTTGTCACCGCTTTCAAAAACCGGCAAAGACGCTAGCCATGGAGCACTAGCCAATTTCCATCGACAAGGTCAACTGATGTTTACCATGATATCTGTACATCGAAGCAGCATATGTTGGCTGACTAATCCTTCCTTATGTGAAGCAAGGCTTCCATTTCTGCGTTTTGCATTGAGCCTTCCTACTTTGGGCATATGCTATGAGCATAGACACTTGGGAAGGATTTTTGCAAGTTGTCTCATTACGTACAAGACAGACGTATATGATACAAAGGGGTGTATGTGTATATACCATAACTCTCTTGCAACAATCTCTCGCAAAGAGATATGGCTAAGAGCTGGTTCGAAATGAGTTTTTTTTCCTTCCAAATCTCTGGACCACTGGTTACTGCAACGACCAAGTTATCCAATTTTAAGTTCTTCTTATTTTTCCATGTTTACTTGGAAATTACTGTTTTTGTGCAAACCAAAGTGCTTTGCCAATTTAATACGAAACAAGGCTTCTCCCTTGTGCCAAGATAGTACTCAATTACTTTGCATCATGGGCAGTGGCACACAACTTTGGGGAACTGCCAAAATATGGCATATCACTCCCTAACAGTACATTTGTGCAAGGCACTTATGGTTTTGTCTCTCACGTTTGAGGCCATCACTTTTGCCAAGGGCTTCCCTTTCTGCATGCATGGCATGATAGCTAGGTAGATTCAATTTTACCACCTTATGCAATAAGCTTCCGCTATAACACCACACACTTTGACATGGGCAAGATAAGTTATGGATTGTTTGACATGATTTTTGGTTGCTGTCCACGCACAACACCACTAAAAATAACCTAACACTTGCAATTGATTCACCGGCAAAGCGCCCTATCCAAGTCATCCTCGTACAATCATGACCCCATACACGGTAGATGGTCAAGATTTGATTTGTGTTTTTCTGTTACCTCGCTCGATGAGAGTGTCATAGCAGAAAAATGGGGTATGCTTAAAGAATAAGCTGCAAATCAGGCATAAGATGCCTAAGAGCACACGTTCTGGGCACACACTCTAGAAATTTAAGAAAAATTCCTCAGCCCAGCATGCTCTTCTTTTCAAGCTTTTGATACATATTTCCTCTCACTCTTGTCGCAGAGTGTTTAGAGTTACCTCCACACACAAGTACATCTTGTACTTGAAGGATGTTATTTTTTCAGACATCCTTAGTTGAGACATATTCCACATGTGGCGAATATGAGTGTCTGGGACTGACCCTGGCGCCCCCTATTTCAAATATGTGTCACGACAAAGTCCCTAGGTGCTGGTCACATCTTTTTTCTAGACCATTTTCAGCACGACGTATCAAGAGCAATATCAGTGAATTGCCGGATACTTAGAATGACTTGTTCAGCTACAAGTATTGATAAACAACATTACAGATGGTTGTTTATACATATAGCAAGGCTATAAGTGGTTAATGAAAAAGTTTCATTGTCTGTACCTAGAAGTGATTAATGTTTCACCTTCTACTGCCATTCAGATGTTTCAGCAAGGCTTGCAAAAGATTGCAACTAAAAGTATTTAGTTTCTTTTCAGAACTATTTACATTCTTTTTTAAATGTGTGCTACACGCATCACATTTGCCATAAGTATTGGTAAAGATCACCATGGATATACAGGTTCATATATGTTTCTTGCTAAATGCATGCACACTAGGTGTTATGGGCCCTAGTGTTTAGCAAAGGCTGATTTGGAACGGCATGCATATTCCTCAGGTTGTTGCTTATGAAGCATTTTGCACTCTATATGCACTATCTCTATGAGATTACTTTTGGGTCTACCAATCACCAATAGAGGTCATGGCTCGGTTTGGGTGTTTGTGGTTTTTTCAAGTTAACCACGACGGTTATTCTGGACATTGTTGATTCCTCAACAATGTTATTCGCTATTGTGATTCCCCGTTTACTAGTCGTCTGGGAAGACTGTCTGTAAACCGTGGGGGAAACACACCTCAGTACTGTCACTATCCAAGGGGATTGGCATATTACAAAGTGTAACCTTGGGCTAAAAGGATATGCAAAATGCGTACATTAGCACCAAGCAATCCAATTAATAAGCATTTATTGCTCTTCTTGAAGTTTACTTACTATTAGTTAACGCATGTTGCGACTAGGTAGTATCTTCATGTATAAGTCAGGTTCTCAACCTTGAACACTCATTAGGGTGGGGTGGTTTACTGATGATGAAAATTGGGAACAAGTCAAGGACTTAAACTTGGCTGATGAGTTATGTCAACAAATTACTTTCATGGAAAGTGACAAGAGGTACTCTTTTTGGTACATCTTTGTTGTGATAAACTCGTTTACCATGCTCATGAGCGTTCTAAATGGAGTCCACACACCATTTTGGATAGGAAACGGTACCATCAGATGGTTACAAATGGACAACAATGTAGAAAATCAAGATGTTACTCTTGGTTTCATTGAACCTCCTTCAAACCCGAGTTCCGCTCAAATGAACCGTTGGATCCATCAATGATGTTACGGTAGAAGACATTAGTGTTCTTATGAAGATACCATCACTTGTGTTTTCGTGGACGAAAACGCTTCTCCAAGGGGGGGGTAATGTCAGGACAAGGGTAGGACCAGTCACGGCCAAGGGCCAGGATGGACATGCAGTCAAGGGGGTCCCTATATTTAGCAGGCCAAGGGCCTATATAGGGCATGGCTGGGTGGAGATTAGCATGTTCACTCCCCATGGCTTACAGCTAGCGGGTAGAGGACCCCTATTTTACCCTACGACATTGTCCCAAAATGGATGACTAGTCCATTTGGTGCTTGAGAGCATTAGCTGCCGCAAGCATGTCTGCACATTAGTTCGTATCAATCTTTTATAGTAGAGTGACAAGCTCTACTTTGTGTTCGGGAGACGTCGTCTTCGCAAACATGATCCTAAGCATGCATATTACATGTGTGCACTATAAAGAAAAATAGAGTGTTATAAGACAAAAAATTTGTTCATTTAAACATTTTTACATTTGCTTACTCTAGGGAAGCATTGTAAGCATTGACAAGGTTTAGGTTATCCTTTAATTGTATTCCTTGCATCCATTTAGCATCTTCAAAAGGATAGTTCTTAAACTTAATAAGATACCCTTGGATAATCTTACCGCCTCTCAATACCTTGTCTTCATGTCGGAGAATGGACTCGGGTTGCAGCACCTCTTCTTGTTCCTTGATCTCTGGTGGGTCTTCAATAGTCTTGAGGTGGATCTCCTTTGTAAGGCTTTAGTAGGCTCATATGGAAAGCATTGTGTATGAGCCAATGACTGGGCAACTTGAGTTGATAGGCCATCTCATTGATTGGTCTAAGAATGTGGAAGGGACCTTAGTACCTTTTTTCTAACTTAGCATAGTACTTTTGGTGTCCCGTAGGATTCTTGCACGTTGTGTGCCTTAATCAAGCCTTCGGAAATTTAAGCAAGACCCAATCATTTTCTTTAAAGGCTTGAGCTCTTTTGTGCTTATTAGCAGTAGCCTTTTGCCTTTGCTATGAGATAAGATAGCATCCTTAATCTTTTGGAAAGATTCTTGTAGCTCTCGGCTATACTCATCTACAACAAAGATCTTCCCGTGTACCTTAAGTAGCAAGGGACTTTTTGATCTTCCCTCTATCACCTTAAAAGGTACGTTTCCCATAGAAGTATGTACAGTGTTATCGTAAGCATACTCCACTAAGGGTAAGTACTTCTCCCATTGGGACCTTTGATCTACTTCTGTTACATAGGCTTTTAGTAGATCAAGGATTGTTAGGTTAGATATTTCACTTTGGCCATCCGTTTGCGGGTGATAGACCGAAGAGAAGTTTAGTCTTGTCCCTAAATTCTCAAAGAGACCCTTCCAAAAATTACTGGTCATTCTAGAATCTCTATCCGACACTATGGACATTGGAAATCCGTGGTACTTGAAGATTTATAATATAAGAGGGTTGCCATTTGATGGCTTTGATAGTCTTTTTGACAGGTATGAAATGTGCTTGTTTGCTAAACATGTCTACTATCGTCCATATTCCTATATTCCCATGGATAGACTTAGGCAATCCAAAGATAAAATCCATGGATATGCTCTCCCATGGTGAATTAGGGATTGGCAAAGGTTGAAGCATTTCAAGTTGCTTCCCTTTATCACTTCGTCTTTTGGCATACCACACATTTTGAAACATACTCTTGTATGTTTTCTTTCATGGTAGGCCAATAGAAATATGTTTCTATTCCTTTTAGGGTCGACTGAATTCCTCTATGCCCCGCATAAGGCGGAGCATGAGATTCATACATTACTTTCTGACGTAGTGAGTTAGTAACGCATAGTCTATTGCCATAAAGAAGATAACCATCTTGTAGAGTAAATGGTTCTTCTTTCTTCCCTAGTGCAAGGCCTGAAATCACATCTCTAAAATTGGGATCAATAGCGTACTCATCTATCATAGAAGATAGATCATTGTGAATTGCTATGAAAACCGTATTCACTCTCAGTCGTCTTGAGAGTGCATCCGCTACTTGATTATGCTTGCCAGCAATGTCAGCAATATGAAAATGAAATTGTGAAAGGAAATCTGCCCACCTCATTTGTTTTTCGGAGAGCTTGGTCTGCGTCATGAAGTACTTGAGGCTTTGGTGATCCATCCGCAAAATGAAAGGAGTCCCCAATGAGTAGTGCTTCCACGTGTCTAAGGCATGTAGAAGTGCGAGGAGTTCCTTTTCATATATGCCTAGAGATTGCTCAATAGGGTCGAGCCTTCAACTTTCATAGGCTATGGCATGCCCTTCTTGGAGCAAAACAGCTCCAAGGCAATCACCACAAGCATCACATTGGACCTCAAATGGCTTTGAGTGATCCGGCAGTGTAAGCATCGATTGAGAGATAAAATTTTCTTTAAGCTTTTTGAAAGCACTGTTTTCCTTGGTAGACCATGTATACCTAGCATTTTTCTTTGTTAGGTCATGTAATGGTCCCGCGATTCGTGAGAACTTTTCTATGAAGCGTCTATAGTATACACACATACCTATAAAGCTTCTTAGTTCATGTAGATTCTTTGGATTAGGCCATCCTTTTACTACCTCTAGCTTTGATGGATCCATTTGGATGCCATCTTGAGAGATAACGTGACCTAAATACTGAATCTCTTGTAAGGAAAATTCACTTTTCTTTCGATTAATATAAAATTTATTCTCTCATAAAACGTGAAATATTACCTAGAGATGTTGCTTATGTTCGTCTAGTGAATTAGAGTAGATAATTATATCATCAAAGAACACTCTAGTAAAGGTTCGGTGAAGTCTGAATAGCTTCTCCATCAAGCAGTTAAATGTGGCTGGTGCATTGGTCAAACCAAAAGGCATGACAATGTACTCGTAAAGACCAAACGTAGTGCAAATTGTGGTCCTTACAATGTCTTGATCAACTATCCTTATTTGATGGTAGCCACTTTTTAGGTCAATCCTACTGAAGTAGGTCAACCCTTGTAGCTTATCAAATAGGTCTTCTACCCGTGCAACGGGAAACCTATTTTTGATAGTGATCTTATTTAGTTCTCTATAGTCGACACACATATGATATGTGCCGTCTTTCTTTTGCACTAATAACACTGGTGAACAAAATGGAGATGAGCTAGGCCTAACCATACCCTTCTCAACTAACTCATGCACTTGCCGCATAATGTCCTCTTGTTGAGCTTGAGAAACTCTATAAGGAGGCTTATTAGGCGGTGAACTTCTTGGAAGAAGTTCAATTGCATGGTCATCATTGCCTCGTTTAGGAGGTAGTTCACAAGGGATGTCGTCAATAAAAACATCTCGAAATCCCTTGAGAAAATTGGATAACTCTAATTCCTTGTGATTGCTTATATTTTCTTTTGCTAAAGCATTAGGTTCATTTTGAGAATCTTTAACAAAAATCATGTACACGGAAATAGAGCTCTTTATTGACTTATTGAAAGCTTGCTTATGTACAATGGGTATGGTGTTACCCAACTCCTTAGCATCTATGCACATATCTTTTTCCCTGAACCTAAAGTAAATTTTCCTTTCAAGGAATTTAACATTGGCTGCCATGCGATCAAACCATGGTGCCCCTAGGATTACATCCTCATGCTTGAGAGGAGAGATAAAAGAATCCTCCTTGTCCACATAGTTTTGGACATGGAGCCTCAATTTCTCAATTAAAGACAGAAAACAAGAAGAATTTAATAATAAAAGTTTCTATGTGAAAGGAAACAAGAAAGTGACGTTAAATTTTAAGAGCGTTTGTTATCACAATTAAATATTATGTTTTTTGAACAAGGTGAAAATTCACTATGGCCTCCATACGGCTATTGAAAAGAATTTCATAATAAGGTGAAAGTTCACTATGTCTTAGTACATAATACTATTGAGAGGAATTTAATAATAAGAGGTTTTTTTGTGAGAGGAAAAATGAGAAAGTGACACCAACGTTTAAATAAACTTTTTGGAAACAAGTGTAGCAATGATTTATTTAGATTACAATATATTTCAAAAGCATACAAAATAATGACTAAACCAATATTCAATGGCCCTCTTTAAAGAGACGGGTACACAAATGTCAACACTTCTCACAAAGATTTAAAAGAAGTATTAAAATAAAAAGATTTTTGCCATGTGACACTAATCTGCAAGCTTTATTCAACGGTCCACAATTGCACCAAAAATCCAATGCATTACTAAGGAGTCCTTATGTAGTCCAAAAAAACGTACAATAAACTATCTAGATCATAATATATCCCAAAAACTTAAAAAGATATATTTGGAAAACCACTTGGAAGCATTGTAGCAAATTGAAGAAAAGAAAAGGTGGAAGAAGAAAAGAAAGATAGTGTGTGACCCAATATTCAATGGTCCTCTTTAAAGAGACAGGTACACAAATGCCAACATTTTTCACAAATACCTAAAAAAAATATTAAGAAAGCAATTCTTTGCCATATGGCACTAATCGGCAAGTTTTATCCAATGGTCCACAATTGCACCAAAAATCAACCCTTCATTAAGGACTCCTTAAGTAGTCCAATACAAAATCTTCATACTTTCCCATACCTAGTCTTTTGACTTTACAATACCTTAGGGTTTTCACCTCCTACAACATCACCCTTCACTTTTGCATTTTAGATGTTTTGAAAAGTTTTTCTTTCAAATCTCACAATATGTGAGATGTTATATTAATAAGAAAAAACGATTGCACTAGCACCATGTTGAAATTGAGCCATTGTCAAATACATTCCAAAAGAGACCAATGACCAAACTTTTCTCAAGGAGTCCCAACCTCGCATACATCAAATTGGCATAGACCTGATGGTGAGAGTTACCTTATTCCACTCGTCTAAGATCTTACTTTTCTAATACTAATAATAGTTTCCGAGAGATCTAGGACAAGTACTCTATCATTACAGGCCTTCTAGATATGGTGGAAGAAGCAAAATCTAGCAACTTGGATACATATCAGGAGCGCTTGGCTTTTCATCCCTTTCCCTTCAAGGAGAAAATCATTCTTTGAGAACCCTATCTTCCAAGTCCTCTGGATCCATTTGCACACCTTACGTGCCATGCCTCTAACCCTTGGTCACTCCATGAATAAGTGGAGCAGGTCCTCCCTAGCCAAGTCGGAGCATCTATCGGAGCTGATACCTCGAGCTAAGATATTATAGCCTGTCAATAGGGACCCCCATAACACCTTCCATAAAAAAACCTTTATTGACGAGGGTAATTAAGGGTTTCAAATGTTCTTTGTTGTTGACGCCAGCCACCAAACCTCCGGTGATTTCATGCCCCACTATTTGTTGAGGGGGATGTGCCAATCCACCTTGTGCATAAGAGCTAGTCATATGCCCTTGGTGTGTGCTTTGAAAGTTGGCTACTATGAGGCCATCGCCATGCTTTCCACTCAAAATTGGGTACCCTTAGGGGCATTAAGAGATTCCCTAGCCTTTCAAAGGTCCGTTAATCAGCAATCTCTCCATACTGTTAAGGAAAAGCTGGGTCGCCACAAGGTCTGCCTCTTTCAAGTTCAGGTTGATGACATCCCATAGCTCAGGGGGTGCACTATGTAATCATGCTAATGTATAGCGTGAGTTCAAAAGGGCGGGTTTTAAAATGCAAAAAATTAAGCCAATTTAACAGATACATGAAAATAAGGGGTTTAAATATTCAATTTTGGAAAATATTCCTAAATTAAGGGTTCATTTTATCCATTCAAACATGTTAAAAGAGGGGTTTTTTTAATACCCCACGAACGCCGTTATATAGGGGGTTACTAGGCGAACCCCTTGAGTCTCACAGGTGGGTCAGACAAAGGAGTCCTTTGTTATTTACCTTTCTAGCAATCTCTCTCGAGTAAGAGTCTTACCATACGCCGAGCGAACTTTACAAAGCGATTGGTAAAACCGAGTGAGACCCACCATAAAGACATGACTGCACTTGAAGCAATTGAACACTAATTTTAGATGAGATATCCTCCCTTCTATCCATGTTGAGGGTGTGGACCCATGGTTGTAACACATTACATGCCTTACAGGTGCCTGATAGGTGCATTATTATAATTGGATGACTTTTGTTCAAACTCTACCATATGAGCTGACAATAGGTCACTCTAAATGGAGCATGTAAATCCTGCTAGCCCAAGTGTAGGCACACCCTTGATCACCACTCTCTCTTCTTGATTTTGTGTGGAGCTATGATGGTCAGAATAGTGAGAAACATCACACACATTCCCTATGACTCTCCTACAAGGCTCAACTGCCTAATGAGACAATTCCATATCTATACAAAGGCTCAAAATGCACTCTATACCACATGAATACTATCATGCAACTTGTTTAGATGTATCTACCACTATTGGGTACTAGAAATTTGTGAAAAAATAATCTTTAAGATATTATTACTAGCTTAAAACTAAAAAACCAAACTAGATTGAAGAAGAAAATCTGCTTAAAAAATGGATGAAATTAAAATTACGCTCTTTTTCTCGATAACTAAAAAGTAGTCACACTACATGGTTGTGTACCAACCCAATGAGGCTCCCCTCTCTCTCTTCAAGGTATCACAAAAATGCCTACCTTTGGTGAATTTTTGAGGAATCTATGTCATATTTCAAACTTGTCTTGACAAAAGAACTTGATAGAATTTTACGCAGTAATGAAAATTAAAGATTCCTTTAAAATTTTGATACAAGATGGATAAAATCTTGTTTGGGTTGCTGTCTACCAAAGTTTGTACAACTTTTGCGGGGCACTAATTGCCCTAGTAGATGTCTCCAATTTTGTTTTATTCCTTATTAGGAGGAATAAACATGTATTCCACTGCCCACAAAATCTTTAACTTTTACTTTGTTGGAGACTAACAATTAGGATAGTTTTTACCATCTTCAGTCTAGTCCTGTCAGACTGCAAGGAAGCAATCGAGAGGCGTCATCTCTCTCTCTCTCTCTCTCTCTCTCTCTCTCTCTCTCTCTCTCTCTCTCTCTCTCTCTCTCTCTCTCTCTCTCTCTCTCTCTCTCTCTCTCTCTCTCTCTCTCTCTCTCAGCCTTCATGCGACTTCATGAGTTGTTGGGCACAAGCGCAAGTAGTGAAAGCTGACGATTGAAATCCCATGCGACACAAGCCTATGAAATCCAATTAGATTCATTATAAGGAATCTTGTGGAATTCCAAAGTTTGGCTATTAACCTAGCAACTTCCATAGAAAGGAATCTCATAATTAATATAGACTTTTAGTAGAGAAAAATAGGATCATGTGCCTACAATTCTTGAATATAAATCACTGAAGAGAATTCGTAGAAATATCTCGTGATAACTTAAGGGAATATCGCAGATGGTGGGTGACGAGACGATGAGCTAACAGAGGAAGGTAAGAGTTGGCGGGGCAGGCAACTGGTCAAGGCAAAACACAATTCACGAGAGCAAATAGGCTAGTGCAAAACACGACGCCTGAGAGGGAGCAATAGTTTTGCTTGGAGCTGAGGGGGAACAAGTTTTTTTAAGAGATGAAGTTTTCTCTTCAAGCACGAAATGATTGTGTGCAAGTTGGCTAGAGCATGTTGGAATTAGGGTTGCAGAGAAACACACACAGCTTGGAGAAGACGAAGGAAGCTCAAGGCACACAATAGAGAGTGTGTTACTTAGTGTGCAATGGAAAGATAGATAACCCTAGAGTGATGGGCGTATATACAATGCGCGGGGGAAAAAACCTCCTAAAGAGGGAAAAATGCCCCGGCGGTCCTAGTGTGTTCACACACATCACTACCACATGTATATGGTAACAAATCCCCCCTGGAGTGATGCGGTGAACGAGAGCTGGCACATGAGTAAAGGGAAGTGCCATGCCCTAAGGACATGATCAGTCCACAAAGGGGAGTAAGCCCAAAGCTTTGCGGAAAGCTTCAAGCTTCTCACGAGAAAAGGATCTGCAAGGTTGTCCTGTGTTGGCACATAAGCCAAGATGATCTCTCCTGCTAAGAGCCTCTCCCTGACATAGTGGTAATGCACCTCAATGTGCTTTGTGCAAGCATGAAAAACTAGGTTCCTCGCAACTGCCAATGTGCTCTGACTATCAGTGTAGATAGTGTTGGCAGTGCCGTGTCCAACACCCAAATCAGCCATAAGGCGTCTGAGCCATACACACTCAACCGTAGCTGTGAAGACTGCCCTGTACTCAGCCTCACAACTCGAAGTGGCCACAGTAGGTTGCTTCTTGCTCAACCATGATATACATGAACTGCCAAGCATGAAACAAAAACCACTTGTGGACACTCGCGTATCAAAACAACCAGCCCAATCTGAGTCCAAAAAAGCATGTAAGTCTGGCGTTAATGATCCCCCCTTGGGATAAAACAAGGCAAGATGTAAAGTGCCACTAAGGTAGCGGAAAATCCTCTTGACAGCCTGCCAATGCTTAGACCCTGGGCTATGCATAAATTTGCTGACCTGTGAGACTGCAAACTGAATATCCGGCGTCGTGTTGCATACATAAATGAGGCAACCAACAACAGTTTGGTAAAGAGTGACATCAGCAGGATCGCCATCATAATGTAGAATCAACTTCAAACCTATTTCCATGGGAGTGGCAATAGGTTTGCAATCCTCAAGTCCAAACTTACATAGCAATGTCTCTATGTAACTTTTCTGACACAAGGAAATACCACCATCACATTGCTTAAACTGTATATCCAAGTAATGATGCAACAACCCCAAATCTTTCATCTTGAAAGTAGCATTCAAATCAACCTTAAATTCAGCAATATGTCTCTCATTTGGTCCAGTGATCAGCAAATCATCAACATAAAGAACCACAATGGGAAGTACATCACCCTCATGCTTTACATAAAATGTGCTTTTTGTTGGACTGTTACGAAAGCCTCGTTTAACCAAATGAGTGTCAGCTTTCTCATACCAAGCACGAGGAGATTGCTTCAACCCATACAAAGCCTTCTTACATCTGCACACTTTGTCCTCTTGTCCTTTTATGACAAAACGGCGAGGCTGCGTTACATAAACTTCCTCAAATATGTCACCATTCAAGAAAGCAGTAACAATGTCTGATTGATGTACATCCCAACCAAAATGAGCTGCCAATGCACATAGAAAATGCACAGTAGTCATACGACAAGTGGGAGCAAAAGTCTCTTCATAATCTATGCCTTTTTGCTGTGCATAACCCTTTGCAACAAGTCGAGCCTTATGGCGATCAATCTCACCATCCGGCTTGCGTTTCAACTTGTAAACCCACTTGTACCAATGGCCTTTTTTCCGGGAGGCAAATCACATAAAGTCCATGTGTCATTTTCTATGAGTGCATTATATTCTGATTGCATGGCAGCCATCCAATTTTCTGAATTTTGTGCTTCATCAAAAGACAGAGGCTCCTCAACATCATGTAAGCTAGACACAGCCAAAACATAACAATCTGATGCATAAGATGCATGGCAAGAGCCTGAATGAGTACGACTAGACAAAGGTGCATCCAATTTACTGTCACGCAAAGTGTGCACCAGCCATTTTGGCATACCTCTAGCCTGCTCATTTTCAGCCCTTTCCTCATCAAGTACATCATGTACATCTGCATTAGTAATAGGCTGATCTAAAACATTTTCAGAAACCCCCATAGGCTGTACATTTGCCTCATTGGAACTTACATTCGTATTTCCACCACTGAAAAGAGGCAACAAAGTGTCATAAATGTCTTGTGAGCTTATATTACTGTCTCTAGTACATGACAACAAGGGCTGAACAGAATCTTCCACAAACACTACATCCCGTGAAACCAAAATACGTTTTGTTTGCAGATGATACAACCTGTAACCTTTGCTTTCAGCACTATAACCAACAAAATACATTTGACAGCCTTATCATCCAATTTTCTGTGCTGCACTTGTGGCACCAAAGCATATGCCAAACAGCCAAAAACACGCATGTGCTCAATAGAAGGCTTTCTATCATGCCATGCTTCATATGGAATAGTAGACTGCAAAGCTTTCGTAGGACACCTGTTAAGTACATAAGTGGCACACATGATGGCCTCAAGCCAAAAAGAATGCAGCAAAGCTTGACTTTTGACCATACATCGTGCCATTTCCGTCAGTAACCTGTTTTTCCTCTCAGCAACACCATTTTGTTGAGGTGTATAAGGCACTGTACATTGGTGTTTTATCCCACGACTAGCCAGAAATGCATTAAATTCATGAGACATATACTCCCCCCCTCGATCGGAACGGAGGGTGCCCATAGTACATTTCGAGACATTTTCAGCCATAACCAGAAATTGTTTGAAGCACATAAAAAGTTTGGACTTCGCTTTAAGCGGAAATACCCATGCATGCCTGGAGTAATCATCAATGAAAGTCACGAAGTATAGGTAATTGCCCAAGGACGGAGTTTGCATGGGCCCACAAACATCACTATGCACAAGCTGCAACCTGCATGTGGCCCAAACCGAACCATCCTTTGGAAATTTAGAACGCTGCATCTTACCCAAAATACAGCCTTCACAAATATGTTTGACAGGTGCTTCAAGAGGCGGCAAAGAAGCAACCATAGCAGATTTCTGCAAACGCAGCAAACTGACAAAATTCAGATGACCAAAACGTGCATGCCAAAGTTTTGCATCTGAAATAGCCCTTGAATTTGCAACAACATTTGCAAAATTTTGTCCACACTTGTCATACAAAGTGAGCTTATATAGCCCACGGCACAAAAGCCCAGATGCAACAATTTCATCACCAAAACTGAGATCATGAACTGTACATCTGTCATCCACAAATTTGGCTACAAGTCCAAGTCTAGCAAGTGCGGATATAGACAAGAGATTCTTCTTGATCCCAGGTACATAAAGTGCATCAACAAGTGTGAAGGAACTGCCATTAGCTGCAGTGAGCACAATCTTTCCAACTCCGTGAACTAGATAAGAGGCGTTGTTGGCACAAGTGACTGAATTCCCATGAGGGACAGACTCGAGAGAGGAAAACAATTCACGATGTGAGGTAATGTGCTTTGTAGCACCACTGTCGAAATACCACACATGTGAATCTGCAGCAACTGACAAGCATACATCATGGACAACAGGATTGTAAGTGCACTCTGCACTAAAAGCCCATTCTGCATCAACATCAGCAACACAGTCTCCTTTCACAGAAGACTCAACAATGGCTGCATTTGTAGTGGAACCAGCATTTGCAGTGGAACCACCCTCTTTCTTCTTAGCCTCTTTGGCCTTCAACTTAGGACACGACTTGATCAAGTGATCATTGGCTTTACAATAATGGCAACGCATCTTCTTTTTTCCCTTATCACCAGAATTTCCAGACGAATTGCTGCCAGCAGAAGCATTAGGAACATAATTTTTGCCACTCGCAGCAGAACCATACGAAGTGGCTGCATTGCTGTTACCACCCTTTCTTTGAGAAGCAATAAAAGCCTGTTCAACTACACTCTGCCTAGTCCTGTTTTTTCTGGAAAGTGACTCTTGCAACAGCAATGTGCATAATGCATCAAACTTGACAACTTCACGATTTCCTTTGGTCATAAGTCTCCAAGTACTAGCAAAAATTTGGTAAGAATCTGGTAAGGCATCAAGAACAGTCTGCACAAGGGAACTGTCTGAAATGACTTCACCTACAGAAATAAGTTGCTCATTGATATCCTTGACACCAGCAAGAAAAGTGTCCATATCATCTTCCTCATGCATAATCTTCGACTCCAGCTCTTTACGCAGCAAAGCAATTTTAGCCTCATTGCGGCTTGCATAAAGACTTTCTAGAATATCCCAAGCCTGTTTTGCAGATTTTGTTGAATGGATATGAGGAACAATGGTGCGCTTCACAAACAACGCAATCAATGCATGAACCTGCACATCCTTAACATCCCAACGAGCATGTTTTGCCGTAGGCAAAACAACTCTAACAGCTGCAATCCTTGCAGCAAGACCTGCAACATCCTCAACATCGTCTACATCCTCGGAACCAGGACGTACATCAATGCCCTGCACAATGTTCCAGAAACCCTTTGACACAAGAACATGTTGCATCATATAAGACCACATAGGGTAGTTGTCCCCATCCAACCTGTCCTCAGTAGCAAACATCTTGAACACATCTGTGTTGTTGTTGTCAGCCATGGTAAATGCTGCACCTGATGTGAAAACTGCTCGAAAATAGGAGAAACGGAGCGGGAACAACCTGTGCTATATAGCACAAACCGTAGAAGACTATAAGGCACCTGTTATGCAAAAAACGGCACTGACAAAAATTCTGCACAAAATGATGAAATAGCTTGTGCAGTAGTGCCTGTAGTGGAAACGGAGGCTGAAATGAGCCCAAATAAAAATTCTGAGCACACTGAGCTCTATGAGCTCACCCAAAATATTTGTCGACCTGCGAACACTTGCCACAACTCACTGAAATTGGAGAAAGTGAGCAGGCGTGTGCTGGAGCAGCTGGCGACTAAACCCGAGAGGACGTGACCTGCTCTGATACCAATTGTTGGAATTAGGGTTGCAGAGAAACACACACAGCTTGGAGAAGACGAAGGAAGCTCAAGGCACACAATAGAGAGTGTGTTACTTAGTGTGCAATGGAAAGATAGATAGCCCTAGAGTGATGGGCATATATAAAATGCACGGGGGAAAAAACCTCCTAAAGAGGGAAAAAATGTCATGACGGTCCTAGTGTGTTCACACACATCACTACCACATGTATATGGTAACAGAGCAGAGTCTTTAAATCTCTCATGCCGGTTGAGGAGTTCAAAACTTGCGAGACATTCGAAGTTTTACTCAAGCAAGCAAGTAGAGGAATCTCCACTATAGCTATTAGCAATCTATGGAGATTATGGGCAATACAAGTTGAAAGTTATGTATGGGGTGCTTTAGAGAAGATTTGCACGCCGACCCTGGTAGCCCAGTAAGAACATTGCACGGAAGAGTTCAACTCTACCAAGTTTGGCAGAGTTGGCAAAACTATGCCGCTCTCCTCTCCCTAACTTCTCTCATCTTCCACGATGGAGTGAAGAAGAATAAGACAATGCAAAGACAACGTTCGCAACGGAATCAATGGGAACACAACAAAACCGTCTGCATCAACAAAGCTATGTTGCCTTATCATGGGAATACACTCCTATTCAGTGGTATCTACATTCGAAGTGAAAGGGTAATCAAAAACATAAAAATAAAAGGGAAATTACCCGAATACCCTTTTAATTTGTGAAAATTTCCAAAATACCCCTCACGTTTCAAAAATTCCCAAACTACCCCTGGTTGTGAGACTAAATTTCTCCAAAAATAAAAAAATTCGTAGCTTTTCATAAAAAGATTGATTGTCTATCATACAAAATGCTAAAACTAGAATTCGAGTTGGTTATGTAGGCTTTGGAGTTAAATTCCTTCATTATTTTTAGACATAATTGCCTTTTTTGCTAGGTAATTTGTGACAAATTACATGCCAAGCACTAAAAAACGCATCTCAATTGTCGAAAAGAAATAAAGATGATAAAATCTTCAAAAATCCAACCAAAATAGATAAAGGGTGTTTTGGAAAATTTTGAAATTTGTGGCGTATTTTGGGAATTTCCACGAATTAGAGCCTTTTAGAGGGGTATTTGCGAAGCGAGAGCCCAGTTGGTTGGCGCTAGGCAAAGGGTGGAGCCGCGCAGCATGCAAGGAGGAGGTGGACCAAATGGAGACCAACGACACGGCACAGGGAGCAACATGCTATTTTAGATATGGCAAGGGCTTGGAGAGGGGGCAGCCAGCAACATGCGATGAACAGGTTAGCCGAGTACAATCTTGGGAGAGATCAATATCCGATGCTATAGCCAAACAATGTCTCTCTCTCTCTCTCTCTCTCTCTCTCGGTATTGCAGAGGGTCTCTCTCTGTCAGTCTCTCGCAAAGCTCTGTGTGTGTGTGTGTGTGTGCGCACGCGCACGCACGCGCGTCTGGGCTTGAGGGACTGATTTGTCCGCACACAGGCTTGCTTTCGAACTTTCTCAGGCTAAGGTCTGGTTAGCAGGAGGAGGGATGACGGATAACGAAGCCGATGTTTTGCTTTTACAACGAGTATATAAGCATTTCAAAACTTCTCAAAACAGTCCGTGGCGCCGCGGACTGTTTTCACGAGTTTTTAGACCTTGAGTATGTCTGTTTGCTTATAAGTTATAAGCATTTCAAAACTCCTCAAAAACAGTCCGCGGCGTCGCGGGCTGTTTTCAGGAGTTTTTGGATCTCTCTGTGTGTGTGTGTGTGAGAGAGAGAGAGAGAGAGAGAGAGAGAGAGAGAGCGCGCCAATATGCCCGTGTGGCAGCTTGGAACGCGATGTAGCTGTTGCCATGCTCCGCTTGAAATTCGCTGAGAGTTGCATTAGGCACAGTCAGCTAGCCGTCGTGGCGACTTTGAACCGCCTCTATGTTTCTTCATCTTCTTGCTCATCCTATTCATCGTCTTCACTAGTTGAACCTCGTTTCTTTTCACGTAGAAGGCTCATTTCGCTGACATCCCAGTTACCACTTGTCAACTTGAACAGCACGAGGGCGCGTCACACCACCCCATCGCCAACAGCTGTCACTAATGACGAAGAGTGGGACCTTCGAGATATCTCCTCAGACTCATCGTTTCAATCAGGTTCAGAGAACTTTGGGACTGCTGCATTGGAGAAAGATGAAGGCATAAGTCCATTGCCCAATCCTGATGAAGAGTGGTATAAGACTCAGGCTGAAGATGAGGAGTGGTTTCGGAGAGAGGAGGAGTTTTATGAAGCAAGGATCTCAGAGCAAGAAGACTGGAGCAAGCGACGTGGTGCTCGCCCAGCTGAGGCCCATGCTGATTACTTTGCACTTTTGGAGAGCTCTCTTTTCTCGCGTGTCGCATGGACACGTTTCGAGCTTCTGGCCCTGGTGGTCAGCACCGAAACAAACTGACAGTGGAGTCCGCCTTACCCATCTTCCAATGGGCATAGTAGCTCAGGCTGTGGATGATCGCATGGGTTCTCCTTGTTTGTGACCCATTGTATTTTTTTCTTAAACAGGGTTTAATATCACATGCTGTGAACAATCAATCAACCAACTTGTTATCTAGAGAGAGAGAGAGAGAGAGAGAGAGAGAGAGGGATTCAAGTCAAAGACCCCCACGGTCCACCTTCATGAGATCAAAGGGAGACACAATCGTGCTCCTCACAACTCGTCATTCCTCCTCGCCCTCACAACTCACCACTCTTCATCATCTTTCTTCTTACGTCTCGCCATGTTTTCTTCTACATCTTCTTATGTGTGTGCTTTCTTTAGGACGATGGTTTAGCAATTGAGTGAAGACTAGATCACGGACTTCAAGGAAGCATTCAATCTCTTCTACTGACAAAAGATGGCAATGTCAATGAGGGCAATATCACCACCAAAGAGCTTGGTATTGTGATGTGCGCACTTGGACAAAACCTGACAGAATCAAAGCTACAAGAGATGATCAATGAAGTGGATTCGGACGAGAATGGGATGATCCATTTTCCTTAGTTCTTGAATTTGATGGCTCGCAAGATGAAAGATACTGACTTTGAGGAGGGGTTGAAAGAAGCATTCAAGGTTTTCGATAAGGACCAGAATGGGCATATTTATGCTGTAGAGCTTCACCATGTGATGAGTCATGAGAAAAATCTAGGAGAGAAGTTGATAGATGAAGAGGTTGACGAAATGGCTCAAGAGGAAGGTGTTCATGGTGATGGATAGGTGAATTATGACGAATCTATGAGGATGATGCTCTCAAAGTAGTGCTTTTGGCAGGTGTAAACGTTAAACGGTGCTAAATTCAAATCACCATTCTTCTGGTTGTTATAATCCACCATCATATAGAGCAATAGTGGTATGAATTTTAATACACTTTAAAAATGAAATTTATTCATTGTTGCCTCGTTTTATGTGTGTGTGTGTGTGTGTGTGTGTGTGAGAGAGAGAGAGAGAGAGAGAGAGAGAGAGAGAGAGAGAGAGAGGGGCAAGTTGGTGCAAGGTTAAGAAGAGCTTTCCCACCGGCAAAGTGTCTCTAGCTTCGTAAGAAGACCTAGGAGGGGTATGTTGAAGCTCGCAGTACAGCTTGTTCCAAGGGAAAGAAAGAACGCCCCAAAATTTGAACATATTAGAGGAGAGTCGAGGTAAGAACTTGATGTATTGGATGAGAGTCTAGGGAAGAACTTCACACACACACACACACACACACACATAGAGAGAGAGAGAGAGAGAGAGAGAGAGAGAGAGAGAGAGAGAGAGAGAGAGAGAGAGAGAGGGCCTACATCTAGAGCCTAGCAAGCCGTGAGCGTGTTGAATTTAGCCACCCTTGGCCACCTTCTGTCCAAGCCACCATTGGTTCCAGTCAGATAGCTTTCAGCCTCGGTTTGTTGATTTGCCACTAGTGGCTTCAAAGCTATAAAGCTAGTCTCTCTCTCTCTCTCTCTCTCTCTCTCTCTCTCTCTCTCTCTGCCCTAAGTTCTTCAAAGAATATATCTTGCTAAACTACAAAAAACATAGAGGGGCAACATCTGCAGTGAGGACAAGGACTACAGCCAGTGCAAACCCAAGAGATTGGTGGAGACAAAGGCTAAGCAATACGGGCAACCACCAGTGCATAAAGAGGTGCCGAGACTATGTGTGCAAAAAGTATGAAATTAAGAAGAGTAAGCCCTAGTGCCTTTCTCTCTCTCTCTCTACCCCAAGTTCTTCTCAAAATCTTGCTTAACCACCATGCTCTTGGCTATTGATGTTACCACCATGCTCTTGGCTATTTATGTTTATCCATGTCATCATTGGGCTACAAAGGGTATTGTAGTATGGAGAGTTTTAGTCCACAATCTCTAGAATATGGATAGTTAATCAACAAAATACTATATAGTGTGGACCACATTTGTAGAATTGCGTGAAGTTTTAACAATGGAAATTTCTTTCGTTGTGCTAACATGTTGATTTGTGCATTCTTTCTTACTCAAACTTCGTTTTAGATGGCTTCTATATGGGTGTGCTTAGGATTAGTTCTTGAAGATACAATGATGTTTAATCGAGTCCAAAATGCTATTAGAGATGGTAGGGAAACATAAGCTCCTTGGGATTTTATTGGATTAGTTTGCTCGATTTTTTATTTGCTCGAAAAGTCTCGCTCGCTCTTTGAAATTCCCCTCGAGTAAGGGTTCAAAAGTATGCTTTTGAGATCCAAGGGGACCAAAAAGTTATGGAGTTCTTGAAGTATCTAGTTAACTCCCCCCACTCCAAAGCCTCCATCGCTCTATTGCACTTGCAACCAGCTCGCCCGTTGTGCCGCCCAGAGTCAGGCTTGTCCACTCAGGGGCTAGCAGTTTGTCATGAACCTCAACCCCTTTCCATTGCCCCCCTTTTGAGAAGAGATTCACTTGGTCCATCATATTATAGGTCATGCATGGTCTTCTTGTGCAATCGAGACCACAAACTTGGCACAGAGGGCCTCCACATGAACGGCATGGTTGAGGATCCCTACAGCAACTTGTTTGATTGGTCTAGCAATTGGGTCTCATTTTTCCCATTGCTAGGGTATCGAGGCTTTGGTGTTGTTTTTCCATACAAACCTTTTATACCCCACAACAAAAAAAAGGAAAAATCAAAGATTCATGAGTACTCTCTCTCTCTCTCTCTCTCTCTCTCTCTCTCTCTGCCTAGACAACTCGAGGGGAGGGCACAAGTCGCTCTCTATGTAGATGCCCTAGATATTCTCAACTAAAGCACTAGTGCCCCTTCTCTATGATGTCTGTGGCATATAAAATCATTGCAAAAGCTGTCCCCCTCAGGATCTTCCCACTACTTGATCACTCTATCTCCCCCCATCAACATGGATTTATAAAAGGTAGGTCAATCTATGAGAATACTTTGGCATCAATTTCTGGCATTGAGTATGATTCCCTCACTAGGCAAGAGTGCATTCTAATACAACTCAACCTGGACAAGGCCTATGATAGAATTATGTGCATTCATAGAAGTTGTCATGAAAGCAATGGGCTTTGGGTCTCGACTTTGTAGGCTAGTCCATACTCTAGCAGTAGTTGGTAGTCACTCTGAGCTTTTGTTCATCAATGTTAGGATTGTGGGCTATTTCAAATTCAAAAGATCAACCAAATAGGGATGCCCTATTGCCCCCTTGTTGTTCTCCATTGACTCGCATCCTGTAGTTAATATGCTCAAAGATTGTGCTGCAAGAGAGGGTAGATTCAAGGGTTGGCCTTGCCCAACAACAACCAGCTCCTAGAGAAGTTATTCATAGATGACTCACTCCTGTTCTTAAAATCTTGCCCCTAGGTTGTTCGGAAGCCTCCTGAGATTGTGTAGACTTTTGCTGTTGCCTCAACATCGAAGTGTCATGTTCTAGGCACGTCATTTGCAACAGGTTCTCCTCCCATGGAGATCATCCTCCATGTAGCAAGTGCTAGCCTCTACAGGCCTCTCCATATGCATTTTTGTATGCGTGGGGCTGTCCAACAAGAAAACACCAAAAGCAAAGAAAGACATTTGCGTTTTTTTTTTTGGCTTGCGCAAGAACTTTAGCAGCGTTTTCAGCTTCTGGCACGGCAAAACCTCAGCGTTTTTCATCTCGGAGCAGGAGGAGAACTTCAACGTTTTTGAACAAGAAAACATGAGGGTTTTGTATTGTGGCTACTGTCTCTCTCTCTCTCCCCTCTCATATTTATGCACACATGCACTCTCACATGGTATCAGCAGCACAACTCTTTATGGTCTGGGTGCATCATCTTCCTGCATGAGGTTCTCCTCCCAAGGGCTGGATCAGCCAACATTTTTGCAATACCTAGGCAAGTGAAGGAACATGGAGTGTTTCCGTCATGGAGAACTTCCTTGCCGCCTACATTTTTGCCCCCATGCCAGGCAATCAGTCATTTGACACCCACCACTGGCCTCCTTAGGTCTTTTCATTGCCAGGAATATCCTTCTTTGCCATCTTTATTTTTTGCCCTCGCTTCAGGTTTTGACAAGCCCTGTGTTTTCGGGCATATACACCAGCATTTTGAGAGAAGGGCAACGCTTGGACACACGAACTCTAGATCTTCCCCCAACCCACACGGCTTTGCATTTGATGCATTATCACCAAGAATCCTCTCTCTACACTTTAGCTTTTAGCCATTATAACCTTCTGTTTTCTCTATTTCTAGCCCACCCAGGGTTGCTACATTGATTCAACACCCTCCCCAGACTCTCTGCACCATTTTGGACCATTCCAGAAGAGTACGATCACACAAAACTTTGTTGGACATCAGCGTTTTCATCACCTTGTAGTTGTATTTTTGAGTGGATAGCAACCTCTTGGCTTGTGTTTTTCACAGAGGATGAAGCTACATCTTGCCAGGTAAATCTCCGATGGTGGTCCATGTGGTCTCTGAGTGACTGCTGCAATACATGGTATCTTTGACATCGGCTTGATCATCTATGGGCTTACGATCCTTGGGAGATCCATTCATTCCAACCATCATTCAACGGTTGCGCACTATAGAGGGGGTGGTGACTTGTGGTTTGCTATGGACAGACCTATGCACTCATCAGAGGAGTTCACACAAGATATGGCCATGCTCATGGCGGCATGAGCATGGAAATACTCATGGCATATGGGGTTCCGACATTCCCAGAGAGGACACCACCATCTTGGGTGAACAGACACTTACCACTTGACCTCAACACGTCAATTCACTTGCTTACATGAGTATCTTCATGGACTTAGGGAGAGGATATTGGATCTCTTCTTGGACAGGTTCTTTTAGACTGGAGTGACACTTCAGTGCTTTGGACTCTCTTGGAGAGTTTATCCCTAAGATGCAGGAGATCAGGCATCATTATGTGACTACATCCGGAGTCACCCGACGCTTGGGCTTGGATGGTACTGTAGTTGCTCTTCTACACTCTTGATCATTTGGATTGCTACCTTCGGAGTTTCTTACACTCACCCTGGGTAACATTAGAGAAGACTTATCCCCCAACTTGGGTAGTAGGCCACTCCCAGCTTATTCACATTGAGAGCCACGGTTAGCGTTGTTGGTGCGGATTTTGTTTTGGTTGACAATAAAGTATTGGAGGCAGGAGATACGGCAAGACAACGCAAACATCTTGGTCTGGCCACTTCATTTCTTAGCGTAGACTGTTCAATCTAGATTCCCTACTTCTACAAGATGATCACCATGATGTAGACAACTTGGTCTGACCACATGTCTTCTCAGAGGCCCACCATAGTGCAGGCTATTGAGTCTGGCTTTCCCCTTGTCTTGGGTTACCCTACCTACTGGTAGGACACCATCCAGTAGTGATCCGTGCGGTCTATCAGTGATTGTTGTAGCTTACGGTAGCTTGTATAGTGCAGATTGTTTAGTCTATCTTTCCTTGTTTTGGAGGATGTTTATAGCGCAGATTGTAATCTAGACTTCTTGAAGTTTGTCACAACCTAGCCACCTTGCCACAGTGGGTTATGGGTTCATGCATTGACAGGCTTCCAGTCATGCTCATGACAGTTCACAGGATTCCCCATTTTCTCTAGACGGTTTGACCACAGACACCACATATCCTATTGGGCAAGACACTTGCACGGCTATTGGCACTTCTTTTATGACAAGGAGTTGTTTTCACAGTCAGTTTGGGACCTTCATGCAATATCTTCACCCTGTATTGGTGGAGTACAATAGTTTGCTACACTTCTCATGACGACACTTTACCATGGAGATCTCTTGGAGGTTGGGACACCCCAGACTACTACTACATTCATGGAGTATCCTTTAGTGGACATTGTAGTAGACATCTTCATCCTTTGCCTCACATCTTCGGCTTCATGCGGTTTATTCAACATCAAGTGTTGAGAGGGGGTGTTAGATTTACACCACTGTGCTGCTTCACATAGGTCTATGGCATACTTTTACGGCTTGTATGTCTTGGGGCTGGCCACCCATGTTTGGTCCGGTTGCCCAGGTTTGGGACGGCTGCCAGCCTTGGGCACTCATATATATGGGGCGAGGGGGGTACCCACTTCATATAGGCTGACACATTGTATTGGCAAGTCTTTCATGCTTTGGTAGTCAGGGGGGCTGGTCGCCCCCTCTTCTCCATACCAGAGTTTTGTGTTCTCTTCCCTCGTTCTTGCACGTAGTCACCGAATTGAGCAAGTTCTCTGAAGTGCCCCTTGTTTATCTAAAATAGCAAGCCCAGTTGTAATCATAAACCACCTTTTGACTGGCTCGGCACTGTGTTGGTAGTGAGAACCAATTAGAGTACTACCAGTCCAAGAATTCAGCTGGGCTTGAAGCAGCAAAAAGCGGACATAGAAGGCCCCCTTGAGAAATCTGGAAGACATATAGGGTGGAGCTAATCAGAGAGGGGATCATCACATGTATGAGAACAATATGCACTTTGGTGTCACGTGAGGCTAATCAGAGCGGCACACATGAGATGAGGAAGATTGGAGATGTTGACTTCAATGTGAAGAAAGAGATCACTATTGATCGAAAAGGATCAAATTCGGAGGTAGCGAATGCAGTTATTGAAGGCGCAAGTGCAACAACCCTTTCCATAGTACATATAAGTGCAAGTGTAGGGTTGGGCCTAGCTATTGCAAAAGAGTAGCATCAAATGTTACAGGTATACTAGTGAAGAACGTGCCGTTGATGGGTGCTTGTTATGGTGGTCTTTTTCATTTCAACCATTGTATTTGTGCTGCCTTAACTAGTTAGTGTGATTATTCCTAGTTTCATGCATTAATGCTATTTTCGGTGCCACAGGTTGTGGATAGGGTCTCAAATTTCACACTTCACTCATTTATTGACCATATATTCTCACTCCATTTTTTGCCATTTTCTCTACCTAGTGTCTAACGTTTTCCAATTGAGTGCTCAATATTTTTAGTAGCATGCGGCATGGCACTTGCAGATCTTTGCATATGCAAGGAGGTAGCAACACCTTTTTGCTAAGGCTAAGAGTCAGCATTACCAAGCCGGAAAGGTTTGGGGCCGATTGTCTACAATAGGTTTACATTTTGTCCTTGAAGGGCTTTTTGGACATTGCTCTCAGCCAATGTTGCATGCTCACAACATGTTTATCCTTAATAAAGTCGAGTTTCTGATCACTAGATGTCACCCTTGAGGGACTATTTTGGATTGAATGAGGGGGGGCTTTGCAGCACTAGAGGGGCAAGTTTTTCTATGCTCCCTCTTCATCTATGGTTTGCATCCCTTCCTCCAGAGTCGAAACCCCTGTCGCTCCCCTTTTCGTAGGCAAGTCTTGTGATTACTAGATTTTATCACTTGTTTTTCATTTCAAAATAATCAACGCAATTCAATTGGCATTTATTTTACCTTTCACTATCACTCTCAAGTGCAGGCCTCGTGATTTTATCACTTTTTTCCCTTTGTTTCAATAGGAACACAAAAAAGTGCTTTCATAAGGTTATATAGTAACTACAAAAGCTTTGCGCACTTGATACAAACTACACATGTATGCATTTATATGCCTAATGTAGCCTCATTGCCATGCCAATTCCATATCTATATATGCTTCACTATGATTCACTTACATTCTAGGATCTCAAGTTGCTTGAAATGCAGTCATGAGAAGGCTTGAGATCAAACAATCCACCATCAAACACCAGCATAAGATTTTTATCCATTAGAGATTTTTCCTGAGCAGGAAGTTCCAAGCAAGCAAATAAGACCAATCACACAACCAATCAAAACAAGGGGAAAATAGTGGTGGCAACACAAAACTTGCTACAACTCTAAAAAGCGATGATATCTTTCTGTAATCATCCATTGATTTCACATAATTATAGGGCCATGCTCAATGAAAAGTTGTTGAAGTGGATCGCATAAGGGATGTGGGATTTATAGGGGAGAGTGTAGTACCTAGTAAGCACCAACACTTTATAAGGCATTTGTTGGTTCAATCATGCCACTCAAGATTGGCCAACGACCTCTTTGACATTTAATTTTATGACCAAGTAGAAATTGTCAAAGCGATTTTTTTTTTTGGGCAGGGTAAGTTGAACTTTGAAATTGAACATGAAAGACGTCGCCAGGGTTCGAGCCTGGGCCCTTACTTACCCACACGTCCACCTTAACCACTAGGCTACGAATCCATTGGCAAAGTGATCTTGCTACTCCCACTTCCTACATATTTCAAAACTTTGACTCCACAGTCAATTGAGCTTATGAAAAGTTTTTTTAGTGCAAGTAGGTCTATTTGAATATTATCCTTTTGAGTCGTAAACATGCTTCCTCACCACACAACCTGTTATACAATAAACTTCCCATTCAAAATGGTAATTCTTTCTCTATTTTCAAGGTGACATCGTAGCAATAAATTTTGATAAATAATCATCATAAATCGGGTCTAGTTGAAAACCAAAAAAAGTAGTTTTGTTCGACAACCATGGCCTCAAACGCCCCCCGCTTCTAAATAAAGGAAAAAGTATTTGGAAAATGTGTGTCCCAACTTAAACTTGAGCTCGTTAGAAATTTAAGACACCTGATTGAGAGGAGAGTGAAAAAGGAAATTTTACTTGAATTTTGCAAGAAAAATCCTAAAACTATAGTTTAATTTGCAGAAATTGCAATCAATAATTGTTTCAAAGGGATAAACATTTTTCCAATTGAACACACTACCCAAACGAACTTATTTGTAGTAACTAATGACCTTCTAAGGCACCTTTGCCTAAAGCCATATGTGTCGGTGTGGGTGGCCATAAGTAACTTCCTAAGTTTGGGGGATATCTCTTGATTAGTAGATAGGAACAACCTACATCGTTGTTGAATTGTTTCAACTATTTACTTCCTATCTTCTTTCCTCAAACCTACCTATAGTCATCGAGATTGGCGTAGAAGGCTATATGTAGTGTTTGGCAGTGATAGCTTGCTTAGGGAGTCTACAAATGATGATGACTTTGAAGATGAATAAATCAATGAAAAAGCCTTGACATGACCATGCATTGTAGGAGGGATAAGCTGAGGGGCATCCCTGCCACAATCTTACTTGCAGGCAAATAATCATTAATGTAGATCATGCTTATTAGGCCATCCCTCATTTTGGATGGAAATTCCATGACAACCTCGATGCTTCATAGCTTCTCAATACCTTAGACCTTAGAGCCAAGAAATTTCCAATATGCGACAACCTAATAAAGAATACCATCTTTAGCCATTCTCAGCATAGTTGCAAACAAGCCCTTGGAACTCTTATCAATGACAAAGAGTGAGAGGGGATCTTGTGAGAGAGAGAGAGAGAGAGAGAGAGAGAGAGAGAGAGAGAGAGAGAGAGAGAGAGAGAGAGAGAGAAAGAGAGAGAGAGAGAGAGAGAGAGAGAGAGAGAGAGAGAGAGAGAGAGAGAGAGAGAGAGAGAGAGATCCCTCCCCCACGAACCGCATGCATGCATGTGAAGGCAAGTTTCCTTCAACAATAGTGATAATATGGAGCAAATGAAAGAGCTTGCCTCTATGGAGAAACAAGCTCTCATTTTGTGTGTGTGTGTGTGTGTGTGTGTGTGTGTGTGTGTGTGTGTGTGTGTGTGTGTGTGTGTGTGTGTGTGTGTGTGTGTGTGAGAGAGAGAGAGAGAGAGAGAGAGAGAGAGAGAGAGAGAGAGAGCTTTCTATGTAGGAGGGACTCGGGTAGAGACAATAGTGCAAGGGCATCCAGGTGAGGGTGGGTAGTGCTTAGTGGGCAGAGAAGGATTGGCATGAAAAGAAGGCGACAAGGGTGGGTCATTGTGGCAAACGTGTCAAAGGAATCTTGAGAAAAAACTTGGTGAAGAAGATGAAAAAACATGTTTCTTGATAGAGGGAGAGAGGGAGATATGCACCAAGAACTCACAAAGGAAGCTTTCTAGATTGTTTGAGAATCACCACATATGGATGAAGGTTAAATGGATCTTTAAAGTATGAGGAAAATTCAATGTAGACAAGACGCATGATGATAAGGCCAAGATTATCCACAAAGGAGGTTTGGTAGTACTGAAGGTGTTGATTGCAACTCATTCGATGCATGGTAGCTAATGCTCTTTGGATTGCTAGCCAAAGTTTGTGTCAGAAGAGAGACTGAAGGTAATGACTGTCTTCCCATGTATTATAGATCCAAAAACAATCAACCCTTTGTTATTAGAGAAGTATATCATGACCATCCAAAAATAGAGGAGAAACATATAATGTCTCTTCAACACTAGTGAAAAACACAAGTATATGGGGAAAAATGACACACTCCCTATGGTTTATAATATCTGAGTGAGTACAATGCCACCTCCCCTTCATACTTATGTCTGGTTCTTTCTCTTTTGTTTTTGTTTTTTTCGGGGGAGGTAGGAGGTTTGGCGTTAAAGGGGGATGGGCCTTTGCCCTAGAAATGATGTCCGGTGTTTGGCTATCGACTGACTACAATAACCCTTGTTCTTTATATATGTAGAAGAATAAGGAGTGAAGGCTCTTCTTGCCACTATTCTCCACCCACATATAGTGTGTGCACTTCTCCTCCCTCACACTCCACATGCAATCACTTCTGCCCATTATAATCTCACAAGTGGTATCAAAGCTACAAAGGCTTCCCAATCTACTCCCAATGCGTGCACGAACTTTGAGGCAAGCTAAGGCTCAATCCTCATCAGAGATCCCTTTTTGAGATCTACTTACATGAGTTTACTATGTTCACCTTTTAATATGAGCAAAAAGCATTTGAGCAATACTTTCTATTGAAGCGTTGCAGTCAATAACCATAACATTGATTATTGAAAAGCGTAACATTAGGAAGCAAAGGCAATGTTGGAGTTTGACATAGATAGTGAGCAATTGAACATCAGAAGATTGCACATTAAAGCAATGCAAGGTTGCAGTTAGTGTTGGTTTTCAGAGGTAACGCTACACATTAGAGAAGCAACACAAAAGAAGAATGTTGGCAAGTCCTCTATAGCACTACACTATAGTAACATAGAGAGCACAATTAAAGGGAATCATAGGCAATTCTTTTGCAGTATTGGAGACATTGTAAGAGTAGACATAGTTGGGTGTGCACGCATACATACACACACCTTCAACAGAGAGAGAAAGATCACTTGATTCTCTCATGGCGTCCTCTCACCTAGAGAGAGAGAGAGAGAGAGAGAGAGAGAGAGAGAGAGAGAGAGAGAGAGAGAGAGAGAGAGAGAGATTATTATTGTCCTCGAAGGTCAAATATGACCTATGGGACCAAAGTTACATGTGATGTAGTATGTGTATGGCTAATGAGTGACTCTCAATTCTCCAAAATTGTGGTGATGAGAGTCGCAATGGAGAGCCCACACTGTGGCTGGGAAAGGAAAGTGTTTAGGTCTATTTCATGGCTGAAAATGTGAGAGAAGCAAGTTCAGATGTGAACAAAAGCTGAGCACTCTAGTAGTGTGTGGTACTTAGATCTCGAACTTGCAGTGAGCATAATGTGCACAATCAATTTGACTCTTCCTCCATTGCCCCAATGCCCCGTCTCGCATCAAAGGGAATGGGAGCTAAGCCGAATGGCTTCCATAGTACGTATCACTGACAAGGGGATAGGCTCAAGCATGTAAGTGTGAGTAAAATTTCCTCTTTCAAGGGCAATATGGGTGGTGTAATGTATGAAGCATGACCCACCGGATTTCTCCCAAGCCGTAATACATTGGCGTTGTAGAAAAGCTTCATTCACTTGGGAGTCAATTGAAGCATCATGTAGCAAGTGTAAGTCATCCCATCTTCCAAACCACTTCTTCATGTCTTGCATCCATCCCGTGCTCAAGATCTTGTAGAAAAGCTTCAATCACTTGGGAGTCAATTGAAGCATCATGTAGCAAGTGTAATGCATCCCATCTTCCAAACCACTTCTTTATATCTTGCATCCATCCCTTGCTCAAGATCTTGCTTTTATGCGTCTTTTGAACTTTTTTGTTTGCTTCCCATGCAATTGTAGGAAGTCGATGTGAGGGGTTTTGACGCATCTTTATCATGTACTCCACAACCCTTTCCATGCCCATAATCTCAATTGGAAGAGATCCCGACTCGAGAATTAGAAGCATATATGATGTTTGTGTCTTAACTTGGAGAAAGTTTGTAAGAAAACGCTTTTGGACAGTCTCAAAATATTTCCATGTAGACTTTGAGATGCTCCCACCCCACACTTCAACTCCATAAAGAAGAGAAAATGTCACCAATGCATCAAAAAGGTAATTCTTGAGAACCCAACACTTGATGTCTCCCGCATTGCACATGTTTTCAAATGCATAATATGCTCTCTTTTCCACTTCCAAATGACAAATAGCACATTCATGCCACTTGTGATTAGACGGAACCTCAAGGCCAAGGTAATTAAAGCTCTTAACAACTTCAAGTGTCTCATTGTTGTACACAATGCATGGTTTCTCCTTACGGTTGGTTTTCACAAGCATAACCTTTGTTTTAGATTCATTAACAATCAGCTCACAATGAAAGCAAAATTCAAGTACCATTTGTTTCAATTGATCGATGCATAGACCAAAGAGAGTTGGTGACAATGGACATCCTTGTTTAGCCCCAATAGTGGTTACAATTTTTTTTGAAATTCCTCTTTCCATGTGAATTTGACACATCACCTTCTCATAGATTCAAGAAACCGCAAGCATAAACTCACTTGGCACTTGGAGTTCTTCCATCCATGTCCACAAATTGCTACATGGAATCATATCAAAGGCTTTCTTAAATTTCACAAAACAACAATAGCCTTTCAACCAACTTTCCTCCATGAGAGTGACAAGATAATCAATGGTGCTATGACATCGACAAAAAACCTACTTGTCCTTTTGCACGCATGTCATTCTCTTCAGCCCAATCAATCACTTTCATCTCCATTATGCACCCAAAAAACTTTGCCACAAGAGACCCAATCATTATAATCCAATAGCTGTTTACATTCTTTACATCCCCTCCTTTATGCAAAGGCTTGACCCAATTAGTAATTTAATCATAAAGCATATCATGTTGAAGTGCAAGGTTGAACATATCACACATCCACTCATGGGTGAAATATTTTGTCCATTTGATCATCTCCGGCTTGATACCTTGAAGATCTCCCCCTTTGCGAGTGGCCAACTTTTCAAGCCCACCACATATATTCTCAATAGTAAAAAAAGAGGGCATACATGGGGGTGAACCATAAAATGGTATTTTTTGAGCATTTGGTTGCTCAAATAATCGCCTACAATGTGTGTACATATCCACAAGACTCAAGTTACCAAAATTCTCAACGTGCTTGCCCCTCAAGTTTCTGCACGTACCTTTTCTTTGACTTGAAAATGTTGTTGCTTTACTTCCCACCTTCTTCTCTTATTTTGAATCAATGCCTTATTTGTAGGCAAGTGACTTTGATAGTTGTCTTTGTCCATAGTTTCATCAAGCTTTATCGAGGGCTTTCAATCATCTTGACATTCTTTATCAAACCACCCTTTGCATGATCTGTCTTTGTTGATATCATGGAGATGCTTTATGGCAAAGCATTCTTCGGCATAAGAATAAATGAATTTATTGAAAGCTTTCCATTTAGTTTCCAATGGTGTGTCATATTGAAGCTTTTCCATCCATAAATTTTGGTCAATCATTTCAATGTACATTGTTGCCCATTCAAAATCCATACATAGTGGTAACTTCTCTTCCGTTTGGCTAAGATTATCATGGTAAGTTTCTTCTCCACATGCAAGGTCAATACATAAGGTCCCATGGTCTAATTCCGGGGTCCATTGGCCAAACATAAAACTCTTTATGCGATACATGATGGCTTCGGAGAGTAGCGTCTAGTCAGTCACACTATCCCCATTATGTTTTCTACATGTAAATCAACTCTACAGAGATACACCATTGGAAATGAGCATACCTGTGTTATTACACATATGTAAAAGTAACTTTTCATAGTGATCTGCCGCGGTCTTTCTCATCCATTGAAGTACAATCATACAAATGAACTCCTTCCAACTGCCTTGAAATGTATGGCATATCAAATTGTTGAGTACCATGTTGCAATGCTTTTATGCGAGCATTCATATCCCCAAATACAATAATATCACCTTCACTTTTGAAATAAGCAATGTCCTCTTCTAAATCAACAAATGGCTAATCTCTATCCATGCAAGCATAAAGGGGGAATCATGATGAAGAACGTAGCAACCGGCTACAAAAATGGGTGCTCTTTTTGGTGTCATAATTTTCAGCCATACATAAGGTTTGTACTTGTTATCTTTCACAATTGATACAAAATCTTCCAATCCTTTATTAACCATATAGGCTACCCATCCTTGCCCTCTTTGTTGCTTGAGATTCTTTGACCATATTATAATCCTCCAAGTTGTTAATCCTTTGTGTATCATTCTCCCAAGTTTCAACAAGAAGTATAACATTGGATTTTCTTGTTAGCTCATCAATGCCAACCCCCCCCCATTCCATGGGTATTCATTGCAATTTCAAAAGCATAGTTTCAATTATAACTCGGCCTCATAGGTCACGCATCCCTATTTGCTCGAGGGACTTGCCTCCTCTTTGGGCACATTTTGTTCGTGAGAGATCTCCTTGTTTTTCTTATTCTTTTCCTCATATGCCTTGCGACACATATTTTGTTGCTTAATAGTGAGATCTTCACATACAAAACATTATGTATCCCTCAAATAGATTTAACTATTATCAAGGATAATATTTTGTTTGATCTCATCCGGCATGGTGCATACAATTTTCTATTCTCCCGAGCGAGGAGCTCCTTGCTTACCCATTGCTACCACATACATCATCCCAAGACTTGTTTGTGCATACATTTTTCATGTTGCATACATCCCGGCTCATGGTGTAAAATTTCTCCTCTTTCAATACATGGTCATGCTCTACTTTGCTCATGCGCTACTTCAAAACATTCAAGTCCACAAGAGAGTGTTTACATTCCTTGACTTCCTCTTCAAGTTGCGTCAAATGTGTTGTCTACATCTCAAGTGTCCTCTTGAGATTCTCATTCTCAACCACAAGAACCTTTAAATAGCCATTCTCCATTGCAAGTGCCCATAAGTCTTCACCTTGTTTGTTTACAGTCTCTTGCAATGATACCAAGTACGCCACGGTCATGGTTTCCGATGTTGTTGGGTGAGTGGTTGTGTTGCTATCTCCACATTTAAGAGATTTTGAATCATTTTCTACAATGGTTGTGGACATTGTTGAAGAAGAATAACCCTTGCGAGTGCCGGAAGACATTGTATGTAAAATGAGAGATGAGAGTTACTTCAAAAAATGATGCTACAGAGAGAGAGAGAGAGAGAGAGAGAGAGAGAGAGAGAGAGAGAGAGAGAGAGAGGATAGACACTCCTCTTGGCTTCAAATTTTGGATTTGGCCTCGTGATTGACCTTTGATGTAGCCTTCATGGAAAGGCACTCGGTTTCTTTGACATCAGCCCCTGGCATATTTGGCATCAAGGAGCTCTTTGATTTGACATCGACTTCAACAACATTGGCTTTGATGACATTGGATTATTCAACATTGACCATGCATAGAGAGAGAGAGAGAGAGAGAGAGAGAGAGAGAGAGAGAGAGAGAGAGAGAGAGAGAGAGAGAGAGAGAGAGTAGATTAGGATCTCCTTCCACATATCTGACATAGCTCTAATGTCATTGAGAACTCCAAGCCACATAGTGACATCTTTTATGAGCGGTGGCATAGTGGCATATTGATGTATGCTCTATGTGATTAAGAGACTAATTTTCTTCGATTGTCAGCATAGTCGTGTTGGCTTATAAGTATAAGTGGAGTTTCTTCTATACGTGTTGATAGTAGATTTCCATTGCCATATGCATTTTTTTAATGGCTGTGATGTATGAGATTTGTGGTTCGACTTGCTCTAGCCTAGTTGGCTATCACAACTCTTGACATATTACATATTTGCAACAACAACTATTTGGTAGGTTATGGTTTTACAATTTCACAGGGTGGGAAATTTATGCAGATGGTTTCTTATGTGTACAACAAAAAGGAGTGTGGTTTGAGCTCTATTAAGAGCGTGTATCCCCACAGGTATTCTTTGCATCACATGGCACCAACTTGAGTGCATGTCGTACTACATTTATTAGTGATTTTGTCACATATGTATGTTATATGTGATTCCTAGGAGCCGTTGTTTGTATTTTATGGTAGATTTTTTATGTTGAGTAGTAGATAATTTTTTGGTCAGTTTGTAGTGGTCGAGATCATTGCTCACTTTGGCATCTTGGATGCGGGTTTTTATGGTAGAGATTTGCTTTGAAATTTTTCTCATTTTGCAAGGGAGACTCTATCCGAGTTTCCCTAGATTCTCACCATACGTTTACACACATTTGTAGTCTTATTCTATGATGGTATAGCGGTCAATTTACTCCCACTTTGATAGTGATTGACTTTTTACTCTTTAATAGATTTTGTCACTTTGGACATGGATTTAGTGTTCTTGTATCCACTCTTGCACGAATGGATTTATGGTATGCACATAGTGGATACAACTATATTTATGTTTTCATTGTTTTCAATTGGCGGACATTACAATCATGAGTCTACGGCATACATTTTACAAGTAGTCAATGGTTATAGGGTCTATCGGATCTACATCACTATTTATAGGGTGCATCTTTGAGCACAATGTTTTCTTAAGACTTGCATTTATGGTTATGCAGTTTATGATTATTTGAAGGCTATTTATATTGGTCTTGAGTTATTGATACTCTTTGTGCCTCTATTATCACTTCATGATTTATAATTTCTCCAAAAGGAACGCTCTTATGAAAGGCTCACAACTTTTTCTTTGATTATGAACTCTAGTTAAATTAAAACATAGAATTCTTTTCATCCCTCTCTATAACGTATGTGTGTAAGAATCTTAAGAGATATAATTAAGTTAATATCTAATTTTTTCAAGAGAAAGTTGAGTTTTGCAGGATAATTTTATCATAATCATAGGAGTTTCCCAAGTAAGGTTATCTCCCCTCTTGTCAATTGAAAAATCCCAAATCTTTAGACTAAGTCTTGATTGGGTGGAAGGACCCGCCGATGCATCTGGAAATTCACCTAGTTCGAGTAGGTCTCATGTCAACAAGAAAAGAAGGAAGAAAAATGAATCCAAGAAGGGGATCCGATTAGGAAGGAAGATTTTAATTTGATTAAGGAACTCTTCCAATTGTTTGGTGAAAAGGAACCCTGGAGTGGCTAGGAATCTAAATGGGCTATCTCACATTTTTTCTCTTTAACTGGACCTTTTCTCAGCTTCTTGGATTATATATCTAAAAGGAACAAAGTGTAGATTAACTTTGTAAGCCTTTCCCAAAACTAAAGAGTTTGTGGATCAACTTTTGCTATCCGGCCACGTCACATTGAACACTTGGAAATTGACCTACACTAAATCAAGTGGGTTGAAAACTTGAAGCTGGTTCTACACTTTCAATTTTATGAAGCACCAATGACTGTCATGGCCCCTGATGGAGTCACAATTTGTAATTGATGGATGTATGACAAATTAAAGCTAGTTATTTCTAACAATCAAGTTGTTCTCGACAATCACACTCAATCGACCTTCAAGGAAAAAAATTTCATTGGCTACCCCGAGCTTCCTCTTGTGTATCGTTTTCTATACTCTTGGCCCAAACCACCGAAATATTACGACATGCCAGTTGATGTGTATCACAATTATGGTTGAAGCCTCTATTATATTTTCTTATGGAGAGATTTTGTGAATTAGTAAGTCAATTTGTTTTACTTCAAACAAATTTTTTGACTAGTTAAGTTATTTGAATGAATTTTAGTGGGTTAGATAAATTATGATTGGTTAAGTCATTGAATTTTATTGGACTGGATAAGCCATGATTGGTTAAGTTTTATGATTGAGATTGTAGCAGAATGGATAAGTCTAAGTCTGAAAAATATCTTAGTGTTTTGAGTTATTATGAATATTGATATTAATATAAATGTACATTCAAGATAACCCTCAAATCACTCCTATAATGGAAAACCCTTAGAACAATGCTATTTACACAAAAATTTAGGAGATGAAATTGTTTCTCAAACAAATACAACCACCTTCTTTTAAAGGAGAGGGTGTTAATATTGAGAAGGACGTGGAAGTATGGATTGAAGCTATGGATAATTACTTCTTGGCTGCAAATACTACACTTGCAAACCAAACGATGCTAGGGATATTATTGGGAAACCTTTTTGGTCATCTAGCACCATTAAAACTCTGATTATGTTCAGCTCTCCTTTTGATCGCTTGATCCTTCATTAAGGGCTTAGCTTGTAGTAAGGCATGCTGCACAGTGGTAGGTTTCATGGCTTCTAATCATGAGCTGATTGGTTCTCTTAAACCTTGATAGAAACAAGCTGTCTATTTCTCTATGGTCATTGGTGGAGCATAACACCTAAGCCTGTTGAACTTTGAGTAGTACTCTTCCAAGGAAAAGCTATATTGTTTTAAGCTAAAGAACTCATTCATCTTTGATGCTTCATGGGTAGGAGTTAGATATATTTCCTTCATTAATTTTCCTCCAATGGACAACCATAAAGAGTTTATGCTGCTAATGCCCAAAATCCTTTGTGTTTTGATGCTTGATGCTTTGAATGTGGAAAGTTGGGGCATTATTGGAATAAATGTCCACGTCTAACTAATAGAGCAGTAGCAGATCCAAGACACCACCCTTTTGGACATAACAATGGATGAGGAAGAGCAGCTAGAGCCTTTAGAAGAGTTCAAGGTAAGAGTGCCCATGCACATGAAGCCATAGGAGAGCCTACCCTTGGTGAAGAAGAGGAGAGAGAAACTATTTATGCAACTAATGAGACAACCCTGGAGCTCAAAGACAATTTGTTGCTATTCAAACACCGGTCACCCATCAAGGTAAATCTTTTAATCTCCTCATTGATTGTGGCAGTACTCATTCTTTTCTATCCCCGAAATGCTTGCAAAAGTTGAATTTAAATAAAAAACAAGCTAAACCCATGACAAATTAAACCCATGACAATAGAATTGGCTAATGAGAAAATTGTGGTATCACGACATTCTGTGGGAACCCTTGATTTTGAACTAGGAGGACATGCTACTTCAACTTTCTTTAGAACTCTACTTGTTGGGATGTATGATGGGATTCTTGGGATGGATTGTCTATCTAGACATCACGCTAGAATCCACTTTGGCCAAGGTAGTTTGATAAGTTTAGAGATAGTTAAGCAAGGCAAGTCAAAGTATAGGAAAGCATGAGATTCCAAGGATTCAATTAATTAATGCAAACCAAGTATGAGAGCTGGACAAAAAATATTTTTGGTCAAACTGAATAAGGTCGATTTAAAATTAAGCGGAACAAAACCCTCTTGACTTCATGAATATTCAGATGTCTTTCCTAAAAACATCTCACCTATTTTCCTCCTACATGAGAGATTTATCATGAGATGGAGATTGTCCAAGGAAGTGAGTCACTAGTCAAAGAGACCTTATAAAATGGCTCTACCAGAGGCCATTGAATTGAAGGAGCAGCTTTATCGACTTATATAACAAGGATTTATTAGACCCAATAAATCAAGTTGGGGAGCACCAGGACTCTTTCAAAAGAAGAAAGATGGGACTCTACGACTCTGCATTGATTACAGAGGACTGAACCAGGTGAAAGCTAAGAACAATTATCCTATACCACAAATCGATGAACTTTTTAATAGTCTACATGGTTCCAAGGTCTTCTCAAAGATAGATCTAAGATCTGGTTATTATTAAATCAAAACAAAGGAATCAAATATTCCAAAGACATCTTTCAACACCCGATATGGACATTTTGAGTTTATATTAATGTAATTTGGTTTGACTAATGCTACGGCTACATTCAATAGATTGATGCAGGATATTTTCAAACCGTACCTAGATGATTTTTGTGATGAAAATGGCCCATGAATGTTGACAATAGGGGAATTAACAGAACTATAGTGAGTATGTTTATGAGACTACTTTGAGAAGATAGATGGTGAACTTAATTAGTGGTAGAAACATAACCATTATACTTAATTAACTTGGCATGAATAACATTTTTGCAAGAGAGAGAATTAGAGAACTTGACAACAGTTGAGGATTGGATTTATGTGGAGCCCCTCCAAAAGGCTTTTGTATTATATTTTCTCCCATAAATAGAGACTTGGTATAATACAAACTTAGTGTTCCTTGAGACCTTGATGGTGCAATGAATATAGAGAGCTTCATGCACCACAATTTTACCCATAACTTACCTGAATGAAAGCATTAACTTATCCCCAGCCTTAGTCCCAAGACCTCAAACACCTTTGAAGGTCAAGAGAGCTAGCAGGGAACGAGGGTAGGGGAGAGGAAGAAGAAACATTCATATGAGAAAGAAATAGTTCCTCACTTATCATCACTCTTCTTGCTTTAGCATAACATAACAACATATTAATGAAGATGGAGAATATGGCAAGCCTAATCATTGAAGCACAGATCTTGGTTTGATTTTCATTTCATAGACAAAAGTGTTGGTATAGGCTTTCAACTTCTCAACAAGCTTGGAGAGGGAGATGGAGTTATTGTTGTTTCACATGAGCGTAGGAAAGAGGAAGAAGAAACATTCATATGAGAAAGAAATAGTTCCTCACTTATCATCACCCTTCTTGATTAGCATAGCATAATAGCATAGTAATGAAGATGTAGAAGATGGCAAGCTTAAGCATTGAAAAATTGCTCTTGGTTGGATTTGCATTCCATAGTCAAGAGTGTTGTTGAAGGCTTTCAACTTCTCAACAAGCTTGGAGAAGGAGATGGAGTTCTTGCACTTTCACCAAGTGAGAACGAGCATATGAGTGTGTGAGAGAGAGAGTATACCCCCCAAGAACACCCCCCAACTTGATTTGTTTGACCCCTCCTTGTAGTTCATGTTTGCATTTTATTGGACCCTTGCAAACCTAGCCAATTACATGCATAGTGCATATTAAGCAACCATGCTAGCATTAGAACAAGTGTCCTCCTTTCCCCTTTGAGAGAGAGGGTTTGATAAATGCTTAAATAATCAACTTAATTAGCTAAATCCTCATTGGACCTCTCTAAGGGTCAACCAATAGGCTCTAGACACCTTATGAGGGCAACATGGAGAGGAGCTTGACATGTGTCCTTGTTGCCTCTTTAGAATAGGCTTGCCTTGAGTAAGGGTGTGTGTGTGTTTCTCTCGACTGCCTCTACTTGTAGGGATCTCCCACTACAAGAGGTTGTGTGCTCTTGTGACGCTGTTAGCGACGGAAATACACTGGGTTTTTATAACCCCCGGCGTCGCTAAAACCGTCGCTACGAGCGTCGCTATATGTGTCGCTATAAGCGACGCTCATAGCGACGGTTATAGCGACGTTTACACAGAAGACTATAGCGACGCTCATAGCGACGCTACAAAGCCATAAATAGCGATGTCTATAGCGACGCCCGAGAGAATTTTTTTTTGGTGGCAGGGCATTGAATGCCCTGCCACCCATCAACCATATTGTACTTGATTCACTTTTTAAAAAAAGTGCAAGGGTAGATAATAGACCCAAAATAGTCACCCACAAGACGCATTGTTTGCAAAATTGACAATTGTACACATCATAGGCAAAATGAATTGATTGGCAAATGTAATAATGACAATTGTACAACATCATAGGCATAAAGAATTGATTGGCAAAAGGAACTGCGGTGACAAATGTAATAATATACATGGTTCAAAAAGACGTATAAAGTCCGTCTCATGATACATAAGCTATGAGAAACCCTAAACTAATGCTATCTAGCTACGGCTAAATTGACGTCGTCTAGTCAGACGTCTCATCGCGTCCAAGCGGCGTATCTGTCGGATTCTGCAAAAAAAGACAATAAGACAGCTTTCAGTAAGTATAAACATATAACGACATTTATAAAACAATACAAAAAATAAAAAAGAGTAAACCCTAATACTAACCATGCTGCTGCGAAAACTGAGAATGTCCATCAGGGCGTTTAAGCCCTTCCTTCCTGCGTACTCGCGCTCGTACGGTGTGGGATCACGTCCTGTCATCGACCACTGTCAAAACATACAAAGATTTCATTATGCTAGAATTAAAAAACTCATAAACCCTAAACTATCGAACATAAAGAGCAATGTGAAAACACTTACAAAATCGGCCTCAAATGATGCCCATCCACCGCTCCCCAAGTGGTACGAGCTCCCTGCCTCTTCTCGTGCTCTGGCTACATCCTTTTGTTGCTTCCACTTGTCGGGATTCTCGCGCGCTGCTTTCTTCGCATTCTTCCAATCTTCTTTGGCCAGCCAATCTGGCCTGTTCCACCCATTCTTGATTGCTTTTTGCACTTCGGAACGCTTGTGTTTGCAGTATTCGCGCATTCGAATCTTCATCAGGTCTTCATTGAAGCACTGATCCCGTGTTGGAACGGGAAACTCATCATGAAGTATGATGATGAATCTGTTTTTTAAATCACTTGGTACTTCACTCCATTTGTTTAGTATGTAGTGTCTAAACAGCTGAGAGCAAAGACCACGCATGCGTGAGATCACCTTCTTGCCGTCATCATCCATGATGATGCCGCCGCTGAAGTCGATGGAGTAAGACAAGCCCTCTGGCCGGTGACGCGTGAACCTGGGTGTCCCGGCAGGGGTCTCTAGCGGCGTGTCGATGGGGGTACGGACGTCAGGTGTCTCCACCGGCGTCTGGGCCCCGAAGCGAGGAGTGTCGAGTGGGGTGGCTCCTGGCGGAGTAGGTAGAGGTGTGTAGCTTCTAGTAACAGTCAGCCGTGCAAAACCTGGTGTAGATGGCTATGCTGTGGCTGGTGTGGGGGCGGGCAAAGAAGGGGAGGGTAAAGAGCCTCGTCGAACATGAGGCGGTGTGGAGGCATCGGTGGCGGAATCCCCACAACAACCGCCACCGCCACCACTAGAGCGCCGGTGTCTAGACGAGTGTGAAGCTCGTCTCGTCGACGTCAAAGCTTCGGAGCGCGCCGAATGCTCCGAAAGAGAGGGAGATGCGGATGGAGTAGGAACGCGCGATGATGCGCCATAGCGATGATGCTCCACGTACCACTATCTCTGCTGCGGTGACAAAGAAGAAAGAAACTCCTCATCATCCATACCTGCATTAAACATACGAATATTTAAACTTAATATTGAATGAATAGAGTAGACAATGACGCAAAGACCATTAAATACAATGACGTAATGACGCATATAAATACAATGACGCAATGAATTGAGTGATAGAAGAGGCAAGTCGAAAACTCAGAATTTTCAATCAAAAGATGTGAGCGCGAGTAGAAAAGAGCGTTATACACCATGGAAGGTACTTAGAGAGCCAGAGCTTTTACAACACGGAGCAAAATTGTTCAAATACAATATTTGTGGCTTTAAGAGATCTTTCTCTCATCCTCGCATAACTCAGCATAACTTCCTATATCTATATAGAGCTCTCCGTTTAAACACATATCCTCTGTTTCATTTTGTAGCTCCTCTGCATGCACCCCATATAGAGTAGTAGCATCTTGATGCTCGTCTGGCACCACCGCAGTGGCTTCTGATTGAGCATCTTCTCCGATCTCCTCCATTGATGCCGTTGTGATTGGCACATGGTAGCCTTCATACGTCCTTGCACTACGAGGGGCTACCTCTATGACGTACCACCAGTTTGATGTAGACTTTGTAGGATGAAATATTACCTGCCAGAGCCACATAACTTACATGAGAGATTTCAAGCAAATAACTTGTCAAGGGGGATGTTAACTATTTACATACTTACTTGTTCACAATGCTCGGGTAGTACGAAAGTGTCTCTTAGGTCAGTCCATTTCTTAGTAGAATCCACCTCAAGAAACTCAGACTCTCCTCTACGCACAGTAGTGTTGCGACCCTCCATGATTATCTTGAACCATTGCACGTCGAACAAGTCGACAAAAAATCCTCTGTAATCGATCCTCAAAATCTCTTGCAGCGTGCCGAAGTAAGTGAGTTCCGCCACCACAGGATCTGCATCAGAGGAACGTCGTCGACTAAACTGTTCAAATTTTGCCATGATTCCACAATCTTGAGTAAAACGCTTTTTGTCGATTCGTTCCACCCTAAAATGTCGACCTTTACACCATGCTGCTGTGTATGACTTATACTACAACGAACAAAGATTATGAGTGGCCGTTCAAACGTTTATAAATAAAGTCACTTGCTAGTCGTACATTGCAAACTTACCTTGGCCACGCAACCCCGAGAGTACTCCCACTCTTCCTCAGTCACTTCGTCACCGCATTGTTGTGCGCTTTTCAATTGGTTGTGCAACCATCTTAAGCTCATGAAGGTTGGTAGGCTCTCCAGAACCGTCGGATAGTGCATCGGTGGTCGTCTTCCCCATCTCCACTTGATTCATGCCCTTTGTCGCTCTTGCTTTGCATCCTCATATTGTGAAATCCACTTTTGCATCACTGGATTGTGAAGCATGCAAAATCGGTTGATTTTAGCCTCTAGATCTTCCGTCATCTTCTTCTCAACACCGAGATTGCACATGACAATCCCAGATATGCGCTCATCATCTATGGTTCGCCATAGCGTGTCCCGGGATTTATCAAATCCGTCTAGCCACTCTCCAATGTACACTAGGGACTCTGATACCAACCAACCTTCTGCCATGCTACCCTCCGGACGTGCCTTTTGACGCACATATCCCTTAAGCGTTTTCATGAAACGTTCTAAGAAGAACATCCATCTGGAATGAACTGTGCTAGCTATTTCCACCTCATCAACTATGTGAACAAGAAGATGCACCTGAATGGTTAGCATTGTAGTAGGAAAATGTTTCTCAAACATGCACACAAGCTCCGCAGCATTTAGTTTGGCGAATGGTATGGAGTCTACGTTGATCTCCTTTTGTGAGATCCATTGCACCAGCTTTGCAAGTTTGTAGATTGTGTTACGGATGTCGAGAGACAAACATCCCTCAATGGCAACCGGTAAAATAAACTGTAAAGTATGTGCAGCAATGATATTAAAGTCCACATTTTATGCAATGATATTAAAGTCCACTATGAACGTACCTGACACATTTTATGCCAATCGTGTGACTTCAAACCGGTAAGCTTTCCTTCTTTAGTAAAACACGTTCGGAGCGAGTGCATTACGCCAGTGGGGGTCCGCAAAGATCGAATGGTCTCTTTTACTTTGCGTTCTTGGGCTCCTGTGAAAATCCATGGTGCTTTAGGGAGTTTTATCGATCCATCAGACGCTGTTTGCGGCCAATATTGCTCCATACGATCCACATTTCTAAGGTCAACTCTGGCTCCCAAAGTATCTTTCTTGCCGGTCAGATGGTCCCATAGTAGATTACCCACATTCTTGAATATGTGCATTGGATCGAGCAAGTGATTGATCATGAGTCGGGGCCAGTATGGTAACTCGTACCATAGAGATAGTCTCTTCATCCCTGGAGGCAATCCGTCATCGCACATCTCCTTCTGCTCTAACCATGCTTGTGCAGACATCCTTGGTGGCTCTCTTCCCAAAAAGCCGTCGCGTAACACATGATTCTCTGAAAGATACGCTTGATGACCTTCATAGATTTGCTTCTTCAGTGAGGGTGCCCTACGTGCATTCAGTCTAGGTCTACATGTGACACATGCTCTGTATCCGCTTGTTTGAAGCCCTGCATGTATACACATGATAATAGATCAACTATGGGAAAAAACAAGATTTACAGTGTCTCAGTGAGGAGTGTCAATAGATCACTTGAGCATTCTGTTAGCCCGGGATAGTCATGCATGGTCCACATTAGAATGCCTCTGATCAAAGCATTCCGTTGTCCTGTGTGTCGGCTCATATCCACCACCTCTATGCCAATCCACAATTGTTGTAGCTCTTCCAATAGTGGACGAAGATACACATCGATATTCCCCACTTTATATCGCCCTGGCACAATCAAGCTTAGCCATAGGTGCCCCTTCTTCGTAGTCAACCACGGGGGAATGTTGTAGTTGACGATGACAACGGGCCATACACTGTAAGATGTTGATCTTTGACCAAATGGATTTACGCCATCCATAGCCAGGCCTAAGCGCAAATTTCGAGCTTCCCTGGCAAAATCCGACCATGTTCCATCTATATGTTTCCACGCTACGCAATCTGTAGGAATTCGTAGCACACCATCCGAAGATTTATTCTCCTCATGCCATGATGCTAGGGCGGCCATGGACTTACATTCGAAGAAATGCTTGATGCGAGGAAGCAGAGGGAAATGTTGCAAAACCTTTTGTGGAATTTTTGTCCCGTGGAGATCTACTCGATATCTTTCGGAATCACATTTCGGACACTTCTCCATGTCTATGTATTCCCCTCTGAAAAGAATGCAGTCATTAGGACAAGCGTGGATAGAATTGTAATCCATCCCCAAGTTTTGCAAAATCTTTCTTGCTTCATCTCGGGAATCTGGCATCACATTGTCAGCTGGTAGTATGTTCTCTCTCAGCAATCTACACAACATAAAAATATGATACAGTCGTGTAAAAATCTATCAGATCATTATACATTTAGAGTTTTATTAAAGTAAACTAATTGTAATAGATCACTTGAAAAGCGCTGTGACGCTAGTGTCACTCCATCCAAACTTTGCCTGCATGTTGAGAAGAACCAGGAGTGCTTTCAATCTAGACATACGTGCTCCATTATACAATGGCGTATCGGCTTCACTTTTCATATCATCATAGATAAGCCTTTCTGAATCCATGATCGTCTCGATCATTTCATCAATCTCGGGCTCAAACATTGCCTCGTTGGGAATGTGCTCTGCATGATCATCCCCCGAGCTGTCAGAGGCTACATCTTGTGGCCTCACATATGCTGCTTGACCAAAGCACCTGCGAACACGTCTATTGGGTTGCAAGATTGCCGCTTGTTGGCCAGCGTCAGAGTCCGACGAGTTATAATTGGCAACAACTCGATCTATAATAGATGGATCGAACTCGCCAAATTCGCGAACGTGCTGCAAAGAAACACGTCTTGTCCGTCGCACAGCATGCTTGCATTGATTACAAGGACATAAGACCCTCGTTGAGAGATAGGTGTTTCGGTTGGACGGTCCCACATCCTCGTCGCTACTCATAATGAGGATAAAAAACTTATAACCTGGACAACAAATTTAATATTCTATTGGCATTCTTCGTCTTATCTCTCTCTCTCTCTCTCTCTCTCTCTCTCTCTCTCTACCTCACATTCTCTAGTCATGTCCAATCCCCGCACACCTCGATCTAGAGGTGCACGGAGATCAGAACCACCGGGTTATAATCTCGTCTTTATTGGTCAATACCTATATTTGTGGGTACAAGAAATCTACACACCCATGTCTACATGATACTGCATGTAGTGGACAAAACCCCTTTGCCTCTTCTCTAGCTGTAGCACTTCACAGCATCTTAACATCTTTTCACAGTAGATCTTTTCACTGTTCGTCTAACTCTAAACCCTAAACCGTAAGTAATTCTTGCGTGGACTCGATCTAACGTAAATAAGCGTAAATCTAAATAAACGTAAATCTAACTAAAAATAAACCTAAATCTAATTTAACGTAAGTCTACATCTAACCTAATCTTTAACGTCTTTTGGGATAGTTTCCTACGACGTTAAAACTCTCTTCTTCTTGTGTGTGTGTGTGTGTGTGTGTGTGGGTAAACCTAAATAAACCTAAGTCTAATCTAATATAACATAAATCTAAATCTAACATAAATTATGTTATATTAAAAACAAAGAACTAAACTAACAGGGATTATAAGAACCTTAAAACTGATTTAACACATAATTTTTCACATAACTCGGCAAGAGTTGGCATTCTCATCACTAAAGATGTGAGAGTTAACTTCTGGCGGTGACGCTGCCTCATCTCCATCCACATCTGACGACAGCAATTGGCCCTTTAGACCGTTCTTGCTCTTGTTACTAACTTTGAAGTTGCTGTTGAATGACTAGAGGTTGTCTAGATGGTCATTGTGTCGGGGATGTAGTGACTCTTGCCGCCCTGAAGATCCACCTTCTTCCCTATCTTCTGAAGACATTTCACCAGTACTTTTGGATCGACGGAGCCCACCATTAGTGAAGGTAGCAATACCCTATATTCCATTGAGGGCTTTCTTCACCCGCTTCATGCAGGCATCGCAGTCTATGGAGACCTAAATCTACTCTAATATAACGTAAATCTAAATCTAGCGTAAATAAACGTAAATCTAGTTAAAAATAAACCTAAATCTAATTTAATGTAAGTCTACATATAACCTAATCTTTAACGTCTTTTAAGATAGTTTCCTACGACGTTATAACTCTCTTCTTCTTATGTGTGTGCGCGTGTGTGGATGTGTGTGCCAATAAAAAGAGATAAATGGTATAACCTTTCTATCACCCATGCCAAGTATGATAGATTGATTATGCCATTTCCCTCTTGAATAATAGGTCTTGAGTTCAACTCCTCGTCGGCTAGATCTTTAGGTCTTTTAATTTTAATTAGTTTCCTACGACGTTAAATTAGTTTCTCTCTCTTTCTCTCTCAATGTCTGTGCGTTTTTTTGGATCATATGCATGTTTTCTCTCTCTTTTCCTCTCTCAATGTGTGCGTTTTTTGTTTATGCATGTTCTCTCTCTCTTTTCCTCTCTCAATGCATACGTTTTTTGTTTATGCATGCTCTCTCTCTCTTTTTCTCTCTCAATGTGTGTGTGCATTCTTTGTTTATGTATGTGTGTGTGCGTTTTTGTTTTTGTTTGTACTCTCTCTCTCTCTCTCTCAAAAACACTATGTGTGTGTGTATGTGTGTGTGTGTGAGAGAGAGAGAGAGGGAGAGAGAAAGAGGGGAAGGGAACATGAGAATGAGGAGAGGGAAGGAGCATACCTGGCTCTCCTTCCTCTCCTCATGTGTGTGTGTGTGTGTGTGTGTGGAGAAGAAAAAGAGAGAGAGAGAGAGAGAGAGTGAGGGAGAGCGTTACCTGCTCCTTGCTTGAGGGCGTCGAAAAACTCAGATCTGAGATCTGAGTTTTTGGGCGCGCTCGGTTATTTTTTTAGCCCAGCCGGCGTCGCTATGAGCGTCGCAAATTTACAAAGAAATTTGCGACGCTTATAGCGACGTCGGGATTTTTTTTTTTGAGCGTCGCTAATATGAATAGCCTCTTGTAGTGTCCCCCCCATATGTAGGGATCATGATTGACTTTTGGACACCTTAAGCCCCTCAAGTACCTTAGTCATGAAGCAACTTAAGAACCTTAGTCATCAAGCACCCGAAGCACCTTAGTCAGCAAGCAGGACAAGCACCTCAAGCTTGGACCAGGTTCCCATCTCAAGCATAGCCCTAGTAGCTTGCCTAAGATCATAGGTCTAAGGACTTTTGACACTAACCTTTGGAGGTTTTTGATGAAGCTAACCTTAAGGTCTTTTAAGACTCCATTAGGTAGCATTACTCTTTGACAGACCATCTCTCATTGGGAGCCATTGACTTTGGTCCTGTGTTGAGATAGATCCACAAGCACATGTCTACATTCTAACTCTTGTTCCTGTTTATTATCCACATTAAATGATCAATTTAATATGAGAAAATCATTTGGGTTAGCTAGATATTTATTTTATGACATTACCTCTCTCTTGAAATCATAGTCATCCTCGGTTATGAGGTAGAGGAGATAAAGCCTTAGTCATTAGTCTATGTTTCCTAGTGAGTAGAGGATCCTTTTTTACCCTATGACATCATTCCAAGATGGATAACTAATCTATTTGTGTCTTGGGAGACTTAGCTGCCACAAGCATGCCTGCTCTTGAGTCCATTTCATTCTCCCAAAGTGGAGTGAAAAATTCTACTTGGTGTTTGAGAGACGTTGTCATCACAAACATGATTCTAAGCATCCATACTACTTAAATTTGTGCACAATAAAAAGAGAATTAGTCTTATAAGACAAAAATATTGATCATTTAAAAGAAACATTTACATTCTCTTACTCTAATGTAGCATTGTAAGGTCTGACAAGGTTCATACTATCCTTAAGTATCTATCTATCATCTTCAAAAGGATAATTTTTAAACTTAATAAGCTACTATGGTATAATCTTACCATGTCGTAGTACCTTGTCCTCACATCAAAGGATAGCTTTGGGTTGTAGCACCTTTTCTTGAAATTTGATCTCTGGTGGGTCTTCAATAATTGGTTCTCTTGGTGGCTCTCCTTTGTAGGGTTTAAGAAGGCTAACCTAAAAAGCATTGTATATGAGCCAATGGTTGGGCAACCTAAGTTGACAAACCATGTCATTGCTTGGCTTCAAGATTTGAAAAGGACCATAGTACCTTTTTGCTAGTTTAGCATAATACTTTTGATGGCTCGTAGGATTTTTGCCCATTTTTTGCCTCAATCAAGCCTTGGGAAACTTGAGTAAGACCCAATCAGTTTATTTGAACATTACGGCCCTTCCGTTCTTATTAGCAGTAGCCTCCTTAATCTTTTGGAATGATTCTTGTAGGTCACGACTATACTCATCAACAACGAAGATCTTCCCATGTACTTTAAGTAGCAGGGGACTTTTAGGTCTTCCCTCTATGACCTCAAAAGGTGCCTTTCCACTAGTAGTATGTGTCAATATTATTGTACGCATACTCTACAAGGGAAAGGTACTTCTCCCATTGTGAGCATTGATCTAATTTTGTCATAGAATCTAATATCTAACCAACCCAAATAATTTTCTCATGTTAAACTGATCATTTAATGTGGGATAATAAACGGGAACAAGGGTTAGAATATAGACATGTGCTTACAGATCTATCTCAACACGGGGCCAATGGTAAAGGGGTTCAAATGAGAGATGGTCTGTCAAAGAGCAAGGTTAACTAATGGAGCTTAAAAGATCTTAGGGTTAGATTCATTAAAGACATGTGCTTACGGATCTATTTCAACACGGGGCCAATGGTAAAGGGGTCCAAATGAGAGATGGTATGTCAAAGAGAAAGGTTAACTAATGGATCTTAAAATACCTTAGGGTTGGCTTCATTAAAGACCTCCAATGGTTAGTGTTAAAAGTCCTTTGACCTTAGGCAAGCTAGGGCTGAGCTTGAGGTGGAAACCTGACCTAAGCTTGAGGCGTTTTTCGTGCTTGATGACTAAGGTGCGTGCTTGATGACTAAGGTGCTTGTCATGCTTGATGACTAAGGTGCTTGATGTGCTTGTCATGCTTGATGACTAAGGTTTGAGGTGATTGTCATGATTGATGACTAATGTACTTGAGGTGCTTGTCATACTGAATGAGGAAGGTGCTTGAGAAGCTTCCCATGCATGGAGGGTAAGGTGCTTGAGTAAAAAAGAGACCCTAGAAACTTAACGAGGAAGGTGCTTGAGAAGCTTCCCATGCATGGGGGGGTAAGGTGCTTGAGTCAAAAAGAGACCCTACAAACTTAATTAGGAAGGTGCTTGAGAAGCTTCCTATGCATGAAAGTACCAAAGTTAGGGGAATCTTTGACTTAACTTTCCACTCACCCAAAGGGAACCCCTTTTATCAAAGGGCACATGGGACACATGTCAGACTCTCCCTATGCTTAACCACATGGTGTGCTTGAATGCTATCGGTTGGGATAAAGAGGGGTCCAATGAGCTTCTAGTTCCAAATATCTAGATATTTCAAGCTCTCTCTCTCTAAGGGGTAATGAGACACTTGTCCAAAGACTACCAATGTACTTGAATGCATGCTGCATGTGATTGGCTAGGGGGGAGAGGGGTCCAATGAGCTTAAAACATGTGTAAAAGCTACAACTCACCCCAAGAAAGCAAGGGGGGTGATGGGGGGGATATACACCACACACACACACACACACACACACACACCCATTTTGTGGATTCATTCTCACTTGGTGAAAGTTGAGGAACTCCACCTCCTTCTCCAAGCTTGTGAGAAGTGAGAGCCTACACCAACACTTTTGGCTATTGAATGCAAATCCAACCAAGAGACATGCTTCAATGCTTAAGCTTGACATCTTCTCCATCTTCATTACTATGCTATTATGTATGCTAGCAAGAAGAGTGATGATAAGTGAGGAACTATTTCTTTCTCCTATGGAATGTTTCTTCTTCCTCTTCCCTACCCTCATTCCCCGCTAGCTCTCTCCACCTTTGAAGGTGTTTGAGGCCTTGGGACTGAGACTTGGGATAGTTGATGGTTTCTACAAAGTTTATGTTTGTGATGCATGAAGCTTTCCATCTTCATTGCATCACCTAGGTCACAAGGAACACAAAGATTGTATTGTACCAAGTCTCTCTTGATGGGAGAAACTATAATACAAATGCCTATTGGAGGGGGGACCGGCTCCGTATGAATCCTGTCCTCAACTGTTGTCATGTTCTCTAAACTCTCTCTCTTGCAAAAGTATTGTTCATGCCAAGTTAACTAAGTACCATGTTTATGTTGCTACCATCAATTAAGTTCATCCTCTATGCTCACAAAGTAATCTCACAAAAGTGCTTCACCTAATTTCCTAATTCCACTACTCTCAAAGCTCATAGGCCATTTCCATTACAACTTTTGTAAATACGTTTTTAGTAAATTGAGTATTGTAAGATTGGCTATCTCACTTTGGCCATCAGTTGTGGGTGATAGGCCGATGAAAAATTCAATCTTGTACCTAGGCTTTCAAAGAGATCTTTCCAATTATTACTGGTCATTCTAGGATCTCTAACTGACATGATGGATGTTGGCAATCCATGGTGTTTCAAAATCTAAGATATGAAGAGGGTTGCCATTTGGTGTGCCTTAATAGTCTTTTTGATAGGAATAAAGTGTTTTTTCTTTCTAAACATGTCAACTATTGTCCACATTAATCCCATGGGTAGACTTGGGTAACACAAAGATAAAATCCATGGATATACTCTCCCATGGTGAAGTAGGGATTGTCAATTCTGGAGTAATCCAAGTTGCTATCCTCTATCATACTTGGTCTTTTGGCATATCAAACATTTTGAAACATGCTCTTGTATGTCTACCTTCATGATAGGCCAATAGAAGTACGTCTCTACTCCTCAAAGAGTAGGTTTAATGTCTCTACTCTCCACATAGGGACGAGCATGTGATTCATAAATGACTTTCTCACAAACGGAGTGGGTAACACATAGCCTATTGCCATGGAGAAGATAACCATCCTGCAAGGTGAATGGTTCTCCTTTGTAACCTAATGCAAGGGATGACATTATATCTTTAAAGCTAGGGTCATTAGCATACTCATCTATCTTAGAAGATAGATCATTGTGAGTTGATATAGACACCGAATTGACTCTTGGTTGTCATGAAAGTGCATTGGCCACTTGAGTATGCTTATTGGAAATGTGATCAATATGAAATAAACTTCCAAAAGTAATTTTTCCCACCTCATTTGTTTGTCGAAAAGCTTGGTTTGTGTCATGAAGCTCTTGAGACTTTGGTGGTCCGTTAGCAAAATAAATGGAGTCTCAAATAGATAGTGCTTTCATGTTTCTAGTGCATGTAGAACATCTAAAAGCTCTTTTTTATATATTCCCAAGACCCATTCATTGGCATTGAGCCTTCGACTCTCATATGCTATGGTATGCCCTTCTTGAAGCAGTACTGCTCCAAGAAAATCACCAAAATCATCACATTGGACCTCAAATGGTTTTAACAGATCCAGAACCATAAGCATTGGTTGGAAGGTAAGATTCTCTTTGAGCTTGTCAAAAGCATTTTTCTCTTTAGCGGTCCATGAGTACCTAATGTTCTTCTTTGTTAAGTCAGTTAATGGTCCCGCTGTTTGAGAGAATTTTATGAAGCGTCTATAGTATGCACACATACCAATAAAGCTTCTTAGCTCATTTAGATTCCTTGGATTAGACCATGCTTTTATTACCTCCAGCTTTGATGGATCCATACGGATACCATCTTGAGAGATAATATGACCTAAGTATTGAATCTCTTAAAGGAAAAACTTACTGTTCTTTTGATTGATAAAAAGCTTGTTCTCCCTTAAAGCTTGAAAAATTACTTGGAGATGTTGCTTGTGCTTCTCCAAAGACTTGGAGTAGATGATGATATCATCAAAGAACACTCTAGGAAACTTGCGGTGGGGTCTAAAAACTTTCCTCTATTAAACAATTGAATGTGGCTGGTGCATTAGTCAAGACAAAAGGCATGACTATATATTCATAAAGACCAAATGTTGTACAAAATGCGGCCTTTATGATATCTTCATTCACTATCCTTACTTGATGATAACCACTTTTAAGGTCAATACTATTGAAGTAGGTAGAGCCTTGTAGCTTATCAAACAAATCTTTGACCTGCAGTATGAGAAATATATTTTTGATAGTGATATGGTTAACGCTCAATAGTACACACACATGCGGTATGTACCATCTTTCTTTTTCACTAAAAGGACTAGAGAAAAAAGGGGAGAGGAGCTAGGCCTCACCATCCCTTTGTCTACCAATTCTTGTACTTGCCTCATAATCTCCTCTTGTTGAGCTTGGGAAATCAATAAGGAGGCTTGTTAGGTGGTGAGCTTCCTGGTAGGAGCTCAATTTCATGGTCATCATCCCCTCGTTTTGGAGATAAGTCCATAGGGATATCATCGATAAAAACATCTTGGAAAATATTTAGAAAATTACACAAGTCTAACTCTTCTTGATTCCTACCATTTTCATTTGTTAAAACATTAGCATCATTCAAATACTCTTTGACAAAATTAAGTACAAGGAGACTAAGCTTTTCATTGACTTATCAAAAGCAAGTGAATTTACAAGTGGTATAGTATGACCGGACTCACTTTAGCATCTATATACATGCTCTTTTCCTTGTAGGTGAAGTATATTCTCCTTTCATGGAACTTCATGTTGGTAGCCATGCGGTTGAACCATGGTGCCCCTAGGATAACATCCTCATGTGGGATAGCAGAGATGAAAAATTCTTCTTTGTCAATGTAGCTTTGGACATGAAGCCTCAACTTCCCAATCAAGGGAGTAACAAAGGCTTGATGTCCCTTGAAATCTCCATCAACAAAGCTATAGTATTTCACATCTTGAAAGCTTGAATGCCCAACTTAGTGGTCAACTCCGTTGCTATGAAGTTGTGAGTAGACCTAGGATAAAATAGGATGAAGGCATCATGCTCCATCACCTTCCCACAATAATATGAAAGGGGTGATCCTTTGCAATGAGCATCCTCTTTTGGAGCTTCGATCGTGGAAGCTATAGGAGTCTCATTGGGAGCATTTCTTTTGGGGCAAGAACGATAGCCATGTCCTTGCTCTCCACACTTAAAGCGTTTGTGATCCTTGCAAAACACCTCTAACTCTTTAGGAGAGAGTTTTTTTTTACCTTTATAAACTCATTTCTCCTTTATCTTGTTGTTGTTGTTGTTGAAATTTCCTTGGGAAGAACTTTGAGCATTTTTCTTCCCCTTTGCATCATTTAGATCTTTGTTTTCCATGGGCTTGGCATTCCTTTTGACCCCTTGTTGGCAATTGATATGAGATGCAACTATAGTGTGGTGGACTTTGATGATAGAACCAATTCGTTGGGAGCTGACGTACTCGGTCATTTCTTCAGGTAATCCCACACAAAATTGTTGATTTTTCTTGGCAAAGTCTATTTTTGAAAGACTGTAGCTTTGAGATGTAAATCCCATAACTTATCTACATATTTGTGGATAGACTTGTTGGAGAGAAACTTTAAACTCCTCCATTCGGTAAGCATTTTTTCCTTGCATCGCTTGCAAGGAATTGCTTCATGATGGAAATTTGTAGAGTTTTCCATGTCTTTGGGGCTTTGCCATTACCGCAAAGGCTAGTCCACTATTGACGAGAAGATTTTTGGAAGTGCATAGATACATGGTGTAGCTTGGAGGACTCTATGAAGCCCTTGTCTGCAAAAGGATGCATCAAATTGCTAGATGAAGGCTAATACTTTTTCAATAGCACGAAAGGTGCTATCATAGGTGAGAGAAGAGATAATCTTTCCTCTATCTTTGAATTCTTAAGGTATTGGGATCTTCTCCAAGCAGGGTAGGATTTACGATGCCCTCTCCTCTTGTATTCTCTAGGAGAATAACCGCTACTTCTCTCAGAAAAGGAGAAAGGTGAAGAAGAAGGATAAGATGGTGACCTCTTTTTGTTCCTTTTTCTTCCTTTGTTTCCTCTCTTCGCTTTCGGAGTGACGAGGAGAAGGAATATGTGTTTATCTTTTCCTCTTGGGAGGAGTTGGCGATCGTATAGACCACCTTCTTCATGGAGCCACATCTTCAGAGGAACTTAGTGATTCACTTATTTCTTGTTCTTTGGATTCCTCCTCTGTTATGGGAGAGAGCCTTCTCTTGGGAATCTCATTAAGAGGCTTCCTAAGCTCTCACTCCTCTTGGAGAGGTAGAAAAGTCCTGTAAGCACAAAGTTGTATAACTTCGTCTTGCAATGCAGGGTTGCCCATAGCTTGTTGCAACCTAGTAACAAGGTAACCAGCAAACATGGGGGAATCATCATTAACATTTTCATGTGCAAAATCAAAGTTGTCAATATTCATTCTACTCTCTTGATTATTGTCACCCATGCTAATTAAACTTATGTACAAATTACTTTGTGCTTTGGTACCCTCAAAAACCTTAGTCACTACTCTTGTTTACCTTTAAAAATTATTTCTCAAGCATCCACACCCGTGGTTTGAAGACTGTTGATTGCAAAGACTAGTGGAGAGGGTCTAGCATTGCTCAGTTGATTATGGTTCCTAATGAGCTTTCTAGTAGCTCAATAATGGTTAATTTAAAAGCAAGCCTCGAGAGACTCCATTAGTAAGACTATAGTTGCCAATGATGTACCTCGAACTAAGTCCTTTTCAACCAAGATAATAGATCCCTGTCCCACTTACCCTTTTGCAATGAACAGGTCCAAACTTTTATCGACAACTTAAGGACCTCTCTTCTGAAGCAATAAAAGAGAAACCAATAGCTCTGATATCAATAAACTGAAAACGGCCTATGAACATTGAGAATAGCATAATTAATGGTGAATCTAATTAGCAATAGCAACATAACCAGTATACTTAACTAACTTGGCATGAGTAATACTTTTGCAAGATAGAGAATTATAGAACTTGACAAAAGCTGAGGACTCGATTTATGTGGAGCCGGTCCCCCCTCCAAAAGGATTTTGTATTACGCACGTAGATTAGGTTAATGAAAGCATTAACTTATCCCTGACCTCAGTCCCAAGGCCTTTGAGGGTGGAGAGAGCTAGCAGGGAATGAGGGTAGGGAAGAAGGAGGAGAAACATTCATATGAGAAAGAAATAGTTCCTCACTTATCATCACTCTTCTTGCTCAGCATAGCATAATAGCATAGTAATGAAGATGGAGAAGATGGCAAGCTTAAGCATTGAAATGTGGCTCTTGGTTGGATCTACATTCCATACCCAAGAGTGTTGGTGTAGCTTTCAAATTCTCAACAAGCTTGGAGAAGGAGATGGAGTTCTTGCACTTTCACCAAGTGAGAATGAGCATGTGAGTGTGTGTCAGAGAGAGTATACCGCCCAAGCACACCCTCAGCTTGCTTTAGTCAACCCTTCCTTGTAGCTCATACTTGCATTTGATTGGACTTCGGCAAACCTAGACAATCACATGCATAGTGCATATCAAGCAACCATGCTAGCATTAGGACATGTGCCCTACTTTCCCCTTTGAGAGAGAGGGCTTGATAAATGCCTAAATATTTAATTTAATTAGCTAAATCCTCATTGTAACTCTCTGAGGGTCAACCAATAGGCTCTAGGCACCTTATAAGGAAAACATGGAGAGGAGCTTGGCATGTGTCCTTGTTGCCTCTTTAGAATAGGCTTGCCTTGAGTGAGGGTGTGTGTGTGCCTCTCTCATGCCCCTACTTGTAGAGCTCACCCCACATATGTAGGAATCATTGTTGACTTTTGGACACCTTAAGCCCCTCAAGTACCTTAGTCATGAATCACCTTAAGCACCTTAGTCAACCTCAAGCACCTTAGTCAACAAGCATGACAAGCACCTTAGTCAGCAAGCACTACAAGCACCTTAGTTAGCAAGCACGGCAAGCACCTCAAGCTTGGGTTGGATTCCCACTTCAAGAACCTCCCTAGCTTGCCTAAGCTCCTAGGTCTAAGGACTTTTAACACTAACCTTTGGAGGTCTTTAATGAAGCTAACCCTAAGATCTTTCAAGCTCCATTAGTTAACATTGCTCTTTGACAAACCATCATTCATTTGGAACCATTGACTTTGGCCCCAGTGTCGAGATAGATCCATAAGCACATGTCTATATTCTAGCTCTTGTTCCCATTTATTATCCCATATTAAATAATTAGTTTAATATGACAAAATCATTTGGGTTAGTTAGATATTAGATTTTATGAAAAAAAATCTTGTCTTCTTTGATGATATTCTAATCTACTCAAAGGATGAAGAATAACACCAAAGACAATGTAGAAAGGTGTTGGACATTCTTTGAGAACACAAACTACATGCAAATATGAGTAAGTTTTCAGTCTTCACTCCAAGGATTAAGTATCTGGGAGTTATTGTTTTGCATGAAGGAATCTCAACGGACCTTGCTAAAGATAAAGATATTGTTGAATGTCATCAACCGTCTAATGGAAGCAAGCTTAGAGGATTCTTGGGAATCACATGATGGTATAGAATCTTTACAAAGGATTATGCAGTGATCGCTTCACCCTTGACTGACCTTCTGAAGAAAGGAGTGAAGATAAGTTGGGAGCCAATACACCAAGTAAGGTTTGACCAAGTTAAGGAGTATGTGACTATAACAACGTGCCTAGATCTACCAAATTTTAGTCAAGCCTTTAAAATTGTCTCACCGATGCTAGTGGAATAGAAGATGGAGGAATATTATTTCAAGAAGGCAGACCAATAGCTTTCACCTCATGTAACTTAAGATTCATGAAAAGAAATACCCCACCCATGACCTTGAACTATTGGCATGGATCTTCACCCAAGCAACCTTGAATGTGCGACAAAGGCAATGGATAGAACTTTTGCAAGAGTTTGACTTTGACATTATCTATTGTCTTAGAAAGAAAAACATCGTTGCATATTCACTTCATTGAAAACCCTTTTTGGGCCTCATAACTATACTCAACAACCTGATCGTTGAAAAGATTAAGGAAGTCGTATCATCTAATCTAGAGTATCAAAGTTAGATTAACTTTTTTTGAATTGGAGAATCAAAGAATATACCTTCAATTTTACACTTCTCATATGATGGACCTTGTCTCTATTATAGAGATAGGTTATGTGTACAAAAGGACCTAGACTTAAAGAAGGCTATTTTATTTGAGGCCCATGTTAGCCCTACTTTAGGACACCTAGGATATGCAAAGACTCTCAATGATGTATGAAAAATTTTCTATTGGGTTTGGCAAAAGGAGCATGTGTTGCAGTATGTTCACCAATGTTTGACATGCCAAAGGATTAAATGAAGAGTGTTAAACTTTTTGGTAAACTTCAACCACTAGACATTCCCCAAATGAAGTGGGAATGTATAGGTATGGACTTTGTCATTGGATTATCTACAATACAAGGACGATATATTTCAATTATGGTGGTCTTTGATCTACTCACAAAGGTTGTACATCTCATACCAGTCAAGACAACCTTTACAACCTCCCAACATTGCACGACTATTTGTTAAAGATATTTTTAGATTGCATCGATCTCCCAGACGAATTGTAAGCAATCAAGATGTGAAGTTCACTTCAAATTTTTGGACCTTACTCTTCAGGGAGATTGGGACAGAATTAAACTTTAGTACTGTATATCATCCTCAATCAAGTGGTCAAATAGAGCGATTCAACCAAGTCATCAAAGATATTCTTAGAACTTATTGCAGTAGGGAGCCTAAATGATGGGTTCAATTTTTACCTCGAGTGGAGTATGTTTACAATGCTTCTCATCCTCAAAGCATTTGTATGACCCATTTTATGCCTTGTATAGTCAAGAATGTGTCTCTCCACTCAACTTTTCAAATCCAATCATAAGAGTTTAAGTGTCTAAAAAGATGCTAGAAGAAATGAATAACCGAACAAAAGCCATCCAAAAGGATATTCAAGCAGCTCATGATGGCCAAAAACAGTAAGCGGATTGCAAGAGGCCCGAAAGAAGATTCAAAGAAGGTGACAAGGTTTTTCTTCGAATTCACCAAAAGAGAATTAGCTTATCACTTGGAAAGTATAAGAAGCTTATTTCACGTTATTGTGGTCCTTACAAAGTGATCAAGTATATAGGAACCCAGGCATACTAGTTGAAGTTACCCGCTTACATCAAAGTTCATGGTATATTTCAAGTAAGCTTATAATAACCCTATATTCCCAGTGATGATCAACTCCTCAACAATGAACAAATTGTCATGCCTACTCAAAAAATCTTAGAGCTCCAACCCTCTAGAATTTTGGAGTCCTGAGAGAAGATTCTTTGAAATAGAGTTCTCAGCGAACTCGGGGGATTCACCGTTCAGTACTCCCCTATATAACGTGCGTTCATGGAGTATTAAAAAAACCGCTCTTTTAACATTTTTGAATGAATAAAATGATCCCTTATTTTAGGATTTTTTTTCCAAAATTGAATATAAAACCCCTTATTTTAATGTATCTCTATTGAATTGCCTAAATTTTTTTAAATTTTAAAACCCCTCCTTTCGAACTCCCGTTATATATTAACGTGATTACATAGTGCACCCCCTGACCCGAGTCAGTGAATACCTTGTTGAGTGGCAGGACTAACTTGAAGAAGATGCAACATGGGAAGATGAAGCCACCTTAAAGAAGGACTATCCTAGCTTTTTCTCGAGATGAGGACATCTTGAATCTCTAAGTTGGGGAGATTTTAATGTACCTAACTTTTTTCAATAAAAAACATTCCATTTACTTTGCAAAAGGATTTAAGGTTCACAATTCGTCAAGTGATAGAGAGTTCCAACAGAATGGTTGGATCGGAAATCGAACTCTAGAACTATTAACTATGGCCCTTATTCACTTGGAAACAATAGGTTGATATGGAAAACTTAAGCCTCTTGACTATATCTAAAGATAAGAGTTGACCCTTAAGAAAGAAGGAGTAGTTTTAGGAAAGAGAGAGTAATTTTAGGAAAGGAGGAGTATTTTTAGAGAATCAAGATAAGTAATTCAAGTTTAGAGCTTCTTTTCTTGGAGGCCAAGTTTCTCCTAAAATTAGGGTCTCAAAATCACGCATCAGAATGCGTGCCCATTAAAAAAATTATATATATATATATATATATATAACATATATAACAACCACAAACATGCAAGAACTTATGTGTTTGCTTTTTTCTGTTGTTAGCTTTTGATTTTGGCCTTGAGAGCCTATCTAAAGAGCCCTCTCCCTTCACTTTCAAGACTCACAAAATTTCTCAAAAGCGAAAGATCTCTTGCCTCGGAGTTACCTTCTCTCCCTCATCCTCTCTCCTTCAACCTCTCATCCTCAATCCATCTCCATCTCCAACTCCTTCTCTACCGTCATGCTATCCCTCAGATTCTTGAAATCTCTATTTCTCTTTACCTCTTCTCTATCTCGAAAGTGAGTGACTCAAAGCTCAAAAACATGCTCATATCACTCCACCTCCAAGAAAGGTACAAAGGAATGCATCAACCACTCCAATCGTTGCTCAAGTGGAGGTATTGGCTACGAAAGAAGTCAAATCCGTCCAACCTCAACCACGTGAGGTAGTCAAACGTGTTGCTAATCCGGTAAGACAACTTTATAATTCTGCATTGTTATACATGCTGATCCGATAAGTCCAACCTGTTATTTTCCTTAACCATCCAAGAAACATGATTATATCACAAGAAAGAAGCATATGATTTTTGAAGTAGTGAAATAATTTTTTTTATAAATGGTTACTAATTTGATAAATTGTCTCTGTGTAGCAAATTTTATGGTTGTGGAAAAAAAAACCACTTTCTCTTAGCGATAGGTTCACAAAAGTTCAAGGGTAGATTTAAAATTTTGTAAAAGAAAAACATTTCAAAAGATGGATTCTCTTTTTCACATTAAAAAAAACTACATTTGGGGAAATAGTTAAAGGTCAAGCAAAGCACTATTTTAGCATTTTCTAAATGCTAAGCTCTTTTATTTTCCTATTTTTGAGAGGATTGTCCTTCAAAATCTAGGGTTAATATTATTGAAAAACACAATACTATGGACTTGAATAAAAATTGACTTGCAAGCCCATATAGCAATCTCCGAATTTGTTTCCAAGGAGTGTGTTGAAAAGGGTCCAGCAGACACATCCATTTGTGGTTGGATAAACATTTCCTTTTAGGGAAGACTGATTAGTAATATTGAAGATTTCTTTCATAGGTTGGGTCATAAGACCTATCAATACATTAGCGCTTGGGACCTAGTTTCAATTTTTCTATCATCATTTCTAGATGGAGATTATCTAAATCATAGTAATGGCATCCAAGATGGTATTCTGGTTATATTGTGCTAAGCCCCCCATATCTATAGATTTCCAATCCTCCCTTTGGTAGGAAAGATGAGGTAGAACAAGTGCATTATCATGGCCTTTATCTTTTCTTTTCTACAACTACTATCTCCATTTGTTCTTGCACAAAATGGAGAACTTCCTCTTCTCAAGAGTTCCATGCCATTTTTGTCAATACCTCACTCTCTTGTAGCAAAAGTTCATACTTAAAAACTTTATCCAGAAAAGGCTAGAAACTGCACTCTAATACCACTTGTGAGGGCCATGCCATGAATCGTCAATTGCACCATCTCCAATTGGATACACTGTTATTCTTGATATCCATCCCACTTGAGACCAACATCAAGACAGGACTCCTTTTTCTCTTCTCAATGCTAACTCAAGGAGGTGATAACGGATTAATTTTCCTACACAGATCCCTTAAACCCAATAATTACTTCCTTATTGTGAGGTCCCCAACCTAGAAGATTGGGGCGACTTGATAGTTAGCCTTCCTTTATTCTCAAATTCCATTGACAACACCCTACTCCAATTCCACAAAGCAAGGATATGAGCAATGAAAGAGAATAATACCTCTATCTATCACTTTTGTGGTTGTAAGGGTCTTACATCACAAGCTAGGTCGATAACTTAAGGATACTAACGAAAGCAATTTTCTATAACATAAAGATGAAATCCCATTGACATATTTAGAATCCATAAACATCTCCTTTTTTATCATGTTTAAGAGGCACGACCACCATTCATAAACCCTAAATATGATATGAGACTTAGTCTAAACTAACTAGAAATCTTGTGAAAAGTACCTGAATTAATTGGGTCCACCCGTCCGTAGATATAGATCTATTGGGATACTAGTCTCCCACTTTCCACACCACACTCACCTGTTCTTCTTGTTTTTTAATTACTACCACATTTTTTTACATATACAAACAATGTTCCTTTATTGTTTTAGCCACACGTTCTTTCATATAGCCCTTCAAACATCACCAAATAGTTCTTTCTCAAACAAAGACTAATGAAAATAGTCCTATAATTCAACAAAAAAATGAATCTTTCAATTATACTTAAGAGTTTGCATCTGTCTATGGAGTTTCTCTGTCTAACCAATAGAGCCTTTGCAAAGGATTTACATATCCTGCTGACTACAAAATGCGCGAGCTTTTCCAATTGCTAAATCGCAAGGGGACATCTTGTTAACTGCAAGGCATCCTGCTAACCACAAGGTATCTTGCTAACCGCAAGGGAGAAAAAGAAAGTTGATAACCTGAAATTATTCTCCACTAACCGCGGAATCATCTCAATAACCACAAGTTCCATGTGGAAGCAAAAATATTATTATAGCAATTGTTTTCTTGAAGTGATTTCTTGAACATGATTAACTAACTGCTAATATCCAAGAGATAGAGCTTCTCGAAACTCACTTGTAGCTAACACTTCATATTTTATGCTCTTCAATGCCTGAGAACCACCAACACCCCAAGTTATCCCTATAACAAATCATATGTTGTAGCATTGTAGAGGATTTTGGGTGTGACATGAATCTTGAGACCTTGCTTAAGCCTGTGCAACCACGTCCATTTTTAGGCATGGATGATGATGTGCCTACTTAACTAGAAGAAGGGATAATTCAAATGGCTAATTACTTCACTCTAGCATGCTACAATGCAGTTTCTTAGGGGATAATCGTGAGAGCTAAACTAGAAGGACCATCAGAAACATGGTGGAAGCTCAACCACCAATCTCTCCAAGTGGCAGAGGTGACCCAAAGTTGGGATGACTAAAAGCATCATCTCAAAGAGTCATATCTCCCCCTAGACTGCTCCACCACTAAGATGAATGTGTTTCTTTCTTGTGAGTTGGGAAAAAGGTTTGCCAGAGCATACTATGAAGAGTTTTTCTGACTTTCACCATATGCTCCTCTCACGACAGAGGAACAAAAGTTAAGTTGCTTCATCCTTGGGTTTGGAGAATATTGGCTCTTGATGTAGAGTCCCTTCGTTCTGCCTCATTAGTGGATGATCTAATTCACGCCAAGTCAAAACACAAGAGTATTTATAAGGGAGTCTCTACAACAAGTAGGAAGCATGAGCTCCCTTATTACCCCAATCAACCCTCTAAAGCATCCAAAGTACCATTTATAACAAAGACAATTGTCCAACCCCAATTCCCACCACATTTTGTTCATGTGAATTCTCTTCCAACCACTAAAAGACAAACTCAGTGTTGGGAATTTTGGACTTTGTCCTATGGTGGTGTGTATCTCCTCTATCTTATTGGGATACAAAGGTGGCATAGAAACATGTGATGCATAGGTGGCAAAGAAATATGTGGTCACACGTTGAATTAGGCACCTAAGGCATAATGTCATCCATGATTCCATACAAAAAGCTTACACTAGCTCTATATAAAGAGCCCTCTTGTACACATTTCACAATTGTATGATAAATATGAGAAGTATATATATATATATATGATGTGATTATCCACTTTTTTATTGTCTATACTTGATTAACTTCTCTTGTGTAACTAAGAATCATCATTATTACTTTAGCAGAATGAATGGTTATCTCTCCAATCTCCCAATATCCCAACAATTGGTATAAGAACCAACGGTTTCCCATTGGCCTAATCATTTCTGCCACTAAGCCATTAGGTGGAACCCCCTAATCTAGCTTTCTCTCCTCTTATTAAACTCCCCGTTCCATACCTCATGCTTAATTGGCATCCAATTGGTTAGCATGGGCATGTTCACGAGTTTAAAGACTCTTGAGCAACTACTCACCGACCACTGGATACTCAATTAGCATTAGGGTTTGCCAATTAACAATCAAATGCATACATTAATATTTAGTTGCATTTTTGGCATCATTTTTCCTGTGTGTTATTGCTTCCTCATTGGTCTCTCCTATTGGCACAATCAACATTCCAAAGTGTGTGTGCACTTTTTTTTTAAAGGCATTAAATTCTCATGATATTTTTTGTCAAAAGAAGCCTTCAACACCCTTTTAAATTCACCACATAATCCCCATGTACCTTTGAGGAGGGGTAAACCCATATGCTCTTTTGCCCCTTTTAAAAGGTTGTCAATGCCCTTTTTTGAGAAATGAAACTTGCAACAACAAAACCCCTTAAATAGAAAAGAAAATCCAAAGTTTAACTCAAAAGAAACATTCAAAATTTTCCAAAACTCCCATCAAGCACTCAACCCTCAAGGGGAAGCACCCACGGCAAGCTTGAGCTCTCTCTTATCAAAGCCCCAAAATCGTGGCCTTTCCACACATAGATTCTCAAAAAAAAAGGAGTTCAAAGCTTTCCAAAAGGCTTTAATTTCAAAAAGGACCAAAGGAAGATCCCAAGGGAGATCCCCCGAATGTCAACATCATTCAAGCTCCGAAGCCAAAAGGCTTTGCATCTCGAACTCCAAAGGCAACAAGCAAGCTCAAAAGATTCCAGCTACTAGTGAAGGGTGACTTAACTTCTAAAGGTGAAGAGGTACTTCACAAGAAGCATCGACCAAAAGAAAAAATTCTCCTTTCCAATTTCGACACTAAAGATAAACTATATCTTTGCACTAAATAAAGCTCAGAGGCAACCTGCAACAACAACCATGGCATCAACATCACCATCAAAAATATGAGGCCCAAAGTCTGTTTAGCAAAATAAGACAAAGACGGAGATAAAGAAGAAGATGAAAACAATCTTCTGGTTTATGACAACATTCTCTAGCTTTTTTGTTTTGCCTTTGCCTCTCACTTGTATTTGTTTGGAAATAGCTTGGATTAGCTTGGTCTCAGTTTGACACATTTGTTTGAGGAAAGGTATTTAGTATCTCTTGGATTAGGCATAATTGTCTCTTGAATTAGGGATGGTCTCTTGGAATGGAGATGTTCTTTTGCTCCTAGATTGGAGTGTGCCAAACTCTATCAATCTCTTCAGTTTCTTCATAGTCCAAACCCAAAGGAGAGGGTTGTTGGGAATTGTGAGCTTTGTCCTATGGTGGTGTGTATCTCCTCTATTGAGCAAGCTCTAGGCATATATGAAAAGGAACTCCTCGAAATTCTACATGCCTTAGACTCATGGAAGCACTACTTATTGGGGACTCCTTTCATTCTGCAAACGAATCACCAAAGCCTTAAGTACTTCATGATGCAGACCAAGATCTCCAACAAACAAATAAGGTGGGAAAATTTTCTTTCGCAATTTCATTTTCATATTACTCACATTGCTGGCAAGCATAATCAAGTAGGCAATGCACTCTCAAGACGGCCGAGAGTGAATGTGGTTTCCATAGCAACTCACAATGATCTATCTTCTATGATAGATGAGTATGCTATTGATCCTGATTTTAAAGATGTGATTTCAGCCCTTGCACTAGGGAAGAAGAGGAACCATTTATTTTACAAGATGGTTATCTTTTCTATGGCAATAGACTATGCGTTACTAACTCACTACGTGAGAAATTAATGTATGAATCTCATGCTCCTTCTTATGCGTGGCATAGAGGGATTCAGTCTACCCTAAAGGGGATTGAAATATATTTCTATTGGCCTACCATGAAAGCAAACATACAAGAGTATATTTTTAGATGTGTGGTATGCCAAAAGACGAAGTTTGATAGGGGGAATCAACCTAGATTGCTTCAACCTTTGCCAATCCCTAACTCGCCATGGGAGAGCATATCCATGGATTTTATCTTTGGATTTCCTAAGTCTATCTATGGGAATATGTGAATATGGACAATAGTAGACAAGTTTAGTAAACAAGTTCATTTTATACATGTCAAAACGAGTATCAAAGCTCATCAAATGGCAACCCTCTTCATATCACAAATCTTCAAGTACCATGGCTTGCCAATGTCCATAGTGTCAGATAGAGATCTTCGAATAACCAATAATTTCTGGAAGGGTCTCTTTGGGACAAGGCTAAACTTCTCTTTGGCCTATCACATGCAAACGGATTGCAAAAGTGAAATAGCTAACCTAATGATTCTTGATCTACTAAAAGCCTATGTAACGGAAGTAGATCAAAGGTCCCAATGGGATAAGTACTTACCCTTAGTGGAGTACGCTTACAATAACATCGTACATACTTGCACGGGAAAATCACCTTTCAAGGTAATTGAGGGAAGATCAAAAAGTCCCCTGCTACTTAAAGTACACGGGAAGATCTTTGTTGCAGATGAGTATAGCCACGACCTACAAGAATCTTTCCAAAATATTAAGGATGCTATCTCTATCTCACAACAAAGGCAAGAGGCTGCTGCTGATAAGCACAAAAGAGCCCAAGCCTTTAAAGAAAATGATTTGGTCTTAGTTAAATTTCCCAAGGCTCAATTAAGGCACACCACGGGCAACGGGACACCAAAAGTACTATGCTAAGTTAGCAGAAAGGTACTATGGTCCCTTATAGATTCTTTGACCAATCAATGAAATGGCCTATCAACTCAAGTTGCCCAGCCATTGGCTCATACACAATGCTTTTCATGTGAGCCTACTAAAGCTTTACAAAGGAGAGCCACCTCAAAAACCAACTATTGAAGACCCACCGGAGATCGAGGACCAAGAAGAGGTGTTGCATCCATTCTCCGACATGAAGACAAGGTATTAAGAGGCGGTAAGACTATCCGATGATATATTAATAAGTTTAAGAATTATCCTTTTGAAGATGCTAGATGGATGCAAGGCATACAATTTGTAAGGTCTCTGACCCCGAGCTAAAAGAGCACCCTTGTACCATGGAATAAACATAATGGAAAAAGTTACTATTTTTAGCAGTTTTCCAAATTCTTTCGGTGCCATGATGTTTAGAATCTTATAAAGCTTCCAAAAGTGAATTGAAATAATTTTTGTGAAAAATTTTCAAAAATAGTAAGTGTTTGGTCACCCGATCTGTCTAGTTTTGATCGTCTCGAAAAACTGCACCCGTACCTCGAATTTGAAAAAATGCATTTTTGAACCCCGAGGACTGCTAAATATGGTAGGTACTCGGACAGATACACCTTAGTTAGAGCTTAGTATAGCAATTTACGAAATCAAATTCCGACTCATATGGCTCGTTTTAGCCTAAAACCAAAATTTCATAAGGTTGTGCGGGGAGGCATCGAGGCTCGAGGCTGTGTGGGAACAGGTTCCAGGACACTCAGAGCTTGCTTTAGCAGCTAGGGGGCTCCCTCTCTTCTTCTGGGAGTTGTGGGAGAGTTTCCATGCTTGAGAGTGAGTGAGAGAGTCAGTTACACTAGCTAACTGGACACCTTGGTAGGCATGTAACTAGACTTTCCATGCATGAAGTGAGTGCTCATTCAGATGCTTATAGTAGCATGGGTTGATTTTCAGCATGGAGAGGCCTATTTAAGAGTGTGCTCACACACACACACACACACACACACACACATATATGCTCACACACCCACTCAATACACACACATACACACTTACACACACACACCTTGGGGAGGTGCTGCCGGCACACATAGTTTTTGGAGAAGAAGCAAAGGAGGGAAGTGTTGCCCGAATCTCGTCTTGAGAACTCTATTGGATCAGAATTTAGAGTAGAATTTAGTCCCTAATCACGGTAATATCAATTTATTTTATGCTTTGCTACAAATCTCTCTATCATTCTCCTAATCTCATAACTATTATGCTTAATCATAACTAAATTACTCAATAGCTGCTCTCCAGTTCTCCATATCATTATTCTATTACATAATCATCATCTAATAGTTAATTATGCAATCCATTAATCTCTCCTAATCATAGACTAATGCATGATTAGTAAGCAGAAATCTTTTGCTAGTCAGCATAGTAATTAATTGTCAAGCCAGTAATGATGTGGATTTGGTCAATTTCATTCTATTACCACACAATATTGTAGTAACTAAGTTGGATTCAATTTATTCATAGATTAAGAAGTAATTAAGGGAAATTAATCCTTCATTAATCCACTAGGAAGGGAAAAGTCTTCTCACCTATGCATATGGCAATTCTGCATTTTCTCTACTTACACTAGGAAGGGAATTGAGTATGTCTAATTCACTCTCTAGTAAATTGATCAAGTAAAATCTGATACTTCTAACTACCTAGGCCAAGTGCTTAACTTTAGAGCCAATTCCCATAGAACAAGTAAGGTACTATCCATAAATTACTATGCCTTGAAGGAAATCTAACCCCTTGTATAGAATGAATTGTTCAGTGATTCTATTCTGTCATCTTGATTGTTATGGTACTCTCGGACATTAGTTCTGTTTCTCCGAGTTTGTCAATTAAATAGTGAGTATAGAATGGCCCCGGTAAAGAGAACTCCCTTCGGTGGTGCCCACGACCGCGAGGCGGAAACAAGCAACGTGAATGGGAAAGGAAAAGCTCCCATGGACGACCAAGTACCGGCCATCTCACCGGCCAATGACGAAGAAATGGAGGAGGTAGGTCACATTTTAAATTCAAGTCATTTAATTTAACATTGCATATGATAAGTTAGGAAAGAATGTATCCCTAAACATGTTGGAGAAATCCGACGAAAATCTCGGCACTTGAATTCAATTGTATATTAAATTCTAAGTAGGAAATAATGGTTGATGGATATACTATTTGAAATAGGAAAGAATGTCTGCTAGGGAAAATTTAGCTCGGCATATTCATTTCTATTTCCAATGTTGAACTAGTCCTAATCCCCCTCCTGATAACAGGGGAAAGAGTTCCAGGTTAAGGGCTCTTGAATCCACGACAGCTGGTTAAGCGGTGGATACCCACGACTTGGTTTCTATGCGGTGGGAACCCACGTTTTGCTTTCTATGCGGTGGGAAATGTCCATGTCTTGCTTTCTATGCGGTAGACATACCTAGTTCTATGGGGAGCTAGGCGACAACGGGAGGAGTAAACTCTCATTGGAGGGGGGATGTTGTACCTCCAGAACATTGGAATTTTAATGAATAAGTTTGAGTATAATTTTTACTAGAACTATTGTCTTGGTGCCGCTTTGCAATATTGGTTGAAGGGCTGTCTTAATGAACCATGTGATTCAGAATCTAATCAAGGAACTTTTATGTTGAACCACCATTGTGGTAGTAATTAGGACACACAAGGAAGTGTGAGTGTGGGGGTGGAAAGTGGGGGCTTGGCTCAGGTTGCCAATGCCTATGAGAAGGGTGGTCCCGATTGGTCGGGAACTCTCCTTCCCCATAGTGTTATAAATCGACACTAGTAATACTCATTGCCCCAAGAGTGGTGAGGTCTCAAGTGTACGTGCCTCTGAAACATGGGGAAAAAGGCACTCGGGATTTCTCCCCTCTTCGAAGGTGGGTCTTAGGATCGCTAGATAAGTTAAGTGTGCTTCCCCTACGAGGTGGAGCTAGATCTCATTGCTAGTAGGCTTGAACTCGACTCACTTTGTGATGAGAGATCGTCCGCTAGATGAACCCTGAACCACTTTGTTTGCTTCTACTATAGATCTAGTGGCCACCAGGTTTACCATCAGATCCGCCGTTTGAGACGGCGGGGTGGGGACCTCACACAATTAAAGGATAACCTAAACCTTGTCAATGCTTACAATGCTTCCCTAGAGTAAGCAAATGTACAAATGTATAAAATGAACAAATTTTTTGTCTTAAGATACTCGTTTTCTTTATTGTGCACAAATGTTAAGTAGTATGCATGCTTAGAATCAAGTTTGTGGAGACGATGTCTTCCAAACACCAAGTAGAGCTTGTAACTCTACTATGGAAGATTGATAGGACTAATGTGCAGACATCCTTGCAGCAGCCTTAGGCTCACAAGCGCCAAATGGATTAGTCATCCATTCTCGAACGATGTCGCAGTGTAACATAGGGATCCTCTACCCGCTAGAAACAAGACTAATGAATAGGCTTTATCTTCTCTACCCCATAGTCGAGGATGACAATGATTCCAAGAGAGAGGTAATGTCATAATAACTAATATCCAATTCTCCTAAATGATTTTCTTATGTTAAAATAATCATTTAATACGAGAAAGTGCCAGGGGTAAAAAAGATAGAATATTGGTTAAGCTGGCAGATCGGCCATAGTAGGGATCCAAAGGAGGGAAAATAGGGATCCAAAGGAGGGTCCATCTGCAAAAGAGAAATGTGAAACAATGGGATTAACGACCCTAAGGTTTAGCCTATTAAGACTACCAAAATGCTAAGGTTCCAAAATTCAAAGGTTGTTCCAAAGGTCAAACACTAGGGAAATTGAATGCTTTGTGTGTGTACCAAAAGTCTTCAAAACTCCTACAAAGGAGGGGGCGATCCTTGCAAGTAGGGGATGAGAGAAACACACACACACACACACACACACAAACTTCCTTTACACAAAGGGAATCAGGGACACATGTCAGCTCCCTAGCCCAAATGCCCACAAGGTGCACTCAAATCCTATTGGATGGCCATGGAGGTGGACCAATGAGAGTTAGGCTAGAGTAAATATAGTTTAATTCATTTAAAAACACTTGATAAAATAACCAATAAGAATTAATCTTTCTAGAAGACTATTGGACAGTTTCCCAAGGGGTCCAATGAGAGTTTAGTTGCATTAATTAATTATCTAAAGCTCTCACAAAAGGGGAAAGGGGGACACATGTCAGAAGACTATCACTTATGCTACTTAATTTTCATTGGCTAAGCTTGGAGAGGTCCAATGGGGTGTCAGCATGAGTAATTTGCATGAGGGGTCGACCAAGAGAGAGAGGGGGCTGAATTTCTCAAGGCATTATTCCACACACACTCACACTAGCTCATGTGTGAAGTAAGAAGAATCTCTCTCTCTCTCTCTCTCTCTCTGTCTCTCTCTCTCTCTCTCTCTCCTTAGCAAGCTTTAATGGAAAGCTTATTACCTACTCCAAGCTTGTGAGAAGGGAGGCCTACACCAACAACTCTTGGCTTTGTGATGCATATCCAACCAAGAGCCAAAAGCTTCAATGCATGCTCATCTCCTCTACCATGATAATTACTAAGCTATGCTATGCTAATATGAGTGATTATGTGAGGAGATTTACATCTTTCTCGTAAGACTACTCTTTCTTCCTCTCAATTTACTCTCATACACCACTAGCTCTCACCATCTTCGAAGGTGTGTGAGGTCTTGGGTCTGAGACCATGAGGGAATTGATGTTGTGTTTTATAAGTGTTTTGCTTAGTGCTTGAAGTTTCCATCTTCATTGCTCTAGCTAGTTATTGAAGGAACACAAAGAACTGTATTGTTAAACCCTTGATGGGGGAAACCTATAATACAAAGCCTTTTGGAGGGGGGACCGGCTCCATGAAAATCCGGTCCTCAACTGCTTCAATATATTAATTTCTCTCTCTCTTTTGAAGTATTGTTCATGCCTATCTAACTAGGTGTTATGCTTTTTGTTGCTCTCTCCACCCAAGCACTCTTGTTATGCTCATTAGGAATCTATTCTAATGAAATTCTCACTATGTCTATGCTATTTTCCACTACACACAAGTTACTAGGCCATTAAATGTTACAATTCTAGATGTAGCCGAGATGATGGGCTTCAGCCGTGTGTTACATGTGTCATTCGGTGACCGGAGCGACAAGTTACGCTTTGTAGAAGTTGCTCGAGAAGTGCTCCTACTTTGGGGAAAATTTGGACATTTTTGGGCATGATGGAGTTGGGAGGATTGAGGAGGAAGTGCCATGTGGCGGGGGATTCTTCCACATGGGAAGGGAAAAGTGCAGAGTGTGGGGTATATTATAGCCTAAAGGGGGAGCCCATTATGGGTGTCTCAAGTGAGAGGAGCTCACAAGGCTTGGCTATGGAAGGGCTCGTGGGCTCATGGGGAGAGAGGTAGCACATTTCTGAGTTCCCACTAGCTTGGACAGGTGCTTGGACACATTGTTTTGTCCCTGGCCACTTGTCCCCACCCCATTCCCTTGGTCAAAGGGTCACCAACACCTCATTTTTTGCCCCAAAAAGACAGAAAATGAGCCAATTAAAAGGTGCCTGCAAATGAAGCCTTGTCGGTTGAGAAGAGAGAGAACAATTTTGGCGAATAAACGATAAGAGAGCCCCTATTTTAATAGCTGCAACACCTGCACAACTTCCAGAGAGCTCATTTTTTAGCAAGAGAAAGGACACCTCCATGTTTGAGTGGCGATAACTTCTTCATTTCTCATCCGGTTTTTGCCTATGGATACTCTACGAACATCTTCACAAGACGCGCTTTGTCATAATGTCCTTTGTTTCTCCTAATTTTGAGTGTACTCCATGCTTAAAGTATTTTTTCATAAATCTGTACAGGTGTTTACGACGGTGTGATAGTTCTTCCTTTCGATGGTGTGATTCATGCAAGGCTATAGAGGCACTCGATTTTCTTGGCGTTTGATGCTAACATATTTTTGGTGCCCCCATGAAGGAGTAGGTGCTCTTATGCTCCAATTCCTATAAAATATTTATATTTTGTAGGTAGAGAATGTAAAAGGGATGTGGGTCCTTATTGACCACCACCTATGTATGTGCAAATTGTGGACAAGACTTGAGGCGGTTGTGTAATTGGATTGCAGCCTTTGGAAGGTCATGAGGTTTTGCTAAGGCAAGCACTAGGGGCGTGATTACCCAATATCAAGTGGATTAGGTACTGGAGAGATCCATTGACATCCCTTGAGATTTCGATGTCACATCTAAGTGTTTTTGTGGCAATCAAACATGGCGGACGATCTCCCTGAGTTTCATGGATTGCCTAATGAGAATGCATAGACTTTTATTGAAAAATTGGAAGTTAATTGCTTACTGTAAAATATACTAGACCAAGCCATATTGTTGCGGCTACTACAATACAGTTTACATATCATGAGGCAAAAGTTTGGTTACACAATCATGAAGAGTTGGTGCAGGCCCAAACTCCAGGGGTGGTTTTGGACTATAATCATGTGAAGCAAGCTTTCCTTGCATAGTACAGATCCATTGAAGTGCCTGATGAAGTTTGGGGTACACTCAAAAGGTTAATTCAAAGTGTTGATGATTTTGTCATGCAGTTCACCCATTTATGGGATAAATGGGCCTGAGCTTTGGGAAATGAGATCCCTCCATCCATGTTAAAGAAGGTATGAAGCTCAGGGAATTTCCTTGGCCGGATTCACCACCCAACCTGCCTTATATAACCCTTGGCTATTGAATCCCCTGTTCCACACTGGAAGCCAACCACCTACTGGCCCGGGTCCGTGAACCCCACCTGGGTATGCCCTTGGCATGACATTGATCCCCCCTTGAAGAAGTGTTTGGGTCCTTGAAAACAAAAGTGGGAAACTTCTTGTTAAGAACACTAATGTTTTTCCAAGTGGTGCCTTCTTCAGGTCGATATTTCCACTTGATTAAAGCTTGGAAACGTACATAATGAGGCGTACGTAAATCATGATAGTCAAGAATTCACTCAAGTTGATGAGGTGGGGTAGGAGGTTGAACAAAATCGACCAAAATCTGTTGGTCAATGACATTGTCGTTCCCATGTAATTGTTTACGTAAACGGCTTACATGAAATAACGGATGGACACGAGACACGATCACCAACTCGTTTGAGTATCTGGAAAGGCCCACAATATCTTGGAGATAATTTAGGTGTTGGACCAGTCTTTAGACTTTCGGAATGCTCTGGCACATGTAAAAACACTTATTCCCCTTCCTCAAAGGTAACTTGTTGATGTTTCTCATCAGCGTACTTCTTATACCGATCTTGCGCTTGTTGGACATTCCAACAAGCGAGTTTAAGCATATCCATACGGTCTTGGAGAAAATCCTTAACCTGTTGGAGTTTTTTGGTTGCCAACCCCACCGTAACGGGTGACCTAGGTTGAAAAACATACATGAGCATGAAAGGACTAAATCTAGTCGTGACATGCTTAGCACTGTTGTAAGAAAACTCAAGAAGAGGTAGATACTCTTCCCAGTCTGTTTGTTTCTTGCTAATGTATGCACGTGGCATATCCTCTAGCACTTGGTTAACTCGTTCAGTTTGACCATCCGTTTTTGGATGATCTGATGTACTGAGGTTGAGTTGTGTACCCAATTGTTTAAACCCAGCCCTCCGAAAATGACTCTTAAACTTGGGATCACAATTACTCACAATATTACTTGGCAAGCCATACAACTTGTACAGATTGTCCACAAATAACTTAGCTAATTTTGGAGTCTTTATGGTTGACTTGGTTGGAATAAACATGCATAGTTTAGTCAACCTATCTACGACCACCCATACTGAGTCATGACCTCATACAGTGGTTGGTAAACCAACAGTAAAACCCATAGAGATACTTTCCCATTTTCCATTGGGAATATTTAAAGGATATAAGAGTCCTCCTGCCTTCAAGCACTCTCCTTTGTTACCTTGACACTTTTAGCAATGCAAGACATAGTCTTGACCAAAGCCATGTAAACCTGGCCAGTAAAACTATCGACGTACAAGAGCATAAGTTTTTTTAATACCCGGGTGCCCTACACTTGGATTGTGATGACATTCATAAAGAATTTGGTGTTGAATGTCCGTGTCCATCGGTACACAAACTCTTCCCTTGTGGAGTAGGTATCCATTATCGATGGAAAATTTCTTCCATCGCTGTAGTTCATCACTCGACGAAGGAGAACTGAGTGTGGAGGTTAACAACACACTACCAGCATTGGAGTGAGAAGGATCCCTCATTTGCACATGGATCCACACTTTTCAATGTGTGTCATCATGCTCATATTTGCCCTTCAAAGAATCCAAAAATTCACTGCAAAGTTTCGTGAACAAAAGGGAATTGATCTCAGGCATATGGCTAAGAGCATCAGCCACCACATTGTATCGTCCTTTACGATACCATAGCTTAGCGTCATAATCCTAAAGGATCTCAGCCCACCTGTCCTTCCTACCCTTCAAGTTTGTTTGTTGTGTAAACCATTTTATGCTTTCATGGTCAAACACAATCTCAAACTCAGCTCTATACAAATAATGTCTTTAAGGCAAACATTATTGCGTAGAGTTCACGTTCGTAAGCAAAGTAATTCTACTATGCTAAATCAAGCTTCTTGCTTTTGAATGCAATTGGCCTCTCCTCCTGTAGAAGGACTGCTCCAATATTGGCATCCATTTCCAAAACAAATGGCTTTGAAGGATCCACAATAGCTAGAATAGGAGCTGTAGCTAATGCATCCTTGAGTGTATCAATGTTGAGCGGCCCCCAATTGGAAGGTTTTTCCTTTGCCTTTCAATTGGTCTATCATTGGAACAACAATACTAGCATATTTTTTAACGAACCTTTGATACAAAACGTGAAAATCCCTAGAAATTTTGTAACCCTTCCATATTTTTAGGAGAAGGCCACCTCCGAATGGCATCCACTTTGGTTTGATCCATGTGCAGCCTAGTAGCTGAGATAACATGCCCAAGATAGTGAATTTCCTCCTTGAGAAAATCACACTTGGATTCTTTGACATATAAATTACTTGTTCATAACAATTCAAACACCTACCTCAGATGTTGCAAGTGCTCTTTCTCAGGAGCACTATATACAAGAATATCATCACGAAAAATGATAACAAATTTGCCCAAGTACGGTCTCAAGACACTATCCATGAGTGTCATGAATGTTGCAGGCACATTGGTTAACCTAAAAGGCATAACCAAAAACTCATAGTGTCCAAACTTTGTTCAAAATGTAGTTTTGGGTAGATCAGCAAGTCAAATACGTACTTGATGATAGCCCAAACGCAAGTCTATCTTCGTAAAAATACGAGCATGAGTGAGCTTCTCAAACAATTCATCCACGTGTGATAATGGGTCCTTGTTCTTAACAATGACCACATTTAATCCACGGTAGTCTATGCACATGCGCATACTACCATCCTTTTTCTTCATTAATAGGATAGAAGAAGCCCATGGTGAAGAACTCGTTTGGATAAACCCCCTGCTAAGATAGTCAGCAAGCTGAGGTTCCACCTCAGTAGCTTCAAAATAACTCATTCAGTAGGGTGTTTTACTGACTGGTTTACTGTCTGCAACCATGTCGATTCCATGTTGCACAGATCGTGTCGGCAGTAATCCTGGTGGCAAATCATTAGGAAAAACATCGTGAAATTCCATTAATAAAAAAATTCGCTCACTAGCAACCTTTGCTTGTTGAGAAGTATCCATTGCTTGAAGAGATGGGAGAGAATCATGCGACGTTGAGGAATGTTCAACATATTCAACATTGGAAAGAAAATGACACAATGAGTAACACAAGAAAACTTCCTCTATTTCATTATAAAAAACGGGCTTCATAAGCTCTGGTGTACATATCATTGGTGAGGAAGGCACATCCTTCTCTCCTAACAACAACACAATGTACGCCATGGGATTCAAACATCAGGCTCTTGTGCTCGTAGCTACACTTCAGTGATGGTCCTAGGCTATGCAACCATTCTCTACCAAGTACCACATCTGCCCACTCCATATTCATAACCTGGAAATCCAATTGCATGCCACATTCAACCCAACCGATAGAGACAACTCAAGTGACTCATCACCTGGCATCTTGGCTTCACCAGCCATAGCAACAACCTGCAAATCATGCACCCAAGTAGCTAAAAGCATCGTGTGAAGGTAAAGTTGTTGATATCCAAAGCACAAAAGTATCCCCACAGCACACATATCCCTAGCATAGGCATCCACATAGTTGAGATTGGACTCATATATGCCAAACCCCTTCTCATCATCATAAGCATACTCATCATCACACACCACTTTATCCACATCATAATCATGGCTAGCACCACTATCCATAGCTTCTAGCATGGGTTCATCAGTCTCCAAGAATACAGATCCATGCTCTAAACCACAATCATGCTCATAAATCGGTTCGATCACTGCATATACATCAAAATATGTCTTCAAAACAGGCTCCACATCCAACAAATCCACAAAATGGCTCTCAACCTTGCCCTCTTCCCTAATTTCCAAGGAACTAGTATCCAAAGATACATGCTCATCATCAATAACCTCAACCTCACACTCACACCCAGAATCACAAGGTACACAAGTAGCCAATGCATCCTCTTCAAGACTTTTCAATCCTGTATCCAAAGCATTACTCACCTCTTTAGGCTCTTCCATAAACCTGTCAACCTGCAAGACCTCTTTACGCTTCACAATAGACCTTGGGAAGAAACGAGAAACATCATAGGATAGGCTACTTTTCACCTGCTTAGTCTTAACTTCATCTTCCATGTCAAATCTATCTTGCACATGCATACCTGTACTGATACCATGTTCCTCAAGACGCTTAAACTTCCATTCTTTGTGCTTTGCAATGCATACCACATCTTCAAAAGACTCGGGCATCTTCAACTCAACCTCAAACCGCAACCAAGGTGACAAACCATCAACAAAAGAACTTTTCTTCAATGAACAAGGGGGGGTCTCATCCTTAAGAGCAACACACCAACGAGTCCATAAATCTGTAAAACCTTGTACATAAGCATCAACACCTTGACAAGAACCTTGCTTAAGAGCATTGAGCTCATTCCATACTGCATTTGCATCTTCCACAACCTGGAAACTCTCTAAAAAAGCTTTTATAAACTTGTCAAGACTCAAACCGTAAGAAGAAGACACTGCTTCTTTAGCTTCCAAATTCATGAACCAAACATGGGCCTCATCTTTCAAAAGAAATCCAAATAGCCTCAAAATCTTCTCCTCATCACACATATTGTTGCTTATGCATGCCACCTCGACTTGCTCCAGAAAGTCTTCCGCATCTTTACCACTTCTTCCATGAAATTCCGGATAAGAGAAAGCCATGGCTACCCAAGTTACAATGCTTTGAGAACCCCTTCGAACACACGTGCAAGAACCCAAGACTTTTACTGACTCAATTCCTAGAAACTTCAATGGAGCTCAACTTTAGATAAGGACAAACACATGCACATCAAATGAGTTTTCGTAGTTGATCATTGGAATTACAACAGGCAAAGGGCATTCGAGGATCTCTCGTAATCTTCTTGGCCCGAATATAAAGACTATGCGCTGCTGAAAAAAAATCTTCGTGGACACATGAACATTTATCTGGATTCTCTGAGTTAAATGAAAAGGAGTGAACTGAGGTCCATTTTGATCATCCATTAAAGCCAACCATGAATCTCCCAAGAAAGCACACCTGTCTTATCCTCTAATTTGCCAAAATTTCAGCAGCATAACATCATAAATGGATCAAAAGACCAAAAAACCAGCCATCACACCTTGGAAAAATTTTGGCAGAGTTTCCACAGAAGCAGAGCAGTGTGAACCCAAAATGTAGACCATATATGTATGCATAAACTGCCAACAATAGAACCCGAGCATCAAATAAGAATCACTAATACATAGCCTATGGCGAGGTCATGAAAAGGGTGCTCGAGCTACCTGTATCACCGAAAGGATCTCCACATTTGAGAATCCCCCAGCTCAATAAAACCTCACGCTATCGACCCTCACACGAAGGCTTATGCAAATCGCGTATAGTCAAGTCTCAGAAATTACTATCTTCCAGACCAAGTCTCAGAAATGGCTGGGACTGCCAAATAAAACCAAGTATGGCTCCACAAATGCGTACAATGATAGTTTCCACAAGTAACGTACAATCCAGCAGACAATGCGCTCAAACAGGCGCCAAGTGATGCATACCCACAACAACTGCAAGTGACATCACTGCTAGTATATCACTGTACTCCAGCTACCTGTTGTTGGGGTATAAAGCCCAATGTGGTCGCCCAGGTAAGTGGGCGGGCCGCCAGGTATGTACACATATTCTTTTGTAAAAACCTAATAAGAACTCACTATGCTCTACACATTACAGTAGAGCGAGTTCACCATATCGTCGTGCTCTTCTTCTCGCACTCTCTCTCGCGTCGCACTTCCGCTCGTACTCCTTCAACTGGTATCAGAGCTCAGATTGAGGCTCTGGGCAGCACTGAAGGAGGCTAGAGTCACCAGCTCAGATTGGACTGAAATTTGACAGGCGAAGACACGGCCCCAAATCCTGTGGGTCATCTCGGCCACCGTTCGGCTTCGACAAAGGTCTGCGCAGGCCATTTTTGACTACGTGGTCTCGGCGGGTGCAGATCCGACTCTGCAAATTTGGGGTTTTTCGGCCTACGATTGCAGGTTCTGAGGATATAGACACTCCCAGAGTGTTGATTTGTGATTGACTACACATTGAAGGACGGCTCACAGTTCTTAGAGGCGTGTCACATACGACACGGGCGCATCTACTCACAGACTGTAGGCGACATCCACTAGTTCATCAGGTAGCTTGTGTTTGCTGCTTGATATTCTAGATTTCATCCTGACATTGCAGGTACTTCCACATGGGATGTATTGTCAGAGATGATGTATGCCTGTTGAGGGTTTGTTGGCTGTGAGTCACGCAGCAAACAACCGCCACAGCGGTTACAGCATACAGTGGGAAATTTGTGGATGTATGACTTTGTGGGAAGTCTATGTACTGTCAGATTTACTACAGCCTTTGTTGAGGTCGAGTGAGGTTTTATTGAGCTGGGGGATTCTTAAATGTTGAGATCCTTTCGGTGATAAAGGTCTTGGAGCGATCCCTCGAGCACCCTTAGATAGGCAGCTAGGATGTATTGACTGTGAGTTAGACAGTTGGGATTGCATCTTTGCTTTACTGCCATTGAGGCATTGTCGCAGTCTATGCTTATAGGACAGTGACAGGACAGTGAGAGACAGTACAGGTGCAGGACAGGTTTACCCACAGCTTACAGTGTCAGAGAGACAGTGTTTTTTGAGCTGTTTTTTGGTCTGTTTTTAGTACACCAGAGCCATTTTACAAAGGAGACTCTGCCAAAATTTTTGCAGAATCTGAAGCTTTCTTGGTTCATTTGACAGGTTGATATTGGTTCAGAGATCAGTTTACAGGGGAAACTCTGCCGAATTTTTCCCAGAAAAGTAAACTATTGTGAAGCGTAGCTATGGCTGGATCACAGGACACTGCTCTTTACAATATCAAGAAGCTGGATGGAACCAATTTCCCATTGTGGAAGAAGAAAATTTGGCACGTGTTGGTACAAAAGAAGCAGATAAAACCTATAAATCTCAAGGGGATAAAACCAAAAGATATGGACGAAGATGAATGGAGCGAAATGGATGAATTAGCACTTTCTACCATTATGCTGACTTTGGAAAAAAGCGTTTACTTCAATGTAGCAGACGAGATGTCAGCTTATCAAGCATGGTTAAAGCTAAGTGATCTTTATGAGAAGCAGAGTGCAGCTTCACAGGTATACTGGCTTAAGAAGCTTGTTGACTTGAAGATGAAAGAAGGGACACCTATGTCCAATCATCTGAATGTTTCGCACAGCTTTGAGTAATTCTGCACCTCCAGATGGTTTGAACATAGCAGGTGTAGAAGGAAGTCTGCTTACTGAAGAAACCAATAGAAAGACAATGGACAAAGGCAAAGGAACAGCCTTAGTTGTCAGGGGAAGGACCAAAGAAAAGTACAAAGGTGGAAAGAGGATTCAGTCTCGTAGCAAGTCCCGGAGTGCTAAAGGCAAGAGTGACATAGAATGCTACCATTGTGGCAAGAAGGGTCACATGAAAAGAGACTGCAGAGAATGGAAAGCAGAAAAAGGCAAAGAGAAAGCTGAAGACCATGGTGAGAAGAACAAGTCCTCAGTGAAGATTCAAGAAATAAATGTGACAAACACTGTTGCAGAGGATGACAGTCTAGTGTCAGGAGACATCTACTTCTTGAAGAATACAATGGACTCAGCTCTTCTTACAGCATCTGATGGAAATGCACTAAGTGACTGGATTATAGACTCAGGGGCATCACTTCATGTGTCTCCAAACAAGGAGTGGTTTACCTCTTATGTGACCACTAAAGATCATGTTCGGCTAGGCAATGGGCAGACATGTGAGATCTTAGGTGTTGGAGATGTTCAATTGAAGTTTCAGAATGGCTCTTCTTTCACGCTGAAGAATGTGAGACATGTTCCCGCAATTACAAAGAGCTTGATCAGCACAGGTTTACTTGATGATGCTGGCTACGCCACCACTTTTGGACAGAACATGTGGAAGATATCCAAGGGTTCTATGACAGTAGCACATGGAGTAAAGTCTGGAGGACTTTACATGATTTATGTATCAAATGTCTCTAAAAATGTAATCAATGTAACCGAGCAGTCGAACGTTTCTTTGTGGCATAGCCGGTTAGGACATATGTCCAAGAAGGGAATGGAAATCTTGTCTCGTTCTGGTTATTTGCCTTGCTTTTCATTTAATGATTTTGAATTCTGTGAACATTGTCTGTATGGTAAGCAAACACAGTAGCCACATAAGCATAGAAGTAGTAGAAGAGATACACAGTTGGCACTTGTTCATAGTGATTTGTGTGGACCTATGCCTAACCTATCTCTAGGGGGAGCTTCTTACTTTATGACATTTATAGATGATTACTCGAGGAAAGTATGGGTTTACTTTCTCAAGCACAAGGATGAAGCGTTTAGTGTTTTCAAAACTTTTGTGACACTTGTGGAGAATCAGAGTGGCAAGAAGCTTAAATGCTTACGCACTGACAATGGTGGAGAGTATGTTTCAAAGGCCTTTTAGGACTCTTGTGAGTGAAAAGGTATAAAACGTGAACTTACTGCTCCTTACAATCCTCCTCAAAATGGTGTTGCTGAGCGGATGAATAGGACCATACAAGAGAAGGTCAGAAGTATGTTGTCTAATGCACAGCTGCCAAATGGGTTTTGGGTTGAAGCTGTATCAACAGCTGTTCATCTTGTAAATAGATCTCCTAGCAAGGTTTTGCAGAAGGATTCAGTGCCAGAGATGGTATGGTCAGGCAAAATTCCCTCATACAAGCATCTCAGAGTCTTTGGCTGTGAGGCATATACTCACGTTCCAAAGGAATTTAGGAACAAACTTGAGCCAAAGAGTAGAAAGTGCATCTTTCTAGGCTATGGTAATTCTGGTGAGATGGGGTACAGACTTTGGGATCCCAAATCCAGAAAGGTTGTCCACAGCAATGATGTTCACTTTAATGAATCCAAATATCATTCTAAACCAGAGAGGGTTGAGAAGATTAGAAGATTTGTCTTCCAAGAAGATGGACCTGCACGTGCAAGACAAAATGTCAGGGCTCAAGAGGAGCAAGGACAGGATAGAGTGGAACCACAAGTTGTGAATGAGCCCGAGTTGCCTATTGTGCGTAGATCTGGACGTATCATGCGACCTCCTGATAGGTTTGTTCCATCTATGAACTATGTCATGTTGACTGATTGCAATGAGCCTTCATGTTACAAGGAAGCAGTGCAAATGAAGGACTCCGGGAATTGGCAATTGGCCATGCAGTCAGAGATGACAGCTCTGCATAAAAACCAGACATGGAAGCTAGTTAAATTACCACGGGGCAAAAAGGCTCTACCTTGTAAATGGGTTTACAGGTATAAGATCACCGCTCATGATAGTCAGTCAAAGTACAAAGCAGGGCTTGTTGCCAAGGGCTTTAAGCAAGAACAAGGCATTGACTTTGATGAAGTCTTCTCTCCGGTGGTCAAGATGACTACATTGAGATGCTTTCTTGCATTGGTTGCCATATTAGATTTGGTGTTGCACCAAATGGATGTCAAGACAGCGTTCTTGCATGGTGATTTAGATGTGGAAATTTACATGCAGCAGCCAGAAGGGTTTGTTGAGAAAGGCAAGGAAGATTGGGTATGCCAGTTGTTAAAGAGTCTTTATGGCTTAAAACAATCACCGAGGGCATGGTACCATAAATTCCACAAGTTTATGATTTCTCAAGGCTACAAACGTAGTGAGTTCGATCACTGTCTATATACAAAGAAGGCTAAGGCTGGTAGTTGGTTGATCCTTATTTTTTATGTGGATGACATGTTGATTGCTAGCAAGCACTTGGAAGAAATTTCAGCTTTGAAGTCAAAGATGGCAAAATCGTTTGACATGAAAGACATGGGTGAGGCAAGTCATATACTTGGTATGCGCATTGAGAGAGACAGATCAAATAAGTTGATTTGGTTATCTCAAACAGAGTATATTGGCAAGGTTTTGCAACGTTTCAATATGGAGAAGGGAAAGGCACTGAGTGTTCCATTGCCACCATATGTGAAACTTAGAAAACAAGATTGTCCTGTGTCAGCGGAAGAAAAGGCTGAAATGGATAAGATTCCATATGCGTCTGCAGTGGGTAGTTTGATGTATGCAATGATTATAGGTGGGAAAGAAAACGTGGCCACTGTCGGCTATGGGAACCAGCAATGCCGCGAGAGACTTGAGAGGAGATGACGGCCCTTGTGTTGTGCTACGGGGTCGACTATAGTGACCTGAAATGCCCACCGTTGCAACACAAATCTCTCAAGCCCTCCCACATAGCCTATGGTGGAGGTCAATAGCCCACCAACTCCATTCGTCTCAAGAGGCTCTGCTGCCCACGGGTTTGTCCTCCTCGACTTCTTTCCCTCCTGTCAAGAGAGGAGCTCCATGGCTATTTCAAAACAAGAGAGGACCACGCCTGCCCTTGCCTATATTTTGCTTTGATACCAATATGAATCCCAGGGAACTGCCTTGGCTAGATTCACCACCCAACCTCTCTTATATAACCCCTGGCTACCGAATCCCCTGTTCCACATTGGCAGGTGGCCACCTATTGACCCAGTGTCATGCCGTGGCACGTGCATGGTAGGAACGAAAGCTAAGCACTACAATATTATGGATTTTATGTGTATACCTTAAGTGTGCACAAGTATATGTATTTTCCATTTAGCATGCAAAAAGCTAGTCGAAGTATGACGTGTCACTCTTGTTGGGAATGGGCTTCGATCCCGGGCTTCTTTGTGAACCTCTTCTTGGAGCCATGATGAAATGATCCTATAAAACATACCTCCTATCTACTAGGCATCCTAGGTGGCATATGACATGCATAGCATGGCCAAAAGTGGCCTTAGTCATAGTATACCCCATGAGGTGTCATTCTTACACAAAGTGATTATGGACCTAGAAAAATCCCTGAGAAAAGTGGTTACGAGTTTGTTTGATGTTATCCATGATGTATGCCAAGCTCTCTCTCAATTTTTTATGAAGCTACTTTATGCACGTGTTCCCACCATAGCTCAACAACTCTTGACATGTGGCGGCAAGGAGAAGATATTTGGAGAAAGATCTAGAAGCACCTCTAGATATTTCTTGAAGAGAAAGATCTAGAAGAACCTCTAGATATTTCTTGAAGAGAAAGATCTAGAAACTTTGAAGATAATTTTGAGATATTTTGAAAAGAGAGACACTTGTCACACAAATCCCTTGGATATTTCTAAGCAAAAATCTTCTTCAAGAGGCAACTTCACCTATAAATAGAGCCTCTTGCCTCTCACTTGGGCATCAAGAAAACCATCAAGCAATCAAGCGCTCAAGAAATCCCCATAATCAAGCCACTCTATCAAGCCATCACCCAACCTCCTAGCCATCTCCTTGAGGAAAACTTTCTCTCAATTTCAGCCCAACACATCTTGAGCTTGCTACTTCATGCCTCAAGCCTTCTATCTCATCACTTGTAATACTCATACACTCTATGTAACCTTCTTTCATCAATAAAGACGCATTGTTGGTGGCTTGCAAACGGTGTTGGGGACTACTACACATCATCTACTTCATCAAGTTGGCTACAATACCACAAGTCTTGAGGTGTGCTTCACTTCTTTGGATTAAGCTTGTGTGGGTCTTTGTGTGTTGGTTGTCTCTCTTATCTCTTTTCTCCATTGTTTGACTGCTTTCTAAGCTTTCTTAGATGAATAACCCCAATGGTATAACTTTTCAACCCTTTCACTTTGTGCACCATATTAGAATTAACGTTTGTATTAGCCGTAAAATCCACTTCCAACAGAGAATTGTGTTACTCTTTGGGCTGGAAAGGCTGCAAGAAATTCTTCTTTCTCCACGTCCTCTTATTTTGCCACTACTAGACTACCCTAATTCTTTCGATGTGCACATATTTATTATCCTCTAGGGGTTGAGTCTTGCTTTCTTAATATTACTATGAACCAAGAAGACTTGTACACACGGCTCACTCCTATCGCTAGGCAAAATATCTACATCTTTGTAAGCACTAAGTTACAGTTTCAAAGAACCATTCGCAATCTATTTAGATCACAACGACTTGCTGTTATAAATGCATCTGTGAACCCTTTCATCTTACCTTTGATTAGATACAATCAAAGCCTTGATGTTTTCATCTTTGTTTTGTTTTGAGGGTTTCACGTGTGTGTATGTGTGTGTCTGCGTGTCAGATTCCAATGGCTACACACAATGTATTTGCTTCAAACACTAAGCTTGCTTAAGTGAGAAGCTTCACAGTCTCCCCACAAACCCTCACAGCTAGAGGCCCGGCGCCTTCCTGGCAAGACCGCCAACTCTTTGACACACATTTTGGTGAACCTGACGAGAAGTTTGTCAAGGTGAGTTAGTGGGGATCTGCAAGCTACTTCAACCATGGGTGATCATCATCCGCAACAGCAAGGTATGCCTTTTGATCCCGCTACAATGCAAATGTTTCAAGCATTTGCCTTGTTTATGCAACAACAGCATGCTACAGAAAGACGAGAAGTGTCAACAACCAAAGCTATTCAAGCAGTGGTGCACAAAATGGATCAGTTTAATGGGAAAGACGTGACAAAGTATCTTCGTGGCTATGTAAAGGAGATGGAGTTGCATCGTGTGCCAGAAGATGAGATGCTCCAAAGCTTTGATCTTGTTGTGACTCCTAAGATTAGAGAGCATGTGAGAGGAATCAGGAATGAGCATGGAAGAAATTGGGAGGAGTTCAAGCTAGCGATGAAGGAGGAGTATTTCACGGAGGACTCTAAGAGAGTAACAAAGAGAACTTTCCTGGAGTGGGTAGCCAAGCCGAAGGAGGGGCTCTCTCCAACAGAGCTACTCAGGGAGTTTGAGCGTCGATATGCTCAACTCACAAGGACAGAGAAGGCCACACTTGACTCACAAAAGACAGAGCTCTTCTTACAAGCAACAGGAAAGGAGCTCCAGGAGCAATTGGAGCTACTTCTTGAGGACAAAGATGCTGAGCAAGGACTGAAGACAGATTGGAACGAAGTTGAAGCTACTGTTTCATTACTTGCCAAGCGCCAAAAGAGACGGGATAAGATGGTTGTTGGTAGTGCACCATCTACCTCCACAACTTCTGAAAAGATGGTAAAGCCTTCTTCCTTTATACTTCCAAAAGTTGATGACGCTGTAATAGATGATCTTATGAAAGGTATGAGGGATTTAAAAGTAAAACTCATAAAGCTTGAAGAAAAGGGGCAACCATTGGCACCATATTCAAGGCAAAAACAACAACCTAAAGAAGGTTTTGTTCATAGATGCATATGGTGTGACAACACAGAGCATGCTAGGAGAGAATGTGACAGCTTCAGTGAATCTTTGAGAAAATATCTTGTCTTCTTCAAGGATGGGAAGATTCACTTAAGGGAGACGGGTTTACCCTTAAGGACTAACTTTGGGAAAGGAGGAATGCAAAGTCTGGTAGAGGATATGGCCACTACCCATGCCATCTTTGCATCCGAGGCATCTACTTATACAATCAAGATTGAACCATTGAGGAGTTTTGAAGAAAATGGTAAGCTGTGGCCAAGTGCTATGGAGCTAGCAAGGAAAGGGAAGCTTACAAGAGAAGTCCTACATGAATCAGGTGACTGTATCCGTCTAGAAACAGGATGGAATGACCCTGTGGACTCCTTGTCCGTGCATGCCTATATTGCAAGATGTCAAAACAACGAAGTGTTTGTGGAAGAAAAGCGCAGGCGAGAGAGTGGTAACAAAGGACCATAAAAAAGAATTACTAAAAGAAGCGACACAATACCTCCTCAAGCGCCTCCGACACAGGAAGCACCCCCACTTGAAGTGACTATGGAAGAAAGTACAACTGGGAGGAAAAAAGAGTCATCAAAAGGTAAGCCTAAAAAAATGCCAACACGAGTAGATAGCATGCCCTTAAGAACAATGATGGGGGCTAGAGCTTTCAAAAAAGGGGGTATAGATTATCATTCGACCAATAGAGCCACTTGTTTATAGAACACAAGCTCAATATATCATTGTAGCTACGGACTATTTGACCAAGTGGACCGAGGCTAAAGAAACTCAAAAGAATGATTCCATAACCACTACTGCATTCTTATATGAGTATATATTCACGAGATATGGACTGCCAATAGAGATTGTCAGTGATCGGGGAAGTCATTTCCTCAATGAGGTAATAGAGTATTTGCTTAATGAGTTTATGGTCATCCATAACAAATCAGCTCCCTATCACCCACAAGCAAATGGACAAGCTGAGCATACAATAAAATTCTTAGCTCGATACTGACTAAAGTGGTTAGTTCAGGAAGGAAAAACTGGGAAATGAATCTCCATGCTGCTCTATGGGCTTACCGAGTTTCATTCAAAACAGCTCTAAATGCTACACCCTTTAACCTTGTTTATGGTCTTGATGCCATAATCCCAATAGAATTTCTATTGCCTAAGGGTAGCACCGAATCTTGAGTGGACTGGACATGAATTGTCAGAAAGATTCAAAGATTTGGAAAAGCTAGACGAGAAAAGGCTAACTGCAGTAGCTCATATCTATGCACAAAAGTGGAAACAAAAACAGTTTTTTGATTCCCACTTAATTACAAAGATCTTCAAGAAAGGGGACTTAGTTTTATTCTATTCCCTTAAGCAACACATTCCCAAGTTTAAGAAAAAGGAAAACGGACCATTTATCATTGAAGATGTATCTCCAAGTGGAGCAGTAAAATTGTCCACCCTAGATGGTGAACCAATGGCTAATTGGATTAGTGGATTTCGTTTAAAGAAATACAATTTGCCATTAACCAATGAATTGCTATAAAGAATGCATGCAGCCAAACAAAGGAAGATCAAACAACATCAGGTTATTGATGAAGCCCAAGAGGAAGCTCTACTTTGGGTACTCAAGCAAAAAGCTGAGCTCAAGAATCAACAGATACCGATTCCCATCAACACTTTGGAAATAGATGATCGACAATGGAAATTACCTAAAGATGCAATTTCAATAGATGATGACTGGTTAGATGGAATGGACCTGCGTATCAAAGTACAGCTTAATAATCATAGCACGAATGCTTTGGTCGACACAAGAGCTAGAGTAAATGCAATTAGTTATTCCACATACAAGAAGGCAACAAGTCAAGCATTGACGGCAGGAATAGTGACAATCAAAGGATGCAACAAAAACCCAAATCCAACATTGGGAGTAGTCAACTTGAACATGATAATACATGGATGTTCATGTCCTCATCAGTTTGTATGCTTACAAGATGAACACATGAATGAGACGATGATTATACAAAGCAGTACCAGATTGGGATACGAATCAGCTAAAGCTATCACCTAAAGGAGGGAAACTCATTGTTCCAATTGCACCAAGCAAGGAGGAATGGAAAAGAAGCAACCAGCAGACCAAACCATGAAGTAGTCAATCTTCTCCATCCCCTTGACAATCAAATTCTACAAGTAGCATGCAAGGAGTCAGGCAAATTTGGGTACCAAAAGCACAGCTTAAGGATAAACCAATTCAGATCTGGGTGCCTAAAACTTCATCGACAAAACAAAAGAAGGTTCCAAGGGTTAAAACACAGAGACGAGCATCTCTGAGCCAGGAACCTAACATGGAAATGGTTTGGAAGAAAAAGGAGCACTTATCTTCTCCACAAACCGTAAAACCAATCAAGCAATAGCGAGTTAAGTCTCAACAGACTCCACCACACTATGCAGCACCAAGCCGACCAAGCTACCAATGGCGAGAAAAAGCTCGACAACCGTCAAAAGTGCTACCAATAGCTCAAGCAAATAGTGTGCTAAAGAATCCTGATGGTACAATCAAATAGAGAGCACACAAGCTACAAGACTTGCTCTTTGGAAGACATCAACAACAAACCTCGACATTGAAAACCCTTGAGTTATTTACTCAAGACCCAGCTCTTGCACAACATATTGGTTTGAAATACATTGATCTTTATATCATGGTAGAGCCAATCATGACCATACATAGACACAATTGTTCCACCCATACACACAGTCGTCCCGGAGTACGCCATCTAGGAGGGATGGAAGGGCACTAAGTACTAAGTAATTAAGGGCAATGTTTGAAGAGGGAGGAAAAAGTTTGATGTTAACGTGTAATTTTTTGCAAAACTACCTAATAATGCCCTTATAATTCATCATCAAGGGAAAATTCATAGATAATATCTTCCTGATGAGTGTAAATAGTGAATATACTATCAGAAAATCATAAAAAATAGTCCTTTTGTGGGTATTTTTCATCATTTTTATTGATAATGAGGCTTAAATATAGAGAAATCCAACAAAAAAAAAAACTGTGTTTTTCAAGGGATTTTTTTAATTATTGAATTTTTACTTTACTTTTTAGAGCATTTTGCTATTTTCTTTGATTTTTTCAAATAAACAGGTCAAAAATTAATAATAAATAGCAGGAAAGCTCAGATGGAAAAATGGAACACAGGATGGTGATCAGAAAGACAAGGAAAAGCACAAAAATTTTCAATGAAATCAGAAGATGGAAGCGGGAAGCCTAAATTAGGCGGCTAGGCCTACTTTTGCAAACTTCTTGCAGAATGAGCTACAAAAATCCGATCAGGTAAATTTTTGAGTCTAACATAGATTTCACGGCATAGTAGGACTAATGGGGGAATCTGGGAAAATTTGGTTTGGGAAGTCCGAGTATAGATATCCAAGGTAGGCTAAAACCACCTCATTTCCACTTGCAGCCTTTGCAGAGAGAGATTTCGGCCCTTTCGCGCGACTTTTTTGGAGCCCACAGTTGACCATTTTCAGTGTCGTTTCACACGAGACATGAGAGGTAAGTTCTTTACTCGACAATGATCCATTTTGTACGGCCGGTAGCTAGTCTAAAGCCCTCGAAAAAACCCTAGAAATCGAGCAGTGCATGAAGACCTACGACCTAAAACTAACCATAGTGGCCTGCCAGCTTGACCAAATCAAATGGGATTTGAATCATAGCATGCCCTAATGTAATAGAACCTTTCTATATCATCAGATGACCATTTGGTAGGGGTCGAGGGAGTCCCCAGTAGAAAAGTTAATTTTTTGGCAAATGCCAGAATTTCGACCTAACTCCACCCTCTACTTCTACTCAACCAGAAACTGCCGAGGCATCAAAGCCTCAGGATGACCAAGAAGAAGATCGACCATCTACCTCCACACAAGAACCACCAGCAGGTACAATGCAGCAAGAAGCCACACATGAGGCTGCAGGCACATCTCAGCTGACAAGACAGGAGGAGTGGCAATCAAGAGATGAGGTAATAGTGCAAGTCAATGAATATGCACGGCAGATGTAGGAAATGACGAAGAGACTCCGCTCAGCAACACTAAATCGTAGCACGAAGTCCAAATAACTTGAGATGGTGATTGATGCTCTCCAAGGAGAGTTAGAAGAAAGGATGACTGTCATCACCAATCTTCAAAGGCAGGTGCAAGAGATGAAGGCCGAAGCTGAACAAAATCAGTTGGCCAGAGATAGGCAACAAAAGGAAATGGAGGAATTAGGTAAATTACTCACCAAATTATCTAATGCTTGCAAAGCAAAAGACAAGCAACTGAAAAAAGTTGTACAAATGAAATTCTTAAGACATCTCTGTCAGCTCAAAAAATTCAAGTGCAATTAGATGTTGCCAATGCCTCATTACAATACTCTGAACAACGGATAAATGATCAGGCAATATTCTTATGGCAAATCAGAGAAAATCCAACTGTGGCGTTGATCAAAGGAACTGACGAAGTGTACAAGGCACTCGAGAAGAAAAACAAAGACCTTGAATTGGAATTAAAGCTAGAACAATTAGAGCGCAGAGACCTGGCACTGATGTGGGTTCAGAGAGAGGAGGAGCTCCTAAAGGAGATAGCAGAACTCAAGCGAATTAATCAACTCCTCAGAGATGGGAAACTAGACACCCAGGAAGAGGCAGGCACTTCAGAGCCGCCACAGATAGACATACCCTCGGTCTCATTTGTTGAGCTTGAGACATAGTCACAACAAAGCCGAGTGGTGATGAGGATTTTCAAATCAATATCATAGATGCAAACACGCTGCCAATGGTCCAGCTGTCAAAATCTGAAGAAGATGCACTGAAGGAGAAGATCGCCCTAGAGGTGGATGAGCAGTGGAAAGCCACAATGGATTGGGAGTTGAGAGTTTTACACTCTGTCAACGTCAATCAAATCACTCCCAATCAGATCAACGCTCAATGGCATTAACAATCCCTACCGTACCCTCTCATCAAAGTGGAATTATTACAGGTGAAAGAGAGGTTGTACAAAGATATGCAAGAAGATGGCGCAGATAAAGACCACCCAAAGAAGAGGTTAAGCTAGCTGAACAAGAATCTGAGATACTTGATTTTGTTCACAAGAGCACCTGCAGCCCTTCAAAGAGATCAACCTTCTATCCTTTACCCAGAGTAAGGACATGGCAAGTGCATGAAACACTGCAAAAGAAGAGGCCAACTTGGCTTAACTTCCCCAGGATGCTAGCTCCGGAGAGAGGCCAAGTGACAAAGGAATACATGGTGAAAACCCTAACGGGTGCCATGTCTTTCTTCAAGAATCTACAAGATCTCTCCTGTGCCATGTTATATAAGATCTGCAGGATGCTGCTCACATGCATTCAAGTTTTTAATGAGCCTGAGCAAACAGGAGCCCCATGGCTATCATTTTTGGAAGGAAACAAAGGCTTATGCTACGATCTGAGTGGGCAACCTTCAGAAGAAGTCCTTTATGGATTCTATGCCAGGTGTATGTTCTTGCCATCGATTAATATGTTGGACTTTGAAGAAGATTTCTACACTGGATTCTTCACCTGGAGAAAGAAGATATTTGCGTCGGTGATAAGCAACCTAACATCCAGGTTTGTAGGCTACTCAGCAGTGGAGCTGAAGAATAAAGTGACAATGCAATTTCTGCAAGTGCCTGACAAAGAACGAAGAATCAGACACCAGAAGGCACTGGATGTGCTTAAAGACCGCCTCGCTAGCCATCAACCTGAAGAATATTTCAGCCCATAAAGCTATGTCAAGGAACGACATAGGTGAGGAGGGGGGGAATGTTAGCAGCAAGCTAATATGGACACCATTTTTCGGAGTTCTCTTTGTAAAACATTTATTATTTTGATAAGTCGGGAATATTTTAACTCCTATTTTCTCGGATACACTTTGTAATTAATGATCCGGGGCTACAAGCTTCCAGATTGTATCAGCCAGTCATTACCCAGCTTTGGTAGAACTCCAGATTATTAGCTTTGACCACCCAAAAACCTTGGCTAAGGTATAAAAGCCAATTTTTGTAAGTTTTTTAGAAGTTTTTGGATAAGAAATACATAGCGTGAGCTAACGGCGCTCACTTCTCTCCTTCTCGTGCTTCCTACTCCCTCTCCAGTTGTCACATTGCGATTGTGTTTGTTGCATTGCAACCGCAAGTAAAAGCTCTACGCATTGACGTAATCCATTCACAGTATTTCGTAGCGTTTGGCGTCGCCGACCCGTGGCTTAATTTCATTATAGCTAGGTATTTACATGTTAAATAAAAAACTAAGCATAGGCGGGGCATTGGGGCATCATTGCTAAGCATTTAGATGCATTCTGGGTCAAAAACGACTAGGTCAAAAATCCACTGCTGTTAATAATCGTGATTTTGGAACTTGACCTAAAGTGGGGTTTGAGACCATAAGTATGTGTGCTTAGGTCTTATAAACTTGTCCTAAAAGTTTTGTTACGTTTGGATGTCATTTGATGCTGTAACAGATGTGATTTGCTTGTCGATGAGCGATTGGCTTTTGGTGATTTCAGTCACTTGAGTGTAGCTTGAGTTAGATGCGAGTTGTTAGTTGTTTTCCAAGAGATTGACACCCTCTTGTAGTCTCTATGCACTAGTTGAGTCAGCTTCGTCCCATGGTTTGACAAATTAATCGTGGTTCTCGCTAATACTGCAATAAGATAGGATGGTGAGGTTAGACATGCGTCCCATAGCCTTCTTTTAATGGGTTCTAGCAATAGATAAGCCAAAGAAAAATCATGAGAGTGGAGGTAAGCCATAAGTACATGTGAGTTTTGAAAGGAAGGATTATGAAGAGGTTGATGTGATTGTTCTAGCTTTTACAACCGACACTTCTGTGCAAAAGCATGATAGGGCGTATCAATGTGGAGAGATTCTAAATGGAGACCTTCTATAGAACCACCTTCGCATAAAATAGAACGTAGGCGATTCTCAAAAAATGGTTGTTGTACCTCCCAATTCTTCATTAACAGTTTTGCTTGTTGAGCTTCCATTCTTGTCTGTTGGGTTGCATCTCTCTCTCTCTGCAATTTCTTGTTGTCCTCTTCTCTTTCGAGCGAGTCGCTTTTCTTCCTTCACTCTTACTACTTCCTTCCATTTCATGAATTGGTGGCACATACTCTTAACATTGGTGCTTCCAATTTTGATGCCCTTGATCTTATGAACGATTTGAATTACTTGGTTAGCCTAACATGCTCTTGAACAATGTTGAATGGAGAGAGAGCCGTTTGGACAAAGCACTAACCCTGATTAAGTTCCATGTCACAAAATATAGGTCGTTGTTATAAAAACGTGTAGACAAACATAAACATAGAAAAGCAAGCTTAAAAAAACACCCTTGAATAAAGAAGAGGCAATGCTAAGTAGCAAGAACGTCTAAAGGAAAATCTCTCTCTCTCTCTCTCTCTCTCTCTCTCTCTCTCTCACACACACACACACACACACACACACACACTTTTACCTACGAGAACCAACTTGTATATGGACTATGGTAAAGGCATGGTGTAAACGCCCTTTGGCTATGCATAATGATGTTTTATGGGATAACCCTTTCAAATATTTAGTGCAGGTATTCATAGTGATGCATGGCATACAGAGTGTGATGAAGCTATGACATCTCATGCCTGTAGACTGTGGCCCCACGTCACCTCCCCCATTATGCCTCTGCATCTATTCAAGAGGTTGGCAGTGATCTTGGCAAGGGATGGATTTTCAGCGAGCTAGGTGAAACAAGCTTTGGAGCAAGAATTGTTTTTCCCTCCACCCATGTCATCACTGCCATCGAATGCCACCCATTTCTTCCTCTACCACCGACACCAAGTGGCCCTTCCTTTGAGCCATCATAAACCCTCTTGCTCCTCCATGTTGCACCATCAACTTCCAACTCCTCTCCTCTCCTCTCTCTCTCTCTCTCTCTCTCTCTCTCTCTCTTTCACACAATCTCTCTTGATTTATTTTTCCTCCCTCTCCTTTCTTTTTCTCTTCTTCGTGATTATGCCTCTCTCTCTCTCTCTCTCTCTCTCTCTCTCTCTCTCTCTCTCTCTCTCTCTCTCTCTCTCTCTCTCTCTCTCTCTCTCTCTCTCTCTCTCTCTCTCTATGTGTGTGTGTGTGTGTGTGTGTGTGTGGGGGGGGGGGGGGGGGGGGGGGTGTGGGTGTGCATGCATGTGCACCTATCTTAGGTAGCACCGTCTCTGTCTATCCATATCCATTGGCTCTCTCTCTCTCTCTCTCTCTCTCTCTCTCTCTCTCTCACACACACACACACACACACACACACTATCTCTCTTTATTTTTATTCCCTTTTTCTCCTTTTTTTTTTCTTCTTTATCACCCCTTTTGTCTATGCCCCTTCAACACCCCCCCCCCCCCCACCACCAAACAAACTCTCTCTCTATTTCTCCTTTGTCTCTTTGTCTTTCTCACTCTATATATCTCTTGCTCCCACTCCTTCCATCTTTATATGTATTTATCTTAGGTAGCACCATATCTATCCATCCATGTCCCTCACTCTCCTTTTTTTTTTTTAGGTAACCTCTCTCTCTCTCTCTCTCTCTCTCTCTCTCTCTCATCTTTGTGCATTTTCTCTTCTTCAGAAGAATCACAATGGTCACCTACAACAAGGACTTTGTGTTGGTTTAGTGCATTTACACAACTGTTTTTGGTGGTCCCATCGACATGTGTCTCTATGTGAGAAAACATTACATGTAAAATTTTGAGTCAAACGCATTAAAATCTTTCATCAAAACATGAGCCTTAACAAACACATTATTCATAGTAACTAAAAGGTTGAAATTGCTTTCTCAACATTGTACAAGTAGAGATATTACAATACTCAAGAAAAATATCATATCAGACTCTTGGCTTGTAGAGAAAATTAAATTGGTGGATAAACATATTCTGAGTGTAAAAAAATCATACACGCACAATTGTGAGTTTGGCCAAAAAAACAAACATATTGTGATTTATGTCCATTCCAAACACTTGCATGTATATGTAGTACACATGTTTGTATGTCACAAAGGTTAGGCCTTTGCCTACTCGCCATTGAAAGTCACAACACATGCAACTAGGAATTTTCACCACCGTAACTTAGTAATTTTTTCCACGAGGCTTTGAGTTTTCTATCTCTACTATGACCTCATGCTTCCCTTCCTTGATAACTTCCACTTGATGAATGAGAATTGTAATCCCTAGAGTGTTGTCAATTCTTTTTGAAGCCTCTTTGAAAACTAGCTGATACGACCCTTCTGCCTCCATGATTTCCATCATCAAATGAAAACTGACAGCTTGCAATGCATCTATCTCTAAACTTGACAAGGCCATTCCACATACCAGTGGAAATATAAGTGGAGGTCTAAGTAATCTCATGACAAAGTTTGGGAAAACATTCCACACGTGTCACATCTCTGCTACAAAACCATGCCCCTGTATCTGTGTTGTGCCCACCCTAACTATATTTCCTAGAAAAAAATTGGCACCACTGTTTCTTCCCTCTGCATGCTGAATTTCTTCTTGTACTTTCCTTCCCTTGGAATAATTCCTTGGCATGTGAGCCTCGCACTAGGCTTGCATGTTTGTATGGCCCACATGATATCATTTATTTCCACCTCTATGGCTCGTCTCTGTGGGGATGGTCCTCCTCATTTTCTAATTGAGTAGATTTTGCATGAGATGGTCCATCAAAAGATAAACTCCTTGCTTTTCTCTGCAAGGGGCATTGCAAATGATATACTCATGCATACAGAAACTATTTTCCTCCACTTCTGTCACATTGCCAACACTCTTGTGATGTTTGGTTACTTCTACATTGTCCCTCTTGAATTAGGGCATCCTTGGGAGGCCCGTGCTTTGTATTGCATCATTGATTATATGGCTGCTTTGGGTTGGGCTATAAGTTTGAAAATTCCACGATGCTACATTGTCCCCCATCTTGGTTATGGTTGAATTGTTTCCAATATAATTGTCCTCTGTGTAAGCCATATGTTTTTCTTGCTAGAGCAGTGCATTCCCAATGTTAACAAATATAGTTGTATCATACAAGGTAATCTTGTATTTTTAACCTTCATCGGTGAGCCATGATGCATGATGTGACTTCCCCAAAAAGTTTGTTTGGGGTACTACTTCCTCACAATGATAATTTAGTGTCTACAATTAAAGTGGACATATTCAAACTACATTCATAATTTCATTCCCCAAGATGGAAATGTAGTTGGATAGAGCTTACTCCACCACGTCCTTCTTCCACTGTGGATACTTAGCATATGACTAGCTTAGCCAACAATCCATAGGTGCTAGATTATCGTCTACCACTTTTCTTGTTTCCCACCATGGGGCTTTCCAATCAACGAGCAAAGAAAACCAAGCAAAGCTAATTTTCAAGCAAATATGAGCAACACCCTTGAAAAAGTGATGTGAATGTAAGGTATATTAAAGAAAGTAAGCATGTCATGTTGGAACACCACAACACAAAAGGGTCGTACATCTAAAGTTACCACAAAGCAGTGGAGGTTTCAAAGTCTCAAACCTCCTTACATGTTGAGGCCCTAACAAAATTCCAACTCACACTGTATCTCTAGGTATTTCATAAACCTCGCTGCCATAGAACCTTTTGATGGATGCTATGGAAGAGGTGTTGCACATGGAAGTTTCTTCAGATTCAAGGGCACTACGTTCTTTGGGTATTGGTTCAACCCAGCCTCGATTAAGCCATGTATCTACTGTTACAACTGGATTCTCTCAAAGGAACTTCTGAACCTGAGGCTAGGGTTGTTCCAACCTTGATAACATGTGGGTTCCCGTTCTATGGATTGCTATGAGAAAATGGAACACTTCTTTAATGATTTTTTTCTGTTTTTAGGATTTTCAATCTACATGCACAAAAAGAAAAAAAAATTATAAGAAAAAGTAGGCCTTGGCTCCCTTTTTGTGGCTGAGATCAATGGATAGCTGCTTAGATCAATTATGAGCCTTTGGTCCTTAGATTGATAAAGAGCCCTTACATCAATTTATGTCAAAAATGAATTCCTTGGCCTAACAAAATATTTTCAAAGTGACCAAGTGTCCTTTCCTTAGCCAAAGCCTAGTTTTGTCCTCATAGATCTAAGCTAGACTAATGGAGGAAAATTGGTCTTGAACCTAAGAGCAGGTTGCATGGTGAGTCTAGACTTGTGGGGAATCACTTATCTAGTAAGATTTTGGAGATAAACCCTTAAAATGGCTCAAATTGCTGAGTATCCCCTTGGGCTAAAATTGATTCAAAGCAACACCAAATGTGTTCCCACGTGCCAATAACAGCCCGTGGCACATTTTTTAAAGCCCAAAAACAACAACTTTGTCACCACAAATCCGAGGTTGTTGGCATCCATGGCCATCTCTATCGCATGGCATTAAATGTGCAAGTGGCTCCTTTGTCCTTGCCAGTGACTTTGGTCTACATCCTCTTTTTTACCTCCTCATCTCCCGCTAAATGGTGCTCTTTATAATTAGAATCTACATTCGACTACTGAGGGCTGCACATGATCGAGGCATGTGCACCTTCAAGCATGCCGCCATCTGTGTAGAGCATCCATCTTGATCTTAGTTGAGGCTACAAACCAAAAGAGAAGTTTACATCAAGGTTGACAAAGGCCTCTTGCTCATCAATATAGGACTGCCATGGCAACACAACACGGGTGCACCCAGGCAAAGAGACAAAGCCAGTCGACACTTGAGTTATTGGGTAGAATGCAATGTAGGGAAGCAATGAGAGGTTATGGCATGCTTCTTCTTGTTGGTGATTTATAAGCCCGGGTAGGTCACCTAAGAAAAATGTAACCTATCACGTGAGTTCAACAGAAGGGTATTTAAAGTTCTTGAAACTTACAAAAATATATATACAAAAGGGATACTATTTTTCAAATCTGAAAAAAATTTACAAATTTTAAAAGAAAAGGGTACATTTTATTCCTTAAAAATTTCATAGATAAGGGGTTTTACAAACATGTCTTGAACGCACGTGATATGGTAGTTTTACACATAGTGAACCCCCCGAGTTTATAAGGTACCTCTTCTCTAGCCCTACCTTTTCCGACTCTGATAGCACTATAGAGAACCGTGTTTGTTGCTAGGATGTGGATAGCTGGATTGTAGTAGAGATTTGAGTTTGCATGGGCACTAGCTCATTATATGTAGGGGCTCTTGCATGAGCTACAAGATTTCAACGAAGACCGAGTTCAGAGGGGATGTAATATATCAAAATGATAGCAATGGTATAGGCTACAAAGGATAGAAGGTGAGTCCCATAGGCAGGTAGAGAGGGTGACATTTCTACAATTGTAGGCAGGGGAGCATGACAACTTTGGGTGGCATAGATGGAGTGAGTGATCTCAGGTGTTGGCTGAGGGTGGCAAAGCCATTGCTATGGAACTGGGGCATTACAAAAACCTTCCATTAAGATAGCTATATTCCAAGCTCCAAAATGTTGGCTAGAGCCAAACCGTGTGACAACTTAGGGCTCATATTGCCCATGAGGCAAACTTTAAACAAAAGCAAATGACCACCGTGAAGTTCACAGTGTGCGACGCGACTTTGCTGAACACAAAAGCTGACAGCACTATAGATCGCACGTCTCTCAGATGTTTTCTGCTTTGCAACAGGATGGAAATCTCTCACGTCCCAAGGGGTATTTCCACCCGCAAGGATGGTGGGTTTGAAAAAGCTATATCAAGTTGCTTATGAACCACTACTTGACACGACAGCAAGTCGCCCCTATCTTAGTGGGTTGAGCCTGCAGTCTGAATCGGGCCTTATCTCAGCCTATCATGACTTCTTGGCTTGACTTGTGAAGGTTGAGAGCTCTCTTAAGAGCATGATAGAGCTCTGCTTCCCGCTTGCCGTAGGCTACTTTACAATGTTCTTCATCAGTGGATCTATGGTGCTGCAATGTCCATAGATGAGACGTTGATACATGCAGGGCGACGATGCACCAATTATAGGTTGCACGCTTCAACACTATTTTAGCCTCATTAACGAATTTGGGACATATGAGTGCCTCCAACTGCCTTGTGAAACCTGTCGGAACCAGTCCGCCACCAGCGCGAAAAGTTCCAGCAGGTTTCACCAAGCGCTACGTAATTCAAAGATGACTACAAGTTTTTTTAAAAAATTATTAAATATTATCAATAGCAAGTTCGACTCATATTCTCCCCACCCGCCAATGTTGATTGGCCCTTGTTGGAGCACTCCCCTAAAAGTCCTCCAACCTCTTTGTCATGTGGAGTCTCATAACCCTTTTGCCTTGGATGATACCCTTTCGACTCAGATGATGAATAACGCAACCCGATTAAGTACTCACCCAAGATCGCCATCAATCCTAAGAGCTGAACTCTCACAATTCTGGAAACCCTTCTGAGGATGACGATGATGATTAAGATGTTCTACCTCATTGAAGCAGCAGAGCATGCCTTGTCATCAAAACAACTTTTTTGATGACAAAGATGATGATGTTGGTGATCTGTAAGCTAGAGAGAGAGAGACAGAAAGGGGGGGGGGGGGGGGGGGAGGATGGGGGGGATAGGTCTTAAACAAAGAGAAACAAAAGAGATTTCAAGGAGGGCGAAGCAATGCCCAGAGAGAGATAGAGAGAGAGAGAGAGAGAGAGAGAGAGAGAGAGAGAGTACGCATGGCTTTTGCCTAGCTAGTGTTCGAGAAAAATGTGTCTCAGCGTAATATCGTGTCGTTTTCAATTTCAAAAGTGCCGGTTGAGCGCAAGGGGAAAAGGAGAAATTCCGCCCCAAAATAGAGCAAAATAGTGTAAAAGCCCCAAAAATAAACTTACTTTTCTACAATTTCCTCTTGGAAAATTCAAGAAAAGGAATTTTGTATGTTTGAAAAAAATGATTTTTCCCGAACATTGTGCCTAGCCCAAGCTATCCCGATTCTCGGTTTCCCTCTTTTGTTGCACGTAATTCTTTTTAGTTGGTACCGTAGAGCTAGAAAAATACAACCAGTGAAAATAAAGAGAAACATGAAATTCTCCCAATTATTAGGTCAAAATTTGAAGCTTTTGCCAATAATTACAGTAAAACTTCTGTACATTTTTTGGGTTTTTTAAAGGAAAGCTCAAAATCTAATTGTGATTTTACAATTTCAACCTTAAAATTCAATGTATCCCACTTTTTTTCTACACGTCGCCTTTGTATGAACTTCGTGATTTTAATTGAAACGAATCCATGCCAGCGTAGGCCGATTTCAGCACGGAGCGATGCCACTTTCGATGATGGTGAATTTTGGCACTATTGCAATGGGGTGGGACACTACTGCTGTAGATTTTTAATTTTTCTATAAAATCAACAACTTGTTAAAAGTGGGTACCACATACTTACTACATTTAAGTGTAGATTGAATCATAGAATCTCCTAAGATCCGGATTCTCATCTCTCACAATCTCATATGCAGCTGATCATCTGTAGCGGGACTCACTCATTTCTTTCATCACTCGGAAAAACTCGCTCGCCATTTTGTAAGACTCCCCACCGTGACCATATGAATCTATATTGACCCCTTTTCTTACTCCAAATATTGTGAATGCCACGTATGATAAAGCCGCTTATGTTTCTCCTAGAAATCACTCAAAACATATTTTGTGGTATGAATAGCTAGACTTTATTCCCAATGGAAAAGGTATTATTGCTCATTTCCTTCCATCACTATATCAGACCCTCTATTGAAAATCGTGCATATAGCATTCTAGTTTGCCTGGGCTTTGTCAATCCATGAAATCGACAAAGCCAGGTGTCAAAACCCCATTGTTTTTGACAACTTCAATGAGTTGTTGATAGAATAGGTCATGTGCTATTATGTCTTCTTATTTCATCTCACATATTGCAGTAGTCATTAAATCTTGTATGCTGGCAAGGAAATACAACAATTTTCATTACTTTTTACATAATTAGACATGTCAGTGTAAAATTTAGATGATGAATGAGTAATGTCGGTGCTTGCCTTGGGTTATACAAGTGTATAGCCATGGTTTTCTCATCCCTATGCCCACAACACATGGTCAACAAAAACCCATGCTATATTCAAGTCTCTAGAGTCCATATGTTGCATTTTGTTGACCACATCAATGCTCGAACTATGATTGACATCTTGAAAACAAAATATCAATCGTCTTCTTTGTGTGATTGTCCTCGAAAATGGTTGTTGTGAATAAATGGGAACGTCAATTGGCATTTTAGGTCTATTAGCAATGGTTTCTCACCATGGCTCCTCGCTTTGTCTCTGAACTTGTGCACCCAATTCTTCACTTTATAACCAATATGCAAATGAGCAAGGACTTCACACTTCACGCCTTCACATGAAGTGTGAAGTGGTAATAACTCATGTTATTAACACCCCATGGGAGTGTTAATAACGTCAAATTCACATTGACTAGCTAGAACTGGGAGTCCTTAGATGCCCACCAAGATTTTCCATTTGCACGAGCAAGGATCACAAGGCTAACAAGGGGTCCCAGTGGGCCCATTATTGCTTCCAAAGAGGTGCCACATTTGGAGGGGGCTATTTAAACAATGTCCCATTCTCCTCAGACTCCCATTTTGGCATACTCTCTAGAGCCCTCACTTAGAACTAAAACTTGAGGTTTATCCTTTAAGCTTTAGCTTTATTAGGTAATTTTCTGACCCTTTTTTTTTCAAAAGTCACGAATAACTACCTCTGTTGGGTGTCTGTCGCCTGGAAACAGGTTTGGCCAGGGAGAATGCTCGTGGATGGTTTATGTGGTGCAAGTGTTTTGGGACTCATTTTTATGTTTCGAATGGAGTGCTCCTTATCACTACACTGACATACTTGTGTTTTACAAATAGTTACCTCCCCTGGGTGTCTGTCCGCCTGGAATCGGGTTTGAGTAGGGAGTATCCCCATGAAGGGTTTAGAAGATGCAAGTTCTTGGGGCTCATTTCTATTGTTAGAATGGAGTGCTCCTCATCACTACACTGGCATACTTGTATTTAAAGATTAGTTAACTCCCCTGGGTGTCTATCGTTTTTAGAAATTAGTTTAGATAGGGAGCATTCTTATGGAGGGTTTAGATGGCGCAAGTACTTGGGCTCATTTCTACTGTTGGAATGGAGTGCTTCTCAGCACTACACTAGCATACTTGTATTATAATTAGTTACCTCCCCTAGGTGTCTATCTACCTAGAAATAGGTTTGGACAGGGAACATCCTCATAGAGGGTTTAGGTGGTGCAAGTGCTTGGGGCTCATTTCTATTGAAGCGCTCCTCATGACTACACCAACGGCGTACTTGAATTCTACAATTAGTTACCTCCCTTGGGTGTCTATCCACCTGGAAATAGGTTTGGGTAGGGAGCATTCTCATGGACGGTTCAGGTGGTGCAAGTGATTGGGTGTCATTTCTATTGTTGGAATGAAGCGCCCCTCATCACTACACCGAGTTCACATTATAATCTATTATTTTTGTATGTATATCACCGTATCTCATATCTAAATGTTTAATTGATTTCAATGTTATAAAAACCTAAATTTTTTGTGATTGTATGCATGTGTAAGTGACTTGTGAACCTATCATGGATGCTAATGCTTGCTTCCAAAAAATCAATGAAGCTGGTTTTAGTCACATCCACTGGTGGTGAAGGATCAAACAACGGAGTTTCCAATAAAGATAAACGGAAGTCTGGCAATAAGGTTCAAGGGATTGAGTGACATTTTTCACAGAATACAAGATCATTTATAGATTGGTGTTGCAAGTTATGTGGCAAAGAAAAATCAAGAGGTGCACCTTGTATTAGGGAAAACTTCCTTGGTTCAGGCAATGGACCAAGGAATATGGAAAATGGAGGTAGATGTAATGGCATGGGCCATGAGAATTCCATGAAATTCTTGAAAGAGTTACTAGGTGGTGTAGCCAATGCAAGAAAACCTAGAATACTGATTACAAGTGTTGTGACTTTAGAGTGCCAATGCAGTTGCCTCTATAGAAGGTGAACAAAATAGTGTTGCACTCCATGCTGGTTGTAACATACATCCACATACACATAGTTAGTACTCAAGATGGGTCATGTAAGTACTTACACAAGCGACCTATTTTACACGTGATTCTATGTCAATGGTAACTCAAGAGCCATGGAAACATGCATGGAAGAAGATCGGTGAGTATGGTGTTGGTTTTTTTGGCTTCGTCATAATATTCCTTTTTGCCGGAATATTATGGCCAACCGGCGGCCGAAAAGTGGTCGAAAAACAGCGGATTGGTTGGCCGTGATTCTAAGTCAATGGCCGGTGGGTGGTGGCCGAATTCAATGGCCGGTGGCCGATTTCAAGATGGACTTGTCTTCTCAAGGGCAGCCACACATGGGCGATTTCAAGATGGACTTGTCTTCTCAAGGGAGGCCAAACATGGATGCATTGGAGAGTCCAAGTCGGACTTGTCAACACAAGGGCGGCTACACACGGCTGCCTCTCATGAGAGAGGACAGCCCTTTTGGCCTATAAAAGGAGGCCTCTTCTACACACAAAAACGGATTGTGAAGCATTGTGGTGCATTGTGAAGTTGATGTGAGGTGGTGAGAGTGAAGCAAGGCGGGAGCTCCAAAAGGGTATAATCCCTTTGTAATCTACTTCTTTTTTTGAAGTACTAAATCCATTGAGTGGTTGCTTTCTCGTGGATGTAGTCCACATTGGGTGAACCACGTATATACGCATGTGTGAAAATTATCTCTCTCCATTAAGTAAACTACTATATTATCTACTTAGCTACGTCATATTTCCCAACATTTTTCCTCCACCATATCATCACATGCGCACAATTTTATTGGATAAATGCTTTGTAGACACACAAAAGGAAGTTGCTAGGTTGATCTTGAGATCAAATGATCAAACAAGATAGTGACCAATAGTCAAATGTTCAACTCACCCCATTTAATGTGATTCTATTCAATCCTCAAGGGGAGTGCTTCATTAAAGCAATGGACAGATTGGGTGAGATCAAGTGAGGGAGCTACATAGCTGATATTATAGCAAAGACAATATAACAAATAAGTGCCCCCAACATCGTAAAGGTGATCATGGACAATGCACAAAATTGCAGAGTAGCTGGTCCACTCTTGGAGAATCACTTCCCTAGCTTGCATATGTTTGGTTGCAACATGCACAACTTGAATCTTGTGTTGTAAGATTGGTATAAAAAAGATGATATTGTTTGGTTCAAAATCATTATAGACAAGTCAAGGAAGGTGGTGAAATTCACTTTGAAGAGGACATGTTTTGGACATGTATTAGCAAAGAATAAGCACCATGCTAAAGCTACAATGTAAACAAAGGTTTTACAAAACTTATACATTGTGGAAAGTTTGTTTCAAAACAAAAATTGTTGTTTAGAGACATTTGTGTGTGCTTATTTCTATGAGTGGGAATATGAGCAACCAAAAAGAGTAAAAACAAAGGTGAGTTCTTTGAAAGTCCTTATTGAGGTCAAACACTTTTGGTCTAATGTTGGTGATACATGGTAATGAGGCCTGTGATGACATCCTTGCACCAATTTTACCTTAAGTTAGCCAACATAGGGAAGGTGTATATGGGATGATACAATGTTCAAGAGAGTTTAAAATCTCCTTTGGAGATTACAAATTGTTTGATTAAGCCTTAGAAACCACCGTTCAATAAATCTAAAAAGGATATCTTAAATAAGTACGTGCATGTTGAATGGGTTAGTGCACACATTCCATTGCATAGTGTTGCTTTCTTGTTTGATCCACAATATTGGAACATGGATTGTGATGAATTAGATAAATAAGTGATTGAATACTTTAAGACGTTGGTACAGACAAACTTGGTCAAAGCTAGAAGTGGTTGCAAGAAGTGTTAAAAATGCATACAGGTCCTGGGTAAAGGGTTTAAGAAGGTATGGAGGACATGGGTAGGCAAAGGACAGTGAAAATGTGTGTCTAAGGTGTTATTTTAGACCAAAATAGCTCCAAATTGGGCCAATTAGGATGACAAGTCTAGGTGTCCAAAGTGCCAATGTTATGCTCAAGAATGTATCATTCAAGATGCTCTAGAAGTCTGTCCAGACGGATCCTGAAAGGGAGCCCCGGTGTGAAAGATACTGCAATTCAAAGTTGCAGTGGTTTTGCAGATCCTCAATGGATAGGGCAGGTGGAGACAAGTGTCAAGAACTAATGTGACAAGATAGGGTTGAAGTGTTCAAGTTGTGGAGCATGCCAATCTTTTTGGATTGTCAATTGGAGCTCTAGAAAGCAAGTTATGGCATGTGGAAGATTTATCGGGGATAGGATGTGCACCAGCTTGATCACTTTAAAAGGCGTGCCACTATGTATTTTTTGGGCCTTGACAGGGTTTTGGAGAGTAAAGTGCAACATATGGGGTAAGCAGCAATTGACGGTTTGTTAATCGGGTGCTCAATCAATGAGATACGATGAGTCAAAGTTGGGGCTATTGCCGAAAAGGTGGGTGCAGATGTTTTTTCCCACTTTTTAGACGTGCAGTTTGAAGCCATGACAAAGGGAAAATTAAGTAGGCTTCTTGCAGATTGAAGTCAGAGAAGTGGACTCCCAACGAGGCCTTGCAGCTTGAGGATCTGATCAATGAACAGAAAGAGGCAAGATTCTAAATATTGGGGGGGAAAAACCAACCTTTTGAAAATTTTGACGTTTTGAAGGCCATTTGTTGCTGGCCTACCACTTGGCACCTTCAATTGCCCCATATGTGCAATTGGGAGGCAAGAGGCCGTGATATATATTCTACAGTGTGCCCTCCTTATGGTGTATCACTTTGGGGGGGGGGGGGGGGGGGGGGGGGGGGGGGGCGGGGAGAGAGAGAGAGAGAGAGAGAGCTCCCTTGCAAGCTTGGCTATGGTGTGTGTGGGCGATGCTGCTGTCGCGGTGCAGCACGACAAAGCCGGCAGTCTTTTGCGACGGTGCAGGGCATTGTGGAATTTTGAAAATGTGTGCCATTGACGTTATCCAATAGTGGCCGTTCATAGTGATGATGTGGCTCTTGACAGGCGAGTTCCCATGAGCCATTGGCCCCCCAAGATCTTTGAAGACAAAGTGCATGAGTCGCTAGCGCTAGCGCTAGTGCCCTCCCTTGTCGAGCTCAGGTGTGATGAATGTGAGAGGGAGTGAGAAGGAAATTGACCAAGCAAGTTCCCACCTTGTACAAGTTGCTAAGTTTGGAGTCCAAAGGGCCCAATCGAATTGAAGTCTCCAAAATGGGCCGTAACCTCCTATAAAACCAATTTTTTTGAACTTTAATGCGCTTTTCCCTCAATTGTTGAATTGTGTAGTGCTTAAAAGCCAAGAGTGAGCCCTTGGGGCTATTTTTTTTGTGAGCTCTCCATTTGTGGCATTTTGATGGTTATATGTGCATTGTATTGAGCAATTTAGAGCCATTCCCCCCCGTTTCTGGTGTTGTTTCCCCCTTCCACTCTCTTTTCTCTTGCACTTTGTGTGTGTGTCAGTGTCGGCGGTAGTGTGTGCCCGCGAACCCTTTTGTGGTGCAAAGGGAATAAAAATTGAGTTGTGGTGTGCACGGGGTGTGTTGAAACAAGCATTGGTGGTGTGTGTGCATTGAATGGCGGTCTTGCTAGCGCGCGCGTGTGTGTGTGTGTATTGAGAAGTGTGTAGGCGGTAGCCTGGTAGTGTGGTTTGTATATTTTGAAGGTGTTTTTGAGTGGATTGGGGTGTTGTGAATGCCTTGCACTATAGAGATGCATCTCGGGTGTGTGTTATCATAAATTCTAATATCTAGCCAACCCAAATGATTTTTTAATATTAAACTGATTATTTAATGTGGAAGAATAAATAGGAACAAGGGTTAGAATATAGACATGGGTTATGGATCTGTCTCAACATGATGTGAGTGGGATGGAAAAACACACACAACGCCTCTATAATCACCCGACACACACTCTTGGGATAATACACACACATACTATGGGGCACCACTCGGCTTACACAATCCACTTGGCCGGGACAGTGAACAGACAGATGGAGTGAGAGGAGAGAGACTATCCATATACCCACTCAACACACACACACACACACACATACAAAATCAGCTCAAAGGAGGAAGATTTCTGATGTGTAGATACAATTGATCTTGTAACAACACCAATGGGGCAAATAGCACACACCATATGGATGAAATATGTAAGATACAATCACAAATTTGAGCAAAAATGTCACTCCCAGGAGAAACTTACACAACCAAAACAACAGGAAAAAATCAGGAATTTGAAAAAATGGACAGCAGCATTGCGTCTTAAACGGCCAAAATTCCCAATCTACAATATTAAAGTGCTCAAATCCGAGCTCGAATGAGCAGTTTATGGCCAAAACAGGCTCCAAAAATAGCAAAAACTGAGTTGCGACTGTTCTTCCTCTTCTCTCTACGTTTTGCTGGTTTTTTTCTCAGGTGTTTTAGTGTCCGCACTTCACTTTATCCCTTGGGAACCTTTGGCCTTTTGATTGACCTCAAACGGACCCTGAACATGCCAGAAAATGACCACACAGTGCATTTTTGTTGCCCTTCTACATCCATCCGCACACTTGGTACTCAACTTTTTCCAATAATGCATCCCACAATCACGTGAAGTGGCCCCCAAATACAATTCTCATGATGACCTTTCTGAATAATTCGTCACAAGAAAACACCCCCATTGTGTCCTCACTTACCACGTGCAAGTATTGACCCCATTCGACCTCCTGACACCACTGGATGCCATCTGACGCACCTGCTTACCTCATGGCATCGGCCCGCTAATAGCTTTCTTGAGAAGTTTTACACTCTACCAACTCCTCATTATCATAGAAAAAAACACTGATACTGGTGACAATGAAAATCGATATACTATGTACATATTGTCCTACCTGTACACATGTGGGCCCCACATAACCACCTGGCTCTGGAAAATGGGCGATTCTTTATTCGATGCACCATGCATGTGTATTTACATATACACAATCACTTCTTCCAAAAACTCTTGACATAATTTTCCCATCCCCTAGCCTGTTAGAGCATTCATGCTCAACAGCAACACTAGTAGATGCTCATTCCACCTGGATCAAAAGGCCAAAGGCATATCACTTGAATCACAAGAAGCATCATAGCACCACACATATATTTGTCACCAATCAACCAAAATGCACCATAGAGATATCCAACTAATACATCCACCCTGTCTGGAGCTCCAAAAGCATAAATATTGCATACCACATTCAACCCAACCGATTGAGACAACTCAAGTGACTCATCACCTGGCATGTTGGCTTCACCAGCCATAGCAACAACATGAAATCATGCACCTAAGTAGCTAAAAGCATTGTGTGATGGTAAAGTTGTTCACATCCAAAGTACAAAAGTATCCCCAAGGCACACATATCCCTATCATAGGCATCCATATCTCTGAGTTCCTTGTTGTTGGACTCATACATGCCAAAGCCCTTCTCATCATCATAAGCATACTCATCATCACACATAACTTCATCCACGTCATTTTCATGGCTATCACCACTATGCATAGCTTCTAGCATGCATTTATCAGTCTCCAAGGATACAGGTCCCTGCTCTAAACCACAGTCACGCTCACCGATCAATTCAATCACTTCACATGCATCAAAATACGGCTTCAAAACAGGATCCACATCCAACAAATCCACAAAATGGCTCTCAACCTTGCCCTCTTCCCTAATTTCCAAGGAACTAGTATCCATAGGTACGTGCTCATTGTCAATAACCTCAACCTCACACTCACACACGGAATCACAAGGTACACAAGTAGCCAATGCATCCTCTTCAAGACTTTTCAATCCTGCATCCAAGGCATTACTCACCTCTTTAGGTTCTTCCATAAACCTATCAACCTGCGAGTCCTCTTTACGCCTCACAATAGACCTTGGGAAGAAACGAGAAACATCATAGGATAGGCTACTTTTCACGAGCTTAGGCTTAAACTCATCTTGCATGTCAAATCCATCTAGCACATGCGTACCTGTACTGATACCAAGCTCCTCAAGACGATTAATCTTCCATTCATTGTGCTTTGCAATGTGTACCGCATCTTCAAAAGACTTGGGCCTCTTCAACTCAACCTCAAACCGCAACCAAGGTGACAAACCATCAACAAAAGAACTTTTCTTCAATGAACAAGGGGGGTCTCATCCTTAAGAGCAACACACCAACGAGTCCATAAATCTGTAAAAAATTGTATATAGGCATCAACACCTTGACAAGAACCTTGCTTAAGAGCATTGAGCTCATTCCATACTACATTTGTATCTTCAAAAACTTGGAAATTATCAAAAAAAGATTCTAAAAAACTTGTCAAGACTCAAACCATAAGAATAAACCACTGCTTCTTTAGCTTCCAAATCCATGAACCAAACACGGGCCTCATCTTTCAAAAGGAATCCAAATAGCCTCAAAATCTTCTCCTCATCACATATATCATTGCTTATACATGTCACCTCTACTTACTCCAGAAAATCTTCCACATCTTCATCACTTCTTCCATGAAATTCAGGATAAGAGAAAGCCATGCCTACCCAAGTTTCGATGCTTTGAGAACCCATTCTAGCACAGGTGCAAGAACCCAAAAAATTTTACTGACTCGATCCCCAGAAACTTCAATGGAGCTCAAGCTTTTAGAAAAGGATGAACAAATGCACATCAAATGAGTTTTCATAGTTAATCATCGGAATTACAACAGGCAAAGGGGATTCCATTATCTCTCTTAATCTTCTTGGCCCAAACATAGAGACTATGCACTGCTGGTAAAAAATCTTCCTGTCCACATGAACATTTATATGGATCCTTTGTGCAAAATGAAAAGGATTGAACTGAAGTACGTTGTGATTATCCATTAAAGGCCAACCATACAGTCCCAAGAAAGAACACTTGATTAATTATCCACTAATTTTGTTAGAATTTTAGCAGCATAACAGCATCAATGGCTCAAAAGACCAAAAAACCAGCCATCACAACTTGGAAAAATTTTGGCAGAGTTTCCCCAGAAGTATAGGAGTAAGAACCCAAAATATAGACTATATATGTATGCATAACCTGCCAACAATGGAGCCCAAGCATCAAGTAGGAATCACTAGTACATAGCCTATGACAAGGTAACAAAAAGGGTGCTCCACATTTGAGAATTCGCCAGCTCAATAAAACCTCACCACAACCCTCTCACGAAGTCTTATGCAAATCTTGTGTAGTCAAGTCTCATAAATGACTATCTTCTAGACCAATTCTCAGAAATGGCTGGGACTGCCAAATAAAACCAAGTATGGCTCCACAAAGGTGTACAATGGCAGTATCCACAAGTAACGTACAATACCAGAAAATACGCTCAAATAGATGCCAAATGATGCATCGCCACGGCAACTGCAAGTAACTTCCACTTGCCAGTATATCACTCTACTCCAGCTACTTGTACTTGTCTGAATCACCATCACTTGTAACTTGTAATCTGTGTGCTGTAATCCCAAAGCTGAAGGTACTCGAAGAAGATCCTCCGTGGGGGCACCAAAAGAATGTGAGCGGGATGGAAACACACACAATGCCTCTATAATCACCCGACACATACTCTTGGGATAATACACACACACACACACACTATGGGACACCACTCGGCTTACACAATCCACCTGGTCGAGACAAGGAACACACATATGGAGTGAGAGGAGAGAGACTATCCATTTACCCACTCAACACAAACACACACACACACACACACAAAATCAGCTCAAAGGAGGAAGATTTGTGATGTGTAAATAAAATTGAGCTTGGGACAACACCAATGGGGCAAATAGCTCACACCATATGGATGTTGAGAGCGTACACCAATACTCTTGGCTATGTAATGCAAATCCAACCAAGAGCCACGCTCCAATGCTAAATCTTGCTATATTCTCCATCTTCATTACTATGCTATTATGTATGCTAAGTAAGAAGAATTATGATAAGTGAGCAACTATTTATTTCTCCTATGAATGTTTCTTCTTCCTCTTTCCTACCCTCATTCCCCGCTAGCTCTCTCCACCTTTGAAGGTGTTTGAGGCCTTAGGATTGAGGCCGGGGATGGCTAATGTTTTTTTCAAACATTATGTAATGCCCATGATGCATGAAGCTTTCCATCTTCATTGCATCATCTAGGTAACAAGGAACACCAAGATTGTATGGTACCAAGTCTCTTTTGATGGGAGAATATATAATACAAAAGCCCATTGGAGGGGGGACCGGCTTCACATAAATCCGGTCCTCAACTGCTGTCAAGTTCTCTAACTCTCTCTCTTGCAAAATTATTATTCATGCCAAGTTAAATAAGTATTAAACTTATGTTGCTACCACTAATTAACTTCACCCTCTATGCTATTAAAGTAGTCTCACAAAAATGCTCACTCTAATTCTCTTAATTTCGCTATCCTCAGAGTTCATAGGCCATTTCCATTACATTGGTTTCAGAGCTATTGGTTTCTCTTTTCTTTCTGAATAAGAGAGGTCTTAAGTTTTCTATGAAAGGTTGGGCATGTTCACTACAATAGGGTAAGTGGGACAGGGATCTATTATCTTGGTTGAGAAGGACTTAGTTTGAGGTACAGTGTTGGGAACTACATTCTTAATAATGGAGCCTCTCGGGGCTTGCCTTTGGCTTAACCATTATTGAGCTACGAGCAAGCTCAACAAGAACCATAATCAACCGAGCAATGTTAGACCCTCTCCACTAGTCTTTGCAATCAACAGTTTTTAAACCACGGGTATGGCTACTTGAGAACTAATTCTCAAAGGTAAAGAAGAGTAGCGACTAAGGTTTTTGAGGGTAACAAAGCACAAAGTAATCTATACATAAGTTTAATTAGCATGGCTGACAATAACCAAGAGAATAGAATGAACATTGATAGCTTTGATTTTGCACATGAAGGTGCTAATGATGATGCCCTCGTGTTTGTCAATTATCATGTTACTAGGTTGCAGCATGCTATGGGCACCTTGCTTTGCAAGTTTAAGTTACTCAATAACTTTGTGCTTATGGTATTTCCCTTCCTCTCCAAGAGGAGAGAGATCTTAGGAGGCCTCTTGATGAGAATCCCAAAAGAAGTTTCTCTCCCATAAGAGAGAATGAATCCAAAGAACGAGAAAGAAGCGAATCCCTAAGTTCCTCTATAGGTGTGGCTCTACAAAGATGGTGGTCTAGATGATTGCCAACTCCTCCCATTAGGAAATGGTCAACCCATAGTCCTTATCCTCATCACTCCAAAAGGGAAGAGAGGAAACAAAGGAAGAAAAAGGCAAGAAAGAGGTCACCCTCTTCTCCTTCTTCTTCACCTTCCTCCTCGTCTAATGAAATCAATAGATATTCTCCTAGAGAATACAAGAGGAGAGGATATTGGAAATCTTACCCTGCATGGGGAAGGTCCCAAAAGTTCAAGAAGTTCAAAGAGGCAAGAACTATGATGGCACCTTTGGTGCTATCAACCAAGCATTGGCCTTCATCCAACAATTTGATGCGGCCTTTGGAGACGAGGGCTTCATAGAGTCCTCTAAGCTACGTCATGTAGCTATGCACTTCCTGAAGTCTGTTCGGCAATGGTGGGCTAGCCTTTGTGGCAACGAGGAAGACCCAAAGACATGGAAAACTCTACGAGTTTTCATCATGAAGCAATTCCTTGCAAGTGATTCAAAGGAAAAAGTGCTTTCCGAATGGCAAAGTTTGAAGCTTCTCTCCAACGAGTCTATCCACAAATATGTGGACAAGGTTTTGGATTTACATCTCAAGGCTACTTTCTTTCAAAAGATAGACTTTCCCGTGAGCAAAAGCAACAATTCTATGTGGGATTAATTGAAGAGATGACCGAGTACGTCTACCCCCAATGGCTTGTTCTATCACCAAAGTAATCCACCACACTATAGTTGCTTTTGCACATCAATTTCCAACAATGGGCTAGAAGGAATGCCAAGCCCATGGAAAGCAAATACAAAAGTGATGCAAAGGGGAAAACCAATGCCCAAAATTCTTTCTGAGGCAATTTCAACAACAACAATCGGTCCAAGGAGAAGGGAGTTTACAAAGGTAAAAATAAACTCTCTCCTGAAGAGTTTGAAGCTTTTTGTAAGGACCACAAATGTTTTAAGTGTGGGGAGCAAGGACATGGCTATCGTTCTTGCCCCAAGAGAAATTCCCACAATGAGACTCCTAGAGCTTCCATGATCGAAGCTCCAAAAGAGGATGCTCATTGCAAAGGATCACCTCTCTCTTATGCTTGGGGAAAGGTAAGGGAGCATGATGCCTTCATCTTGTTTGACCTTGGCTCTACTCACAACTTTATATCAACAGAGTTGGCCACTAAGCTGGTCATTCAAGATTTTGAGATGGGAGATACTGTAATTGTCGATGCAGCTTTCAAAGGACAGCAAGCCTTTGTTACTCTTGATTGGGAAGTTGAGGCTTCATGTCCAAATCTAGGTCAACAAAGAAGAATTTTTTATCTCTCCTCTCCAACATGAGGATGTTATCCTAGGGGCACCATGGTTCAACCACATGGCTGCCAGTATGAAGTTCCTTGAAAGGAGAATCTACATTAAGAAAATTTTGAACTCATTTTTGGGCCTTTTAAGAGTGCCACATCATCAAAGTTGTACAAAAGAAAGCAACCCGGTAGACCCCTCTAAATATTACTTAGAACCCCATGATATGACCTATCATTGGAAAGTTATTGAAAAATGGATTCTAAAGAGCCAATGTCCAAAAAGTTTGGATGACTTCTATGAAAGTTATGCCATTTTTTTTCAATCAGCCAGGTTTTGTTACCGTTACGGTAATCTAAAGTCACCTTTTTCTATATCTACATGAAGACAATGTCCGATACATGCATGCTATATATCAATAGATAGCATTTGAAGAGTAGATTCTAAATATCCAACCTCCGACAAGTTTGGATCTTATTTGCAAAAAATTTACCGATCCCCACTTTTTGAAAGCTATGCCACATCAACAATTCTTACAAGGCCCATTTTTGAGTCCAAACTTTTCCTAATGCTCCACCTATAGGGAAAAGAGCATGTATATAGATTCTAGTGAGTCTGGTCATACTATACCACTTGTAAATTCTCTTGATTTTGACAAATCAATAAAAAGATCAGTTTTTGTGTACATGATGTTTGTCAAAGAATCCCTAAAAGGTCCTAATGTTTCATCAAATGTAAATGGTAGGAATCAAGAAGATTTAGACTTTCTAATTTTCTAAATGGATTTCAAGATGTGTTCATTGATGATATCCCTATGGACTTACCTCCAAAACGAGGGGATGATGACCATTGAATTGAGCTTTACTAGGAAGCTCAACACCTAACAAGCCTCCTTATCTAGTTTCCCAAGTTTAACAAGAGGAGATCATGAGGCAAGTATAAGAATTGGTAGACAAAGGGATGGTGAGGCCTAGCCCCTCGGCCTTTTGTTCACCAGCCCTTTTAATGCAAAAGAAATATGGTACATATCGCATATAAACCATATCACTATCAAAAGTAGATTTCCCGTACCGTGGGTAGAAGGTATGTTTGATAAGCTACAAGTCTCTACCTACTTCAGTAAGATTTACCTTAAAAGTGGCTATCATCAAATAAGAATAATGAATGAATATATTATAAAGACCGCGTTCCGTACATTGTTTGGTCTTTATGAATATCTGGTCATGGCTTTTGGCTTGACTAATGCACCAGCCACGTTCAATTGTTTAATGGGGAAAATCTTTAGACCCTACCGCAAATTCACTGGAGTGTTCTTTGATGATATCATCATCTACTCCAAATCTTTGGAGGAACAAAAGAAACATCTCCAGGTAATTTTTCAAGCTTTGAGGGAGAACAAGCTTTTTATCAATCAAAAGAAGAGAAAATGTTTCCTTCAAGAGATTCAATACCTAGGTCATATTATCTCTCAAGATGGTATACGTATGGATCCATCAAAGTTGGAGGTAATAAAAGCATGGCCTAACCCAAGTAATCTACATGAGCTAAGAAGCTTTACTGGTATGTGTGCATACTATAGACATTTTATAACAAAATTTTCTCAAATAGCAGGACTTACATGACTTAACAAAGAACCATGAAAGCGGACATACAAGAGTATGTTTCAAAATGTGTGCTATGCCAAAAGGCCAAGTATGATAGAGGAAAGCAACATGGATTCCTCCAGTCATTGCCAATTCCTAATTCATCGTGGGAGAGTATATCCATGGAGTTTATCTTTGTATTACCCAAGTCTATCCATGGGAATTCAAGAATATGGACAATAGTCGACAGGTTTAGCAAGCAAGCACACTTTATTCATGTCAAAAAGACTATTTAGGAGGCACACCAAATGGAAACTCTCTTCATATCTTAGATTTTCAAACACCATGGATTTCCAACATCCATCGTGCTAGATAGAGATCCTAGAATGACCAGTTGGAAAGATCTCTTTGAAAATCTAGGTACAAGATTGAATTTCTCTTCGGTCTATCATCGACAAACGGATGGCCAAAGTGAGATAGCCAATCTTACGATACTCGATCTACTAAAGACTTATGTTATAGAAGTAGATCGACGCTCACAATGGGAGAAGTACTTACCCCTTGTAGAGTATGCATACAATTATAATTTCCATACTTCTACGGAAAAGGAACCTTTTGAGATCATAGAGGGAAGACCTAAAAGTCCCTTGCTACTTAAAGTACATGGGAAGATCTTTGCTGCCTATGAGTATAGCCGTGACCTGCAAGAATCTTTTCAAAAGATTAAGGAGGCTATATCCATCTCTCAACAAAGGAAAAAAGCTGTTGTTAACAAGCACAAAAGGGCCTTAACGTTCAAAGAAAATGATTGGGTCTTACTTAAGTTTCCCAAGGCTCAATTAAGACAAACGATAGGCAAAAATCCTACCGGCCATCAAAAGTATTATGCTAAACTAGCAAAAAGATACTATGGCCCTTTTTCAAATCTTGAAGCCAATCAATGAAATGGATTATCAACTCAAGCTGCCCAACCATTGGCTCATACACAATACTTTTCATGTAAGCCTACTTAAACCCTACAAAGGAGAGCCACCAAGTGAATCGATTATTGAAAATGCCCCATAGTTTCTATATACCCAACAAAATCGAATGAGGAAATGAGCCATTCTACATCATCTCTAGCAAACCTAACAGCCTCATGCACCATGAGTCGACAAAGTGGAACAGGAGGAGGCAATGTCCTCTTCTTGACATAACACTGACTTAGAACATCTTTCATCAAGCCAAGCAAAATTTTCTTGCTTAGGTGTTTGGAATGCTTATTCTCATTATCGACTTCTTGATCACTATCTTCTTCATTGTCATGAAGATCTTCAATGTGCACATTGGTCTTTGCAAAGAGAAAACAAATGACAATCATGTACAATCCAAAAACATATGCAATTAGGATTAGATAGTCACAAGTATTTGATTTACAAAAAAAATTCCAAAGTCTCCTTTATATGGAGACCACTTTTTCAAAAAAAAAAACCGTACACCCTATATAGGGCTCTCACATGAGATTTAAGGACCTTGTCTCCAACATAAAAATAAACAATACTCAATATCTTCACTAACTTTTATCAATGGTATAAATTTATTTGTGATCTCTACATCATCTTCGACATTGTTGGAGTCTTCATCAACTTGAGCCTCATCATCAATAAAAACACACCTTCTGAGAATCCGGTTCTTTTTATTGGGTGGAGTGTCCAAATGTCGGACTCGTATGAGGCCTCCTGATCTATAGTTCCCTTTGGAATACAGCCGGACCTAAGCTTCATGCTTACTTGATGGTTGTTGAAAGGAGAGACTGGAGGTTTTCTTTTCTTGCTATCCCTCTTCGGTGCCATTAGCTACAAATCACATTTTATATAGTTCTTAGTTTATATAAAACTAATAATATAGAGTTTAGTACATATTACATAAAGTAGACTAAATAGTGCTTACATAACATTCATTAAAATGAAGACTATAGTATATAACACTATATGTGGTATACTTTAATACTTCAAAATGCAAAGCATGACTTCATAATTGTCATTGATGATACCTTCAAAACACAAAAAGAACGGGAGGTAGAGCTCCCCCATCATCCGTGCGCGTGCGAGATGATGAGGGAGCTTTGCCTCCCCCTTTTTTTCTCCATTTGGAAGGTGTTGTCAACGGCAATTATGTATTTCAACTTCGATTTTCTCAAGAAAATCCATTGCTTAAACTCCAAAAATGGCAGAAAATAGAGGGAGGCAGAGCCCCCCATCATCCACGCAGGAACTTTGCCTCCCCCTTTTTTTGCATTTTGAAGGTGCGTCAACAGCAATTATGTATTTCAACTTCGATTTTCTCAAAAACAAATTCGTTGCTTAAACTCCAGAAATGCACCAAAAAAGGGAAGGCAGAGCACCCTCATCATCCGTGCGCCCACGGATGATAAAGGAGCTTTGGCTCCCCCTTTTTTTTTGCGTTTTGAAGGTGTCCAAAATGGCAATTACATATTTCAACTTTGATTTTCTCAAGAAAAGGCGTTGCTTAACCTCAAAAACGACAAGAAAAAGGGGAGGTAGAGGCCCCCATCATCCACGCGCGCGTGCGAATGATAGGGGATTTCTACCTCCCCCTTGAGCGCCGATGATGGGGAGCTCTGCCTTCCCCTTGAGCGCCGATGATGGGGAGCTCTGCCTTCCCCTTTTTTCATTCATTTCTATAGTGTAAACAAAGAATTTTCTTGAGAATTGCATTGATTGAACTACCATTAACAGTATACTGAACATGCAACGGAGATTAATCCATCAAATGCATTTGGAAAATCGGGGAAAAAAGGGGGAGGGATAGAGCTCCCCCATCCCCCCTCCCCCCCCCCCCCCCCCCCCTCTTTTTTTCACGATTTGTCAAATGCCTTTGACGGATTAATCTCCGTTGCAACGACAGGAGTGAGAGAGTTAGAGGAGGATGCCACACATTAAGGGGGGGGGGAGAGAGAGAGAGAGAGAGAGAGAGAGAGAGAGAGAGAGAGAGAGAGAGAGAGAGGGGGAGGAGGAGGAGGAAGGGACGCCATACCTTTGTGCAGGGTTTTGAGCTCGAGAAGTCGCTTCCAAAGTTGCAAAGTGTAAAACCCTAACTAGAGTTATCCACATTACAAGCGGACAAAGCCCGACTAACTATAACCAAATGGACACAGTCCGACTAACTGCTATAACATGCTTGGTTCTGACTCCTTCATTGTCTCAAATAGTACCTATCAATATATTAAGCCTAGGGCGTGCATGAATGATAGGGGAGCCCCCATTTTTTTTTCCATTTCTTGAGTTTAAGCAACAAATGTTCTTGAGAAATTAATCAAAGTTGAAATACATAATTGTCATTGACGACATCTTCAAAACGCAAAAAAAAAGGGGAGGCAGAGCTCCCCCATCATCGGCCCGCGCGCAGATGATGGGGGGGCTCTATCCCCCCTTTTTTTCCATTTTTGGAGTAATATTTAAGACAATAAAGGAGTCAGAACCAAGCCAATAGAGGCCTTTGAAGGGTCTCCGTGACCTCTATTTACTTGGTTCTTACCTCATGAGGCCCTATGCTTAAGATATAGCATTTGTAAGCCCACGTAGGCATCTAAAATGTCCAAAAATCTTATGCTAGCACTTTAAAATGCTAGCTCAAGATATAGCATTTTTTAGCTTAGGGCCTCAAAAGGTCAGAACCAAGTGAATAGAGGCCCTTGAGGGGTCTCTGGGACCTCTATTCGCTTGGTTCTGACCTCATGAGGCCCTAGGCTTAAGATATAGAATTTTTAAGCCCACGAATGCATTCGGTCTCAAGGGCCTCTATTTGCTTGGTACTGACCTGAGGCCCTAGGCTTTAAAATGTTATATCTTGAGCTAGAGACGTCAGATTTCAACGTTTTACAGTGCTATCCTAAGGTTTTGGACATTTCGGATGCATTCGTGGTATTCTTTTTTTATTTTAAAAACATCTCTTATATGTTTTCTCTCATAGTATATAGTATATATAAGTACATTATAGCTATATAATATAAGTATATACTATATAAATATATAATATAATATATATTTATTATACATATGTATATAATAATATAACTGAGAAAATCAAAGTTGAAATACATAATTGTCATTGACGACATCTTCAAAACGCAGAAAAAAAGGGAGGCAGAGCTCCCCTATCATTCGTGCGCGGATGATGGAGGAGCTCTGTCCCCCCTTTTTTGTCATTTTTGGAGTACTATTTAAGACAATGAAAGAGTCAGAACCAAGTGAATAGAGTCCTTCAGGGGTCTCTGGGACCTCTATTCGCTTGGTCAGACCTCATGAGGCCCTAGGCTAAAGATATAGCATTCTAGGGCCTCATGAAGGCATCCAAAATGTACAAATACCTTATGATAGCACATTAAAACTCTAGCTCAAGATATAGCATTTTTTAGCCTAGGGCCGCAAAAGGTCAGAACCAAGCGAATAGAGGCCCTTGAGGGGTCTCAAGGGTCTCTATTTTCTTGGTATTGACCTCATGAGGCCCTATAATACTATAAGCTTAGGGCCTCATGAGGTCAGTACCAAGCGAATAGAGGCCCTTGAGGGGTCTCAAGGGGCCTTCATGAGGCCCTAGGCTTAAAAATGCTATATCTTGAGCTAGAGACGTCATATTTCAACGTTTTACAGTGCTATCCTAAGGGTTTTGGACGTTCTGAATGCATTCATGGTATTCTTTTTATATTTTGAAAACATCTCTTATGTGTTTTCTTTCATAGTATATAGTATATATATGTATAGTATAACTATATAATATAAGTATATACTATATAAATATATAATATAATATATATGTATTATATTTGAAGTACATATTTATAATATAATATAACTCTATATATTATAAAGTATAATATATGCTATAATATAACTATATAGTATATAACTCTAAGTATGAGCATAATATGTATAGTATATAATTATAATAAAACTATACTATATGTTTGTGTTATATACCATATATATATATATATAGTATATATATATATATATATATATATATTTGTGTTATATACCATATATTGTATATATACTATGTCCATTTTGTTTAATGCACGTATTTGGGGAGATTTTGAAATCTTGATAAGTTAAGAGATGGATTTGACGAATATCTTTAAGAGATTGTGCATATCTTTAAGAGAGAATATTTCAAATCTATTTTGAACAGTTTTCAATGAACGCATTAACTTTTTGCAATTGCATGCTTTTACGCTTTCTTTGTGCCTTATACACATTCTCTGCCTTCTATTTTTGTCATTTTCTTTCCCCCAAGTATTTTTCCTCCCTGTCTGTATCAAACATGACAGCTATAGCTACAGCTATACTTTCATGGATGATTAATGGTGCCGAAGTGGATAATAGAGTCTCATTACGAAATGGAGAGATTCTACTGAGTGATTATTTTCTTCAAAGCCTATTGCCTCCTTCTATTAAGTTTAAAGGCTTGCATGCAGTCGCTCAGACTGGGAGCTCTGTGTCTAAGGTCAATGTGTTGCCAAGATGGGATCATGAAGATCAGAAGCATTACCTTCTTGACCATACTCTGTCCTCAACTTACCACATTCTACATTCAGATGACTATGTTTATGTGGCTGACAATTTAGAAACAAGTGAAGACATTGGTGATGAATGGGAATGGGCCCTTCCATAGAAGCAATGATGGCTAGTGCCAAATGCAAAGAATCTCCAAATCCAACTCATTTTGCGAGTACATTGAAAGTCTTGGTTGCTGGTAGTCCTTTGTATGAGGAGCGTGTGATGAAAGGTGACAAAGAGACTGTACAACGGAAGAAAAAAACAATTGCAATCGGTACAAGCTCACATAAACCTGGATATGTAATGGAAGCAAGGCAACGCAAAACCAGAGCGAGACCACGGAGTATTCATTTTGATAGAGAGGATAATGAGGTATATGTTGTCATTGACAATGAAGCAGGAGAAATAATTCCAGTGCAGCCAGGGGAGAATTCAGCAAGGTGTATTCAAGAGGTCAAAGTTGTCAGTGAAGAGTGGGCTTCACGAAGTATGCCAGCCAATTGCATGAGGAAATGTTTTGGAATGGAAGGGAAGAAAGTTTGTGGCAACAAGTTACAGACCCGTCAAGTGGGAATGGTTGCTTCATGTTTTTGGTCTAAAAGAACTTTAAAAGACAAGACAATTTCACAGTGGATATGGTTTTGCAATTATGAAGTAAGCCACACACAAAAAGTACAGAGGTGAGTAAAATTCTCATCTATTGTTCCTACTTTCTGGCAAGTGGATATTGGAACCAACTTATCAAAGGAAGAGAGTGATAGTTTGGTGCAAAGTGGATTTCAATTTGCAGATTTTGCAACACCACTACAATGCATGAACAATACAAATGCTGCTCTTACACAAGGAGGATCCAATAGCAGGAAACGTAAGTGGAGACATGGTATTTCCAAAGAAGCGCAAAAGAGATTGGAGTCAGCTACAAGTATGGTTGCAACATTCTTGGATGAGAAACTAAAAAGTGAATAGCACATAGTTTTTTGGGTTTTGACATAGATTTGTTATGATGTACACATTAAGGTAGAACCTAGTTGCACCTCTCCAAAATTTTAGAAGAGAGAATCTACACACAAATCTTTTTGGCCATGTAAGCACATGTACTATGTGTATGTGTATATTCTAGGGCTTCAACCAAAAGAGCACATGGTCATTCATCAGCCTACACTAACTCCCACAGACCTTGCATTTGTACTAGGGCAAACCCGCAAGATAAAGCATGTGGTGTAGTGAACCTAAACCTTAGTGAATGTCGTCTAGAGGTATGCATTAAAGGAGATTTATCTTATGTATGAGCTATGGAGTAGCTTTTCAAGAGAATGTAGTCTAGAGGTATGCATTGAAGGAGATTTCTCTTATGTATGAGCTGTGGAATAGCTTTTCTAGACACATGAAACTTTTTTTGAATCCCTTTTAGTTATAGAAGCATGCTTTGTATCTATGTAGACATTTGTACAATCTCACAACTAGCACTTTTGGAAACTTGTACATGTTTTTGGTGTGTATCGTTAAAAGAGTCTCTAAATCTTAAGCCAAGTTGTTGCAAGGTAATATATGTACTTTGGTGTGTATCATATACTTATGTCTTTGTTTTGGATTAATTTTTTGGTGTCGTTAGAAAAGTCTCTGAATCTAAAATCAAATAGCTCGCAAAATTGGTTTTGATCGCAAAATCTCGAAATCGAAAGCTTGCAAATAAAACACGCTTGTCAATTTTAAGCTGAAAGTAACTAATCATGATTATTTACTTTTGGCCTAAAATGAACAATTTTTGAATTTTTTTCACTAGAAAGTCTTTTTATGGCCCGTTTTAAGTCTCTGAGCCAGTCAAAACTTAGTTTAGTCAAAAATCTCAAGAAAAAGTAAATAATCTGAGTTTTTGCAAACTCTTGAAAATTTACCTCAATAGCATTCTTGTGCTTACCCATTGGTTCATACAACTTTTAGAGCATTATCTCTAGCCGGATTCAGTGATTGACAATCTTTTGGTGTTGTTTCAAGCCATAGACCTGAATTTCTGTAGCTTCACATCAACAACTCACAATTGATATATTTGGAGTGAGCAATGCTTTGAGATCCCACCTTGGATTCTACTTACCCGTTTTGTCCATCAATCATTCTCACAATCCTAATCTAATCCTACAATCCTACGAGGTACTTAGCAAGTACAATATACTTCCAAGCTACCTCTACACAGCAAAAGACGACAATCCTAAGCTATGTGGTTTTTAAGAGAAATTTTTGACTCTAGGTAATCCTAGAGGAAGTTAAAGGACAGCTACACAAGATGCTCATGTTTTTCCCTAGTTTATGTCTATTTGATCCCCAACAACGGTGCCAAATGTGGGACGGGTTTCTAGCCTCACTCCTATAGTATTGCAGACCATAGCAAGAACCACGAACATAATTGTCAATCCATGGGACGAAGTTGACTCAACTATTGCATAGAGGCTACAAGAGGTCATCAATCTCTTAAAAAACAATAGACAATTTACATCTAACTCAAGCTACACTCAAATGACCGAAATCACCAAAAGCTAATTGCTAATCGGCAAACATATCTGTTAGAAGCTGGACACACCCTACAGAAAATGACTGCTCGACGGATTATTATTTTTTGTAATTATTCATTTATTGAGAAAACCCGCACCAGTGTTCGGAATCGAGTGCGGAGAAGTACAGCGTGTTGCCCCTGATGAGAGTTATGCGCCGATACCTACATTGCGGGTGTACGGTCTCGTTTTGCGAGCTCGACCTACGAGCTTCATTTGGTGATTCGATGAGCATACGTTATCCATTTTCGCATTTCAGCATATCCACGTGTTTGCATCGAGTAGAGCTACACATTAGGCACTTTAGTTTTTCGAAAATGACGACCTGCAAATTTCGGCCAGACATCCTACGTGATTTTTCACCAGGTGTTTAGGGTTGGGATTTTTGTTCATAGACCTTAGGGAGAGTGACCTATTGGTGTTAGTAGGGTCTCCTTCAAGTTCTATTGCGTTTAGAGACCGTTTGATGGGTATTTGGCTCTTGGAAGCATTGTAGGAAACCTCTTCTTAAGCACTCTTGAAGGCTGTAGCTTAGACATTGGGTAGAGGCCTCTGTAGGAATTAGTCGAGAGTCGATCGAGTGTAGATTGACACCCTATGATTTCTTACACGCGCCTGCGGGTCGAGCTTCGTCCTTAGCTGACAAATCTTGTTAGGTGAGTTCTCGCTGTGCTGACGTCCGTCGCGGAGTATCCGCCAACATTGGCGCTGCTTCTGGGGACGAAAACCTTAGGTAGGTGAGCGATACTAGTCCTTGAGGATAGGGATTCTTTGTCTTGCCATAGTCTCTTTTTACATTTAGATAGGATCAGAGGGTGGAGGACTCTCTAGGTCTTAGAGGGAGTCTAGGGAGCATGTGTCTGGACTAGATCCTTCGACTTAGGTAGACTTAGATAGTTTTTAGGCCTTAGTTGAGTTGATGAGTAGGAGTTTGAGTGGTAGAAGCGGTGAAAGGAGAGCTTGAGAGTCTGGAGAGGCCAGGAAGCAACCAAAACACCATTATCACCATTTCACATGATGAGTAGGAGTAGGGTAAGTAGGACATCATGATTATATCTAGAGCACTTCATGCATGTTATACTTGCTATTAGGTTCATCACAAGGTTGTAAAAGACGCAAAAGTGTGTTTGAAAGCTGAAGTGAAGTTCAAAAGTTGCTGTGAGTGTTTCTGATAGAGCTGCAGAGCATCAGGAGCATTTCTGTCAGAAAAAAAAAATTTAAGCCAGGAGACATCCTATGCGTAGGATGTCTACAGGGTGATCTGGGAGGGATTTTAAAATTTTGAGTTGACCAATGTGTTCAGAAGGTAAATTTTACCCTATTTTCACCTCGAAAGTAGAAATTTGACCCCAGATAGACAGAAATTGCCAGACATCCTACCCAAATTGTGCCAAGGCATTATTTTAAGACCAAAACCATAGGGTGGCTGCATGAGCATGATATGCATGATATATTGAGTGACTGAGAAAGGTTCCATCTCAATTGGGTGAGAAAATTGGGTTCTAAGCAGACTTTAGCATTTTTTGATTGAAAAGGGCTAGAACAGCTAAAATTGGGGTCTTTTGAAATCCAAACCAAAATCTAAGCATAGCACTGGGTTGTTGACATTAAGGGGAAGCTGTGGGTCAAGTCTGGGTTGAAACAGGTCAAAAAGACATCCTACGCGTAGGATGTGTTTTGGGTGATCTGGCACTCCAAACCCAAATTTGAGCATACCAAAGTGATCAACACCTCAAGAGGAGTTTGTGCTTTGCGCTTGAAGCCATTTGGAGCAATTAGACATGCTACGCGTAGAATGTCTAATGCATGAAATTGAACCAGAAGCTGACTGTAGGCATAGCAGGATGTTGTATAGGCAAGCCTCCTAGTCAATTTTGGTCCAAATTGGAGTATTTGACTGGTCAGACCAAAATCAGGCTGATGGAACAGATTTTTGATCCATTGACCATCTTATAGGTGTCCAAATCAAAAAGTAAAAACACCTGTGGACTCAGCACATCAAGGGGAGTCTATAGTGCAAAGATCCAGGCAAAACAAAGCAGGAGACATCCTACGCGTAGGATGTCTATAGGGGCTTATTGAAGAGAAAATTTGACTGAGGGCATACAGTGATGTTCCATTTGACTTGAGGATTCCAGAACTTCTTTCAGAAGTGAATTTGGACCTTGTTTGACCTTTTGATAGAGCAAAGACTGAATTAAGACTTTTCAGGTAAATTGACCAACATCCGAGGGAAGTACAATTCCAGATTAGTAGACCTAATCCAGAACATTAGAGGTGTATAAATACAATTGTGGTTGAGATTAACTCTCCAGTTATACCAATCATTACTAAAATCACCTCTAGCGATTAAGTGCTTTGATTCGATTGCCGAAATTAAACGCTTGTGTACAGGTATATTCAGCGACAAAGCAAGAAGTTGAGTGAAAACTGATCCTTTGCCAGGTGAGTGGTTGGATTTGTGCTAAGCTGCATTGCTAAGTTTGATGAATTTAAGATCAGGAAGACACATTTTTAGAGACCAAAAGGTGGCAGGTGATCAAGATAGCTTAGTGTCCACCGAGGAGAGTGTAACTGAGGCAAGGCTAAATCCACTAGCACCGATTATTGAGGAGGGTAGTGATACTGACACTTCATCAGACAAATCTTTCTTCATGATGGATAGTCAACAGCCAAAAGGTTTCACCTATGACGGACCAATGCCAGGAGGAAGCACCTCCCTAAATCCTTTGAACGATTCCAAGTTCACTATAATCTTCTTAGAAGGAACAAACTCGAGGGGAGCCCTAGTTTATTCTGACTATCGAGGACGCAAGTGTATTTGTATTGAAGAAAGACTTGCTCAGAGACTGGAGATAATTCGAGTCTATGATGATGGAGATAGATTCCGAGACGAAAAGGGGAACCACTGTCTGATAGTTAGTGACCCTGAGGATTACAATAGATATGGAGATAACGTGGCCAAAGGAAAAATGGTTTCAGAAACTCAAGAACCACCTCCAAACATTGATCGACCTGGAGCGCTTTTTATGTATGATAAGAAAACAACCACGGTCTCAACTCATAATGAGAATGTGGGGATTTACAAGCATGAAAGCGAGAAGATAGTCTCTTACTTTCGTTGCAAAGAACCCTACCCAAACGAATTAAGCAAATACAAGGTTCTTTACTTATTCTCTTATGAAATTGCTATGGGGAAGGATATCGTTTTTGTTGATAGGTACGAGAGAGAATACAAACGTATTTGAAAGTATTAAGGTACCAGACTAATAGGAAGCCCAAAAGAACTCTTGGTATGATACTTCTTAAAACCCTTTAAATATTGTTGGTCAACCAGGTTAGAGCACAGAGGGGGTACCTCTGGTGCAATGGTGGAAGCTTGTGCCGAACGCAGATTGCTCAAAATGGCAAGAACACGCCGAGCGCGTTCAGATTGGCAAAGCTGAAATACACGATACTTGTCAAATGCTGATTGCTTTGAATGGTCAGTTAGACCGAGCGCGTTCATGTTGACAAGGTGGATATATGGATCTTTTATGGAATTGATTTAACCTAGTTTTTGAGATGATACGAATGGTTTGTAAAGGTTTTTAAGATGGGCTCAACACTAAGAGTTTCTTGAGGAAAAATTGACTAGCAAGTAACTCCAACTAGAACTCTTAGAGTAATCAGTAACATTTGGTAAAGTGGAAAGGTCATCCGTTTGAAGATGCCACTTGGGAGGATGAATTTCTCTTCTCAAAGATTTTCCCAATTTCGGTTAAGTTGAGGGCATCTCAAATTCTTAAGTTGGGGTGATTGTAAGGTTTTCAGTTTTTGAAACCTTAAAGATTGTATAAAGCTTAATTCAACTGATATGATTATTGAAAACGCATTGTCCGACTGTGGCAAATATTGGTATTTTTGAAATCTTAAGCACAAACCCTGGGCTAGAAATTTTCAGAATCAGATTCCGATAAAATCTGGAAAAGTTACGGGCCCTGAAAGGTTACACTAAGAATTCAAGTAGTTAAGTAAAATTGGATGGTTTCAGTAATTATTATTAACAAAGACTTTCTTATCCTAAGGTTCTAGAAATTACTGATATTTCAAATTTTCATCATTAAAAATCAGTGAAAATAGTAAAAATCGATTCTGGAAGCTGAGGGGGGACTGTGTGGGGTAATGATGAACTCCCCTAGACTAGATTTAGCAGTAGGGGGCGTTTTTTGACTTGCTGGGGAGTCCTTGAACTGCAAGCAACTGCCTTTTACAGCCTGTGAGAGCTTGTGAGTGCCAGAAAACTATAAATAGGACCCCTTGCTTCACAAATTGGACAGACTCGGAGCCTTGATACTCTCTCTCTCATCTAGAGAGAACACTATGCAAAAATCATTAGAGATTAATCTCTAGTTGATTAACCTAAACGGTAATTAGTCTAATCCTTCTTAATTACCAAGGTTAGATTAAGCTATTTTGTTAATAAATCAAAGATTAAGCCTATGAATACTCATAAACCCTCTCTTAATTAATTATTCTCTGTTTACTGTTGTAATTAAGCTTGGCAATGATAAGCTAATTAATTATCCTATCATATTAGGGTTGAAATTAGCCAAATTAACCATGAATTAATGGGAAATATATTAACTAAGCTTAGATTAAGTTGACGTAATTATTAGAGCTGCATTAGATAGTCATTAAGCTAAGAAAATAATCCTATAATTTTTTGAGTAATTTTTCTAATTACTAGGCAGAATTACACTGTTTTTTAGAGAAAATTAAAGGGGAAAATAATCAAATCAATCTCAAATGATTTGAGTTATTTATCAGTGGTAAGTTAGGTGTTAAGTAACTCATGATAATTAGGAGAAGCTCAGATAATTAATTTACCTGATTACTTTAGTAGAAATACTCTATTTTTAGGACAAATTAAATAGGAGAAGTTAGTACATTGATTTAAAATGCTTTGAGTTATTTATCAGTGGTTAATTAGGTGTTAAAAAACCCCTGATAGTTATAAAAATCTCAGATAATTAATTTACCTAATTACTTTAGCAGAAATATTCTATTTTTAGGACAACTTAAATAGGGGAAATTAGTAAATTGATTTTAAATGCTATGAGCTATTTATTAGTGGTTAATTAAGTGTTACAAAACTCATGATAATTAGGAAAAGCTCAGATAATTTAATTACCTAATTACTTTAGCAAAAATACTCTATTTTTAGGACAAATTAAAAAGGGGAAATTAGTAAATTGATTTCAAATACTATGAGCTATTTATCAATGGTTAATTAGGTGTTAAGGAACCCATGATAATTAGGAGAAGCTCAGATAATTAATTCATCTAATTACTTTAGCAGAAATACTATGTTTTTAGGACAAATTAAATAGGGGAAATTAGTAAATTGATTTCAAATCCTGTGAGATATTTATTAGTGGTTAATTAGGTGTTAATAAACCCGTGAAAATTAGGATAAGCTCAGATAATTAATTTATTACTTTAGCAAAAATACTTTGGTTTTAGGACAAATAAAATACGAGAAATTAGTAAATTGATTTTAAATGTTGTGAGTTATTTATCAATGGTTTATTAGGTGTTAAGAAACCTGTGATAATTAGGAGAAGCTTCGATAATTCATTTACCTAATTACTTTAGCAAAAGTACTCTATTTTTTGCACAATTTAAATAGGGAAAATTAGTAAATAGATTGAAATTGAATTGAGCTATTTATAAGAGGTTAATTAGATTTTAAATAATCGGTGATAATTACGACAAGCTCAAATAATTATTTTAGCTAATTACTTTAGCATAAATACTCTATTTTTAGACAATTTAAATAAGGAAAATTAACAAATAGATTCAAATTGAGTTGAGTTATTTATTAGAGATTACGTAGATGTTAGGGAACAATAGTAATTAGGACAAGCTCAAATAATTCATTTAGCTAATTACTTTAGCAAAAATAAATTAGCAAATAGGCTCAAATTCAATTGAATTATATATCAGAGGTTAATTAGACCTTGGGGACCTCGTGATAATTTTGTTATCATCAGATAATTAGTTTAACTAAATATCTCAGTAAAATTACAATATTTTTAGGAGAAAATAAAAGGGGAAATATAGTAAATTAATCCAAAATCCTTTGATATAAATATTAGAGGTAGAATACACCTTGAAGAATCCATTATAAATACCCCAATCTCAAATAAATAGTTTAAGTATTTATCTTCAATTTAAAAAAATCGATTTTGCGTATAAAATAGACAAGGGAAACTAGTAAACGAATTATCTAATTATAAAATAAATACCTGAGGTCTAAAATCACTATTGAAGGGTGGGAAAATTACCTCAGCATAAATGGATGGTATAATAAATTACTATCAGTAAAATTTTACCTAATTTAGACCATAAGTATAGGAGGAAAAGGTTATAAATCAAATTTATGAAAATTCCTAAAGATAGAACATATTCAATTACAATTTAGGATGAGTAATCCATTAACCGATAGAAATTTTGAATTTACTAAGGCTAAAATGGAATATAGACTAAGGAGAAACCTAGTTAAAGGGCTTCCCAAATTAAATGGTAATTATGGGAAATTACTTATAACATAAATAAGTTACAGGAGGCTTATCTCATCAAATTGACTATTAAAGATACCTACTTACTCCAAAAATCCTTATTTTGGGTAAAAAAGAAAAAAGAAGATTATTCAATTAAACTTCTAATGGATTAAGTCTTTTATAAGGCGGTCGACATGGCTCCAAAGAGAACCAGGTAAAATCCTATTACTAAGGAAGAGGATGTTAGCAACAAGAGAATCAAAGCCACTAATGACCATGAGGCTGGGCCTAGCCATAGGCCGACTGAGGAAAGTTTGCATGCTCCAGTCCAACAGCCGATGGCCGAGCAGAGACCCAGGTAGATTTCTATTTTGTTCACTTAAAATCTTTTAAAGTTCATTTTTAAGTTAGCATTGCATACGTAAAGTTAGGAAGGATAAACTGGCTGAAACGGAAGCTAACTTCCAACGTGCATTTGTGTATAATGTAGGAAAGAATTGTTTGGGTTAAAACTGGTTGAAATAGGAAAGATATGATTGATCATCCTTAAGACAGATTGTCTCAAGACACCTCCGACTCCTTGATATATTTTGATGATAATGATTGGCTTTCTAGCCACGGATAAGCTGGTTACCCCCATGAACGATGAGTTTCTACTCCGTGTCATGTCTTGATGTTTCTACATAAGTTAGGATACCGTTTTTTATCATAGGGGAGCCGCCCGGTTGTATGGGCAACTCGTTTGGTGTATGGGCACCCGGAACCTTGGGTGGGGGTTTATTCTCTCCAAATTTGAATAAAGAATGGGTGTCGTTTTTCACCGTTAGGTGGTCTTGAGACAAGAAGAGTACCGGTCATGGTTATTATGGACAATGATTTGATTGACATTACCCTGTCTTAAGTTTAAAGATGTCTGTTTTCTAAAAGAATGCTTTCAATGTTTTCTTCAAGGAATTACTGTGATGGGACATTAAAAGAAACCACTATTTTAAATGTTAAAACAATGTGATAATAAGATAAATGAATCTTTTGTGAGTGCGGGGTGGCAAGTGGGGATTGAGTAAGGTTGTCAATTATGGACGGGTGGACCTGATTAATCAGCTAACCATCCATTCCCACACACTAAAACGTTTTAGAAACTTCTTCACTTGGAAGAGGAATCCACCAACGATTGTGCCCTCACATATATTAGGGGGGGAAAAAGCGTTGGCTAAGGAAACCATAATCTGAATGATGAAGTTATAGGGCCGGAATAAGAATTTTTTTGTAGACCGTTTGAATAAGTTGTCCCGTTTCTACTGCGAGACAGAACTAGGTCTGCTTCTAAGGCTATAGACCCAAGCCATTGTCAATGGTAAAGGTCTATTCCTTAGATTTTTCTTGTTTAGAGACTCTGATTTTTATCAGACCTAGAGACCTGTCAAGGATCCCATCCCGATCTTTGGTATTGGCGGGTTGGGGATCTTACAATTGGTATCAGAGCGTGTGTTCATTAAAGTCTTGGACCTAAGGAAAAGTTTAAGGTGTTAGGTTGAAATAAGTGATCTTTGACTAATTCAATTAAAGATGTATTTAATTGAAAAGAGGAAGTGGAAAGAAGAGAGAGAATTATCCCTATCCTTGCAGGAAAATTTCCATCGGGCCTTCTTCAAATTCCTGGATTTCAACATTAATTTTATGAGGGCTTGCCTATCCCGAGACTATTCAATGCGAAAAAGCGTGATGAAATGGCTGGATAATAGATTTTCTCCTTCCTCTTGGAGAATCAAGTGGTCAGGATCTGGTGGAATTTTCTTCATTGATGCGGGAGAATTAGAAGGTTTAGAACTAAATATGAAGAAACTCAAATGGGCCGAAGATCTTCAAGTGATTGAAGTATACTTTTTCATTGGGAAGTGGAATTCAGAAGAAACCCTTGTAATAGACGATGTCCAAGTATCACAAAATCAGTGGGTGTTTGATCAGGTGTCTAAAGTAATCTACCCAGGTAGAATTAGGCCCATAGGAGTAGGTCCTAGTTTTAATGGACCAAAAGATGTTGTATATTTTGATCCTATATCTGATCCACCCAAAGTCCACAAGATTCTAGTATAGGGTTGTCGTTACCCTTGTACATAGTAGGACCTTCATAGATTGTATTAACTCTTGTACATACTATGGTTCTCATATGCTATAAGCAGTTTTGTTTATGGTTTGGTAATTGTCTTCATCTTGTGTGCAAAAGTTTGAGTATGAGATAAGTTAAAAGCATAAGTAAGAGAGATTTCATCTGGTACTAACTTCCACTAATTCAATTTCAGGGAAATACTCGCGTAAATAGCCTTTACATTGTTAGTCAAGAGAAAAAATTACTACTAAAGAAAGTTCAACTCCCTACTTTCAAGGGAGAGGGACCCAATTTAGAGCGAGATGGCGAAGCGTGGTTAGATGCTATGGATGACTATTTCAAAGCTGTAGGAACTGCTCTAGAAAACCAAACAATGTTGGGTATGTTCTGTCTCAGCGGAGATGCCAAACTTTGGTGGAAGAAACACTGTAGAGATAATCCCACGAGTAGTCCATCTTGGGAGAAAATGAAGCAGGCAATCAAAGAACGTTATCTCCCTCCTGCACATCAGGCTATCAAAATGAACGAGTTCTTTGGTCTACGCTAACTAGGACTTTCATTAGAGGAGTACTACACCAAGTTCGTGTCTTTACGACGCTATGCTCCCCAGATGACCATGGAGCAACAAATTGCCCGTTTCTGTCAAGGCCTCAACAAACCCCTGAGTACACGTCTCGAAGCCATGAGGCCTACATCAATACAGGATGCCCTTCTCAGGGCTAAGCCTCTTGCAACCGAAGGAACCAACTCCATAAGGAACTATAATGGATTTAATAACTTTAGAGGAAGAGCCAAGGGAACTTTCGACCAAGGATACCAACAACGTGGACTAGCTGCAGTAGTAAACCTAGAGCATACCGTCCCAAACGTTAGGTGCTATGGATGCAATCAAATGGGGCACTATAGAAATAACTGTCCTGAAGAGCAAAACCCCCAAACTGCTGCTAGAGCCATTCCTCAAAATCAAGGAGATAATGTAAGAGTCGAGTTGTGAGGGAGGCATGTGTCCCTCTGTATGAAGAGGTGATGGCCATGGTGCGGCAAAGAGCAAACCATATGGATCTTGTACATGGGGTTTTCTTTGAAGGAGAAGGTGTCATTTCTAGTTTTTGCATCGTCTCTCCCCCCTTCCCCCCTTTCTTCTTTGCTTGTCTCCAGGGTGTGTGGGCCGGTGTGTGTGAGTGTGTGCGTCCCCCGGGCCCATTGTGTGTGTGAGAGAGAAAGAGAGAGATGTGTTTAGTTGTGAAAGAGCTGGAAGCGGGCAAGATCGGTGTGATAGCCATGGGACGCCCTAGCCCTCTTGTGAGTTGTATCGTCCTCATCGGGCTGAGGATTTCCACGGGTCCTCTTCGGAGCCATAGTGATAGCCTTATAAAAGGATGCTTTATCGATTAGAGAATTAATCAAATAATCTCTCTTATTTCTTTTACCCAAAAATAGGGATTTTTGGACTTAGTAAATATCTTCGATAAATATCTGGGTGAGATATTTTTTTCTTAACTTCCTAGTGGTATTGTTGTGCTCCCATAATTATCCTATAATTATCAAAGCTATTTTATTAATTTCCTTATTTAATTTCTCTTCAAAAATATACTAATTTGGCTTTAGTAATTTATGAATTACTTATCTGCTTGTGGGATATTTATCCTAGGTTGACTTTGATGTGTTATAACCCTAGTAATTATCTTGCTAACTTATAAATTGATTTACTAATTTCCCTTCTCAATTTATAGTCAAAATCAAATAGTACTAGCTAAGGTAATTAGCTAAACTGATTATTTGTGCTTAAGATAATTATCTCAACTTCTTAATGCTATTTTCCATCTTTGATAACTACTATGCAATTATATAAATTAATTTACTAATTTTTCTTTTTAATTTATTGTCAGAATCAGAAAATATTAGCTAAGGTAATTAGCTAAACTAATTATCTGTGCTTAAGATATTTATCTTGATTTCTCAATGCTATTTTCTATCTTTGGTAATTACTATGTAATTATAAAATTAACTAGCTAATTTCCCTTCTCAATTTATAGTCAAAATCAGATAATATTAGCTTAATTAATTAGCTAAAATAATTATCCTAACTTCTTAATAGTGATTTTTAGCTCTAATAATTATTGTATAATTATCTAAGTAATTTAGCTAATTTCCCCGTTTAATTTATGCTTAAAAACAGATAATTTTAGCCTAGTTAGTTAGCTAAATCAATTTTTTGTGCATGTCTTAATTAACTTGGCTTCCTAACAATGTTTTCTAGCTTTGATTATTATTGTATAATTATCTAAGTAATTTAGCTAATTTCTCCCTTCATTTTGTGATTGAAACTAGACAATTTTAGCCTAATTAATTAGCTAAAGTAGTTTCTTGTGCATGGCCTGGTTATCCCAGCTTCTTAATAGGTTTTCTAGCTCTGATAATTATTGTGTAATTATTTAAGTGTGTTAACTAATTTTTCCTTCTTTTTATGATTAAAAACAATTAATTTTTGCCTAATTAAATAGGTAGATTACTCAAAAAATTAAGATCTAATTTCCTTGGCTTCTACATAGTATAATCAAGCTCTAAAAATTATACTGTAATCATTTAGACATAAAACTATTTTTTTTATAAATCAACCTAAAATTAATTTTTTTCAGCTTAATATGCAGTAATTAATTAGCTAGATTATTGATCAAGCTTTGAAAATTAGTGATCAATAGTTTAATGATAATTTAGAGAGTAGTTAATAATAGGGAATTCTTAATCTCCTTAATTAATAGTTTAACTAAGAAAATTAATCAAAACTTAAGTTATTTTCTTAATTAATTAAAATTAAACTAATTATCTCGATTAACTACAAAGCATTTTTGCTCTCTAAGTAACTTTTGAGAGGTGTTCTCTTATATGCAAGAGAAATCTACCAGGCCTTCGAGTCTGAGTTCAATTGTGAAGAGGGGGGGGCGGCTTTTTATAGCTTTGTAGGGCTCATAGGTTATGTCTGGTAGTTCCTTGCACTTCAAGGCAGTCCCCCATCCTCCCCCTAGCACCCACCTGCTACTTTATCTGGCCTGGACAGGCTCACCACTACTCCACACAACCCCCAAATGCACCAAATTGACCCTTCTATTTTTCTGGCGCTTTTCATGATTAATTTTGAAAATATATGTAAAAATCTGTAAATATTTAGGGATTTTATGATAAAAATCTTTTACAGCAATGATTACTAAAATCTTCCAATTTATTTAATTAATTTAGTCAGCAGTATAAACTTCCAGGGGTCATAACTATGTCAGTTTTTATCGAAATTCAGTTCTGAAAATTTCTAACCATAGTAAAGTCATGATTACGATTCCAAAAATACCAATATTTTCCATGGTTGGACAATTCTACATTGCTTTCTCAATAAACATATCAATTTGACTAAGCTTTATACAATTTCTAAGGTTTCAGGAACTGGAAACCTTACAAATTTCTCTCTATCCGTAGTAGAGCGGATGTGGATGGATGGATCGGTCAATCCCTACACAGGGTCAGGTGCTCTGCTAGTTATTTTTCCATAAATTTTTTGATGTTATGATATACCCAGATTTTGTCATTGCATTAATACATGGTTGCTTGTTTCATTTAGATGGGGCATTTAAAGACTTTTTGTTGTCATTTTCTCATGTCTCTGTGCACTCTATTTCACCCTCAACTTTACTCTCTCTCTCTCTCTCTCTCTCTCTCTCTCTCTCTCTCTCTCTCTCTCTCTCTCTCTCTCTCTCTCTCTCTCTCTCTCTCTCTCTCTCTCGCAACGCGGTGTACACATATATTCACCCTCCACAATGTTATATATTTCTTGAGTACGCTTTCATTCATAACACCCATTTAGGGGTAGCACCAGTCTCTAGGTACCCAAGAAGTACGCTTTCATTCATAACACCCATTTAGGGGTAGCACCAGTTTCTAGGTGCCTGTGGATGCAGTCCGGCTCATGGCCTAAACTCCATGCTTGGTCGAGCATTGAGGGCTCCTCCCCTATGCAAATAATTTCGCAACTCTGATGTATATTGAAATTGTATGAAGGTATAAATTGTGTATTTGTGCATAGACCCCCGGGGAGGGGTATCTCTCACCTAGTATCAGAGCGAATACTTAAGATTATGCGGATAGCCTAAAGCCTGATACTAGTCGGGTTAGTTATGCATCATGTGCTCATTCATGCATGCTGTTTGAGAAAGGATATTGTATTCATGATGCACCTATAAGTGACATTGGTTGGTGGTACTTGTTTGACTTGTCTTCTTTAAGTGGAAGTGTTTGGTTTGAGTTATGGTGACATGGTTGAAGTGTTCAACAATGGCATTGTAATTTCTTTGAATGTTTGTTTTCTGGTAACAAATGACTCCCACAGTGACGTCTGAATGCTTTAGCCAGGGGAATGAAGTTTTGGTAATAGTGTTCAACAATATGGCGACACGATTATCAAGGGATGAACGGGAACTCTTTTACTTAGCAATTGGGACCAAAGTCTTTGGCATGCTAGGAAGCACAACTTGTTGGAATAGTGTTGACCATAGTTACCTTACCCGTCACCAAGAACCCTTCCGTCAATTCTTTATCTACATTGATGACAGTTCAAGAGATTGGTTTGCCAACCTCAGACTACTTCAACTCAGAATATGGTTAGGCCTAGAAGACATGTTCTACTACTTGGCGATGCGCTCCCAAATGCTAAGGATTGTCGAAGTTGCTAAGAAGTTTGAAGCTCTTGCAGCAATCATAGGGAAGGAAAAACTAGAAGATAACTATACACCACGTTGTCGTGTGGGAGGTCTGAGAGAATACCTTGTCATGAGAGTTTAACCAATATTTATGCAATTAGCTCCAAGACACCCATAATATTGTAAATAAGTCATAAAAATCAAATTTTGATGAATAAAAGAAGCATAGACTCATTTTTGGTTCACATGTGTACTAATTTTCTCTCTCCTTGTCTTGTTTTAAATGGATCTTCTTAATTGTCTAGATGAACTCCCACGTGACTTTGCACAAAGAGTCTTTTTCAATTATGCGGTTGGATTCAATTTCCATTGGGGAATTGAAGTGTTTCAAGTTTCAAAGGAGACTAGAGACTACCTTGTACCGAACACTTATGTAGCATGGGAGTTATATGTTGAAGCTCAGTCTGAACATCAAACACAAGTGCCCTATACGTTTATGACCAACCCACAGCTTTGGGTAAAAGAAAAGATCCAAGAAGGCAACATTAAAGTGCAAGAATATTGTGACTGTGCACTTGTATTTTTTGTAGCCACATTTTACATCAACCCCCAAAACATCTTTTACATCAGTATACCAACTTGCCATTTTATAAAAAACAGCACCCTTGCTCACGCTTCCTTTACCTGTAATAGGATTGTAGCACTTGTACCCTTTCTGCTCAAGGGAATAGCCAATGAACACACATTTTTTGGCTTTCAGATCAAAATTACTTCTTAGCTCATCCAGCACATGCACATAAGCCATACATTTGAACACTTTAAAATCTATTACATTCGGTTTTTCACCACTGAAATTTTCTTCAGGTGTCATATCATGTATTGTAGCAGTAGGGGTCCTCTTCATAATGTAGACACCTATAGCAACAGCCTCAGCCCAATAACAATGAGGCATGTACTTCTCATTCATTAATGCTCTAGAAATTTTGCTACAAAGTATACTTGCATGAAAACTGCCTCTGAATTCCATGCTTTTTTAGAAAACCAATGAATTCATTAGAGAAGTATTCTCCCCCTCCATCTGACCTCAGGCAATTTACGTATTTCCCAATCTGTTTTTCAACCATAACTTTGAAGTTTTGAAAATGCATAAACACCTCACTTTTCTCCTTCATGAAGTAGACCCATACCTTCCTCCTATGGTCGTCCATGAAACTCACATAGTATCTGCATCCACCCATAGATGCAGTCTTTGTTGGAGCCCATACATCTATATGCACTAAATCCAATGCATTCCTGCTTACGTGCTTATCATGAGGAAAGGATTCTTTTTCTTGCTTTCCAAATTGACAAGCTTCACATACTTTCTACATTTTGGCAACTCAAAACATCGATAAACCTGTAACCGTCTCTTTAGCTTGCATCATTTTCAACCTCTATAAATTTACATGACCAATATGTTTGTGCCAAATCTCTATATCTAGAACAACACCTACACCTCGTGCAAACATGGCAACATTCACCTCGGGCACATTTACATCTAAAGTAAAAATTGTGTCCACTTTCTTTCCTTGTGAAACTAGCCTTCCATCCTTCTTATGCTCTTGGACAAAGAGACCATTGGAGTTAAACCTGACCTGTAAACCCTGCTCAACCATTTGCCCAACAAAAACCACATTCTTTGTAATTTTGGGTACATGTAGTACATCAGCCAGGTACTTCACTTTACCATCTATCATAGACAATGGCACATTTCCTGTATGCATAATAGGATGTGTAGTATCATCCCCAGTTTCTTTATAACCAAGACTTTGTACAGTCTGCATTTCCTTAAACCATTCACCATGGCTGGTCATGTGATTCGATGCACCAGAATTCACAAACCAGACATTATCTTTGGATTTTTCCACATTGCACACATAGTATTCAGCATGTGCTACATCACAAATAGCCTCTCGGGCTTATCTACATTCCTGCTAGTGTTTGCATAATTGTTTTGAATCCTCTTGTCTGAAAAGTCACGTTCAGAGTGACCATGTCTTCCACAACCCCAACATACTACATTTCCGTGTTGACCTGCATTATTACGTTGCGTAATTCCACGACCTCTTTGACTCCCCTGCCTCAAAAGTTTCCTCAACCACCACCTATGTTCTTACCATGATTATTGTTCTGCTCTTGTGCTTGGTGATTGCCTTTTCCACACCTCGTGCACGACCTGTACCACGTCCTCTTCCTCTTCCTTAATTTTTAAAAAAGAACTATTCAAAATTGTTTCCACCCTACGTAGAGGAGTCTTCCTCAAGTTCCTTCTCTTCCACAATCAATAGGCACGAAATCTGTAAACGAGGGAATGTTCTCTCGAAGATGGATGCCAATTTTGAATAGTTTGTACTCAAGACCCAAACCTTGCAGGCAAACATTTACTGTAAGACCAATCAATGCAAGTGATTCGCATATGCTCTTTATCTTTAGTGAAAATTCATTGATGGACAGGGTTTTCTTCTGCATAGTATTCAGCTCAGTCTTCAACTACAGCTTCCTTGCCTTTGTGTTGGTCACATCCAATAACAACAATGTCCCAAGCCTCCTTAGGAGATTGAGCATCATGTATATGCCCAATCATAGTGTCCTATACACTGACAGAAAGCCAGTACATGACCTTTCAAGCTCCTTGGTTCCAATCTTTAAATGTCTTAATTTGCGCAGTAGCTGCACCTTCCTCTGGCAGTAGTGGTGCTACCTCATGCTCTCAATCAATGTAGTCCCAATAACCTTATCCCATAAGGAAATTAGTCATTCTAAACTTCCAAGCATGGAAGTTGTTCTTGTCCAGCTTCTCACTGACAACCTGGTTAAACCCATCATTGTTGGACAACATGTTTCAAACCCTTCACATAGTCTTTGAGCAACGTGCTAAAAATAGTCAGTTACCATCTGTAACCACAATCTACGTACATAGCTTGTTTCACTGTACTAAAAAGTGTTTGTGCACACTACAACCAAAACAAAGCTTTCTGTACCACCTATATGTAGATCTGGAGAATCCCTAACCTTAGCATTTTTGCATACGAGCGCACTCTAACTCTAAAACGAGGGTGAAAACATGTCAGAAATGGAAATATGGTGCCCTGAGATGCACACTCTCCAAGTGGAATCACTTGAATTGGAGATCATTGACGACGACTCTCAGGAGTACCGAAGCCGCTCTCTAGGCTACTCCTGCTTGCTGCTCCAAGCTCCTCAGACACAACCAGGTTCTGATACCATATCAAGAGATAGAGAAGGAGAGGGATTGAGCTCTTGCAAGCACACACACACACACACACACACACACAAAGATGGAGGAAAAAGACCGTACCTCTTCTTCTTCACAAACTAAAGATAAGAGGTCTACAAAACATAAGGGAAAATACAACATAAAAGGGAAACTAGTACAACGGTCTAGTATGAACTGCTAGTGAGTGAGGTGAGTAGGCAATTGTTCCATCACTCCAGTAGGTAGACCAGCTTGGTGTAGTCTAGTTGTAGTATCACTACTGAAGATATACGTATCCACCTATCAACATCAACAACACAGGTTGGGTTCGTTGGAGTTTCGATCGAAGACTTTATTCTGTTAGGAATAAAGTAGTAGCTAAATAGAGATTAGAGTGCTTTACTTAATGGAGAGAGATAATTTACACACACGAGAGAGAGAGAGAGAAAGCACACGATATACATGGTTCACCCCAAGTGTGGGCTATGTCCATGAAAAAGCAGCCACTCAATGGCTTTACACATCAAAATAGAAGTAATTACAAAGGGATTACCCTTAATGAAACTCCCACCTTGCTTCACTCTCTTTTACCACCACTTCACACCTTCCACTACTTACACTTTTCAAGATTCCTTCACTCTTTTGTGTGTAGAAGAGGCCTCCTTTTATAGGCAAAAGAGCCTCTATGGGCTGCCCTCTCTCATGAGAGAGAGCCATCCATGCGTCCATGTGTAGACACCCTTGTGTAGACAAGTCCAAGTAGAAGTTAACCATCGGACGTTGAATGCCAACCATTGGCCATTGAATTTTGGCCATTGGCCATTGAATTTTGGCCATCGGCCATAGACTTTTGACCACTGGCCATTGACCATTGACCATCGACCATTGACTATTGACCATCAACCACCAACCCGTCATTGACTATTGACCAATCGGCCATTGACTATTGACCATCGACCAACCGAACATTGACTATTGACCATCGACCGAAAGCCATTGACTAGCGGCCAATCAGCCAAACCACCATTGACCACTAGCCATTAAATGGTCATTTTCTTGTCACTTTTTGACCACCGTCCAGCCAAGATATGTTGATGAAAAAGAATGTCAATTTTTGGTTTTTCAATGAGTGATTTTTCTCATGCACGATAGCTTCTCTTCATAAGAGGGCCTTACAAATGTGCATTTCTTTTTTTAAGAAAAAAAATTACAAGGGATAAATAAGTCTCCATACTTAACAATCTTCCACTTGGAGACTGGTCTCCACACCAAAATTATAATTGCTTTCCATTCTAACTTCTTATCCTTGAATGTTGATTGAAGATGAGAAAAAGCCAAACTTCTCCTTGTTAACCACCTTTGTTAGTATGTATGCGGGATTCTTACTTGTGTGCACTTTTCCAAGCTTTAATTGTCCCTTTTCCAAAAGAGTGTGTATGAAGTGATATCTCACTTCTATATGATTTGTCCTTGAGTGAAAGACTGAATTCTTTGCAAGATAAATGATGCTTTGACTGTCAATGTGCAGGACTCGATTGTCTTACTTGTATCCAAGTTCCTGCAAAAATCTATGAAGCCAAAAATCTCTTTGCTAGTTTCTGTAAGAGCTATATATTCCACTTTAGTGGTGAAAAAGAGACCACTTTCTATAGCTTTGAAGCCCAACTTACTTTTGTGCCTCCAACAGTGAAGACATAGCCAGTAGTGCTTCTTTAAGTATCTTTGTCACCTGCCATATTTGCATCAACATACCCTTGCAATAAAATGTCAATGTCTCCAAAACACAAAGTATTATTGGTTGTCCCCTTTAGATACCTAAGTGTCTACTTTACATCTTGTCAATTCTCTTTACTTGGATTATCTATTGAATCTACTCACAACTCCCATTGCATGTGCAATATTTGGCCTTGTCCAGACCATAGCATACATTAGAGAACCTACCATTGTAGCATATGGAACTTTAGATAAGTAGACTATCTCCTCTTGTGTCTTTGGACACATATCCTTGGTTAGTATAAAGTGACCGGCCAAAGGTGTAGAAACTGATTTTGCATTTTCCATTGCAAACCTTTCAAGTACTTGATTGATGTAATATTCTTGAGATAGCTCTAGTGTCTTCTTCATCCTATCCCTTGATATTTCATACAAGTATCCACTTTGCAGCACCAAAATCTTTTATTGAAAAAGATTTAGACGACATCTCTTTTAGGTCTTTGATATCTTGCATGTTAGCACTTGCAATCAATATGACGTCAACATACAACCTATGATGATAAACTTCCCATCTCTCTAGTGATCTAAGTTGCATCTTTTGAATCCATGATCCAACATCCATCGATCGAGCTTTAGGTACCATTGTCTTGATGCTTGATTTAGACCATACAAGCTCCTTTAACCTACAAACCATTTCCTCCTTACCCTTTACTTCATATCCCTTTGCTTGAAGCATGTAAATCTCCTCCTCCAAGTCACCATGACGGAATGTCATGTTTCCATCCATTTGCTCAAGATTTAAGTGATGAGCAACCATAAGGCTTAAGACAAGCCTAATGAAATTTATTTGTACAACATGAGAAAACATTTCATTGAAGTCAATACCTTTCTTTTGATAAAACCACTTTACCACAAGCCTGAACTTGCCACCTCTTCTTACCACCTTAAACTTGTACACCCATTTGTTTTTGTAGTGTCCTCTTACCTTTAGGAAAATCAACCAACTCCCATGTTTGGTTGCAATGCAATGAGTCCATCTCTGCTTGCATGCTCTTCGTCCACTCCTCTTTGGACTCGTGTTGCATGGATTCTTTGTATGACTTTGGCTCTTCAGAATCTGAGATCAAGAGATGAATGAAGGAAGGAATGAACCTCTCTTCAAATCTACTTACTCTTTTGGGGACAATAAGTGAGAAAAAAAAAACTCTAAACCACTAAATATAGACAATGTGATATTTTCTACAAATTGTAGAGGGCATAAAAGTAATCCTCAAGAATGTAATTGCATTGAAGAATTCAAAGTGTTGTTTTACGCATAATGTTAGATAGAGAGTGTGTTTCAATTGCACAATGTGTAAATTTTATTGGTTTCTTAATGAAGTTTTTAGTTTTAATATATATTCAAAAATAGAGAATTGTTTTTATAGCTGAATATGAAGTTTTTCTACCTTCAACTATTAATGCAAGAAATGGACCAAAATGCCGACACAACTGGTATGAAGTCAGGGAAAAAAAAAGTCCTCCAACACAGAGCGGGATTTTTCTCACAACATATGCGGTCGATATCAGGAGTGGCAATGTAAATTTTGCTTAACCACAAAATCAAGTGGGCTTTACGTATTAGGGACCATTTTTGGGTAGATTTAAAAAGAGTTTTTGCAAATGCGATCATTCTCAGGCACGAGTAGCTGCAAATCATTTGAGAGAAGAGATCACAAAGAAGGATGGCAAGAAACAGAGGGTAGACGAATCTATTATGGATGCATGCCGAGAGTAGCCAGAGCCAACTACCAATCATAATGATCATGTGGTGACACCAACAAACACTATACAATAGCATGTGCAAGGAGATACATTACCAAACAGTATTACTTCTAAGTGCAATGACGGTGGGCTTGGGCAAACGTGACAAAGATCATTGCACCAAAGCTTTCGAGCGCAGATGCTAGAAGAGGCACAAAATGCACTTGCAAAAGTAATTTTTCTCACTGGGAGGGCATTAGTCATGGTTGCCAGCCATCATTGGAAACATGCATGGAATAAAATTGGAATGATCTTTTGGACAAATGTTATGCCGAAGTAAAAGAGCGTGTTTCCAAAATAATTTATCGCTTTTAAGATACACAAATGTTAGTGATGGTTGGTCAATGTTCAAAGAAGACCATTGATCAATGTTATGCTGGTTTGTCCAAGGGGAGAGACGTTCATAAAAGCTATTGACGATTTTGGTGCTATTAAAAGTGGAAAATATATTGTTGAGGTCTTGATTAATGTAATTAAAGAAACTGTTCATGAACACGTCTTTCAAGTAGTCATCAACAATGCAAAGAATTGTAAAAATGCTGGTAACATAATCAAAGAGTGCTTTCCACACATTTACGCCAATGGTTGCAATACACACATCTTGAACTTGGTGCCAAGAAATCCCACGCTGGCTTTGCTCACGTAGAAACTCCTCCTCTTGGAACCCTGGTTGGCTCCCGGGGCGGTCACTTTTTAGAATGTGTATGATATCACGTGAGTTAACCGAAGAGGATTATTAAAAGACCAAAATGTATAAAAATGTATACATACAGAGGGGGGTGGGGGTTTTTTAAATAGGCTCACAGTGTAAGTATAGTATGTATATTGGGGTATCATTAATTACCTCTTGCACGCACGTGATATAGGGGTCTTTTGATAAGTGACTGGCCCGGGGGTTGGCTCCCTCTTCTACAAGGCGCTCACCCTTTTGAGCCACTTCACGGATGATGCTTCACCATCATATGCCTTTGCTCACCGAGCGTACAAAGCTCTTCCTCCTTTCTTCTCAATCCTCTTCTCTTCCCAAAATAAAAAAACTTCCTCTCGAAAATGCCCCCTCTTCTTTTTCTTCTCCCTTTGTTCTTTCTAAAAAAGGGCTCTTTAAGCAATAGGGTCGGGCGCTATTTCCTTTCTCCTCTTCATCAACCTTATATTATCAACCACTCCATCCCATCTTTCCCTTTTGAATTTACAACCAACGGACTTTTAAACATGGGCTCTCCACACCATCGGTGCTCGCACACGGTTGTACTTGTCGCATAACTTTTTTCGATCACACCATATCAGAGCTCCACTTGCTGGCTCAAAAATCCTTGCGCTTCTCCACCATTTGGCACCATGGCCTCGGACAACACATCCAAGGATGGGGAAAACCACCCGATCCCTTTTTGCCATGCTTGCCTACCAGCTTGAACTGGGCCTATCTCGATGCCCATGACTCCGATCAACGAGCCACAAATTCTGGTTGATTCCCCACATTGCATGTAATTTTCTAGAATCTTGGCGAGCTCAAAAAATTCACTATTAGCATGCCTACCATGCGACCTGGTAAGCACATACCCGACCCCCTGAAAAATATTACACATGCCACAACTTGCTCATTCGTGGCTCGAGTGACAATCCGAAAAAATTGGCATGCCCCACATCTCAAGCACTTCATGTGTATCCATCCAGATCAACTCTGGCCATTTTTTTGCACTCGCTCAATCCGACTGAGATTTGCAACACCTTCTAACTTTAAACTTGAATATCTTGCACACCGATCATTTGAGTTGTGTGGACTAGCTTGCACAACATCTTGAAGACCATATTCTACAGCACCAACTCACCATCTCGCTATCTTTACCATCTGGACCATTTTGGAGCCTTTTTGACCCAAAAAAAGCATTAGACATACACTTCCACTATCATTTGTCTACCTAGGTCCTCCACATTGGCCTTAGCACTTTGTCCTGCACCTGCTAGCACCCATAGCTTGGCATAGAGCACTTCCCTGCACATACCAACTTTGGTTGCATCATCATTGCCCACCCCCTATTGAACATTCATGTTCAACCAAAAGTAGCTTTATTGAACTTGAAACTCATAACACTTTGCAAACACCCAAGCACAGTGGAAAATGCAAAACCATATGTACAATATGTATAATATATACAAATTTTTATGTTTGTTACTCTTGAGTCCCTTCAAGTCGGTTGCCCAGCCCCTTGGTCACAATCTGATTCACATTGGGTACCACTCCCCTATCGAAGTACAACTTGAGACGTACACCATTTACCCTATGCTACCTAAGAAGCTTACCATTAGCTCTCACCAGCTAATAGGTCCCATATAGAAAGGCCTTTTGCACCTTGTATGGACCCGTCCATTTCTTCTTAAACTTCTTCTGGAAGGTGAAGTCCAAGTAGCTCTCGTACTTCATTACCAGGTCTCCTTCTTCTATCTTCTTGTTTGAAAGACTCTATTGACTTTGGCCACTCATTTTTCTCGCTACTTTGCATAGTAGCCTGTTGTTGCTTCCTACCCATTTGCAGTGCCTCAAAGCCAACAATCCTATCATGTAAGACTTCCTGTGGAATGACACTGATGTGCCACAAACCTGCACATTTGGCTAATGGCGCACTCCTCAAATGGCACAAATGTTACCCAGAAACGAGCCAAATATCACCTTCACATTGATTTGGACAATGAGTACCAACCATTGATTAAGCGCCGTAAAACAAACACACATATACCTCCCGCTTCCATAGACACGCTGTCGTGCTGTGACACGTACATAGTGGAACGCATGCTACAAGATCTATCTTGTATTTTTTTAGATACATAATTATATTTCCTATAGTGTACATATGCATATTTAAGTATAATAATAAGCCTTCTATTTCATCCTATTATTTTTCTCAAGGGTAACATATCCTTACTTTACCATCAGAAAATACTATGGGAAAAGCATCAATAGCTCCGCCTCTTTAACTTGGGGCAAAAAGCATTGATTCTTTATTTCTACTATTTCATTATCATCTCACACCCTAGCTAGATCCTATATCTAGGGTAAACTCCAATATATATATATTCTATGTATTTTTTATACTTTTCTTATATTTCTTTTTAAATAGCTACTAGGAGAGAATCAAATCCTAGTGGGACACTAGGTGGCATGATTTCAAAGATACACTTATTTTAATGCATTATTGCAAGCATGATTACAAAACTTTTTCAAGGATCAATGTCATGCTTTCATATGGCATGAGGTGTCCTTTAGAATTAAATGAAAGTCTAGGCTAAGGAGACCACATGAAGACTTTTGCTGCCATAAATGGACCCTATTTTGATGAATTTTTTACACAAGGTTCCAATCCGAATTGGAAAACGATTTTAAAATGAAAATCGTAGCTAATGAGTTGAAGTTTTTGCCCATATTTTTACTTTTTTATTTGGAGCCACGGTTGAGGAGATATGATCAAAATACTGGACCCCAGTCTGCCCACATCATGCAGGGGCAGCTCATTTCCAACTTTTCCAATTCCTGTTCACACTGGCTCCTCTCTTCTTGTGTAAACCCTTGGGGGTTCCCTTCACCTATAAAAGGGGACCTCTTCTTCCTTGGAAGGAACTCAAGCATTCAAGCCATTGATGAGAGGAATTCTTGAGGGAGTGAGTAGTAATGCCTAATTGTACTTAGCCATTAACATAAGCCTAAGCCTACACTTTCTCCTAGAGGGAGACTAGCCATTCTTGCAATAAGCTAACCTTGGAAGATCAACTCTAATCAAAGAAGTTCTTGCACTTGGTGTATCAATCAAAGTGGAATTATCCACTCTTCTTCTCTCTCCCATCAATAATGGTGCCGAAGGGTTTCAAGTAAGATGTGTTCTACATTGATGTTTTCTTGATTTCTTGTTGTTTTCATTTTCATCTCTAATCCAACATATATATATATATATATATATATATATATATATATATATATATATATATATATATATATATATATATATATATATATATATATATATATATGTATCTAATCTCATCTCCTTAACCAAACCTATCTCTCTCATTCTTAGTAATTCATCCTCTCTAGGTTCTCTTGCTACAGGTACATCTCTCCCCGCAGTATCCTTATTGCCCACGGGCAAGAATAGGGCTTGGGAGGGAAACTTCTCATCTCTTCACTTCTCTCATATCTACATTTCTCACATACTATCCTAGATGAATAACCCACATGATGATCATTTCTATCGCTTTCACTCTGTACGATCTATTAGAATTAACGTATGGATTAGCCGTAAAATACACTTTCAACAACGTATAGTGTTTCTCTTCGGCCCTGAAAGGCTCAATGAAATACTTCTATCACCGGACCCCACCATACTACCTCTCATAGACTATAATTTTTCTTTTGATGTAAGCGTAGTTATCTTGCTATGAACCAAGAGGATTTGTACACACAATTAATCCCAATCACTAGACAAAATATATATATTATGGTAAGCACAAAACTACAATTCCAAAGAACAATTCGTAGCCTATTTGGTCAGCCAAGATTGAATGCCATTAACTCATCCATTAACCCTTTCATATTACCCATGATACGATATGACCATAGCCTTGATGTTTTCATCTTCGTATTGTTTTGACATTCTCTTTTGCGTTCTTTCTTTGTGTGTGTGAATGCAAGAGAGAAAGAGTGAGTCTTCTTTGATTGCACTTTTTTCCAAACCCTAGTCTTCATGGCATCTATGGTTTAACTCCTTCATATAGTTTTTGTTGAGTTCTCTCACAAACTCTCACAGCCATAAGCCCGGTGCTTTCCTGGCAAGACCGCAAAATTTCTCGACAACGCTCAGAGCTCAGGGAGCTAAACACATAGATATCTGGACGAGAGGCTCTCTCTACCCTAAGAATCCAATGACTAATGCGTCTCCACCGTTTGTCAATCCTACAAGCTTATTGACCTTTGCTGGCGATGGAGAAAAGGACCTTCTGGGTTATTGTAAATCTCTTACAAGAGAAGCTGAAACTTACAAGAGCATTCTCCAAGCTCAACAATGTGAGATTGTTCGCCTTTCACATTTACATTCTACAGATCAGGTTACCATTTTGCAACATAAAACAGAGGTACAAGAACTGAAAGGAAAGGTGCGAAGTTGTCAAATGAAGGACACCATCTTGGGTGGTCGTATCCGAAAGAAGAAATTGCGCAATCTTGAAACATTGCAGGTTGCATCAGGAGGTCTCAAGAAAAGAATCCGAGCATTAAGGTGATGCTTCTTGGTTGGCTACATTGTCTTAGTTAAGCATTAAGGTGATGCTTCTTGGTTGGCTACATTGTCTTAGTTAAGTAATCTTTGTTGTTCTTTGTTATGCATTGTTTTCATGTGCCTAAATAGTGTTAGTGAAGCAAATTTTCTGTCATTTACTTATGCATTGTCTTCATGTAGAGATTCAATCTATCCTGACAAGGAAAACATTGAACCCAAAGCCAATATAGGAAAGAGATTGAAGCCACTTATAAGTAGAAGCCTGGCAGCAGATATAGTACATGACAAGAAGTTTAAGGTCCTACAACGAAATGTAGTGGACCGCTTTATTTCAGAGAACTCAGTGCCTGCAAAAGAGATAAAAGGCACACTTGATTCACTTGGTGTAAGAAAAAGAGGATATTCGGCTATCCAAAAGTCTGTCTCATCCATCTTTGTTAAGAAGGGTATAAAATCCAAACTTCTACCATGAGCCTCAAGTATTTGGAAAGAGAGGCTTCAGCTTAACGAGGCACAGGGAGACTATCTTGGACAGCCCTTTCATATTAAAGCAACCTACATTGGCCATGGAGCAAACATGGCATATGATGAGTTCAATAATATTTTTATGGACCTGCGGATATTACAGAAGAGAATGGTGGAGTTTTACAACATCACATTTGAAGAGTCACGAGGGGTATTACATTTTGTGTTAAAACTGGATGAGTGTGAGCTTGTTAAAGAGAAAAAGCTAGAGCGTGTTACTATTACTTTAATGAATAGAGCCCTCTCAAAGTGTCCCAGTGATGATCCTTTATATTTTAGTGTTCAATCAAAATCTAACATATGGTGGCTTGGTGCGTTTGAGGTAAGCGAGATTCTCAGGTAAGCTCAAATGTTCACATCTACTTAAGTCTCATTTATTTTGTGTTGCAGGTAAAGAAAGAAGATCATGAGATTCTATATTGGGTGTTCCATCGAACTAATATTCCGGAGGTGATTGATCGACAGACTAACCAGGGAGAGGTACTACGTCTAGATGGAAGGGGAGACTTTCAAGTTCAGTGGCATCTTGCAGGTGACCTCAAAACATTAAAGTGCATGTATAATTGTGGAATGGGTGCAATGGAAAAGTCGCCGTGTTTGTTCTGCATGGAGCCTGCAAAGGTCATGGACCCAAAGTGGTGGAGAAAAGCTCCAACACGTCACATTGAGGATCCTGCTTTTCGACCGGTTTTGAAAATACCACTTGTGAATGTCCACATTTGTACAATGCATGCCCTTTGTAGAATTGTGGAGAAATTGGTCTACTTATACATCGGGTTTGCTTGGAAGATTAAGAACTCGGCAGAACGACAAGTAGCCCTGTAGTGCTTAGAAATGGTACTGTCGGATATGGGGCTTCATGGTGGCAATGTGAAAATCCAGCGGGATGAAAAGAGATCAACTGTTGAGAAGGATGTCCCATGCAAACCATCCATCGGTGGGGTGAAGGCACGGAGGTTTTTATCTAAGCCCCAAGGTACAAGAGATCCGAAGCTAACAAAACATGGAAAAATATATAACACATCTTATGTTAGCAAGGTAGAGTATCAGAGCTAGAAAAAGCTACATATTGCAGTCAAAGACCAAGAACCAACTACTCGTAACGCGAAAGGTGATATGAACAAGTTCAAGGAAAATCTCAACCTTCTGAAAAAATCTTTCAAGACAGCATGGACAGACACCCAGATTACTCACTACATGGTATTATCGTGTATTTCATTCTCTCTTATGTGCAAATATGTGACTGTAAAACATTCTAACTAATCTGTTTTCATATCCAACACATCATCTTCAATCATTTACCATATTTTATACAAAAGTATGGGAACCCGGCAATATGGAATACCCAAGGGATGGAAAAGTCTCATTACATGGCGAGAAATGCTTATTTCAGGCACACACGACATGGTGGCTCTCGAATCAAGGCTAACAGTTTGAGAGAACTATTTGAATGGTTCTATCATAGAATCATTCATCGAATGCAGGCAAAAGAAGTCTTGGCAAATTCAGCAACAGCACAAGCCATCAGACATTTACAACAACAAAAAGTTAAAAGATCAATGGCATACAACAACTCCGAAGCTCGTGAAAGTCAACGAAGGTGGAGAGAGACAATGGTGTATGTGAATCACAAGTGGAGAAAGATACTCTGAGTGGATGACATTGTACAAAATTTATGTAATACATGATCTTATACAATTGCTACTTTAAGTGTATCAAGATTTTGCAGGTTCAATTTTGTTTTTTGGCACGTCACCCTTGTAACGAATCATGAGATGTTTGCCATACTCTAAAAGTTCATCTGGGTTTTGTCTACCAAGAGCTAGTGCCATTGTTGTGTAGGTGTAGTAATACGCTGCCCGACCACCTGTATAGCCTGGGCAGTAACCAAAACAATCTCTAGCAAACACTTTGTCCACAAGAATGACTTTATCTGCACTTTTGGGCAGCACCGGTCCACCCAAGAAGCGTGATAGTGTCTTGAATGTGTAAGTTGCTATTGAACCCTCTTGTGACATGGAATTGTGAAAAACTACTATCGGCGACTCGCAAAGCTTTGAAAGGTACTGCGCTAGGGCCGCATCCCTTCCTCGATACTCTCGAGTCCGCCGCCGAAGGAAGTCATCCTTGTCAGCAATCCAAGACTGCACATATCATGTCAGAAGTGACACAAAGAGAGAGAGAGAGAGAGAGAGAGAGAGAGAGAGAGAGAGAGAGAGAGAGAGAGAGAGAGTTACCATGAAGCTCTCATCCTGCAGAAAGAGGTTTTCTTGCCACAGGTCTACAGATGTAGTTGACCCCTGACCTGAATGGTTAAACCAATCCTCCACTTCTTTGTTACTTGTTGATGGTCTTAGGCTTTGTCTTATTGCTTGGAAGGTGGCTTCATCAGGTAGTGTCTCCTTGTATTTTTCAGCTTTCTCAAAGCATCTTCGAAGGCATTCCATTGGATTGCTGGATATTTTCATTGCCTCATCATCACTACTATCCTCTGAAACAAATCCACTCCTCTCCTCTTGGACTCTGGAAATAATAGCCAGGGAGAAATCCTCCCTTAAATAAAAGACACTTTGCACATCATGTAAGAAGATATAGGTCCTGTCTCCAATCGTGAAGTCAGGCACAGCAGGCAACATCATCTGAGCATGCTTCTCAGTGAAGTTATTGACATCCAATGGAAGTTTGATTTCTGTGGTTTTCACAAAGAGCATCTTACTTCTTTGTACTTCAATTGCCTCAACCTCAAGGTCGACTGTGTCTTCAACCTCCTCGACTTCTTGTATATGAGTTGTCTCCTCGCATTCTTCATCTGGTGCTGCATCCTGCTCCTCTAACACCTCATCAGGATTCTGCATGAGGAATCCAAACAGGCTGTTCAGGTAAATCATAAAGCCAAAGGCTTCCTGAATGAGTTTGCATTCTTTTTTATGGAAAGGGCAGGCTGAATGTCGGCAAGAAGGTGGTAATTCCCTATACTTCTTCAGTCCCTGTCCCTTTCCACCACAGTCATTTAAATGCACAAGAGTCATAGAAGGCAGAACAACCCTCCCTATCTGCACCATCACTTCAAACTTATCTCTGTAGGACTGCAAGAAATTACTATGCTAAGCTAACAGGTCTTCAATGTCAAACTTTGGATTAAACATAGAATGAACTAGATCAAACTTGTCCCCAGCACCACAATCAAACAGCCTCTCATCAGTTGCAGCTGGGTCTTCCAGAGAAGACACATCCTCTTTGGCTTTACATTTAGTTGCACAGGGACTACTTTCTAGCACATCTGCATCATCTGAGAAGTCTATATTCCTCTTTCTTGTATTTTTCTTCACAAGTACTGTACAGGGCACCACAGCCTTGTAGGGTGAGGGATCCTCTTGCCCTGGTGACCTCTCTGATTGATCTTCACCAATTGACTTTTCTTCATATATGTCCTGACAAAAGTCAACAGTTCTTTTGGCAGAAACATTAAGCAACTGAGCCTGCAAAGGTTGAAATCCTGGCACAAGCTCTGTGTCTGGTTTCAGCCTCTTCTGCCTACTGGACCTTAATCCTATTCATCAGGAAACATGACAAGTCTCTCTCTCTCTCTCTCTCTCTCTCTCTCTCTCTCTCTCTCTCCAGATATATATATATATATATGTCTCTCACCAAAGCACAAACAAAAACACACATAGTCTCTCTCTCTCTCTCTCTCTCTCTCTCTCTCTCTCTCTCTCTCTCTCTCTCTCTCTCTCTCTCTCTCTCTCTCTCTCTCTCTCTCTCTCTCTCTCTCTCTCTCTCTCTGTCTCTCTCTCTCTCTTTGTATGTGTCTATTTGTACTAAAGGCGCGCAAGGACGAAAACGTGCTTTTTACAACTCTCTACGCGCGCCTTAAGTACAATTGAGGGAAAGGCGCGTAAGGATGTAAACGTGCTTTTTGAGAGAGTCATAACTATACTATAGGCGCGCGGAGAGAGCTGCAGCCAGTGTTTGGTTGGCTCTGCGCGCCGTTAGTAACGGGGACAGAGAGAGGAGGGAGAGAGAGAATGTGTATATCTCTGTGTGTGTGTCTGTGTGTATGTGTGTATGTGTGTGTGTGTCTCTGTCTATGGAAGTATGTGTTGAGGTGTGTGTGTGTGTGTGTGTTGAACAACAGTCTGGGTTTTTCTTTGTTTACACACACACACGCACGCACGCACGCACACACACACACACAATTTGTACCAACTGTTGGAAATGTAGAGAGAAAGAGTAAGAGATCACCTTTTGTTGGTGGGGTTTGCAGAAACTCCAAGGGAGGTGACTCCTCCATTGCTTTTTGTGTGTCAAATTGACTCTGTCTCTCTCCCTCCCTCTCTCTCTCTCTGAGAGTAAGGGGTCCCTCTCTCTATCTCTCTCTCAATCTGTGTCTCTCCCTCTCTCTATCTCTCTCACAATCTGTTCTCTCTTTCTCTCTCTCTGTCTCTCTATCACTCTCTCTCTTTATCACTTTCTCTCTTTCTATGGCTCTCTCTCTCTCTCTCTCTCTCTCTCTCTCTCTCTCTCTCTCTCTCTATTGTTCTCTCTCTTTCTCTCTCTCAAAATCACACTTATAACGGATACACACAGCGGCGCCCCACGTGTTACTATAAATTAGAGTATAATTGCATGTTGTCACACGTGCGGTCATTATTGAGACCGTATACTTTTGTACGTCATATATAGAGGTCAAGAGAGAGAAAAACCACACCTCGTGAAAGAGAGTGAGTGAAAGAGAGAGAGAGAGAGAGAGAGAGAGAGAGAGTGCAAGAGCCGTCGTCTGCGTCTCCGACAGCAAGCCGAATCATCGACATAACGAAGGTCTGCCTTTGCCTCTATCTCTCTCTCTCTGTTTCTGTCACAGTACCAAGCTCAGTCTTAACAAACAACACACACAAACAGTCACAAACACAACACACACACACACACACTCACAAACACAGACACACATATAAAACATACACACACACACACACAGAGACACAAATATAACATACACACACACACACACACACACACACACATAGAGAGACACACACACACAAATCACAAACACACACACACACACACAAATATAACTTACACACACACACAAATACAGACACACACACACACATAGCCTCTCTCTCTCTCTCTCTCTCTCTCTCTCTCTCTCTCTCTCTCTCTCTCTCTCTCTCTCTCTCTCTCTCTATACCAAAGGCGCGCGTAGAGAGGCATAACCGGTGTGCATGTCTCTATGCGCGCCGTTAGTACTGTGCATTGACCAATGTATGTCTGAGTGTCATAGAGAGAGGATGTAAGGCGGGGAGAAGAGAGAGAGAGAGAGAGTGAGTATTTCTTTTACCTTATACTAACGGCGCGCGGAGGTGTTTGTTGAGGTCAAAACGTGCTCCACGCGCGCCTTTAGTAATGGGCTCTCTCACTCTCTCTCTCTCTCTATTTAAATATGCTAAGCTATAGAAAGGAGAGAGAGAGAGAGAGAGACTCTTCTTTTTGTGTACAGTGAAATGGCTAGAACAAAAGCCACTGCAAGGAAGGCAGGCAAGGGACCAGGATTAGCATCTAAAGCAAGTAGCAGATCTGCAACCCCAAAGAAAAGACCTGGAAAACCCAATAAAATTCTGAAAGGGCCAAGGGTGAAGAAGTTACAAACCTGCATGGGACTTTTCAGAGAAATCAGAAAGGCACAGAAATGTGTAGATTTATGCATACCAAAGCTGCCCTTTCAGAGGATGGTGAGGTCCATATGTGAAGAAGCTACCTGGGGCACCAAAAGGTGGAAGGTGGTGGCATTAATGGCTCTACAAGAAGAGGCAGAGGACTTCCTACTGGAGTACTTCAGTGACATGACCATTGTTGCAGCCCATGCCCACAGGGTTACTATAATGGACAAAGATAGTGAGACACTGAAAAGAATAAGGTGGAGGTATGACAAACTACTGGTCCCCAATGTCTGCAAGGATAAGAAAATGAGGGAAATTTTTTTATACCCCCCGGAGCTAGTGCCACAACTCACAGTTGCAGATGTCACACATGATGTGAATACAAGGGCAAGGGCAGAGACTATTGCTCGCCAAACAGAGGACATGAGGGAAGCAGAGCTTAAGGAGAAAGCAAAAGTAGCAGTGGAGTCCCAGAGGCAAACAGAATGCAATGTGACCCTGTCCATAGAGGCAAGCAATCAAGAAACTCTACTTTCAATGAAGGATGGTTTGCTTGCAGAGATACCATTTGTAGACGGAGCCAGAAAGCTAGCTCTGGAAAAAGTGGACATTAATTTATTGCAGAATCCAGATGATCAGATTTCAGACACAATTATCTATGCTTGTCTTAAGTAAGTGTTACTATCTTGCTAGCTTTGAAAACTCAGATAATAGGTTTGCTAACTCAGGTAGAGTCTCTGCAGCCTGATCAAAAGTCAACTCCCACTGCACACCCACACAGAGGTGTTTCTTCTTGATCCACAAATGTCAGTGATAATTAGACAAAAGAACAGTCCATCTGAAACCTTTGAGAGTTGGTTTCTCCACTGTGCTATGCTGGAAGTTACTGTCATCATCTTTCCATATGAGAACAACCATCACTGGAGTCTCATATGCCTTGATGTTGACCAACCAGCAGTGTGGGTGTTCAATTCAATAAAAGGAACCCACCCTGAAATTAGGCTGTAAGTGTTTTGTATCAGAAAGTGTTTTTATAGATATCCATGTAAATTTGAAGCCTCATGCTAACATCTTGACATTGCTTTGTGCAGTTGTATAAAGAGGTTGTTGCTTGCCTATGGTAAGCTATGTGGAAGGTATGAACTATACAAGGCCCCAATCAAAGATGTACCTGTCCCAAATCAAACCGATGGAAATTATTGCGGCTGGAGATGTCTTCTCCATGCAGAATATGTCCTGCAAAGCTACTTGCATTAAAACCTTTCATGACTAAGGTACCCATTTGGCAATGCATTCAGTTAGTTTTGGTTTAGTCTATAAAAGAATTCTCACCATGTGGTCTTTCAATTTTGCAGAGTGCTTTAAAAAACTACACATATGATTATTTGCAAAGATACCGGGTAAGTTTAATACAACACCTGCTTACTATGTCTAGCCCCAGAGAGCTTGAAGATAGCGGCTTGGATGACCGCACTATTGATCTAACAATACATGACGTGCCACCACGACAAACCCCTGCATCCGATACAGTGGAATCACAACGGGCCGAGGGGGTCATATCAGTAGAAGATGAAAGAGCCAAGGATGAGGAAAGGTCAAATGAGCATATGGAAGGTGCTAGTGTACAACCAGAGGAGACAATGAAAGAGCCAAGTCAGCTAGTGGAGGAGCCAAAAGAGCCTATGGCAGAAACCCAAGATGAGGAAAGCAGGCCTATAGATGAGCAAAAGGATATGGATGAGGAAAGCAGGTCTAGGGATGAGCAAACTGATATGGATCAGGCAAGGATGTATGAGGCAAGCCGATCAACCGAGGGAGAGGAAAAGACCTTGGAGGAAACCTTGAATGAGGCAGAAAGAGCCATGGGGGAGACCCCTGATGAAGATGTGAATGATGACTATGAAGATAAAGCAGAGGAGAGCAACAACGACATGAACACTACAGAGACCCAGTATGGACCCTTGCTACCTGTAGATACGGTTGTTCCGGTAATGTCTATTCAAGTATGGCAAAATATGTTCAGCTTCTAACTACTTATATGTACTTTTCAACTTTTACAGAGGTTGATTATCTTGGACGTCAATGGATTGCTGTTGATGCGGGTGCCTCTCGGTGACACAGAACCCTTTGAGGATTTGCAAACGTTTCAGATGGGAACTTGTCGAGTCGTGGTTCGTCCAGGAACCAAGGAATTTATTCAATTTCTTCTTCCGCGCTTCAGAGTTGCCATATGGTCTTCAATACAAAGGCAAAACTTGTCTCCACTAGTTACAATAGTTTGCAGTGTATGCCACGCTCACACGTCAGATTTTGCCTTTTTGTATGATCAAAGAAAATGCGTTACCGTTGAGGGCCACTACCACCCTAAAAAACCACACTTACCTCTTTTGTACAAACTGTTCAGCCAAATCGGTGTACCCTTTGATGCAACTAATACACTACTGATTGATGATACTCCTGAAAAGGGAGAACTAAATCCGTCGGGAACAACTATCTCACCACCTTCTTTCGAGGGGCATTCCTTCGATTTTTACCTTGAAGACATTCTGATTCCATACTTACAGAAATTGTATCTCAGTCCATTGTTCACGGACGAGTTTGTACTTTCTAATGAATTAAGATGACTCTTCTATCATGTCTTTGTCTTGTCTAACATTGAGAGAGAGAGAGAGAGAGAGAGAGAGAGAGAGAGAGAGAGAGAGAGAGAGAGATTTGACATGGTAAAGAAATGTATTTCAAGCACACTTTTTCACAGGGCACAATTGAAAAATGATCTCAATAAACTTCATGTATTGAAAGTCATTTGTATACACTTGGGTTCACAAGAATATCTGTTACATTGACACTACTTCAACCCGACCATCCAACTCTTTGCACAAAATATCTTTTTCCCTTCGCCGCATCACCTTACGGCCAGCTAGGAAAAAGGAAAAATCTGATAGGTCCTTGTCCATTGACTCTTCAATTATGTCATGCCGCAAATGCTGAAGACTGCATAGCTCCCTTATTGTAACCACCAACAGTAGGCCATGCTCTTTATCAATCACTTCCACATCCACAGCAGTATTATCTTCCAAACCTGCAGAAACCTGGTCCATAGGAATGTACTTACCATTGAGCATTTGTGATCGCATATACCAAAACGAGAGTAACAGTGATTGGCTTGCAATCATGTACTTGACAACTAGAGTATCAAGCGCGACCTCGCACCGTAAACCAATCTCTTCCTTTGCATACCATCCTCTGTCAAGAAGTTTGTCACAGGATGACTGCTGAAATGACTTGCACATGAACATAGTTTTCGAAACACGGATGTTGTAGCTATGAAACAGCTCTATGAAGAGTGCAACAGGACAAAAGTTTGCAATTCTAACCAGTTTGGTGGGAATAGAGCTACGTAGAGACCTTTGTATATCTTTGTAGAGCTTACTTCGCATTGCCTCCACCATTGTTTCCTCGGGAACTGGCCAGTCCACAATGTTCCAATCGGTTGGTAGAGGCACTTTCTCCAACATGCCATTCTTATTCCCTGAGCTGAGTTGGTAGAAGTGGTCATAAAAAAATATTCCCTCATCAGCCAGTCTTTTGCTGCTCCTCCCTGAATACTGTAGAGAACCAATGTGGGCATGAACAACATGGAAGAGGCCTATTATGCACTCCACAGGCTCCCATTGCTCATAAGAAGAGGGATAAACATCTGCAATATATATAAGAAGAGTTAAACTAAGAGTATCAATAAGTACAAATGACAAATCTAATGTAATTGAGCTGTGAAGAATGGAGACATTGCTCATAACAAGCGGGAGAAACATTGCAAAATATATAAGAAAAGTTATAATGAGAGTATCAGTAAGTTCACATGTCAAGAGTACTTACAATTGCAACGTGGTTGATGTATATCTGATACATTTCCACCGTTTGCTATCACCTCTGGATGGGTAAACACATGATGAACAAGAACTTCCTTTACAGATCTTTTGCCGATTTCAACTTTGAAATCCAACACTCTGGCCTTCCATGCTGAGCGGTAAACGTTGATACCACTAGACCTCTTGGGTCTTCTTGGTTGCATGAGGACCCATGAACCTTTGTTTATCCTTTGTCCAACCCATTGGTTCTCTGCACTTATTGAAGTTGATATTGTAATTGAGGATATGCTACTACTTGGCCTTCTAGGCAAAGTGAAGTTGTTGGTTGTTGGTGTGAGAGACAATAAACACCTGGAGCCTCTTGGGCGAGAAGACGTGGAAGCCATAGCTCTCAGAGAAAAGCTTTAGTGGAGGGAGATTCTCCAACCAATGGCATCCAAACCCCACTTCTCAAAATCATTCTAAGATACAATGGCCCCATGTGACTCGGCTACCAAACGCCTCTCTTCTAGAGTTTCGCATTCATGGCAGGTCTTGCACCAATAATGCACATCCTTCACTACTCAACGCCACAAAAAACCCATGCTCAACACTCGAAATAGTACTTGATCTTTTCCCTGGTGTCCGCTCTCCTCATGACATTGCTCTAGCACCAAGTTAATATCTTCTTTATAGAGCACTCTCCTTAGCAACCCCATCTCTGCCAAAAGCCATTATGTCTTCACCTACTAATGTAAATTTGCAAGCTTTTTGAACTATCCTCCTCTGCTGCAGTTTGGACAAACCTTGAGGACACTACCTTGTACTCAAAAAATATTCCATCCCTCAATGACTCCCTACTTGTGTACGTGGTCGGGGCCACATATATGCTTGCAACATGTACCCGCAACCTTGTTGCTTGCTAGCTGGTCTGCCTCTTGGTTCTGCTCTCTCTTCCCATGCTTAAATTGGATCTCTCTAAAGAACTTCAGCAGTTTTTTGATGGCAAAGAACCAATGCTTTAAGGAATCATGCTTTACCTGCCATTGGCCTAACAATTTCTTGATGAGCAATAAAGCTTTCCTTGTCAACACAAATATGCAATCTTTACTTGTTATACACAACAAGGCTCAATAGCTTGGATGGTAGAGTGTTGCCTCATGGGGTGGGTTCAACCCTCCTTCATGCAAGGGTTTAGAGGGCCTTCCTACGCACGCAACCAACAGAGTCTCGGTGCCTCTATGGCCAATCGAGTTTGCCTTGGTCTCCCGCCTTAATTGTGTGTTGTGGAGGGCGTAGGTGGGTAGCGTCAATCGATGTTCGTTGATTGTCTCCTCGTACTGCGCACAGAACTCCGTGCATGTCTTCTTTTTGCTACATTGCGGGGGCGCCTGCAGATCATGGGAGAGAGGATGCGCGTTGCATACACATGCAGCCCGCTTTTCCCCTTTCCCAAGAATAATTGGGATACCAGTGAAAGGACGAGAGTAATGCTGTGTTGGTCTCCACCCAACCATGCTATCTTATAGCCTCCCCCTAGCGTACACATTGTCCGGCCATGCGGGTGGCCTTGCCCGTAGGATCCGTGTCCTTACATCGAACAACCCAAAACATCAGCACCCAAGCCCGACAAAACCAAACCTTTGTACATGAGTTTTTACATGGTCACTTCCAAAACTCGAAGCACTATGTACACATATATACATGAGGCTAGTTAGCAAACTTTTCGGCATGATTTAATGACTTTATGCTCATCCAAAAAATGCTTGACAATGTGTCATGTCCATATCTACAACTTTACAAAAAAATGGGATGCCCAAAATGCACGCAACAATGTCTGCACCTCGTAGAGTCTGTGTAATACACCATAGTGGGTGTAGCTATGCTAAAGCCTTATGGCACAAGCTCTGCAATACATATAAGAAGCTCTCAAACTATGTGTGAAAGAAGGTGCCCTTGCCCGTGGGATCCGTGTCTTTACATTGAACAACCCAAAACATCAGCACCCAAGCCCAACAAAACCAAACCTTTGTACATGATTTTTTACATGGTCACTTCCAAGACTCAAAGCACTATGTACACATATATACATGAGGCTAGTTGGCAAGTTGTTTGGCATGATTTAATGATTTTATGCTCATCCAAAAAATGATTGACAATGTTCATGTCCATATGTACAAATTTACAAGAAAATGGGATGCCAAAATGCAAGCAACAATGTCTACACCTCATAGAGTCTGTGTAATACACCATAGTGGGTGTAGCTATGCTAAAGCCTTAGGGCACAAGCTCTGCAATACATATAAGAAGCTCTCAAACTATGTGTGAAAGAAGGTGACATAGTTTCTAAGCACTTGAATGTGCCAATGTACTTTTTTGCCAATTGACATCACAGAGACTCAATTTTGACAATGAATTCTCATCTATCTTCTTATTGTGCTCTCTATCCTCTTCATGGGACATATTTTTCATGATGATTAACAACTCAGCACTTGAGGGAAATTAGCTTATGATGTCATAGTTTCTAGTCTACATAGTAAAGAGATACATAGGAAGTCTATGGAGCCTGAAAAGCAAGATGATACGTATAATGTTAGTGGAAAAGTTCAGAGAGGTTGCACTCGTAACCATGCGAAAACCAAAGATCGTGAGAATTCTCATAGTAAATCTAAAAGTTCATTGTGCAATGTTGAGTGCTTTCATTGCCACAAGAAAGAACATTTAAAGAAAGATTGTTGTGCATGGCAAAGACAAGAAAAAGTCTCAAGACAACAAGAGAAAACTCAGATTGAGGAGCTCAATGTGCTAGAGTCTCCTAAGATTGTAGATGTACCTAAGGTCCAAAATTTCTTAGACGTTCTAGTCTTTACAACAGATCTTAGCCACATTCTCTTATTGCACAAGATGCTAGCTTTGATTTGACCAGCGGTTCATAGATTCTGGAGCCAGTTTCCATGTGACACCTCATAGAGAATGGCTCTCTACGTATGCACATACTTGTGGTAAAGTGAAGCTCGGTGATTCCTATGAGCTTGAGATACATTGCGCTGGAGACATCAAGCTAGTTTTGCATAATGGCATGGAACTTATAGTCAAGAATGTTAGACATGTCCCAAGTTAGCAATGCTTGTGGTCCTATGTCAACCAAGTTTTTAGAGGGAGCTAGCTATTTTGTGACTTCCATAGACAATTCCATTAGGAAGGTGTGGGTTTATGTTATAAGGATCACATCTTCTCTACTTTCCAGAGATTCTTAGCATTGGTAGAAAATTCATCTGGCAAGAAGATCAAAAGCTTGCGTACCGATAATGCTAGAGAGTATATCTCCAGGGAGTTTGAGAATTTTTGTAGCAAGAGAGAGGTATTAAGAGGCAGCTTTTTGCTCCTTAAATACCCAATCAAAATGGAGTTGCAGAAAGGATGAATCGAACAATTTAAGAGCAAGTCACAACCATCCTATATTGGAAAATCTAACGCAACCTTTTTGGGTAGAGCTAGTACTTTTTACAATGATACATATCAATAATAGGTCACCTAATACACCACTGAATTATCAAATTCCAAAGGAGATGTGGTCCTAAAAGAAGCCATGTTATGATTATTTGTGTGTCTTTAGATGTGAGGTATATGCACATGTGTCCAAAGAATTTTGAAGAAAGCTAGACCCAAAGTAACACAAGTGCATTTTCTTTGGTTAAGGTGTAGATGGAGAGATGGGCTATCATCTCTAGCATTTGGAATCTCTTAAAGTAATTCACAATTCACATGTAATCTTCAACGAGTTGAACATGCACAAGAAACTTATCAAAGGGGTTGAGCAAAGAAAAATCACATTCGAGGACATTGCCTCAAAATCTGTGAAAACTTAAAAGGCTAGTGATGCACCTTCCACTAGTAGTGCTCCAATTGGCAAAGTAGAGAGCATCACTCAGGCTTTGAGATGCTCTAGTAGATCCTTGCATCAACCTGAGTAGTTTCATCCAGGGTTGAACTATGTCATGCTAACAGATTGCGATTAGTCATCTTGTTACAAAGAAGCCATCCACATGGATGACAAGGCCAAGTAAGAGCAGGCCATGCAATCAAAGTACAACTTGATTGTCAACAATGAGACATGGGACTTGGTTGAATCACTAGAAGGCAAGAAGGCTTTACCTTGCAAATGGGAAGTTTACATATGATGATGCAAAGCCTAAGTACAAGGCTAGATTGGTTGCTAGGGGATCAAAGCAACATGAGGGAGTTGATTTTGACAAAAACCTTCTCACCCGTGGTCAAGATAACTACTTTGCATACAGTGCTTGGACTAGTAGCCATTTAGAACATGGAGCTTGTCCAAATGGATATGAAGATAGTCTTTTTTCATGAGGATCTTGAGGAAAATGTTTACATGAAGCGACTTGAAGAATGAGCTTCTATAACTCAAGAAAGCGCTTTCTGGCTTAAAGCATCATTCAAATCAGTGGTATCAAAATTTTGACACTTTTATGCATTCCCAGGGATTTAGAAGGAGTAAAGAGGATCATTGCTTGTATACACAAAAACTCAATGATGGTTCATTGGCCATTCTCATCTTATATGTGGATGGCATGCTCATTATTGAGCAACAACTTCCCTATGAAGGATTTGGACAAAGAAAATCATTTTCTTGGTAAGCTAATGAAGAGAGATAGGAAAAAGGGTATTCTTAAGTTCTCTTAGGAATCTTATATCTAAAAGTTCTTGCAGAGTTTCAATATGCAGGGAGGGGAAGGTAGTGAGTACCCCACTAATGAGCCCGCTTGTGGTTAGCCGAGACGTGGTTGCATCGTCTCCATCTGATCCGGAGTTCGAGCTTTGCTGGTGCAACATCTCTAAAATCTTCCTTGTCAGTACTATAACTGGTACCCTTTTTTGGCCTGCTAAAGGCCTTAGTGCACTATGGGTGAAGGTCGTCCAATTCTCAGCTTTCAACACGTGTATGGTTTGGGGTAGTATTTTAGTTTCCTCCTTTTCCTTATCATTAAGGAATTTCTCGTAACCAGAAGATGATTGAATGTATGCTCAACGCTCGCTTCCCACTTTCGTCCACCTGTGTGCTAGTATTGTAGATGCTTATTCCCTATGTGATGTTGCTGCACACAAGCATTGGCTTCACCATACCACCATCCACATTCAATGCGATTTTAGTTCCCCATGTGTGCTTATTCCCATGGATGATGGGGACATGTGGTGGCTTGCCTCAGGACTAAGTGGAACGGGCATGGGAGGGTGGGATCTACAGCGGGGACATTGTGGGCCGTAGATCCTAGTGGCAGTGCCGAAAGTAAATTAGGATACCCTAGATTACTTTTTATAATAAAAGTGATCTACCGTACCGTAATTTACTTTCGGCGCCCGCCCCTAATTTACATGTTTTAAGTAAATTAGGGCCACCACGTTTTACAACGCACGCATGGCGTAGTGGTTAGGGTAGGCGTCTCTCATGCGTGAGGTCACCGGTTCAAACCCGACGCCCCAAAATGGGGGTACCCTAGATTACTTTCGAAATAATGGTACCGTAGATTACTTTTTATCTTAGATTACAAAAGTAATCTAGGGTACCTACATTTGGGATCTACGGCTCACAATGCCCCCGTCGTAGATCCCACCCCCCCATGCCTGTGCCACTTAGTCGTGAGGGATGGCTTACACTTACCTTTTCAATGATTAACCAGTAGGGATCTTCTCCAAGATTGGATGAGGATCTTTTGTCTCTTTTCTTCCTCCTCAACTTGACACTGATATTGTGCCGCACTGCCCTTGTTTCCGTTTTTTGCCTCGTCCTGAACAGCAAGAGAACTCCGCTAATAATTCCATAGATGGAAGAATTTCTCGACTTTGACAAGATGGAAACCATCTCATGAATGAACGCAAGCTTGTTGCACTGCAAAATTTCCAGACAGTCTACTGGTTGGGTAAGTGAACCTGAGGTCGTCTCAGAGAGGAGGAGGAGCGATGGTTATGATGTGGAGACTCTAACTAGAATAAAGAGGGAGAATGTTGGTGGAAAAGGGGTAGGAGAAGAGCAAGCCACCATGTCTTAGATCTATATAACATAAGGAAGCTCATGAGAGAATTCTAGCTAAGAAGGGATTACAGTATGCACCGAAGCAAAACTGAAGGTGAGATGGAGAGCCTTTGCAGCTCCTTGGAGAATCGATACATTCATCCAATTTTTTCTCTCTACAGACATTAGAGGACTTGAAAGAAAGAGAGGCCATAGGAGGCTTCAAGATGAGGACAATATAGGGTCCATGGATATGGTGTCTGCTTTGCAACCGACTAGCTATGTCAAATCTTGGAAGCATCAACTGCTTGTCTCTGTCTATCCTTTTGAGGATGGACAAGATGAAGAGTCAGAAGCACAGAGATTTGGTTGTGGCATATTGTGGCCATCATGTCAACAAGGATGACTCTTCCATGCCTTCTTATGTAGGTCCTGGGTGCTTTTCAGTGGTATCAAAACGCAGGATAGGGTGACGATATTGGTTTCACGACATAGAAAGGATGGGACAAGTAAAATTTGGAGGGTTCTTTTATCTCATTTGACTCTGATTCTGAAACTGTCCCTTTGATGCTAAGCCTAAATCCTTTCATGACTATAAAATAGATGATGTTGCAGGCTCTTGAGTGGAGCTTGATAGGAACCCCCATAGAGGGCTCGAGCACAAGAAGGCTAGCAGGTTTAACGAGCTTGAAAGGTACAAAAATGGGCATAGTCATAGGAAGAGTGATTTTGAGAATGAGGTCAAAGAGGTCAGTTTGTCTATGCAATAATCAGGTGTTAGCCGACATTGCAGCACGAGCCAGAAACATTGACCCAAAATGTTCAAGGACCTTGTAATGTAGTCCATGGTAGCCCAATCTCTATCTAATACTGTACGGAGAGGTAGAATTGCTCTAGTGTACCTGTTCCAAGGTCCAAGGGGAAGAGGGAAAACCTGTGCAGCAAGGATTTTTTACTGATGCATTGAATTGGATGTCTTTAGAAGAGCTCCGGCCTTGCGAGACATGCAAGGAATGCTCCTCTTTCGATGAAGGGAAAAACAATGGGATTGAGAGTATGAAGCTTCTTCTCAAGCACATATCTCTGCCGCCCTCATCTCGGGATAGAGTCTTCATCGTAGATGAGTGCCATGCTCTGACTATGGATGCAGGGAATGCCTTCTTGAAGAGCTTAAAAGAGCCCCCTAGCTATGTGGCTTTCGTACTCATCACAATAGATGCCGAGCAGTTGCCTTGCATGGCTCCTTCTCGGTGTTAGCAGTACCTGTTCTCAAAGATCAAAGAGTCTGACATAGTTTCAAGGCTTCAGAAGATTGCTTTTTTGGAAAGGATTGACATAGAGCTTGTTGCATTGAAACTTATTGCTACTAGCAGATCAGATGGCTCTTTGCGAGATGTTGAGATGACACTAGATCAGATCATTCTTCTCAACAAGAGAGCTAATTTCTCAGTTGTGTAGGAGCTGGTTGGGATGATACCTGAGAAGAAGCTTATAGACTTTCTCAAGGTGGTGTTTTCACCAGATAAATCCAACACTATGAAGGCAATTAGAGACTTCATGGAATCTGGAGCATTTGCCTTAGCTCAGACACCGGATTAAATCAATCTTCTCAACAAGAGAGCTACTCTCTCAGTTGTGCAAGAGCTGGTTGGGATGATACTTGAGAAGAAGCTCATAGACTTTCTCAAGGTGGTGTTTTCACTAGATACATCCAACATTGTGAAGGCAATTAGAGACTTCATGGAATCTGGAGCATTTGCCTTAGCGCTAATCTCTCAACTAGCCACTTTGATAATCGACATCCTTGTGGGCAATAATCGATCCAAATATTACAGACTTAAGCATGTTAGAAAGTAGATCTAACAATAATCGATCCAAAGATTACAGACTTAAGCATGTTAGAAAGTAGATCCAAAGATTATAAAGTTAAGCATGTTAGAAAGTAGATCCAACTACAAAGAAACAATTGATATTCAAAGACATGAAGCGATCTCTACCTTCAACACAAAAATAATAGCAACAACCATCAGCCTACCCACAATGCACCCTCTCACCATAGAGACATTAAACTGAAATCCATCCACCTCATAGCCCTCCTTTCTTCAAACACTATCTAATGTTTTTTTCCTTTCAACAGAAAATTCTCCTTCAATGATCATACGTGATTTCAATGTAGACACCAATTTAAGGAGCCCAAACTACACGAACTATGATCATCATTTACCTCCCACAACCACAAGGACTAACTGCATATTTTGGTTTGACCATTCTATCTTATACCTTCTCTTCCCATATGTCTGACCATTCATTCTCCCCACTTTCTAGAACATACCTTCTTAGCAGGCCACTTTCTAGAACATACCTTCTTAGTAGGCCACTGTGATTTTTCACCTTGCTTTACACAGAGTTGCGAACTTTGTTTCGTTCTTCGTCGTCGCGTTCGCGCTCAGATTTTTTGCGGCACAGAGGTGTCGTGCAGATCTTCCACCACGATCGAAATGATGCAATAAATGGGCAGGAATTTGCCTTTCATCTAAATTGGCTCCTGTACCCTACTAAAAATGTTCAGCTGAACGAGTGAGGACTCGCGGGGAGAGAGAGAGAGAGAGAGAGATCCATGCAAACGAGCTTATGGAAGTGGCTGCAAAATGCAGTGGCTAAGCGTACAGAAGCCTTGCAGTATCGAACATACATCGACTCCCTGCTTGGGAGCGTGAGGTTCTCTTCTGACTCCCTCTCTTCTCTTTTTCTTCTCACCGAATCACTGCACGCAGGAATAATGGAAATGAAATCAATATGCACTGTACGCGCGCACTGAGAGAGAGAGAGAGAGAGAGAGAGAGAGAGAGAGAGAGGGATTTGTGAACGTTTCATTTAATATTACTATTTGTACAGAGACCATCACCAAGTGAGTGGGCAAGAGTCACTGATACGGAGCAGAGTTCATGAGCTCTTCAATGAGGGAATACAAAAGCACGCACATCTTATCGAGGATACACGAGCACGAGCCCACCTGCAAGTAAGTGAGAAACTCATTTGAATGTTTGCTTTTAGCAGCATGGCTGCTGTTGCTCATCAAGATTTTGCAAACTGCTTGTGGCTTGATCATGTTGTATTGCTGAAATTGTTCACGCTGATGGGGCGTCTTTGTTATCGTGGGGGGAACAAAGTAGCATTCTTGAGAGGACAAGGCATGCTCCTTATCCTCTATTATCTTATTGGGCTTCTTAACAGCAGTATGATATGTGGTTTGCTGCCAACAAGTTTATGACCACCTGATTTAAGTCATACTTTTGAACGAATATCCAGTGACGACCTTTCCACAGACATAAAGTCTTACTTTTGAAATAATTAAAAGCATGAGTAGGTCAGTTATCTCAAGGACGCCCATCAATATACCAACTTTAACTCTACTTTATATAGTTTTGATCATAGTGGTCTCGTACGGTCCCGTACGTTTTGTACACGTTCGATGATGTGCGGTACTAAACGAACTAAAAAATATTAAGATGTACGATGACGTTACGTACGTTCAAAATAAAAAAACAAAGAATTCTTACGTCTAAGGCTCAGGCCCTTGGGTTTAAACTTTACACTTAAAGAAACTTGACGTTATGAGATCTTCAATGGGAGCTTGAGAGGGAGAGACCCAATGGAGAGAAGATGGAGAGGCAAGACTCTAGTCTCTAGAGCTTGTCACTTGAGAGCTAGAACATGGGAGCATTGAGCATTGAGAGCTTGGAAGTGTTGGAGAACAAGATGGAGAGGCATTGCTTAAATAGGAAGAGGCTAGAGCATGAGAGAGAGAGTTGGGCTGCTCAATGTAATCCATTCACAATTGTGAATTTTGCTTTTATTATTTATTTATTTTTTATAAAACATACAAAACGTACGAAACGTACGGGACGGTACGTGACCCGCAGTATGGAACGAGACATTCCGTACGTCGTACGAAAACTACCCTGGTTTTGATGCTTCTACTTTATGCATCTTGTAGGTGGCTTGCTTGGTAGAGGGATCCTACAAGACTCTTCTCCCATGGTTTCGCAATGATCGAGAGAAGGTGATCGAGCTTATACGCAAGCCTTTAGGGGAGAGTGCAGCAGGACTTCTAGGGGTGTCGTAGAAGATTGCCTTATTTCTAAGCTTCGATAAGTTCTCCTTGATGTCAAGAAGCTTGAAATACATGGATGCAGATTTTGGAAAGGCCTTTTCCGTAGACCATCAGGTCATGCCAAGGTATTCTTTGTGAAGGTGATTGAAGTGTTTAGTTCTTTTGAGGTTCTTCGTGGGTGGTATTGCTAGGAGGTTATCTATTTGTGTAAGCATCCAATCATGTAGTGTGGACATGTCAGTATGGCAAGAAAAATTGGTGAGATTTTGAGGGTTTAATGACATTGAACTTTTGCTTGAAAGGATTGTTGGGTTTGCCTTAAAGGTGCTTTCACAATGTGCATGCACGCGCACACGCAAAGAGAGAGAGAGAGAGAGAGAGAGAGAGAGAGAGCCACAAAATGCAAACGCTACAGAGAAAAAACGCTAGTAGAGAGAGAGGGCCCAAACGTTGGTAATCTGCATTCAACAACTTGCCAAAAGTACAATGGGGAGGAAGGAACGACTGCTTAGATAGGACAAACTCCAATTTTCCCTACTCAGCTAGAAAACCCCACGATTCTGGAAATTGGCTAAAATGGCTAATAAATATATAAACTCACTAAAAGTGACCTGGAACACATATTTAGTGGCCTAAGTGCAGATAACTCCATAATCTGACCTTAGGAAACCCTAGGAACAGGGGTCCTACCTCATACCAACCTATCGGGTGAGCAACACCATGATGTGCACCGTCGAGAATAGGTACATCTACCTCAAGTACGGCCGGGCACATCCACAAAATAGCCCTCACTCCTTAATCTGCTCCTAGGAGATACCAGAGCTACCACCGGACAGGAAGATGAACAACACCCTCTCTCAGCTCCTAGACGTGGAAGGAGTCTAAGGGAGCTGGCATGAGAGGATGCCTGTGGAAGAGGTTTGGTGAAGATGTCAACAGGGTTATCGGAAGTCGGGATGTACTCTAGTCGGATAGAGCCATCCTGTGTCTTCTCACGAACAAAATGGTACTGAATCTCTATATGCTTGGGCCGGGCGTGAAACACCGGATTCCTCGCAATGACAATACAACTTTGGTTGTCTTGAGTACATAACGGTCGTCTGCTGCGGAAAGCCCATCTTCAAAAGTAGCCTCCGAATCCAAACTGACTCACATGAAGCACTACAAACAGCACAGCACTCTGCCTCTGTGGAAGACAAAGCAACTGTTGGCTGTTTCTTGTTGCTCCATGAAATTGCTCCTGAGCCAAAAGAAAAAGTAAAACTTGTGGTCGACCGTCGTCCGTCTGGATCACCTCCCCAATCTGAATCACTCCATCCTCGTAGAATGACGTGGGGATCCGAACCTCCAGCTGCATAGTGAATGCTAAATGACTAGGTTGCCTTCAAATACTGCAGGACCCTGATGGCCTGCTGCAGGTGTGACTTGGCGGGTTTCTGCATAAAAGAATTGAGTAGACCCATTGGGAAACTGATATCAAATTGAGTGTTGAGTACCCAAATGAGAGAACCAACCAGTTTCCGATACTCTATTGTATTTTCTAGAAGAGGAAGATCAAACTGTGACAACTTTTGATTGGGATCCATTGGAGTAGAGATGAATTTGCACTCGGTCATACCAAATGCTTCCAATAATTCGTGGATATACCGCTCCTGAGAGAGGAAGATGCCCCCCTCTGTCTGTCTAACTTCTAATTTAAGAAAATGATGAAGCAAGCCAAGATCTGTCATCTCAAACTCCTCTAACAAGGTTGCCATAATACTGCGGATGTGCTCAACATGGCTACCTGTAATCACAAGATCATCGATGTAGAGGATAACAAGTGTCACTAACCCTCCCTCACGGAAAATGTACAAATCTGGATCAACAAAAGATCTCTGGAAGGATGTCGTAGGAAAAAAGAATCAATCTTCCGGTACCACGCTCTAGGCAATTGCTTGAGGCCATAAAGAGTCTTAAGCAACCTACAAACCATGTCTAAAAACTCTGGATCGTCGAACCCTGGAGGTTGCTCCACATAAACCTCCTCCTCTAGATCGCCATTAAGGAATGCCAAAACCACATCCATCTGAAAAACCGGCCACCCGTGAAGGGCAGCAAGGGCAAAATCAATCCGAATAGTCGCCATACATACGGTCGGTATGATGGTCTCCTCGTAGTCTACACTGGGTTTCTGGGAAAAGCCTTTGGCAACAAGTCCGCCTTGTGCTTGTCCAGAGAACCATCAACTTTATACTTGGTTTTGTAGACCCACTTGACCTTGATCACTTTCAAGTTTCCTCTTAGGAGGCCTAGGAACCAACACCCACGTGTTGTTCTTCTTGATGGAGTCAATCTCTTTCTGCATGGCCAACTTCCACTGAGGTAGTGAAAGTGCCTCCTTAACTGTAAGAGGAACTCTGTCCTGGATCACTGAAGACATTAATGCATAGTTCTCCGTAATGGGGCATCCACCTCGGTAAGTCGAAGTCAATGTGAGCGTCGTGAGGTATCGAAATCTCGCCAATCGGGTGGAAAATCTGAGATTGCAAGGTCTCCAATAACCACTTCGGTAACTTGTCGGGCTTGCTCCCCTCGGGGGGAACAACTGGCAAATCTGTCTCTACATGGGCACTGTGATGAGATCCACTGTCAAATGCATCTACGGGTAAGGGTGCATCCTCCTCCGTGGCCTATGGGACAGGGGTAGAAGAAGAGGGCTCATCATAGGGCAAGTCAAAATATGCGTCTCCAAGAATCAGAAGATCAGGAGTCGTCGTGGAAGGCTTGGGAGCGGGAACCCCCTCTGAAGGTAAGGTCTCATTGAAGACTACATCATGGCTAAGAACAATCTCCTTCTTCTTTGGATCATAAAGTCTATATCCCACTGAAAGAGAGTTGTAGCCGACAAAGATCATGCTGTGGGTCTTGGGGTCAAACTTCCCCCTTTGCTCCTTTGGTACGTGGACATAGGCCCATCTTACTGTCATACTTACTGAATGTCAACTTCTCTGTGACGGGGTTGTTGGAGTCCGAATCTTTGCTTGTGCTACTCGATGAACTACCAACATCTTTAACCGGCTCGAGCTTCGAGGTAAGTACCTGGAGGACCAACTCTTGCATGTGTTCGTCTCTCTGCGTCTCACGCTCTAACTCCAAGGCTGTTCGTCTTTCTTCGGCCGCCAAGCACGCTTGCTCATGCTCACGCTCCAAGAAGGGTAACTTGCGTGAAGGCTATTGACGTGGCAGATGTATGGACGCCCGCGTTTTATGCCTTTGACGTGGTAGGCCGTACAAGCTTTCGTGTTTTACGGCTCCATTGCTTAACCAAAGATTTTTTCGTTGAGAATAATGAAGAAACTTGGACTTATAAACTCAATAATTGGTTCTTGTTCTTGGTTTACAGTTTTTTTGCTTAGTATACCCAAATACTTTTATTTTTATTATCGGTCAAAACCCTTTGCAAGGTGCATCCGTGTACAAGATGTCAAGCCTAGTCTTAGATAACTCTGTCCAAAGAAGCCAATTAGAGCTAACTAGGTCTAGATGCAGCTCAATCAAAGGTTCTTTTCCTTGATCTGGGGTCATATTGCTTTTTGAACCCAAGTACAATGAGCAGTCATCTTCTAATCACTTGATGGACGGATGATGCACTTGTGCGCACAAACTGCAACTAAAAAACTACAAGGAAACAAAATAAATCACACTATTAGCTGAGAGAAGTTACAATTGTTCTTGTGGGATGACCTAATTGCCCCCTCTAATGCTGGCACTCTGCCTTACTTTTTAGGCATTTGGCCTTCAAAAGAAACTCAAAAATCACTTAGCTATTTTATTGTGTGTGTGAGCACGAACATCATGTGTTTCAATTTTTGTGGCCCAAAAAGCAGCTTAGCATCAAAGAGCTGTCACATGGCTGTTTGTACAGGGTGCAATCCGGGATTTGTACCCTATGTCATGGGCAGTTCAGCGCTGCAGCTGGGTCCAGGTGGTTGGGTCTTTGTGGGGACAACCAAGGTTTTGTGTGTGTGTGTGTGTGTGTGTGTGTGTGTGTGTGTGTGTGTGTGTGTGTGTGTGTGTGTGTGTGTGTGTGTGTGTGTGTGTGTGTGTGTGTGTGTGTGTGTGTGTGTGTGAGCAGTCTTGTCACATACCCCCCATTTAAAGGAGTAATTGTCCTCAATGACACTTGTGTACACAACAATTTAAACACCATTGTTAACAGTGATTGCCCATGTAGATATCCAAACAAAGTCGATCATTAGACACACAACTATTATTGCAATCATTCATCTCTGGTACACCACAAGAAGTAAACCACATCAAATCTAGCACAAAAAATAGAACAGAGGTTTGATATTAATTCAGTAATTCTTTATATTTGGTGAGTTGGTGTGTAGTGCAAGAAGTGCTCGTGCGTCTCCTGATAAATCGATCCAATGTTGCTTTGTGACATCACATTGCATGGTTCCATGGATGCCCAGCAAAGCATAAACAGTACAATATCTTTATGCTATTTAATACCAATACATCAATCCAAATTTAGTTTGTGTTAGTCTCTAATGAAAAAAAAAACTTACAACCGACAGTTCATAATTCAAGAAGAAGGGTCGCTTGTTTGCTATTGTGTGTTTTGGGACAACATGAGAGGTAAGTGCAAGTGAAATTTTTGCTTTTCATTTCTCACACTAGGGCAAAAGGAAAAGAAATTTGTTTTGCTTGGACATGGTTTGATGGGTTGTCTGCATTTCTTATATTGGTAAGCTCTAATATAATGCTAGTTATGGACATGGAAGAGACGGTAGTTCGATGCTAACTAAATGTTTTGTCTTTGTTGCTGAATATGCAGCTATCACAAAACATCAATTAAGAGGTGCTTGTATAACTCTGTATTTACAGCTGATGGGGTTCCTGAGCTGATTCCCATCTTTTGTGCACTTGATCGAATGTGGTAATTCTTACAAAGCTTCAAAAGTTCTATTTCACAAACAAACAACCCCTCCCCCTGCCCCCCACACCAAAAGAAAAAACTTCTTTTGTTGTAGGTTCGATCAGGTTCATCCAGTAAGACATGGTGTCAAGTTTTCTCGCCCTTCAACTTTGGCGGATGGTGCCACATCTTGCAAGTTTATTAGACGAAAATCGCGTTAAATCCTCTGCCAACAAGGGCTAGTAGGTCAGCTTCCACACTAGCAAAGTTGTTGAGTGAAGGCAAATCAATCAGGCCCATTTTTGGTTGTCAACCATTGCTTGAGGTGTATCTTGAAGGATTTTTTTTGCAAAGGGTGACACACAACCCACTATTTTTGTACATGTAATATAGCCTAATGGAAAATTATTGCTTCATTGGAAGTGAATGTTAAGAGTGATTTTTGTGCTCCAATTTTGTTAAGTCCAGGTACAATTCCACTCTAAATTGAGTAATTACTATAATTGGGTAAAGTAACCAACGGAGAGGTTGCTTTTGAATATAAGTAAGACCCTTGTTTATAATAAGCAAGGGCCTTGCGTACTCACACAAGAAAACCCATCAGACTTTCATAGGAACAATGGATAGGATGCGTACTCACACAAGAAAGCCCACCAGACTTTCATAGGAACAATGGATAGGACAGTAAACCACAAAGGCAAAAGAATCTATGGTGGATTCTCCAAAGCAATGCACACTTTTCGGAGGAATTGTAAGAAAGCATGTTGTTGGGCTTGTCAAGTGGGGATGCTTTCCAAAACCAAAGATGAACTCATGTATGAAAATTGCAAGTAATGATTAAGGTTGTACAAGGGAGATTGAGAGAGATGTATGCGGCTATTAAAGTATGCAAGTATGATATGTATTATAAAGGTGGAAAGCTGGGTTGTTATACACAAGGTAGAATGATCATCTTGGAGCTACAGAGTGCTTGTTGACAAGTGCATGATGAAACACGACCCATGGGGCTATGTTAAGGGTGTACTATAGAATTGTAATGAATGAATTTGTCTGGATTCTAATGCTTTTGCAAACATTTTCAAGGAATGTGATATTATGCTTATAAGGTATTCATAATGGCTTCAAAGAAAATATATTCACTACTTATGTAATGAGAGGACACTAAGAAAACACTAGAGGGAAAAATAAGCAAAAGAAAAACACAAATGTATCATTGTGCACTCGACTATCTCTTTTATAAGGACACAAAAAAGTCTTTTCGCTTTCCATTTTCATGGGTCTTTTCATTGATCTTAGAGGGACGAAAAGGTTAGCCAATTTCAAGTTCTACTTGTTTTTTTCCCTTTAACTTTTCATTTGAAAGGATTTCCTTGTGCAAAGCAAAGTGCTTTGACGGACTTAGCATGAAGCAAGGCTTCTATTCCATGCCAAAGTACTATCCATTGACTTAGGATCAAGGATAACAATACATAGATTTGGTACATTGACAAAATACAAAACTCACATTTTATGTTTGAAAATGTCAAACTGATGTATCCATGCCAGTACAAACGGTGAAAGGCATATATAGCATCAACTCACACTATTGAGACCGCCATTGCATTTTATTTTGTCGATATATATGCATGGCGTACCAGTACAATGGGATTCATTCCACTAAATCATTGTATATGCTTCTGCTATTCCATCAAATACTCTATTTAATAAGAATTGAGGCTAGTAGATTGCCTTATGACGGTTGTATATGTCTACAGCGGCGGGTACTATACATTATTGGCTCTATGCACAAGGTGCAACCAATATAGATGACACTTTCTGTGGTAAAAAGTAGGCATAGCCTAGCTATCAAAAGCAACTAATTCATGGGATGACATGAATAAACTAAGTAGGTAATCTTTTGTTTGAACACTCAAGAAAATTTAGTATGACTACCTTCTTTGGAGTGTTAGACATCTTTCTCTTCTATTCATAGTGAGAGAAGATTATTTCAAGATCCAGTTGCGAATAAGATTCCAACTTGCAAAGATTTGTTGCTTAGTTACATCACTGATTGTATCTTTAGAAGTGGTATTTTCAAGGATATGACCCATCTAATACACAATCACTCCATAGGTGTTGAGGATCACAGTTTGATCTCATCACAGTTGTACTTTCAAGGAAAGAAGTTCACAATCTGTCAAGGGATAGTGGATAATTTTAACTTTTCAAGTTGATTCCAATCACTATTAGACACAATAGATTGTGTTGGTCACTGTTGGCTGCTAGTTTGAACAGTTTCATACAGAGTCTAACCAAGGGGTTTGGCATTACAGATTTTAATCAAGGGGTTTGATTGCAAAGGCAACACCCAGGGCTACTAGTGTAGCACTACTTGATTTTTACTCATCTTTCAATTAGTGTTACTAGGCCTTTTTAGGTGGGAGATTTGGTCACGTGCATTTGAATATGGGTAAGTGAACACTATGTTCAACCTCCAGGTGCGGATTTGATTTGGTTTTATTTCATTTTTTAATATGCTTTGATTTGACCATTCCAAGTAGGATGTATAAGCCTCAATGCTTTCATCTATTTTGCTTCAGAGACATGACAAGGTCAAGTAGAAGTAAAGAATTTTGGGTCGTAATGTCCCAGATACATTTTTGCATTATGCAGTTATGGACCTACATGGTAGGGTTTTGTTTGACACATGTTGTCACAAGAGGAGCAAGATGGGCTAGAACCTCATAAAGTTCGGTTTAAAGGTTTATGAGGGTACCTCTCACTCATATCACTGAGTGTTTACAATTATCTCCACATACAAGTACACGTCGTACGTGATAGATGCCATTTTTTCAGACATTCTTATATGAGACATATTCCACATGTAGAGAACATAAGTCTCTGGGACTGGCACTGGCACTCGTTATTTCAATTATGTGTCGCGACAAAGCCCCTAGATGTTGGTCGCATTCGTTTGTTAGATCATTTTGAGCACATCGTATCAGGAATAACTTCAATGGTCAGAAATAGTCGGATACCTAGTTAGATTTGTTAAGGTTACAAGTACAATTAAACAACTCTAATGGATAGTTGTTTACATATGTAGCAAAGTTATGTTCTCTTAATGAACAACTTCATTTGGTACCTAGATGTGATGGATTTTCACATTCTATTATGGTCCAAATATGTTAGCACGGTTTTCACATGGAAAGTATAATTCTTTTCCCGTGAGCCGTGACCATACATTAGCCATAAGCATTAGTAAGTATGGTTATGGATATGCAGGTTCGGATCTATTTTTGCTAAATGCATACACACTAAGTGTTATGAGCTCTAGGAAATAGCAAAGGTTAATTTGGAGCAGCATGCACATTCATGACATTAGTAGCTTCTATAGCATTTTGCACTATATGTATAATATCTCTATAAGATTAATTGTAAATCTACCAATCATCAATAGAGGTCATGGCTCGGTTTGGGTGTTTGTAGATCATCTCACTAAAGTTAACCAAGATGATTGTTCCTAACATTGTTGATTAATCAACAATGCTGCAAGGAATTGTGATTCTTGTTTACCAATCATTTTGGAGGACTGTCTATAAACAGTGGGGATACAAATATCAGTACTATCAGTCATGTAGAGAGGATAGACAGATTACAAGTGTTAATCTTGTGCTGAAGGATATGCCTAGCACGTACGTTAGCACCAAGCAATCCAATTGAAAAAGTTATCTCTCTAGTTGAAGTTTTCTTACCATGAGGCAAAGCATGTTGCGACTAAGTTTAGTTCCTTCATGTTTAGATCAGGTTCTCAACCTTGATCGCCATGTATGGTGAGGTTGTTTATTGATGCAGATTGATAACAAGTCAAGGACTTCATTTTTGTTGATGAGTTATGTCAACATGTTACTTTCATGGAAAGTAAGAAGAGGTATTCTTTTAGACACCTCTTAGTTTTGTAATTCATTTAGCATACTCTAATGAGTTATAAATGGCTTTTACACATTATATTGGATATAGACCGGTTACACAAAACAGTTGCAAAGGGACAACAATGTGGAATATCAAGATGATATTCCTAATTTCATTGAACCTCCTACTGAACCCTATCCAGTCAAATGGACAATTGGATACATGGAGGATGCCACTGTGGAAAACATTAGTGTTCTTATGAAGATATCACCACTTTTGTTTTCGAAGACGAAAAAGCTTCTCCAAGGGGAAAGTAATGCCATGCCTAGGGTAAGACCGGGTAGGCCAAGGGCCAAGACGAACATGCGATAAAGGGGGTCCTATTACTAGCATGGCCAAGGGCCTATATAGGGCACGGTTGGGTGGTGAGTTTCATTCTCCAGTCCCCATTCCTCACATTTAGATCCCAAGGGGGCTTCATTGTTAACTACTCATATATTGAAAGAGTCTAAATGTTTTTTTTTAGCAATTCTTACTTGAAGAAGCAATTGTGCCCTTGTTGTGTATCCAATACTTAGCTTTGCCATCTCGAAATCGATGGATTGAACCTGCCCAAAAGCAACTCACAGCAGCGGGTTGCACTACATAATGGAAATCACTATGCGATGTTTATCAATTTAGTTGTCGAATATTTAAGCCTATCAATGTTCTTTTTACACATGGAAATCTTGCAGGCTTTTGGACCTATGCCAACAAGCAAAGTTTAAAACTAAGATCTAATACTTATCTACAATATTTTAATACATGATACATTTCAAATTGATCTTTCCTAAATGACGATGTAGGAAAAGTTTAATTGAAATGATGTATCAATATGTTTAGTCCGTCTCATTTTTTATAACTTTTCAACAAAAAAATGGCATAAAAATTTTGGTTTATACATTGATAACTTATTGTAACTTTATTTTTGCAATGTATCCATATATAAATTAAAGTCTTTTTGGGTTTTGAAAGCTTTTAATGTCATGGGAATCCTAGCGAGTAGAATAAGCTTTGGAAATTGGTGTCAACATTAAGAGGAAATTTTCGCGAAATGTTTAAGTGACACAATATCTACAATGCTTGATAAAGAGATTCAAAACCCATATATATATATATATATATATATATATATATATATATATATATATATATATATATATTACGGAGGGGGTTGAGTTGACTATACAAACATCGTAAAAAAGTGAGTATATGATTGATTTAGCATTTGTAGATAGAGGCCCGATTTAGTGCTATAGGATAAGGGGGTTTTCCTATATGGTTGTGCGCAAGTGACATCCCCCCATGAGTGAATCCTTAGTGTGTGCAATATTGGCAAATACTTTTCCTATTCGATCCGAGACATAGGATTTCAACATATCCAGCATTGTAGAGTTAGCAATCTTAGTCCATCCATCCATTTGGGGATGATACGCATAAGAAAATTTCAACTTCGTACCAAGGTTATCAAACAAGGCACTTCAAAAGTCTTCTAGCATACGAGGATCTCGATCACTCACAATAGACTTGGGCATCTCATGATGCTTGAAAATCTATGCTAAAAAACCCTAGCCATATGATTCGCTTTTATCGCTTTCTTGATTGGAATAAAGTGAGCTTGCTTACTAAATCTATCCACAATGGTCCAAGATTGCATCATTTTAGGTCCGACTCTTTGGGAGATCCATAATTAAATTCCATGGCAATATTCTCCCAAGGTTGATCAAGCACGAAAAAAGGTTAAAGTAACCAAATTGTCTTGTGTCAATCGTTATTCACTTTTTGGCAAATTAAGCATTCTGTAATATACTGATCCATGTCTGTCTTTAGGTTTAGCAAAAAGAAGTATTGTTCCAATGCTAACGTCATAGGGAGAATATCCCAGTGACCTACATAAGGTGAAGCATATGCTTCATCCATGATTCCCTTTCTCAATGGTGCCACCACACAAATTGTGTGGTGGTGGTAGAGGTACCCATCCCGAGTTGAATGGAGATACTCATCCTGAATGGTGATATGGAAATGAAACATGGATATGAAGTTTGTCCATCTTATCTACTTCTCAAATAATTTTCATTATGTAAGGACAATTCTGATGATTTGTTTTGATCACAAAGTCTCCTCTTAGAAGATAATTCCTTTAGGTACACAAGGCATGAATCACAGCCATAAGTCTTTTCTCATAGATCCAGACATGCAGTTTTGCACCCTTGAGAGGTCTACTCTCACACGGACTTCTTGGTTAAACATTGCACATATGCAATCACTTGAAGCATCAGAGTGCACCTCAAATGGTCTCCTTAAATCTGGTACTACGAAAATAGGACTGTGGCTCAGAAGGCATTTCAACCTATCAAAGGTAGGTTTTTGTCTCACCCCCCATTTCAAAGGGATCTTCTTATTTGTAGGTCATGGAGTGGTCCAACTACATTAGCAAAGCCTCGAATGAATGATAATACGAATACAATCCAAGAAAGCCACATGTACAGTATGGACAACCTGGATCTTTGCAAGATCCATGTTACCTTGTTGTGAGACTATATGGCTTAGGTAGTGAATCTCCGTGAATTTTTTAAAAAACTTTTCTTTGCATTGATATGCAACTTATGCTTACACAATTCCTGAAACACCTTTGTTGCAGGAAGGGGACGCCTTATTTTTAATCTTTTTAAAAAGAGGTGGGTGCCCACTTATTAAGTGGTTGGCCGGTAACTTTTTAAAAGTATTTGAACTTGCTTTAAAAATCAAACTTATGAGCTAAAAACCAATGCTTACACAACACTCCGTAAGTGTCCCTGGATGCAATCTCATACATGGATGCGAAGCACACATAGACTCCTTTACAGAAAAGCATTTGCTTTCCCAAAAGCACTAAAAAAAACAACTTGCTTTTCTTCAAAGCTTCTCAAACCCCATCTTTGCATGTAATTGTTACTCAATTCGGGTTTCCTCTTCAAACTAATGGAATATTCCCCAACCGATGCTCCCATTACCCATCCTGTGAAGCATCGACAATACCCATTACCTGATCTTTCCCACCAAAGTTACGGAACAACTCCTTCACGATACTTTGTCACCCATCATATGATGCATCAGAGATGTCCGCCCACTTGTGATGGCTTATATCAATTCTTGTAGATCTTTAGTTCTAGACTTAACAGTCGCTAAGTGCACAACTTTAAATGTCCTAATTTCATTACATAAAAATTACTTAGAAAATAAGAAAGTCAATTTCTCAACAGTTTCTTAGTGGATGCACAACATAGAAGAAGAGTTCAAGATGAGAGACAAGCCATCACCTAAGCCTGAAATGCCATGGTTTGTCAACTCACATACTCTTAAGTGCGCAAATTTAAATGTCCTAATTCCATTACATAGAAATTACTTAGAAAATGAGAAGATAGTCAATTTCACAACAGTTTCCGAGAGGATACACGACATAGGAGGAGGGGGGTTTAGGACGAGAGACAAGCCATCACCTAAGCCTCAAATACCATGGCCTTGTTTGTCAAGTGCACAAATTTAAATGTCCTAATTCCATCACATAGAAATTACTTAGAAAATGAGAAGATAGTCAATTTAACAACAGTTTCTTACACAACATAGGAGGGTTTAAATCAAGAGACAAGCCATCAATCACCTAAGCCTCAAATACCATGGCTCCCACTTACTGGCCTACGTCTCAAGGCAAGCCTCAAGTAGAATTCCATCTCTTCAAATAATATAACTGAATCTCTGTACTTGGGCTGCATATGAGAGCATGCACGCGGACACTAGGGTGGTGCAACTTGAGAGAAGGTGACACGCACTCCCTGCTATTCCTGACTACCTTAGTATTCCAAAAAGGTCGTATCTACCTCTTATGCATTCCTTCCTCCCAGATTTATAGAAACAATCTGGAAAGAACTACAGCATGTGGAAGAAGAAGATAAGACATTGTAGATGAAGACGGAAGGCCATACAAGTCTTTTCGGGAAGCATCCGTAAAACAGACCGTCTTCAACTTCAAGCTGACTCTCTCTTAAGAGGTTTATGAAACAAGATGATGACAAGAGACACTAGTGCCTCCAAAATTTCCTCGCCAAAATTAAAGAGCAGGGTACCAAGCGACACAAATTTCAAGTTTCTGATGATCATTATTTGCTTGGAGTTACAAAGGAACGGCGACAGCATTGTTTTCTGTAATATGGATGACATTTGAACAGAACTACCGCAAGGAAAAAAAAAGTAATTGATCAAGCATATTGCAGGGGAGTCTCCTGGTTTACAAAACTTGGCTTTCGACTGCATAAAGCCCAAAGTGTGAGAAAAGCATTGATTTTATCTTGCAATACAAACTTTAACCATTCGAGGGACATTAACTCTGGGTAGTTATGTCCGCACTCCATGGCCATAGGGGAAGCGCCCGACATGAGATTAATGATTAGATATTTGCCTTTCCTCCAATCAGCTTGCCAATGCAGGCTGCTTCAACTACATTTTGGCAGAATTAGTAGTTGTTTACACAATTACATGACATGACTCTGTATAACCAACAAAACTTACTGTCTCTTCAAGCTCTTTAGCATTTTTGTCATCAAAACCTAGAGCTGCGAGAACCTGCTGCCCTGCTGAACCTTTTTGCGCCCAAATTCCAAGCAGCAAGTGTGTGGTTGTGACCTCACCCTCAACCCCTACATGAACAGAAATCTATTAAATTAGAGAATTGAGATATTAAACTAAATGACTGATTAAACTAAATGACTGGTCTAACTACACAGCCATTTACACATACTTGAAATATAAAGGGACAAATTAAAAGCATCCTCAACATGTTGGGTTCAGAGTTTGAATGTCAAAATTGAGAAACAAGACTTTTTATATATTTGAAGATTCACTGCAAACATTGTTTGAAAAATGTCTAACTTACAGCACATTTAGATTCCACTTTTCTCAAAATAAAGCAGCGTAGATTTCGAACATTTTGAATAAACGCGATTTACGAAATTTGAACACTAGCTCCGATAAAGAACCTTTAGAACATAAAGTTTTCCTATAATTAACAAAAAAACAAGAATAAGAAATATAGGTATCTACTTCCCTTGACCCAGGCAAAGCGCATGTGGCATTTCAACTATAGAAAACCATGAAAATAACCATAGAAACATGAAAACGAATCTCTCCAAAAATTGCCAAAAAGCCCTTCCATCTTTTATAAAGCATTTGAAAAACTTTTTTTCACGAATGATTTTTTTGTTTCTTTTCAAACGTGTTCAAAATCAACCTTGACACAAATTCATGATTATTGATGAAGTGTGCCCAGGGCTTATCACCTATTTATTGAATATTCGCATTCCAAGCTCTCATATACAACACCTTGTAGCAAATTGCATGCACGCAAGGCCAATGGCATTAGTGACGAACCGAAGAACAGGCAACCTAGCCAAACATACCTACTTACTACACTTTACCTCCTCCAAAAATATGCTTACTTCAGACTCCATGCACATCAGAGTTCCTAACAAGACATAACCGGAGAGTACAGCAGTCGCAAGGCACAACTATTAGAAACTACTAAGTTAATGCAACGACTCAAGTGGTTTTGTAATCATCAAAACCCAGGAAGTAGATCACAAGTCTGACAGGACAATTGACTTGATTCGATCTAAACAATCACACTCTGATGACTGGTCAATTGACTTAGTTCAATTTTACTCTGGCTGGTCCAGCAAGCCCTAGACCATTGCTATGCGGTTCTCAACTTACTGGATCTCCTTTATGTTCACAATAATGGACCTCTGAAATTCATTGGAGATACTTATGACACGAGAGCAGATTTAAGCTGTTTCCATTAACAGAATCAAGAGACAAACAATGCAACAGACCGCATTTTTATTGCAAGATTCATAGCCATTATGTTCGTGTGCAACGAAAGGCATATCACAAGTTCAATACCCATGATTTCAACTACAAACAACAAGTGAAGCTGTTTGAAAAAAGGTTCACTTTCGCAGAATTAAGACCTGAAAGCATTTCATGTCATGTCACAGTAATATTGCAAATGCAAGTCAAGACAAGTAACTGCCTGACGACTTCACTGAGCGCAGGAGTATAACAACTGACCTGATTTTTTTTTCTCGTCTACTGCCCAATCGAGTGCCTTCTGTGCAGGCTCTGTCAAAGGAGGATGCTCAGGACTGAAAAAATACATATCAGCTTTTCCTAGAAGTTTGATTGTTTCCTCCCTGACTCCAAAGAGTGTAATTCCATGTGCACGTAAATATCTTGCAGCTTGGCTGGTCCCTGCACATTGTTGAGCATCAAGGTATTTATTTCCAAATCATATCATATACATACACCTTCATAAGGTCAGAAAACTTACATTAAAAAAAATCAAAACCCAGAAGATAGCGGATAAATTAAAAAAATAAATCACTCAAATACTTTCTTTGTTTTTAAACCCAAAAAGAAAGACTTCTTTGTTTCCACATCAAAAAAAGAAAGGATAAGAACAAAATAACATTTACTTAGAAATGTTTTAAGACAAGACCTAAATGAGAAAATCAAGCTTGAATGAAACTTTGAAACAAGTACTCAACTTTAAAGAGATTCGCAACAAGCCCCAGGAAGCAGTTCTACACCAGGCAGGTCGCTGTCTCAATTTTTCTTTGGTGAAACTTATTCTCTATCCCCAGGATCTAGCGGGAACAGGGACTTCCTATCCTCAGAAGGGGGCTCCCGGTGACATTGGTTGTTCAAATCAGGTGTGGCCCATGGGGTCGAGAAAATGGTTACTGTACTTTTGAGGATACTCCTCTTTAAGGAGGGGGATCCAGGTATTATCTTCAGATGACTTCCGGTGTCCCATTCAGTAAGGGCTGTTTTGTGGCTGGAGAGAGGTTGTTTTCTCATGTCGGGGTGTGTCTAGCCATGTTTGGCTCGGGGTTTTTGGTTCTTTCCATGGCCAGTAGGCTCCTGCAGGCAGGAAGTATTTTTCCCAGCCTTGCCTGTGTCACGTGACACATCCCAACCCTATGTGTTCGTGGACAAGCTACAGCATGATCAGGGTTCAGTCAGTTCAGTCGGTCTAGAATAGGAAGTGATTTGGCACTTTTGTGAGTCTATTCGTAGACCGTGCATGCCCAGTCACTTAGTGTAGATGCATATCCTCTGGTTGCACACAGCATGATCATCAGTATTCCCTTCAGAATCCATCAGATTCGGTCAGGGGAATTTTCCAGTGCATTTAGCCTATTTTCCCTATTTTTGGTATTTTCACTTATTATGTTTAAGTGATTTTCCAACAAAAGTAGGTAGGGCAATTTTGCTAAGTTTGTATATAAGCAAACCCAAGTTAGCACTAAATGGCAAAAGAGGCAGCAGGAGCACATGCTCAACAAGCACCTTCTCAGCAAGAATCCATCAACCTAGCGTTTTTGGACCTACCCGGCAGTACCCCCAGATCCTTGGTGATTTCAGCCCTTGCATCATCGCCGTCGACAGTCAAGCCCTAGCGTTTCCTGCTAGGCATCGCCAGCACCTCCAGAACCCCAGGAATTCACTAACGCTAGCAACAGGCAGTAGCGTTTTTGGTTTTCAGCCAAGAAAGCAGCAGATGCATTAGCGTTTTTGTTTTTCATCAGCAACTACAGCAAGCAGATCAGCGTTAGTGTTTTTCAGCCATTGCCGCAGTAGAACAGCGTTTTCAGCCCTATGGGACAGCAGTAGAATCAGCCCCAGTTGGTTGCAGAAGGACCCCCATTTTCAGCTATGAAAACGCAGACGAAACAGTCATTTTCAGCCACCGAAACAGTCCCAAAATTCAGCAGATAGAAGACCGCAGATTTCAGCCTTTAAGTCGTCGTCGCCATCCCCGTCGTCGTCATCGGCATAGTCCCAAGTTGCATCAGTCCATTGCATCGTCATTGTACCGCTTTGTGCAATCAAAAGTAGACCACTCTCGCCGACGAGAGTGGGGCCTTCGGAGGAGGGTTTTACGTCTCTGGTGTCGTATCTCTCTTCTCTCTCTCTCTCTCAATCTCATACACTTGCATGCACAGTGTCCATTCACTTTGTTTGTGATCATAGCACTTTCCATTAAGAACGGAAGGCTCTACCTTCCATAAGAACAAAAGGAACCTTGAGCATAGTTCGGAGCACTCATCTTGAGCAAAGCGCAAACAATCATTCCGCTGCACCTAACAGCTTGTTTTTCCCCTTGGCCCTACTGGGCCTCTAGTGCCCTGGCACCCTATTTTCCCAGTCGTGGGGGCTGGTGGACAGTTGGCCAACATGGAGACTAGGGGATGTATAGGTGTGGGCAAGGGCAGCAAAAGGGTGGTGCAAGGTGCATAGCCCTTGTGGTGCAGGGTGCCCCTACTGGGCAGGTGGTCCATGGACAGTAGGGTGGTCCATGAACAGAGGGAGGACAGTTGGCTGGCGTTTTCAACACCCTCTCTCTAGGGTTCCTAGCAACCCAGTGTTTTGGGTTCCACCAGCAGCAAGGCAGCACACTGGCAGTGGTCTCCCTTGCGTTTTTTTTTTTTTTTGATCCGTTTCGTCTTTCTTCTCAAGGCATCTATATAGAGATGATGTGATCATCCAGATGTAGAGCCCCACATCCGAGGTGCACGCACCAGAAAGGAGATATTCCATGCTCTCTAGATGGCACCCATGCCATGAGACATGTTTCTCTTCCTCCATAACCATTCTCTTGCTAGAAGGAGATCCTACCAAAGCCTTGCTTTCACAAGAGGCTAGGGTAGCCCATGTTGAGGCCGTGTCAGTGGGTGGACTCAAACTGGTTTTGGCGGTTTGTTCATGGAGAGCCTTTCCAAAACCTTTTGTCACAAAATGGTGATGTGGCATCCTGGAAATAGAAACTCACAAAGGATAAGTTGTACCAACTTATGGTACCCCCTCTGAAGGGGCCCAAAGGGACGAGGGTAAAAATTGCGCAACGCATACTGACGTGGCAAATTTGTACGGACGGCGTTGACTGCTTACACGGCACCATACGGAGTTCCAAGATTTGCGATAGCTTTTGGGCCAGATGCTTTTGGGACTTGAAGCTTTTAAACTGATTACTTTTGGGGCTCTGCTTTTGGCATCCCTTGTACTGTTAATAAGAGCCCTTGGGGCCTCACTCTGCAGAGCATCTGGACGTAGAGTCTCACAGCAAAGGTCCCTCGCGAGTTATACTTTGCAATGATTAATGATAAAGAAATACCGAAAGGGACGCCAGACTTTGGGGTAATACCTCTGGGTACGAAACTCCGCCCCCCTCTCTCTCTCTCTCTCTCTCTCTCTCTCTCTCTCTCTCTCTCAAAGATCACTGATTTTGAAGTTTCTATTCGAGTGAAACCTGATTTCTGACTTGGAAACTGCCACAAATAGCAACTGACGAGCGGCGGCATAAAATTGCATGGAAAGTGACCCAAAATGGAACATTGATGAAAATTGATGCATATCTATGCTTTTTATGCTTATGCGAGTGATCCCACAAATTTAGGGATTTTTTTTACTCCATTTGGGATTTTTCACATAAACAATGACCATTTTTGGGTCAAAAATGAGCTAAAAATGACCTAGTTTTGGTCCCAGGTTGAAAAATGGGCCAAAAATTGACACATCAATTCATATTGATGTGGGGAAGAGAGAGAGAGGGCTGCTTTTAAGTGAAAAAACCTGCAATTTTTCACTACTGTGCAATTCCCTTCATGGTTGCTCAATCTATGTGTAGTGCAGTCTCGCCTCTTCGCAATCTTGTATCTAAGCTTGTGAGGGAGTGGATTAGGGTTTCCCTTTATCAAAATGGTGTGTGGGCTTTAATTTAGAAGCGCTTAAATCTCTGCAAAATCAGAAAAAAGTTGCCATGAAGGTGGAAGCTTGTGTATTCCTATCGACTGTTTGAAGTTACAACTATGTAATTGGGGTCGAGGCTACCTGATTCCATGAAAGAGGTTTGGGCTTTTAGCGGGATTTGTGCTTGTAAGAGAGTTGAGGTTTCATGGCTAAAAGCTTAGTGTCTTTAATTGCTCTTTTTAAGTAAAATTGGATGTGAAATGATATCCTTTCATTGCGAACTCGCTTCCAAAAACAAGCAAATTCCAAGCACAATAGGAGAGAGGGTTTGTGACTATTTTGTCACGAACCCTCTTAGACTTTAAACCGTCTTTAGGCACAGGGTTGGTGATTTTCCATAATGACTTTTCACAAAGTGTTTGTGATTCTCATCACGAACTCTCACAGCAATAGGTTCCATACCTTCCTAGCTAGACCGCACACAACCGGACAACGGGCTAACCACTGACACTTTGTCAGTGGGGGTCAATAACTACAAATGAGGCCTTGGCCTCCCTTTTATAGGGTGGCCGGATCCACACTACGTCCACCTGGACACCGGACGCCCATCCCGACGGTGTCTTAGAAGATTCCCTCTCCTGTAAGTGGGACATAACGTACTTCCCCCCTTAAGAACCATTGATGTCCTCATCAATGAAGTGGGGATACTGAGTTTTCAAAGCTCTAACTGATTCCCAAGTAGCAAACCTTTCAGAACCCTTCCATTTAATTAAGTACTCATCATAAGCTTTTTGGGCTTGCTACTATTGTAGGCAAACTCTAATTGTGGAAGGTACCTTTCCCAATCAGACTGCCTATGAGAGACGTAAGCTCTCACATGTCCTCTAACGTCTGATTCATCCTTTCACTTTGTCCATCGGACTTAAGATGATCAGAGGACGGCATACTCAACTTAGTCCGAAGGTGAACGAACACATCTTGCCAAAATCGCCCAGTGAATTTAATATCTTGATCATTGACGATGTCTTCTGGCAAACCTTACAGCTTATAAAGTTGATCAACAAATAAAACCGCGAACTCGTGGCTTTTTACTGTCGACTTCGTTGGTATAAACTTCGTCATTTTTGTGAGTCTATCGACCACAACCCAAATGGCGTCATTTCCTCGACTAGTATTTAGTAAACCAACGATGAAATCCATAGAAATACTCAGCCACTTGGCATCAAGGATTTCCAATGGATGTAGCACACCAACTTCCCTAAGACGCTCTGTCTTATTGACCCGACACTCGGTGCATCTCTTCACATAGCTCTCTATATAAAAGCGCATCCTCGGTAAATAGAAATATCGTTTGACCAAAGCCAAAGTTCTTTGGATGCTTGCGTGCCCAACGCTAGGAACATCGTGGCATTCGAACAAAATCCTTTGTCGAGCCTCATCAATTTCCGGCACGCAGACTTTTCCATTTCTAAACAATAGTCCACCTCTAATGAAATATTGTCGTTGTCTCGTCTTTCAGCACGACTCACTTGGGTCTCCGGACCACCCAAGCCTATACACAAGTCATGCCCCACTTCGACCTCATTCCATATCTTACTAAAATAGCTAGGAACGACATAGCCCCTTGGAGGGAGAGAGAGAAATCCGTCAAGATTTCAATCATAGACGAGGCATTAACCTCAGGAATCCGACTGAGTGCCTCGGCAACTCAAACCTTTTCTGTAACGGATCTCAAAGTCAAACTCTTGCATAAGTTCAACCCATCTAGTCTTCCGGCCTCTGAGATCACCCTAATCATAGAGTGATGATCTGTTCATGCAACAAAGGTAGAGCCATACAAATAGTGCCCATTTCCTCAACGCTTGGACTATGGCGTAAAGCTCTTTTTTATACGTTGGGTACGTATCTCAGCGTCAGAAAGTTTCTTACTTTCAAATGCAATAGGACGTCCATCCCAATCAACGCCGCACTAATCGCATAATCTCTAGCATCCGTTTCAACTACAAAAGGCTTGCTATGATCCACGATATGCAACATTGGCGGAGTAGTCACCAAGTGCTTTGAGTCCGAAAGCTCTCATCGAGACGCTTATTCCAGACAATAGGGATTACCTTTACGGTGAGGTATAACAGGCTTGGACACTCCAAGTGGGAAATCAATAGCAACACATGAACAGAAACTTCAAAATCACTGAACTTTAATAGAGAGAGAGAGAGAGAGTCAACACGGAACGGGGTAGTTCCGTGCCCAGAGGTATTGGCCCCAAAGTCTGGCGTCCCTTTCGGTATTTCTTTATCATCAATCATTGCAAAGTACAGCTCCCAAGGGACCTCTGCGTCCAGATGCTCTATAGAGTGAGGCCCTAAGGGCTCTAATAAACAGTACATGGGTTGCCCAAAAGCAGAGCCCCAAAAGCAATCAATTCAAAAGCACTTTCACCCAAAAGCTCTGGTCCCCAAAAGCTAGCACTAGAGATTCCCAAAAGCAACTAGCGTAATTTGCAAAAATCCGTACAGTCTGCCACGTGGCACGTGCAACACAAATCATAGAAATCCCGTACGGCCCTGACATGTCAACATCCGTACGATCTACCACGTTGGCATGTCAGCGCATTGTATCGAAATCCCTTTCAAGGTTCAAGCTTTAGTCTTTTAGGGTTTCGGGCCCCACGGCCGGTGCTTCATAAGTTCTTCAAGTTAGCCCGTTCAGTTTCTCTTGTCCACTTGGCCATTTCTCTGTCAGATAGTCATGCCACGTCATCACTCTGTGCCATACTCCCCTCTTGAAAGAATTGTAATCGCCCTTAATTACGCCTACAAAATCAGACATAAGCCATAAACCAGTTCAGAAGACACTGACTCTAAGTACCGACGCACTAGACGACACAAATCCAACACTTGCACAAAGACGACAGTTACTGAACATCAAATCTCATTCATACCAAATCACATAGAATCCATCGAGATATAGGACCATGATTCCTGGCAACGTGTTTAGCAATCGCATCTAGATCCACACCGGACCTCTCTGATGTCGGATTAACTAATTCTTATTGTGATCATGTCCATCGAATCTCAAGACCGAAATGCTGCAATCACTTCGTCTTTCAAACTTGCACTCAACATAATCACATAAGTCAGCACACATACATCAAATTCATTTTCGGAAATTCCCATGTCGAAGTACTGCTTTCATAAAGTCATCCAACAGAATATTGTCAACCCATCAATATCCTTGAAATCCAAAAAAAAATTAGTGACTTTATTCTATGGCGGTAACCTATGACAAAGGAGCCGAGTGACTCCCCTCTTGTGCAGTCCCATATGCACCAGATTCAACCCTGCTGATGTCTAGGATCTCTCAGAATAGTCAAAGCTAGACCGAAAGCCTCAAGGTAAAGTTTCAATATCTGAGGAGTATTTGCTAGGTCCTCCTCCTCCATCCACTTCGCATTCAATGCCGGGTAGTTCTTGACTAAGAATCGCCGTTCACTTTACCTCTCACTTTCCTTTCCTTGTGAGCCGGTATATGTTCCGGAACAAGAATCTCCTAGCTCTCTCCTACTTCAGGTTGCTCCTCAGGCTCCCTGTCCGCTGGCACCTCACTCTTAAAGGTTTCAAGAGACTCACATGAAAAGCATTGTGAATCTTCCAAGTATCTGGCAACTTCAGTCTAAAGGATACATCATTTATCTTCTCTTGAATCTGGAAAGCCCATGAGTCTCTGAATGGAGTCAAACTTTTGGTTCAAACAATAGTCTCGAATCTCTTTTGGCAAACCACACCAAAACCGCTCAATCTGGTCTCTCTGGCAAATAAGTATCCCAAAACCTTTGGCAGTAGTCATCCAATCTACCTTTCTTAGTCATTCTCAAGAGATGCCAAGCCATGATGACATCTCTTTCATGTTCATCTGATATCCAAGTTGACGTGAAAATTTTCTTGAATTTTAACAATAGTCACATGGGCACGGGGACGGGTCTCGGGGACGTGACGGGTCAACACGGGGACGGGGAATACGCTAGGAAACGCGTGTTAAAAAACACTTGTTCTATACTAGACAACACTAAGAGCACAAGATTGCAAAGAAAAGTGGATTTACACTCATAAATACCAAAATATAACATGCAGTAAGAATGCGGCGAGCATGCGCCGCACACGTTGACGTGATGATCAATCATCATACTCAAAGGAAAAAGAAATGATGTACAAGTGAAGAGTGGATTAGTAGCGTCTAGTGGGCAACATTGACATATAGCTCAAGACTCCGAAATGCCTAGAGAAAAGGTGTGGGGTCCCTTGTTCGCATCCCGCCTGCTTGTGTCACCGGGGACCCGGGTCCCGAGACGCGCCTCCTCTGCGTCCCATGTGAGGGACTCGCCCCCGTCGCATCCCCCCGTCCCGTCCTGCGTCCCCCATTCTGTCCCTGCCAAAAAGGTCCACGTCCCCGGGTCCCCTATTTCTATGATTTTAACCACGTCGCACGTGCTTCTGTGCGTAACAACAAAGTAGACTCCCTATGTCTATGCAGTCCCCTCAAGTAAGATGCCGGCCTTCGCACCTTGAAGTGTTCTATGAACCGACCTCCAGAGAAAGCTACGTCAAACTGTTGTACAAACTCAAGGGCTCGATGGGTACCCTCGTAGCCTGAAAACGTCTTGAACCTGACGGCCTGACTCCCTTCCTTGAACTCCTTGGTGTTCTTGCTCATCTGGTCAAAGAACGAGCTCTCCTCCTACAAACTGCTAGATGGCCTTCCCTGCCGTCTAGAGTCTGCTTTTTCTCCGCTTCAAAAATCTTGTCTTCGCTGCTCAGAAATGGTGGGACCTTTTTCGCACCCTCGACTACCTCAAATGGCGCCTTCCCCGTCGATGAATAAATTGAGTTGTTGTAGGCAAACTCCACCAAGTGCAAATACTTTTCCCACTGAGTCTTTTGATCCGAAATATAAGACTTCAACAAATCCAAAACCACTGAAATGGCTATCTCAAACTGCCTATCTCTCTGCGGGTGGAACGAGGACGAGAACTACAATTGTGTGCCAATGTTCTTCCAGATTGCCTTCCAAAACAAACTAGTAAACCGGGGATCCCTATCCGAAGCAATGGACTCAGGCATGCCATGTAATCGGAAAATCTGTGAGAGAACAGTTTTGCCAAATGATCGGGCTTAACTGTCTTCTTTACCGGAATTAAGTTGGCTTGCTTGGTAAATCTACCAATGACTGTCCAAATCCAATCATGCCCACTTTGAGTCTTGAGAAGATTGAAAAAAGAAATCCATAGCAATGCTTTCCCAAGGGCGGGAGGGTATGGATAAAGGTTGTAGAAGTCCTAGTGCCTTATGCCTGTCAAACTTGACCTTTTGGCATACTAAGCAACTGCGAACAAACTCGTCCACATCCTTTTTGAGCCTTGGCCAGTAAAAGTAACACTCAACACCCTTCAAGGTGGTATCTATGCCGCGGTGGCCCGAAAAAGGTGGACAATGGCACTCTGTCAAAACCTTTTCCCTCAAAGCTTGTGTGACACACAACATCGTTTTCTACATCAAATAGCCGTCCCGTATGGAACAACCTGCAACTAGCTCCTCACGCTGTATCCGGTGAAAGCATAGTTACGCAAAACGCGGAACGGGGGAACGGAACGGGAGGCTTAAAAAACACCCAAATAATACAATATTTAGCATTATGTATTTGAATACAAGTAGTACTAGAGTCCTTTGACTCTATTTGAAAACCATTCAATCTTATGATCACTTGATTGTGATGTGCAACGCTGCGGTCATAGTACATACACAAAAGACACAATGCCCATACACAATAACACATGCAATTACAGATTAGAGCTCTCAAATAATTGCAAGAGTAGAAGTTAGAGATAAGAAACATTGAGCAAAATATACTTTTCACTTAATTTTGGCTAACAAGGCCTACCAAGGTGCTACAAAAAACCCAAAGGTGACATATACCATAATGAGACTACAAGGGGGACAAACCACAATACCAAAAGACCAAAGGTGAAAAATACCATGAAGATGCTACAAAGAGGGCAAGCCGCAATACAAAAAGGTATGGATAATGGAAGTCCTAAAGTCTCAACTCTTGAGTCTCAAGACTCAAGACTCAAGAGCCACTAGCCTGAGAAGCCTGATCATTAAGATTGCTACCTTCAGAGTTGCTTACACTCACCCTCGGTAACCTCACAACAGGCTTATCCCCCGACCTCGACAGTAGGCCACTCCCAGCTCATTCACATTGAGAGCCACACTGAGTGGCAGTTTGGTGGCGTTGTTGGCACGGATTCTGTTTTGGTTGACACCGGAGGATTGGAGGCAGGAGATACAGGCAAGACGGCGAAGACAGATTGGTCTAGCCTTTCCCGTTCTTCATGGAGGATCTTCATAGCACAGACTGCTCAGTTTGGCTTCCCTTCTTCATACAGGATGATTACGGTGCAGACAGCTTGGTCTGACCGCACCTTTTCTCAGAGCCCCTTCACAGCACAGACTGTTGAGTCTAGCTTTCCCCTCATCTTGGATTACCCTATCTACTGACAGGACACTATCCGGTGGTAGTCTGTGAGGTCTCCCGGTGACTACTACAGCTTACAGTAGCTTCTACAGTGCAGACTGTTTAGTGCGGCTTTCCTTGTTTCAGAGGACGTTTATGGCGCAGATTGCTACATCTGGCCTTCCTGGAGTTTTACACAGCTTAGCCACCTGACCGCACTGGGTTGCAGGTTCATGCATTGACAGGCTTCCGGTCATTCTCATGAAGGTTCCTGGGCTTCCCCATTTTCTCCAGATAGTTTGACTACAGACACCATAGATCCTATTGGGCAGGACACTTGCAAGTCTATTGGTACTTCTTTCATGACAAGGAGTTGTTTTTACACTTGGTTCGGGACCTTCGCACAGTACCTTCACACTATATCGACGGAGTACAGCAGTTTTCTACACTGCTCGTGACGGCACTTTACCATGGAGATCTCTCGAAGGTTGGGACACCCCAAATTGCTGCAGACATCTTCATCATTTTCCTCACATCTTCAGCTTCATGTGGTTTGTTCAACATCGGGTGCTGAGAAGGGGTGTTAGATTTACACCACTGCTGCTTCACATAGGTCTAGGGCACTTCCTTGTACAGCTAGTGTCTCCGGGCTGGCCACTCATAGCATAGGTTGTACCTTGTCCAGCCGCCCGAGTTTGGGGCCGGCCGCCCACTTGAGTTGGGCGTCCACCTTGGGCACTCATATATATGGGGCCCGGGGGGGTACACATTTCATCACATCTAATCATTGTGTATTGGTTCTTCTGCTCATGGTAGTCACGGGGGGTTGATCGCCCCCTCTTCACCATATCTTATGTTTGTGGTCTACTGTCTCTCTCTCTTCTCTCTCTAATGCTTTCGCACACGCGCACTCTAACAAACGCGAAAGGAGTCTTCCAAGGAGAAGAAGAGCAAAAAACAGAGAAACAAATCCACAAGGCCCAAATCGACAAAAGAGCAGCATTCCTAGATTCATTGATTTCTCCATCTCCATGAGATTTAAAGAGTACTGATGGGTTGACAATATAACAATCATCTAGCAAAAGTTGAAGCAACCACCTGAGAGAAAAGCTCCATTGGCGGGTAGTGGTTAGTAACATACCGGTAAGGACTGAGCAATTTTCCCCTTGTCTATCAATGTTTACATCCTCAATTACCACCCTTGTAAGTAGAATTCCTCCTTTGTTTACTTTTTAAAGAACGCTTCTTTTGGCACCATAACCTCCCTGCCTTCTTCTTGGGTAATGATGGGGCTCATAAGGGTGGAGAGAAAAGAAGTTAGGGGAGCTATATGAGTGGAGAAAATGATTACATATATGGACTCCCCCACTCTCTCCGCCAAGTATCCGTAAGCTTCTCGTTGTACATGAGATTCTCTACGCCCTGAAATGAATTTTTTGAGGTAATCACCTCATGTTGACTAAAATGGTAAACATTAGTTAACTAAGGGTTATGTTTTATGGAGGTGGGGGTGTGTGCCGCGCAAGCGTGCGTGTGTCCAAATATACATATGAATGTTTGAGAGAGAGAGTGTGTGTGTGTGTGTGTGTGTGTGTGTGTGTGTGTGTGTGTGTGTGTGAGTGAGTGTATACTTATTTCTATTTATACATTTAAATACACATGTGTGAATATATTTCTCACACACAAATCTATGTGTGTATTTTCACGCATGCAACATATATGTATAAAGAGTGTGAGAGAGAGAGAGAGAGAGAGAGAGAGAGAGAGAGAACCACATAAAGATCACCCGAATCCAATATTCCCAAAATCTTAAAAAACTTTGCACAATTTTCCATCAATCTCTTTAGCCAGATTGAATACTATGTCGTTTACTAACCTAGTGCACATCACCTTATAGTTTTAAAACACACAGCGAATGGTAGAAAGAGAATTGCCTTCTGTTAGCATGCCCATAATAAGAGCCTCTGTTCCTGTGGTAGGGTACTTAAGCTTTCTCGCTTCCAGCTCTGCCATACTGAATGACTTTATTGCCCTGGCAGACCATCTACCAATCCTTGCAAAAACATAGAATCATCACAATTATTCACCCATAGAACAACAGCATGCTTGATCACTGACAAATAATTGAAGCTTACTTACTTTGGCCGTTCATCAGGGCTTGCAACGCGATCAGGGTATCTAAAGATAGTCACCAGAAACCATGTGTCAGGTCATAAATGTGGTGATTATAATAATTAACAAGTAATGGAAACCATCATTTGCAAATTTCTCTCCTGCACGAATCAGGAAGACCATAGAGTTGTAAGCTTACTGTGATGGCAGCATCATGCGAGTAGCGAGAGCTCCGTGTCTTCCTCTTCTGTTCAATTGAGAAGGAAGAACAGACCATAAGGAATTCGAAAAGGTATACGAGCGGGACCGCAATGGCGAAGACTCTTTGAAGGAAGAAGAAAGCGACAGCAAGCCATGCCGCGAGCTTTCAAGGGTCTGTGCAGATGCGGAGGGGGAAGAAGCCGCTACTTGAGATGGTCCTACTGTGTTGCCCACAACCAAGGAAGAGCTCGCCGCAGGACAGGCTGCCATGGCTATTGGGCGTGATTTACTTGATGTGATTCAGCTTACTACCCACATTATCGTGATGCGAGCATCCGTGTATGTTCTACTTTCGTTATAGGCTATAGGTATTGAGGTATATCCACACACTATAAGCTGAGGCTGGTTGCTATTATGATCAATAAAAACCTCTATAAGTTCAACAAAGCCATCGCGTAACAAAAATTTACTTGCCACTCTCGAGTTGGCGCCCAATTCAGCAGTGCAAATCACATTCGAGAGAAATCCTTAGCTTCCTAGTGATGGCCAAAATCTTGCATTGCCAAAGAAAATTTGAGCAATTTCAACAAGCTTCACAAGTCTTGCTTTCCCCATCGTAGTCTCTATAGTTGGCACATTCCCTTTCTCACTACCATGGTTTTTGGCCTACATCAAGCCTTAAGGGGACTCCTTGCGTTCTCTGGAGAAGATGCCAACCATTGGATTAAGCTCATTGCCTAGAGCCATTTGGAAAAAAAATTGATGGAAAATATTTTTTCCTAATCTTTGATAAAGTGTTTAAGAGGGGCATTAACTAGGGGGGCCACACGGCAGTGGTGAATCGTGGGTGCCTCTCTCTCTCTCTCTCCCTCTCTCTCTCATACACACACACACACACGTTCATGTTTTGCATGCAAAGGCAAACCCGATAGTGAAGGAGATTACGTCATCAATTTTTATTCATGAGCATTGTTGTTACGAGACTAAGTACCTTCCTATTGTATGTGGTTAACTATAATTGGGATAGTTGGAGCATAATGGGTAATCATTGTGTTGTCTTTTTATTTTTACTGATCATGAGTTGATGACTTGTAGATTGGAGTTCATGGAGTTGAGGAGAAGTCGTCGGCAATGAATAAATTCATCGGCCATTTTATATTTGCACAGTGGTTTACATATTTTATCAATAAGCCACTATGGCTGCTTTGTAAGAACGATAGTGAGAACTCACCTTAAGAGGGTCATGGAATAAGTGATATGCTCCACTGATAACTAAAGTGGACTAAGTGTAAAAGAGGGGCCTCCAATTTTTGGCACCAACAAGTAATATCAAATATTTAATACCAAACTCCACAAGAGGTGCAATGGAGTTTGGGGTTACAATCTTTAGGCATGTCTTGTGTAGATGCTCTCAATTTTCCCTTTCCTCTCTTTTATGTTACGTTATGTTGTGTCATGTACTCCCTAATCAAGTCTACATCTCCTCTCTAACAATCTTTCATTATCAAGCTTGTGTGTGTGTGTGTGTGTGTGTGTAAGGTATCATAGTCTAAGTGTGTGTGTGTGTGTGTGTGTGTGTGTGTGAGTGTACTTGGAAATTGGGAGAGATGGTGAGAGGCTGACAGATTAGTGTGCAAGCAAATTAGAATTGGAAGCAACCGTTCTCCCCATCTCCTTCCCAACAGTTGTATCAAAGCATCTGGTTCGGTTCAATCAGCATGCTATATTCAATTTTACGAAGGAAATTTGAATCCGCAACATCAGATTTGCACATCAAATCTTAATAAAAAATTAATCGATATTAATATGTAATTTATTCAACAATTTTTGCTTATTGATGGCCAAAAACGATATGTGAAGCATTTAATTCGAGATAATTATTAAATTTAATGGATCTGTGAAGATACGATCAAGGGAGCAAGAAGAAGCGGATTTGAAAGAACTCAAAAAGGTTGGGCTTTAGAAGAAAAAGAGGAGAGCGAAGTTCTCAATTGGATTGAAGAAGAAGAGGTGGAATTAAAGGAAGCGGAACAGCTTTCAGAAGAATTCTTGGAATAGCGACAAAGACATCACCAAGGAGTTTCGAAAAGAAAATTTTAATTACTTAAAGAAGGCAAAATCGGCTCGTCTCAGCAACTTCCCATGAGAACCACCACTTACACACACCATGTCCCTATTGTCGACCATCACCAAAAGCTGCAAAATCTATTGCAACAGGGGCGCCCTGGCATGTGGGTAGTTTTCTCCTTCTTGTACGCAAGCCGAAAAGCCCTGCAACGATCACCATCGACCTCTTTTCCCCTCACGCCATTTCTCTCTACATGTAGCTTGTTGTCGATCTCTTTTCCAATAGTGTGTCCATACACGCTTAAGATTCCATTGTTTGTTCATGTTTACAGATGTTTTTCCATCCGATTTTCTAGAGTGGGAGCCAATAGAGTCCTTCACAAGAACTTTTGAGGCCATCCACAATGAGCTTGGCAAGTTGCTCTATGCTGGCTGTCACGTCCTCTGAGCTTGCCTCACGTGACGTTTTTTTAATAATCATACTTATGTCACACCTAGGCAAAATGGATATGGTAATCTGTCTTTGGTTCACTCGCCAACCTTAGAGAGTTTGGTATGGCCTAAGCCAGACAGTGCCTTGATCGAGACAACCAAAAGGAAAATCGAGGTGGATATGCAAGCAACAATGAAGTGTACCTATGGTTCCTCAAAAGCCACGGTAACATGGTTTATGTCTCTTCATGTGTTTGTGCTTATATTTCGACTTCAGAGTGTTCATAGGACACCAACAATGTGGACTTGCAAAGGGAGATGTGCGATCAACGGATTTCTTGCAGTTGGATGGGAAACTAAGGTGGTCAACCACCAGGGATATAGAATCAAGTGCTGTGTCATACTTGTTTATTCTCAACTTGTTCAAGTTTTCGATTGAAACATGCAATTTATTTGATGTGGAGCACAAATGTTTTCAAATTGGTGTCTTTCAATGCTTTGTCACGTGATTTTGTTTAAAATTATAGTTTTAAATTATTTTGACCTTAATTTTAAGTGCTTTTAAAAAGTGACTTTGGGCATATAAGTGACTTTCTAGTTTTCAAACTTCATTTCTCACATTCACAAAACTCTAGCTCTAAGATCTCTTCGCATCTTCTTCGCGAACGAACCCATGGCAACGTCTACTAATGCACTTCTCACACAATTAGAAAAGGTAGGACTTGGAGATCGAGCACATGAACTACTCAGTGTGTTCGAGGGGACAATTGACATGCAGGCCACTGCCAACCTTCATGCAGAGGCATTTAGAAGCTTTCTTGACTACATGGCACAGCACATGGAAGAATATGCCATAATCTTTGAGGGATCTGACACGGTGTGGTTGCCAGTGGATTTATTGAAGCATCTCTATGCGGCCGACAAAAACATTCGGTTTTTCTTGTTAAGATTTATTAAAGGCCTCACAGAATGGGACTACAGGACAAAGGATGAAGATGATCTCATAGATTTGGGCATGGGGTGCATAGGCACCCAATTCATTTCATGGGACATGGTTCTTGTTTTACTTGTGCTTGAGGGCATGGATAAGGAAAAATCAAAGGAAAAGGTCAACCAAAGACCTCCTGTGACCATTGTGGAGGAATCAAATGAAGTTATCGAAGAGATTGATGAGCAGACGGAAGCATCTATGGCACTCGTCCTCTTGCAAGATCCCAACTCCACTGAGGAGGAGGATCAAATGATAGAGGGAGATGAGGTGCTGGAAGAGGTCCTAGACCTCCAAATTCTCCATTGCATGCAATGGTGGTGGATGATCATCACTTTCTGTTCCTTGACGACATTGCCAAAACATTAGGACTCAGAGAAGATGAGTCGCTCACAGTTCTTGCTATCTATGCGGGCATGAAGGATCACAGTGGAAAGGAAGAGAAAGTCAATTTTCAAATTGAATTTGAAGACCAAGATCTCCTAGTAAGCCTCTCTTTCCTCCCCAATGAAAACGAGCAACAATTGGTGCAAACAGTAGCAAGTACCTTGGTGGAAATCAAATCATGTGCCTCTTTGTGCGAAAGCATACCGGAAAGCGCATTTCATCCACACAAATCACTAATCATGATTGGTAGAGATGATCGATCTAGCATCAATCTTACAAAGAAAAATCTTGAAGAGAAGGATGAAGAAACTGAGATAAACAAATCTTAATCTGGTAGAATGTCTAGTACTCCTTATTACAAGTGTTAAATTCAATTAAAATGCTTTGACGGCATGCCATGTTGATAAGTTCGCAATCCGTACTGGAGATTTGCACAACGTCTCCATGGGTAGGGATAGCTCACTTTGGCACTATCTGAGCCACATGGGGCCATTGATTCTTAGAGTTTCTTACACAAAGTTCTCCAAGAATGGTTCTGCGGAGCTACTAAAGTGCAAAGCATTAAGTGGAATACTCGCTGAAGATTCTCTCACCCTAAACTCTCACAAATGTATATTGGTGGACCGCGAGGCAGCAGTGTATGCCTTTACAGGCAAGCACCCAGGCTTGGTCCTCTCCCACTGCCCCTTGAGCCTAGGTCAAGGGTTGACACACCCTGAGGAAATTGTAAAATCCCTTGGTGTCAAGTCATCCATTCGCCCCATACCCACATATGTAATTCGTAGAAAAACTAATCGACCATGATGTAATATCCAAATCAATAAAGAATACTTGTTTTTGTCAATGATTTCTGTCACCATTCAGTACTTGTTTTTTTATATATTTATATTGTCCAATAAATTTCATTCTGCACCACATGTACACACATGCACAAAACCTGGAACATCCAGCCCCACCGGGCGATCGAGAGGCAAGTCTCGGTGATTCTTTTGCGAAACAGGACAACGAGAGGTCCGTACGGGGTCAATCGGACCACATCATACATCGACGATGTACAAGAGCTTTTTTTCCCCCGTCTGACCCTGTCAGGCGTCACCGATGTATAATGTGATTTGGTTGACCCCGTACGGGCCTCCCTTCGCCCCATTTCGCAAAAGAATCATCAAGACTTACGCCCGGTGGCTGGATGTTCCAGGTTCTGTGCATGTGGACACCGTCGGACGAGCCGAGTGTCGTGGTGGTCAGATTAAATTTAACATACCCAACAATTTAAATACTTATAAAAAACAATGTAAAAAATAAAGTTGAACAATTGCACGGAATGGTAGAAATTTTCCATTTGATATTACAGAAAAAGATTACAAATCTCATCAAGAGAGACTACATGGGAGAGACTATTTCTGATGAAGGCATCCTTCATTTTTAAATTGATTGCTAAGGCTAAATCCATATTTTTTTATGTTACACACTTTGCATGCCCATACAGGAGATGCCATCCTGCAAAAGCTGCACCAATATGTCTTCGGCAGCATCCTGTAGGGCTAGTAGAGCTACGCATTGTATTCTTGTAACCGAGTCGCTATATTCATCCATCATCTCTCTCACCACCCGAGAGAAGACCGCTTTGGGTAAGATTGACTTAGTGCTCTTTTGATATTTTCTGATCTCACGGAGAGCAACTATGCCTGGTTTCCATCTTCGCTTTTTTTGTGCTATTGGTGGTGGTGGAGGAACCCCCTGCCTGGACCATTGAGAAGGATCATCTTTATACTTTTTCCTCCTCTCCTCTTGGGCTTGTTGCTCTTCAGGTGTAGCCTTGTCTTTTTTTCTCTTTGCACATTGCTTGGCTCTCTGAGGGATTTTTGAAGGCATTGAGCTCCCAGCCTTTGCTTGTTGGGTGGCTTGAGCTCTATCCTCTGCCGCCTTTCTCTCTGTCACTGCTCATGCTTGTAAATTTGCCAAATGAGCCCTCTCGGCCTCAGCTCTCTACCATTCCTCTTGCTCTCTCTGTCTTCTTTGCTCTTCTTGTACTCTTTGCGCTTCCTTCTCAGCTGCCTCTTTCTTTTCCATCTCCCTCATTCTTTTCCTCCTCTTTGCTTCTCGTGCTTTTGAAACCGGGTCGCTTGGTATAACCTTGATTACTCTTTGCTTGACTTGCGGTGGAAACTTTTGTGGCATGGTTTCTATGGTGGCTTGAGCACCAGGTGTTGTGACAGCAGAGGCGAGGGCGCCGGATTTTCAAGCGGACCTTGGTATTCTTCTCTTGTTTCTTGCGTGGATCTATGAAGTGGTGAAATTGGTGGGGATCCTAGCAGAGGTCTGCGAGTGGCATGGTTTATATCGCGAGATCTTCAAAAATATGTCGCATGGTGATAAAATCATCTGGATTTGATGGTCGGGGAGGCTCTTGGGTGTCTAGAGCGGGTTGGGGCGCTGGGTTATCCACTGTGGTTAGGGATGTGGATTTGAAGTCGTAGATTCTGCATGGGGTTCGGGCTATGGATTTTCTATGGTGTGAGTGGCTGTGGTAGTATTTTTGTGTGTAGTGCCAGTCTGCTCGTGTGAATCATCCATGCGGTGCAATATATGAGTACGTGCACGTTTGTGCTCGAGTGGATCTTCTAGAATATGCAAACAAGAAATGAACTTCAAGTTGTGAGTTTTGACTTATATAGTACTATTTTTTAAAAAAAAAACTTAAAAAATCAATAATACCATTAAAAATTTAAAAAAACTCCAAAATTGTCGAAACTTGTACATGGAACCACTGATTGGGGGGTCAACAAATCACGTGGCATTATAATGTATGATTAATATAGAAGTAGTTAGTGTCAGAAATTTATTGGTTTTCCACCCAATGCCTGCCATTTCGTCGCCTTGTTGGCCAACCATCGTCGGAATCGATCTTTTGCACAAGAAGCATGATATGATTGTGATCGCCTCACGCTAACCACTTTCTCTATTCTGCATTTCAAGCTTCTTTGCACTGTAGTCTTCTTCCTTTCTCTCCTCGCTAAAACTCTGAATCACCAATTGAACATTTCGTGTAGGGCATTGCTCTTTTTTCTCCCACCTCCATGCCGTGTATTTTTAAAATACACCGCTTTTGCTTGATAGTGTGAGCACTCTATTCCTTGGCTACTCCAGATGCCCAATGAACCAAATGTGTCGAGAAAAAATGAGCTATGAGAAAAAAGTGTGTGCTACAAAAATATAAAACTTTAGTTCAAACACCGATGTTTTTTTATTGCAAAGACAAAGTGTTTAACCCACCATGTAATGTGTTATGTGCGTGTCTCCTCAGACATCCACCATTTGCACTGTGAAACTATTGATTACAAACTTTAAGGTGGATATCTCAGCAGAAGTTAGCTTTTCCTTTTCAAGCAAACAAAAAATATCATCTACAGACTGCCACACACGAGCATGCTTAATTCCTAGGACTGCTTCGTTACCTATGTAGGTGGTAATGTCACACACCTTTTTTCACAATTGAAACTCATTGAGACTTTGGGAGCCAGAATAGTCTGAAAGCATATGCCTAGCTTTACTACCACCCATACATATTTTATTAGGACGATCATGTGTACTTCTATATGCCTTCTTGTCCTTTGATAACTCTATTGCACCCCCATGTAGTCCAACACTTGATAGAATAGATTCGAGTTCTCTGTTACACTCTTCCCTTCTTTCTGCAAGCTCCATATTCCAAGCATAATTAATATGGAGCATAAGCAACTTGTCAAGAATTCGTGGACGGGTATAAAAGAGTGCACACATGCACATTTATTAGAGGAATCGGTAGAATAGGATCCCAATTTGCATCGTCCATTCTCGATTAGGGGGTACACTCTGGTTACAACTGAGGATACCTTGAACCATTGTTGTAGTGCTTTACCCAGTTTTTGTAGCGGTCACACCTTTCGTAGAGTTGACTGCAGCTTTGTCACCCTTACCCTTATCTTTTGCAGAGTTGACCACAGCTTTGCCACCCTTACCCTTACCCTTGCCCTCAATTCCTAATGAGACTTTATTGTGGCATCAATAAATGCATGGAAAGAGGGTCATTGCACCTTGCTTGCATCCCAACATACACTTCAAAGTTTTCAAGTCTCCTGCCAAATGCCACTCCACTTGGAGCGTACCCAGACCTGAAACCTGCAATTGTTGTCCTTCTCATTGTTGCCGAATGATGTCAACTATCGGGGTGTGATTAAAATACCATTTGAGGGACTCATGTGTCTCATGTGGGAGATAAAAAGTTGCCGGCCACCAAATATTCTTCTTGGATTGAACACCTACACCGGTGTTTCCCTTCTCGATGGCATTTAGCTCAACATCGACGCCCACCAAGGCTCTGTTCATAAGCGTAACACTTACCCTTTCGAGCCGTTGACCTTTGACAATCTGGCACTCATCAAGCTTCATCACAAATATAACTCTGCCATCACACTCTTCCTGTGTCAACCCATAAAATCTGATCATTGACTCCTAGAGCTTCAACAAGTCAACATAGACATTATTGAACTCGTTGTAACGAAAGGATTTGTTCTCTTCTAATGGCAAGGCATCCTCTACATATTGAAATCCACCCAACAAACTTGCAACATCATTATTGGTTCACCTTTTTGCAACACTAACACTAGAAGGCATTGATAGCAACCTAAACAAACCTTTTGCTCTGTGATCTAGTGTGACAAGTCTATACAAAGCTTCATAGGCCTTGAAACTTATTCTTGCGTTGTCATAAACCTCCATCATCTCCTATGGTGACACAATGCTCTTTAGCTCACTGAAATACTTCTGGCACAAAACATTAGCAATGCCAGCATTGGATGGATCATCCAATAGCTTCACCAACTCCTTTGGTTTGATGATATGCTACAACAGAGTATATCCAGTCATTTCAGTATCGGAATCAATTTCCATCATCATCCGAGCCAAGTTCCTGCATATTGAAATAATATTACAGCAACCTACAAAAAATGTATGAAATTGGAAGCTTGCATTTGTATTCCTACAGAGTTTGATGGATACATTTCTTTCGAGCTCCACCACTTGAAGATAGCATAGACATCACATGTCTCTTGCGCTTGCGAATGTAGCCCAATGTAATGTGTGTGAGATGATCGATTTGCCGGTGCATATTACGTGCAGTGTGTTGTAGCTGAACATAATTGTCTAGACGACACTCTTGCTTCTTTTTTTGATGCTCTGCTTTTTTTATAAGCTTTGACATCTCGTCGTTTAGCTGCTTTGTCTTTCATTGGCTTCCTCTCTAACTTGCTGGATGTCTTTCACGTACTTCTCTTGCAATGATAAATAGGCAGCACAGAGATGTTTTCTTGCTTCCCTTTCATTGACAAAAGCTGAATGTAATCTCCAACAGTAGCCAAACAATTTGTCTCTCCCATCTCCAATAAAACACAGTAGCTCAATGACATTACAAAAGGCAGTGATGCATTGATCATTGGATCACCCGGGTAAATATGGCCATCAACCCATAAGTTGATTGCGTTGCATCCATGGTTCCATAGCTGGTCTCCAACATTGGGATTAGACGTGCCAAGTCGCACAATAGCGTACTCCTACTCTAAATCAGCGTTTAATCAATATCGTTTTGACTTGTTAGTAATGTCTTGCAGTGGTAAGGGATTGAATGACATTTGTGTTAGTTAATGAAGCAAATTAATGAGAATGTGTGATAGTGGCTGCTACTACAAGTAGGTGAATCTGGCTATGGGGGAAAGAAGTGGAGAGTACTCAGAGATATGAGAAAAGGATTATGTTGTGGAGGGAAGAAAGAGGGGGAGTGCAGCTCAATCTCCTTTGAATTCGAATTGTTGATCATGAGTGTAGAGAGAGAAATACTGCTGCACACGGAGGTAATGAAGTTTTCCATTGCTCTCAACTGGAGCTGGAGTGGGAGAAGCATGAGAGAGAGAGGGGGGGGAGAGAGAGAGAGAGAGAGAGAGAGAGAGAGAGAGAGAGAGAGAGAGAGAGAGAGGGAGTGGGAGATAGAAAGACAATAAAGGAAGAGAGAGTGGGAGAGAGGGCATATCTGCAACCTTGGAGGATCTGCACTTTTTCAGCAAGAGGCAGCCAAGAATATTCCTTGATGATTGGGAGAGGAAGTGACAAGAGGAAAAGGGGGGAAAGACAGAGAGAGAGTTGGCTCACGTTTTAGAGAGAGAATGCAGTGAGAGAATGTGGAAAATCTGCTTTTCTGGCAAGGGGACTGAAAAGTGCCTCCTTTAATGAGTTCTAAGTGAGAGAGTGTTTTATATGTTAGAGAGAGAAGAGGGGTGGGAAAAGGACATTTTAAAATTCATTTACCCACCTCTCTTTTGGGTTACTAAATAGACTATTTTCAAATTCAAAAGATTGAAATGGATTTTTTAAAAATCTCAGCATAGGCTTGGTCAAACTTGGCTTAAGCTTTAAGCATTCCCTTAAACTGCCAAACAAAGAGGCCCTCCTATACACCATTCACGTCCTAATGTGATGGTAGGATGAAAGCACCTGCTCAAGTTAATGTATTACTCTTGGAAGATATTATCTCAGGAATGGAGCATGACCAAATTTAGTTAGTGGAAGAAAATTCCAAGCACCATCCTCAAAAAGTCCATCTAATAGTACTAGAAGGGGAAGGTAACACTTTACATTTTTTTCAATGTGATTGCCCTGCATGTATTAAAATCAAGGAAGTGTTGGAGAAACCCCAAGAGCTTGAGAGTTTAGCAATCACTATATCAAAGGGAAAGTTGAAGGAAAATCAGGAAGACCAAGAGAAGGGGATTAAAGGACCTATTGATTGGAAGGCCCAAGATGCAATTAAACTAGGAGTGTTGAAAGAAATACAATCAAATCAAAAAACCGAAGAAGTTCCAAGTTCATGGCCAAGAGGGAAAATGCAGGTACTATGGGAAAACATAGGCAGGAGGACTTTAGAACCTGAAAGTTTGGACTCTCAAGAGAAAGCATTCAGGTCCAAAGATACAGCTGATAAAAGGGGTTATCAAATGACCTTTTTGATGCCTTGCTGCAAGCACCAATTTCATTGAAGGTGGGGCAGCTATTGAAGTTAGTCCCTGATTTTAGTCAGACTTTTTTCATGAAATCGTCAAACCAAATCAAAGATATGGAGGAGAAGCAAAAGGGAGAAAAGAGTTTCACTAATTTATCTCAAATTGATTGTGGAGATGTAGCTCCAGTGGATGTGTATTACAAAGTACTTGTGATAAATATTAGCATTGGGAAGGTGTACCTTCCTGATGTGTTGGTGAATGGGGGTTCATGAGTGAATATTCTTCCTGAATCAGTTTGCAAGAAGCTGAACCTCACAAAATGGGATCCAACACATTTTCAGGTAAAGATGGATGATCAAAGAAGGGTACAACCTTTGGGGATTCTAAAAAATCAGACAATCAATGTGGCAGGATTACCTTTTGTAGTCAATTTTGTGGTACTTAAACTGAAAGAATTAGCATGCTCTTACCCAATGATTTTGGGAAGACCATGGTTTAGGGCAGCTAAGGTGAAGTAGTTATGGGGAGTAGACACAATTGTGATCAAGCATAAGAAGAAAAAGTTGAGGATGTAGATGGTACAAAAGAAGACTATTCCACCTAGTTTCAAACCTCTGTATGCAAAAGGTATCAATATGGGTCAAGCCATTGAGGAAGATGAGAAAGAATAATTTCTTCAAAGAAATAAAACAGTAGTTCCATTTTTTGAAGTTGATGTGTAGAAAATTGCAGATACAGTTGAAAAATAGAAGCAGTTACCTGAATTGAAATTGGGAAGAAAACAGGAAAAACAACCAAAGAGTAGAGACTGGAAGAGGAGAATCAAATATGCAGAGAAGACGTTTGAAGAACATATGTCTAAGAGTTCAAGAGTTAGAGAAGATGAATTGGAGGATATGAATTTGGGAACTGAATATGATCCAAAAATAGTGAAGGTATCCACTAAATTGGATAAGGAGTTCAAAGAAGAATTGAAAGCTTTGTTATGGGAATTTAAAGATATCTTTGTTTGGTCATATACCAATATGAAGGGAGTAGATACAGATGTATGTCAACACAATATAAACTTGAAGACAAATGCAATGCCAGTAAAGCAACAGAGGTACAGGATGAACCCCAGTTATGCCAAACACGTTAAGGATGAAATAGATAAATTGTTGGAAGTTGGTTTCATTTACCTTGTGGATAAAGTGACTTGATTATCACCAATTGTGGTAGTTCCAAGGAAGAATGGCAAAATCAGGGTGTGTGTTGACTACAAGAAATTGAATGCTGCAACAATTATTGATCCATTTCCTTTGCCATATTTGGACACTAGGTTGGGTGCAGTGGCTGGAGCAAAAATATATAGTTTTTTGGATGGTTTCAGTGGGTACAACCAAATTGGAATGGCCCTCAAAGACAGAGATAACACAACTTTCATAACTGAATGGGGAGTGTATGCTTCAACTTTTATGAACTTTGGATTGAAATCTTTGGTCTTTGGTCCTTACTTGACTACTTTCACGAAGGTATTTTTGGATGATTTCAGTGTGTCAGGCAACAAGGAGGATCATCTCAACCATTTGAGATTATGTTTTGAGAAATGGAGAGAAGCAAGGCTTTCATTGAACCCCGCTAAGTGTGCTTTTGTTGTCAAAAGAGGTATCTTATTGGGCCATATCATCAGTAAAGAGGGAATACAAATAGACCCAAGGAAGCTAGAAGCAATCTTAAAAGCTTTACCACCAAAGAAGTGAAGTAGCTGATAAGATTTATTGGACAAGTAAAGTGGCATGGAAGATTTTTGAGAATCTTGGCTCATGTTTGTGTTCCCCTTACCCAACTGACAAGGAAGGAGGTAGACTTTTGTGGAAAGAAGAACAAGAAGTTGCATTTAACCTACTAAAGAAAATGTTGGTGACTGCACCAATCTTGATTCCTCCTGATTGGGAGTTACCTTTCATCTATTTGTAGATGCATCCCTTTCAGTTGTGGGTGCAGTTCTGATGCAGGAATGTGAAAAAGGGTGGTTTAAACATATTTATTATGCCAGTAGAGTGATCTCATCTACAGAAAGAAACTACACAGTTATTGAAAGAGATTTTTTGGGAATGAATTTTGGATTGCAAAAATTCAGACATTATTTGTTTTTTGGCAATCAAAATGGTGATCCATGTGGATCATCAGGCTCTAGTGTATTTAGTCAATAAAGGCTGGGTAGATAGGTACTTCTGATGCAAGAATTTGACTATTCAATTATTCATAGGCCAGATTAGGAGAAGGTTATAACTGACTATTTGAGCAGGTTAGCTACAGGAGAGCCACCTACTAAAGTAATAGATGAGTTACCTGATGCAAATCTATTTCTAGTGGATTTTGTGGACAATGAGGATTCTTGCTATGAAGATATGTTATATTTTCTAGTGCATGGAATCTTTCCAAAAGAATTGTCAGTGGCCAAAAGAAGGAAATTGGCATGGAGAAGTAGAACAATTACAGTGTGATTATGGGTGTTCTTTACAAAAGAGGAATAGATCAGGTTTTGAGGAGGTGTGTTCAAAAATTTGAACAGAAATTGATTTTGAATGAAGCACATGCAGGTGATGCTGGAGGCCATTTCTCAGGGGACATTACAACAAAGAATATTGTTCAGGCAGGTTTGTGGTGGCCATCAATTTTCAAAGATGCTCATGAGTTTGTTAAAACTTGTTTAACTTGTCAAAGAGATGTCAGACCAATGGATGTGGATAGGATGCCTTTACAACCGATTCTCCCTTTAGAACCTTTTCAAAAGTGGGGTCTTGACTTTGTGGGTCTTGTCAAGCCAAATGCAAAGTTTACAAGTTTGTGGCAACTGATTATTGCAATAAATGGGTGGAGGCACAAACAATGAAGGATAATAAGGCAGAGAGTGTGGCAAAGTTCCTGTACAAGAATATAATGACCAGGTTTGGGTGTCCAATGGAATTGGTCTCTAATTAGGGAGTTCACTTCATAAATAAAGTAATCAAGATGTTGACTAAATATCATTTGATCATTCACAAGAAGTTCACAATATATTATCCATAGGCAAATGGTCAAGTAGAATCCACAAACAAAACTTCGGTCAGGATCTTGAGAAGGATGGTATCAAAAAATAGGACAGATTGGGATACAAAGTTGGGTTCAGCATTGTGGGCTTTTAGAACAGCTTTCAAGGTCACTACAGGCATGACTCCATTTCAAAAGGTGTATGGGTTAGAAGCTACTGTACCAATGGAATTTGTGGTGCCTAGTCTAAGAGTTGCTGTGAAATATAGATTTCCAGAAGATACTGCAATAGTTCTTATACATGAACAACTTTTGAAATTAGAAGAAAATAGAATTCAGGCAGCTTACATCACTAAGGCAATTCAGAGGAGAAGACAAGCTTCGTTGGACAGAAATTTGAAGTACAAAGCATTTGCAGAGGGTGACTGGGTACTAATGTACAATAACAAATTGGGAAAAAGACCAGGAAAATTGAAGCTTAGATACTTAGGACCTTTTCAGGTGGCTGAAGAAGTGGGGCCATCAACTTATTTGTTTTAGCAGATGAGCAAGGAAGGATTTTTCCAAAAGCAGTAAATGGATTTTGTTTGAAATCTTATGTAATTGGGGGTGATCATTTTAAGGGCAATGGGACAAAGTCCTTGAATCATGAAGAATTTTTGTGGGAGAAATTTGTGCGATTAGTGGGGGAGATGTCACATCCCATCTATTCAAATTTGGAAAGCATAAGAGTTTAAACATACGCTTCCTCTCTCAACTCTCATTGCCGTAACATGTGGGTTTGTAATGCCAAGAGTTCTGCACGCGTTTTCTTCTTGTTCCCATTTCCAAACAACCACTAACTAGTGAGGTTGGAGAGTCGTCCATACCTTCTCCTAAGCAGGAACATCCCAAAGTCATGAAGATCAAGAGGTCTTCAAGGTGCTCTAAACCAATTGCTCAAGCAACGCCATCCTCACCAGAAGTGTTGATTGATGAGGAGATGTCCACACCATTGGAAGAATCTCCTTTGGCTATGGAGATGGGGCCAGCAGAGTACAACTTTTTGGAGATGAGGCAACACATTGACTTCAATGTTCTTGTACACAAGGAGTGGCTTCAGAAAATCGATCTTTTGGATTATGCCATGCTTCCATGGAAGCATTGAAAGAATAATCCAAGCTTGATGAATATTTTGACCCATGTGCAGGATACCAAGGGGAACATATTTGGAAGCTAATGGCTCAGCCCTGAGTTGCTGGGAACCGTGATTAATCTGCATGTGGAGGAAGACATTCACGTTACTAAGGCTTCTGATGACCTGATGGTAGCTAAGGAAGCAATGAATAACTGGTGAGAAAAGTGAACGACTTTTGCAACAAGTAATGTTTGAATCATTTGCAAGCATAAACCATACTGGTCATCACCAATTCAATTTCAGAGTAATCTTTTTTATGAGGAGTCTTCACTTTGGTAGCATAATAAACAGGCTTCATATACTGAGATTCCTTCCCCCTTTGTAACAACATGGCCCCAATGGCATCATCTCCCACTGATGGGTTAACATAAAAGTTCTTTTCCCAGCCAAGAGCTTGCATAATGGGTAGTGTATTCAAAACTTCTTTGACTTTGTTAAAAATATCTCCACAATCAAGTGTCCACTCCAAGGGATCATTCTTAACCGCTTCCTGCAATGGATACAATAACTATGATGCGAAAGGTATGAATCGAGACAGATATTTAACCTTTTATGTAAAAATGGCTAACTGTTTGGTATCCTTTGGAGATGACAACCATAACAAAGTTTCTACTTTCTCTGGATCTGCTTCTATCCCATTTTCTAAAATCACATGTCCAAGAAGCTTTACCCTTGGCTATGCCAAATGACACTTCTTAGGGTTCAACTGACCCTCGCATCCATCATACCTTGTAAAAGTCATTTCGAGCTTTTGAACATGCTCTTTTCTTGAACTCTATACACAGAAATCATATATGACTGCTTTGACAAACTTCCCAAGGAACGGGGTAAGGACCCAATCCACTCTTCTTTCAAAAGCTCCAGGCCCATTTGTTAACCCAAAAGGAAGGCACCAAAAGAAGAAACAACCCCATGGCGTGACAAAAGTAGTCTTTTTTTGGTCTTCAAGAGCAAGAATAAGCTAGAAATATTCTAAAATAACCATCAGAGATATTGTATCTTCAAAGCCAGCCACTGTATCTAAAAGTTGATCAATGAAAGGTAAAGGGTAAGGATCTTTCTTGGTCACTGCATTTAATGGCTTATAATCAACACAAACTCTCCAACGCCCATCTTTCTTTGGAGTGACCACTACATGCTCACCCGCTCAACATTATCCAACTGGCACAATGAACCCTACATCCAAAAGCTCATCCACCTCTTCCTTAAAAGAATTTGTTTGCTCTTTACCCATCCTTCTTAATTTCTGTCTTATTGGCTTTGCCCCTTCAACTAGTTCGATCTTCATAGGATCTCCCACAAAACCCCTTATTTCTTGATATGAAGTGATGAAAAGATTTGGAAACCTGTCCAACATTGATAAGTACTCTGTTGGAATTAGGGTTGCAGAGAAACACACACAGCTTGGAGAAGACGAAGGAAGCTCAAGGCACACAATAGAGAGAGTGATACTTAGTGTGCAATGGAAAGATAGATAGCCCTAGAGTGATGGGCGTATATACAATGCACGGGGGGAAAAACCTCCTAAAGAGGGAAAAAATGCCCCGGCGGTCCTAGTGTGTTCACACACATCACTACCACATGTATATGGTAACAAATCCCCCCTGGAGTGATGCGGTGAACGAGAGCTGGCACATGAGTAAAGGGAAGTGCCATGCCCTGAGGACAGGATCAGTCCACAAAGGGGAGTAAGCCCAAAGCTTTGCGGAAAGCTTCAAGCTTCTCATGAGACAATGCCTTTGTGAAAAGATCTGCAAGGTTGTCTTGTGTTGGCACATAAGCCAAGCTGATCTCTCCTGCTGAGAGCCTCTCCCTGACATAGTGGTAATGCACCTCAATGTGCTTTGTGCGATCATGAAAAACTGGGTTCCTCGCAAATGCCAATGCTCTCTGACTGTCACAGTAGATAGTGTTGGCAGTGTCCTGTCCAACACCCAAATCAGCCATAAGGCGTCTGAGCCATACACACTCAACCGTAGCTGTGAAGATTGCCCTGTACTCAGCCTCACAACTCGAAGTGGCCACAGTAGGTTGCTTCTTGCTCAACCATGATATACATGAACTGCCAAGCATGAAACAAAAACCACTTGTGGACACTCGCATGTCAAAACAACCAGCCCAATCCGAGTCCGAAAAAGCATGTAAGTCTGGCGGCAATGATCACCCCTTGGGATAAAACAAGCCAAGATGTAAAGTGCCACTAAGGTAGCGGAAAATCCTCTTGACAGCCTGCCAATGCTTAGACCCTGGGCTATGCATAAATCTACTGACCTGTGAGACTGCAAACTGAATATCCGGCCTCGTGTTGCATACATAAATGAGGCAGCCAACAGCAGTTTGGTAAAGAGTGACATCAGCAGGATCACCAGCATCATGTAGACTCAACTTCAAACCTGTTTCCATGGGAGTGGCAATAGGTTTGCAATCCTCAAGTCCAAACTTACATAGCAATGTCTCTATGTAACTTTTCTGACACAAGGCAATACCACCATCACACTGCTTAAACTGTATACCCAAATAATGATGCAACAGCCCCAAATCTTTCATCTTGAAAGTAGCATTCAAATCAGCCTTAAATTCAGCAATATGTCTCTCATTTGGTCCAGTGATCAGCAAATCATCAACATAAAGAACCACAATGAGAAGTACATCACCCTCACGCTTTACATACAATGTGCTTTCTGTTGGATTGTTACGAAAGCCTTGTTTGACCAAATGAGTGTCAGCTTTCTCATACCAAGCACGAGGAGATTGATTCAACCCATACAAAGCCTTGTTACATTTGCACACTTTGTCTTCTTGTCCTTTTATGACAAAACCGCGAGGCTGCGTTACATAAACTTCCTCAAATATGTCACCATTCAAGAAAGCAATAACAATGTCTGATTGATGTACATCCCAACCAAAATGAGATGCCAATGCACATAGAAAACGCACAGTAGTCATACGACAAGTGGGAGCAAAAGTCTCTTCATAATCTATGCCTTTTTGTTGTGCATAACCCTTTGCAACAAGTCGAGCCTTATGGCGATCGATCTCACCATCCGGCTTGCGTTTCAACTTGTAAACCCACTTTGTACCAATGGCCTTTTTGCTAGGAGGCAAATCACATAAAGTCCATGTGTCATTTTCTATAAGTGCATCATATTCTGATTGCATGGTAGCCATCCAATTTTCTGAATTCTGTGCTTCATCAAAAGAGAGAGGCTCCTCAACATCATGTAAACTAGACACAGCCAAAGCATAACAATCTGATGCATAAGATGCATGGCGAGAGCCTGAACGAGTACGACTAGACAAAGGTGCATCCAATTTACTGTCACGCAAAGTGTGCACCAGCCATTTTGGCATACCTCTAGCCTGCTCATTTCCAGCCCTTTCCTCATCAAGTACATCATGTACATCTACATCAGTAATAGGCTGATCTAAAACATTTTCAGAAACCCCCATAGGTTGTACATTTGCCTCATTGGAACTTACATTCGTATTTCCACCACTGAAAAGAGGCAACAAAGTGTCATAAATGTCCTGTGAGCTTACATTACTGTCTCTAGTACATGACAACAAGGGCTGAACAGAATCTTCCACAAACACTACATCCCGAGAAACCAGAATACGTTTTGTTTGCGGATGATACAACCTGTAACCTTTGCTTTCAACACTATAACCAACAAAAATACATTTGACAGCCTTATCATCCAATTTTCTTCGCTGCACTTGTGGCACCAAAGCATATGCCAAACAGCCAAAAACACGCATGTGCTCAATAGAAGGTTTTCTATCATGCCATGCTTCATATGGAGTAATAGACTGCAAAGCTTTCGTAGGACACCTGTTAAGTACATAAGTGGCACACATAATGGCCTCAAGCCAAAAATAATGCGGCAAAGCTTGACTTTTGACCATACATCGTGCCATTTCCGTCAGTGACCTGTTTTTCCTCTCAGCAACATTATTTTGCTAAGGTGTATAAAGCACTATACATTGGTGTTTTATCCCACGACTAGCCAGAAATGCATTAAATTCATGAGACATATACTCCCCCCCTCGATCAGAACGGAGGGTGCCCATAGTACATTTCGAGACATTTTCAGCCATAGCCAGAAATTGTTTGAAGCACATAAAAACTTCGGACTTCGCTTTAAGCGTAAATACCCATGCATGCCTGGAGTAATCATCAATGAAAGTCACGAAGTACAGGTAATTGCCCAAGGGCGGAGTTTGCATGGGCCCACAAACATCACTATGCACAAGCTGCAACCTGCATGTGGCCCGAACTGAACCATCCTTTGGAAATTTAGAACGCTACATCTTACCCAAAATACAGCCTTCACAAACATGTTTTACAGGTGCTTCAAGAGGCGGCAAAGAAGCAACCATATCAGATTTCTGCAAACGCAGCAAACTGACAAAATTCAGATGACCAAAACGTGCATGCCAAAGTTTTGCATCTGAAATAGCCCTTGAATCTGCAACAGCATTTGCAAAATTTTGTCCACACTTGTCATACAAAGTGAGCTTATACAGCCCACGGCACAAAAGACCAGATGCAACTATTTCATCACCAAAACTGAGATCATGAATTGTACATCTGTCATCCACAAATTTGACTACAAGTCCAAGTCTAGCAAGTGCGGATACAGACAAGAGATTCTTCTTGATCCCAGGTACATAAAGTGCATCAACAAGTGTGAAGGAACTGCCATTAGGAGCAGTGAGCACAATCTTTCCAACTCCATGAACTGGATAAGAGGCGTTGTTGGCACAAGTGACTGAATTCCCATGAGGGACAGACTCAAGAGAGGTAAACTATTCATGATGTGAGGTAATGTGCTTTGTAGCACCACGATCGAAATACCACACATGTGAATCTGCAGCAACTGACAAGCATGCATCATGGACAGCAGGATTATAAGTGCACTCTACTCTAAAAGCCCATTCTGCATCAACATCAGCAACACAGTCTCCTTTCACAGAAGACTCAACAATGGCTACATTTGTAGTGGAACCACCCTCTTTCTTCTTAGCCTCTTTGGCCTTCAACTTAGGACACGACTTGATCAAGTGATCATTGGCTTTACAATAATGGCAACACATCTTCTTTTTGCCCTTATCACAAGAATTGTCAGACGAAGTACTGCCAGCAGAAGCATTAGGAACAAAATTTTTGCCACTCGCAGCAGAACCATAAGAAGTGGCTGCATTACTATTAACACCCTTTCTTTGAGAAACAATAAAAGCCTGTTCAACTGCACGTTGCCGAGTCCTGTTTTTTCTAGAAAGTGACTCTTGCAACAGCAATGTGCATAATGCATCAAACTTAACAACTTCAGGATTTCCTTGGGTCATAAGTCTCCAAGTACTAGCAAAAGTCTGATAGGAATCTGGTAAGGCATCAAGAACAATCTGCACAAGGAAACTGTCTGAAATGACTTCACCTGCAGAAATAAGCTGCTCATTGATATCCTTGACACTAGCAAGGAAAGTGTCCATATCATCTTCCTCATGCATAATCTTCGACTCCAGCTCTTTACGCAGCAAAGCAATTTTAGCCTCATTGCAGCTTGCATAAAGACCTGCTAAAATATCCCAAGCCTGTTTTGCAGATTTTGCTGAACGGATGTGAGGAACAATGGTGCGCTTCACAGACAACGCAATCAATGCATGAGCCTGCGCATCCTTAACATCCCAACGAGCTTGTTTTGCCGTAGGCAAAACAACTCTAACACCTGCAATCCTTGCAGCAAGACCTGCAACATCCTCAACATCGCCTACATCCTCAGAACCAGGACGTACATCAATGCCTTGCACAATGTTCCAGACACCCTTTGACACAAGAACATGTTGCATCATATAAGCCCACATAGGGTAGTTGTCCCCATCCAACCTATCCTCAACAGCAAACATCTTGAACACATCTGTGTTGTTGTTGTCAGCCATGGTAAATGCTGCACCTGATGTGAAAACTGCCCGAAAATAGGAGAAACGGAGCGGGAACAACCTGTGCTATATAGCACAAACCGTAGAAGACTATAAGGCACCTGTTATGCAAAAAACGGCACTGACAGAAATTCTGCACAAAATGACGAAATAGCCTGTGCAGTACTGCCTGTAGTGGAAACGGAGGCCGAAATGAGCCCAAATCAAAATTCTGAGCAGACCGAGCTCTTCGAGGTCCCCCAAAATTTTTGTCGACCTGCGAGCGCTTGCCAAAACTCACTAAAATCGGAGAAAGTAAGCAGGCGTGTGCTGGAGCAGCTGGCGACTAAGCCCGGGAGGACGTGACCTGCTCTGATACCAATTGTTGGAATTAGGGTTGCAGAGAAACACACACAGCTTGGAGAAGACGAAGGAAGCTCAAGGCACACAATAGAGAGTGTGATACTTAGTGTGCAATGGAAAGATAGATAGCCCTAGAGTGATGGGCGTATATACAATGCACGGGGGAAAAAACCTCCTAAAGAGGGAAAAAATGCCCCAGCGGTCCTAGTGTGTTCACACACATCACTGCCACATGTATATGGTAACATAATCCTTTCTTTCTCCTTGTGTCAAATCAGTACTCAACATATTTTGAATTAGCTCCTTCTTCACTAGAAATTCCTGTTTAGGCTGCATCAACTCCTCAAGTTGCTCTAAATGGCTCAAAGCATTTATATTCCCTGACACTTGCAACATTTCATCCACTTCTCTCTTCTCCTCATCCAACAACAAGAAGGACACTTCACCCTCATCACCATGGTGCTACTTTTTGAATCTTCAGAACTGTCTTCACTGGTAACTTCAGATTCATCATTTTCACTCACATCTTCTAGTGCCAAAGGTTGCTTGGTAGTCATATCAAACACCCTCTTTTCACCCTTCCTACCATACACACAGATTGTGCCCTTGCCCCAATCTTGCACATCACTAACAACTCTCAACCAATGTTGTCCCGAAATGAGAGGAAAAGCTCCCAAGCCAGTTGGCATAACATGAAAGTTTACTATAAACTTCACGTTAAAGACTTCAACTTCCAAATTCTTAATCAACCCCAAATACTTCACTTTGGCATGGTTTGCTAGTCGAATTCGAAACCCAGAGCTTCCGCATGTAATGAGACCCAGTCTCTCGATGCCTGATTCTGTGATTACACAAACTTGAGCACCTCCATCAATGTAGGCCTCTCCAATGCCCTCACCTTTGTGCTAAGCATTCACCACATGACAAATGTCGGGTAACTCTCCCACAACCAACACTTTGACTTGTCCATGCTTCGGCTCTTTCTCTGTATTCACTAATGACTTCCACTGCCTCTTAAGTTTAGGCACCATACTCATCAATTGTCAAAAATTACAATCTACTTTCCTCCCAATCAGGTCTTCCTTTAAACTGCAAGCTGTTTGGCCTTCTCCCAAAAGGTAAATCTGCTATTTCAAACCGTCTACGAGGTCTTCTCTTCCTCTTGGCTTTTGCATCTTCACCCTCTTTCTCTTTCCCTTTCTTTTTGCTGGGACCTGTAGCGGCATAGCCTTCCCTCTCTCTCTTTTGCCTACGAGCATTATATTTGCGCACAATACCCACATGACCACCAAAGGTTGAGGCCTGATTTTCCTGTTAAACACCTTGATCTCCCCATATATCCAATGCATAATCATTAGCCCTATTAGGAATTTGTTGGGGAAGTGAAAACATATCACCTCCCATCCTTGTTGGCTTTGAAAAATAAGTGCTGATATGACCAAGTTCATGACAATTATAACAGATAGGGATGAACCTCCTTTGCCGCTCAAAGACGCCTTGTCCACTATCCGCATTAGCATTGGGCTGACCTTCACATGCTTGGGCCATTCCTCTACCACGATCACGACCACGACCACCTCCACCTCCACCTCCAAGAACACTGAACCGCAATTCTTGCATCATGGTCATCATATCTTGCATATTTTGTTGTAATTGTTCAGTGTTAGCAACCTTTTGAACAGGTTGGGGGCTCCAGCCTCTGCCTGATTTCCCTAATTTTGGCCACCATTACCTTGCACAAGGACTACCTTCCCATACTCATTGAGTCTTTGAGCCTTCCATTCTTTCTCCCTAGTGATAGTGGCTGGTTCCTCAAAGATAGCGGGCCTTTTTAGCTCAACTTTGAACTTCAAACTTTCCTTTAAGTTCGCCACAAAATGGTCCTTTTTTAAGATGGATAGAGGAATTTCATTTCCCAAAGCTCGGGCATGACAAAATCGTCCACACTTTGATTCACCTTTTGAGTGTACCCCAAAATTGTTGGAATTAGGGTTGCAGAGAAACACACACAGCTTGGAGAAGACGAAGGAAGCTCAAGGCACACAATAGAGAGTGTGTTACTTAGTGAGCAATGGAAAGATAGATAGCCCTAGAGTGATGGGCGTATATACAATGCACGGGGGAAAAAACCTCCTAAAGAGGGAAAAAATGCCCCGGCGGTCCTAGTGTGTTCACACACATCACTACCACATGTATATGGTAACAAATCCCCCTTGGAGTGATGCGGTGAACGAGAGCAAGCACATGAGTAAAGGGAAGTGCCATGCCCTGAGGACAGGATCAGTCCACAAAGGGGAGTAAGCCCAAAGCTTTGCGGAAAGCTTCAAGCTTCTCATGAGACAATGCCTTTGTGAAAAGATCTGCAAGGTTGTCCTGTGTTGGCACATAAGCCAAGCTGATCTCTCCTGCTGAGAGCCTCTCCCTGACATAGTGGTAATGCACCTCAATGTGCTTTGTGCGAGCATGAAAAATTGGGTTCCTCGCAAATGCCAATGCTCTCTAACTGTCACTGTAGATAGTGTTGGCAGTGTCCTGTCCAACACCCAAATCAGCCATAAGGCGTCTGAGCCATACACACTCAACCGTAGCTGTGAAGATTGCCCTGTACTCAGCCTCACAACTCGAAGTGTCCACAGTAGGTTGCTTCTTGCTCAACCATGATATACATGAACTGCCAAGCATGAAACAAAAACCACTTGTGGACACTCGCATGTCAAAACAACCAGCCCAATCACAGTCCGAAAAAGCATGTAAGTCTGGCGGCAATGATCCCCGCTTGGGATAAAACAAGCCATGTAAAGTGCCACTAAGGTAGCGGAAAATCCTCTTGACAGCCTGCCAATGCTTAGACCCTGGGCTATGCATAAATCTGCTGACCTGTGAGACTGCAAACTGAATATCCGGCCTCGTGTTGCATACATAAATGAGGCAGCCAACAACAGTTTGGTAAAGAGTGACATCAGCAGGATCGCCAACATCATGTAGACTCAACTTCAAACCTGTTTCCATGGGAGTGGCAATAGGTTTGCAATCCTCAAGTCCAAACTTACATAGCAATGTCTCTGTGTAACTTTTCTGACACAAGGCAATACCACCATCACACTGCTTAAATTGTATACCAAAGTAATGATGCAACAGCCCCAAATCTTTCATCTTGAAAGTAGCATTCAAATCAGCCTTAAATTCAGCAATATGTCTCTCATTTGGTCCAGTGATCAGCAAATCATCAACATAAAGAACCACAATGAGAAGTACATCACCCTCACGCTTTACATACAATGTGCTTTCTGTTGGATTGTTACGAAAGCCTCGTTTAACCGAATGAGTGTCAGCTTTCTCATACCAAGCACGAGGAGATTGCTTCAACCCATACAAAGCCTTCTTACATCTGCACACTTTGTCCTCTTGTCCTTTCATGACAAAACCGCGAGGCTGCGTTACATAAACTTCCTCAAATATGTCACCATTCAAGAAAGCAGTAACAATGTCTGATTGATGTACATCCCAACCAAAATGAGCTGCCAATGCACATAGAAAACGCATAGTATTCTATCTCTACATAGGACTGTTTGCTTGAGTCGTATCTAAGAAGACAAAAAATGTCAAAAAATATGAAATACACCATGGATACCATGTTTGCATAGAACAAGACATTAATAGCTTCAGTAGCTAAAGCAGCAGGAGTGGTTGCACATTGTAAGATCAGCAAATTTGTGTTTCAAGAGCATCAAAAAGCACTCATTAAGCTATGGAAGTTAGAGGTGGCGATGGAGGTAGCCAAAATTCCCTTTGATGCAGAGATCACCCACTATGTGTTGACAATATTTTAGGCAAATAAAGGAACATCAATGGTAATTGGGAGATCAGTGGAGCTGATAACAAGAGAAATGACCCATGTTCTCAAGATTTTAGATGCAGCACAATCCACATCAGCAGCCCCACTTATGAGGCGGTCAAAATATGTTTTAAAGAAGATGAACATGCAAAGAAGAAAAGTAAGGATGGTGCACATGGCATTCTTGTAGCTATGCTAGAATGTACCTCTGTCTACCAATTTATAGCTCAAGCGATAATCCTAAAGAACAACCCAATGTATTTGTTTAAAAACCTATTTTCCATGCTTCTGGCCAGGACTCAAAGGCCAGTATAAATATCAGTCAATTTTTATATAGGAGTGTGGTGCAGTAGTCTACCATAGCCAAGTCCAAAATCCTCTTCAAGGCTTGGTATGTCTGGAAGTTCCTCTATTGGGAAAATCTAACCCCAATACACTCCGATGTTTAGACTGCCTGGGACAAGGTGGGAAAGGATAGAGCACCCAAAATCTTCCTTATATGCTTTGAAGATATTGAAATAGATGATACTGGTAAAGTAAAGGGTGATATAGCAACAAAGCCACCAGGAGAGGACAAGAGCAAAGGAACAACATAGACAATCCAAATAGATGTGAAGTGCCATCAACCTAGAATGAGCCAGGATAAAGGAAAAAGCCCAAGATAGTTGATCTACTAAAGAAGTTTCAAATGAGAACGCAAAAACCAATTAGCATGATAGTTGATACTGAGAAAAGTCAAGCCAATGCACATTAGAAGCCTAAGGAGACAACTGCCAAAGATACATTTTAGACAATCAGTGCTGATAAAGCCCAGGACTAGTGATAAACTAGATATAAAGAAAAATCAGGCTTATGCAATGGTTCAAAACCAGCCCCAAATACAACTCAGATGATGCTAATAGTCAAACAAACGGTCCCCCCAAAACCAGAGCATGCAAGAAGCTTTATCTTCTTAATGCTTTGCATTTTTGTTTCATGTTGTCGTATTGTCTCCTGACATTATAATATATCAGTGTTTTCTCTCGGATTTTTTTCATGTGTTTTGTAGTTCACATTCATATCGTTGGCTCAAAATGACCACCACCCGCTGATGAGGTACAACACATTGATTGCAAAGCTCCTCCTCACATCTTCCATCACTTCAATTCCAGTAGGGATTTGGCAATCATTGTTGACTTCAATAATTTACTTTCATATGTGCATGATAGGTGCATAGAAACACTACCCTTGGATTTATGAATGCTTTACTTTGCCAAAATAACAAGGGATGAGAACATTACCTACTACTTATGCCAGGATGCAAATATTTTCTTACTTGCACTGAGTCAGGTAGAAAAGGTGACCTCTCACACTCAAAAGAGGTTGGAACATGCTATTAACAAGTTCTTGACTCAGAACAAGTGTTGCTTGAGCAGCTAACTCTGCCAAAACAACTGCCATGTTAGCAGTTGGTTTTTTGAGAACCCTCCAAAGACAATGTTCTTCAAAAAGCTAGAAACTTTTTGGTATCTTTTCCCTAAGTTCAATGATTCAAACACATTACTGCTAGATGACTCCTTGTATAAGATGTACTTCAATGATCCTTCGTGCTATGTGACTCTTCTTGTGTGGGAGCAACAAAATGAGAGGCAATGGGGACATTTCATGAAATAGGATGTAGTCAAATTTGTGTTATAATAGGCTGAGAGTGCTGATAGAGCAAAGACCATTAGTGAGTGTCCATTTGATGCCATGAGGGAGGCTCTTGCACAATGGATTGGGATATTGTTCATCATAAGGTACAATCCCAAGCTGAAATTACCTCTCTATCCTCCCAAAAGTGCCGCTTGATCATACTCCAAAACCCCATACAAGTTCCCAAAGATGGGAATTTTTTGTATTCTTTATATGTTAACATCAGTTCATACCAAATATAAAGAATCCAAAGTCATATAGGAATGCTTTCATGCTAGTGTCTACTTTATTCTTATCTCAAGTGTGTTGTAAAGTTCTAGTCAAGTAGTGTGAACGTATAAAGTGCATGGTTAATGATTTCAATTGGTTATCAAACATGATTTTTTTATGAGTGTTAGAGTGTGTCTGTTATTAGTGATAAGTGGCAGTAAAGTGCTGGTGGAAGTGTAGTTCTTATTGGTAGTGAACTGTTGAAAGTGCCATCAAGGAGCGTTGTGTTTTGGTTAAGTGAAGGAAAAGTAGTGCTCATTCGTGGTGAGGTCCTACAAAATGTTGTCAAGTGGTGCTTTTGTGATAGTAAAATGTTCAAAATGTGATGTCAAGTAGTGCTTATTGGTGGTGGAGTGCTAGAAAGTTCTATCAAGGAGTGTTGTGTTTTGGTGAAGTGCTACAAAAGTAGTGCTTAGTGGTGGTGAGATCCTGTAAAGTGTTTTCAACTGGTGCTTTTGTGATAGTAAAGTGTTGGAAATGTGCAATCAAGTAGTGCTTATTGGTGATGAAGTGTTGGAAAGTGCTATCAAGGAGTGTTGTGTTTTGGTGAAGTGCTAGAAAAGTAGCATTTAGTGGTGGTAATGTCCTTTAAAGTGCTGTCAAGTGGTGGTGAAGTCTTGGAAAAATGTTGTCACTTGGTTGAATTAGTCCTATTGATTGAGTTCAAACTTTGAATGATCACATAGATAGAACTTACAAGTTCTCCTCTGGAGGCATGCTATTATTGATTTTGTTCAAGTACATCATTTGACATATCATATACATTATGATACCAGATACATGTGGTAGTGATGTGTGTGAACATACTTAGGACCGCTAGGGGAATGTTTTACCTCACTAGGAGGTCCCCCCCCCCCCCCTCGCGTGCATTGTATATACGCCCATCATTCTAGGGGCTATCTATCTTTTCATTGCACACTAAGTAATATACTCTCTTTTGTGTTCCTTGAGCTTCCTTCTTCTTCTCCAAGTTGTGTGTGTTTTCTTGCAACCCAAATTCCAACAATTGGTATCGGAGCAAGTCGCGTCCTCCCGGGCTTAGTCGCTAGCAGCTTCAGCACACGCTTGCTCACTTTCTCCGATTTCTATGAGCTTTGGCAAGCGTTCTCAAGTCGACAAATATTTTGGGATTTGGACTCATTTCACCCTCCGTTTCCACTACACGGAGTATTACACAAGCTATTTTGTCATTTTGTGCAATTTGTTTTTTATCACCAATGTCATTTTCTGCATAACATGTCCCTTATAGTCTTCTACAGTTTTTTCTATATAGCACGTGTTGTTCCCACTTTGTTTCGCCTCTTTTTGGGCAATTTTCACATCAGATGCAGGCATTTACCATGGCTGACAACAACACAGATGTGTTCAAGATGTTTGTTGTTGAAAAAACAGATTGGATGGTAATCATTACCCTATGTGGTCTTACATGATACAACATGTCCTTGTTTCAAAGGGTGTTTGGAACATTGTGTAGGGCATTGATGTATGTCTTGGTTCTGAGGATGTAGGCAATGTTGATGATGTTGCAGGTTTTGGTGATAGGATTGCTATTGCCAGAGCTGTTTTGCCTACAGATGAGCAAGCTCGTTGGGATATAAAGGATGCGCAGGCTCATGCATTGATTGTGTTGTCTCTGAAGTGCACTATTACTCCTTACATTTGTCAGTGAAATTTTCAAAATAGGCTTGGGATATTCTAGCTCGTTTTTATGCAAGTCGCAATGAGGCAAGAATTGCATTGCTGCGTAAAGAGCTAGAGTTAAAGATTATGCATGTAGAAGATGATATGAAAACTTTCCTTGCTAGTGTCAAGGATATCAATTAGCAACTTATTTTTGCAAGTGAAGTCACTTCAAACAGTTTCCTTGTGCAGATTTTTCTTGATGCCTTGCCGGATTCTTACTAGACTTTTGCTAGTACTTGGAGACTTATGACCCGAGGAAATCCTGAAGTTTCCAAGTTTGATGCATTATGCACATTGCTATTGAAAGAGTCACTTTCCAAAAAAAACAGGACAAGACAACATGTAGTTGAACAGGCTTTTTTGTTGCTCAAAGAAAAGGTGGTAACAACAATGCAGACACTTCTCATGGTTCTTCTCTGAGTGGAAAATCACATGTTCCTAATGCTTTTGTTGGCAATAATTCGCCTCAAAATATTGGTGATAAGGGAAAAATAAGATGCATTGCCATTATTGTAAAGCTAATGATCAAGCAGTATCCTAAGTTGAAGGCCAAAGAGGCTAAGAAGAAAGAGGCTGGTTCCACTACAAATGCAACTATTGTTGAGTCTTCTATGAAAGGTGTCTGTGATGCTGATTGTAAGGCAGAATGAGATTTTAGTGCAAAGTGCACTTATAATCCTACTATCCATGATGCATGCCTGTATCAGTTGCTACAGATACACATGTGTGGTATTTTGACAGTGGTGCTACAAAGCACATTACCTCACATCGTGATTTGTTCACCACTCTGAGTTTGTCCCTCATGGGAATTCAGTTACTTGTGCCCACAATGCCTCTTATCCAGTTTCAGGGAGTTGGAAAGATTGTGCTTAGTGCAACAAATGGTAGTTCTATCATACTTGTTGATGCACTTTATATACCTGGGGTACACCAAGAAGAATCTTTTGTTTGTATTTGCACTTGCTAGAAGTCTTGGGCTTGTAGTCAAATTTGTGGATGACAAATGTATTGTACGTTATCTCAATTTTAATGACGAAATTGTTGCATCTGGCATTTTATGTCGTGAGCTATATAAGCTCACTTTGTATGACAAGTGTGATCAAAATTTGCAAATACAGTTGTGGATTCTAAGGATATTTCAGATGCAAAACTTTGGCATGCACATTTTGGACATCTGAATTTTGTCAGTTTGCCGCGTTTGCGAAAATCTGATATGATTGCTTCTTTACCACCTCTTGAAGCACTTGTCAAACATGTTTGTGAAGGTTGTATTTTGGGTAAGATGCATCATTCAAAGTTCCAAAGGATGATTTAGTTAGGGCCACATGCACGTTACATCTTGTACATAGTGATGTTTGTGGGCGCATGCAAACTCCATCCTTGGGCAATTACCTTTACTTTCTGACTTTTATTGATGATTATTCTAGGCATGCATGGGTATATCCGCTTAAAATGAAGTCCAAAGATTTTATGTGCTTCAAACGATTTCTGGCTATGGCTAAAAATGTCTCAAAATGTCCTATGGGCACCCTCCATTCCGATCAAGGGGGGGAGTATATGTCTCATGAATTTAATGCATTCTGGCTAGTCCTGAAATAAAACACCAATGTACAGTGCCTTATACACCTCAGGAAAATGGTGTTACTGAGAGGAAAAATAAGTCACTTACAGAAATGGCACTATGTATGGTCAAAAGTCAAGCTCTGCCACATTCATTTTGGATTGAGGCCATCATTTATGTGTTCCACTTATGTACTTTACAAGTGTCCTACAAAAGATTTACAATCTATCACTCTTTATGAAGCATAGCATGATAGAAGCGTGTTTTTGGATGTTTGGCATATGCTTTGGTGCCAGCAAAACAATGCAAAAAATTGGATGATAAGGCTATCAAATGTATTTTTATTGGTTATAGTGTTGAAAGTTAATGTTATAGGATGTATCATCCGCAAACAAAGTGTATCTTGGTCTCACGGGATGTTGTGTTTGTGGAAGATTTTGTTTAGCCCTTGCTGACATGTACTAGAGACAATAATGTCGGCTCACAGGACATTTATGACACTTTGTTGCCTCTTTTCAGTGGTGGAAGTTCAAATGTAAATTCCAATGAGACAAATGTACAATCTATGGGGGTTTCTGAGAATGTTGTAGATCAACCTATTACTAATGCAAATGTACATGATATACTTGATGAGGAAAGGGCTGAGAATGAGCAGGCTAGAGGTATGCCAAAATGGTTGGTGTATACTTTGCGTGATAGTAAATTGGATGCACCTTTGTCTAGTCGTACTCGTTTAGGTTCTCGCCATGCATCTTATGCGTCAGATTGTTATGCTTTGGCTGTGTCTAGCTTACATGATGTTGATGAACCTCTGTCTTTTGATGAAGCACATAATTCAAAAAATTGGATGGCTACCATGCAATCAAAATATGATGCACCTCTAGAAAATGACACATAGACTTTATGTGATTTGCCTCCTGGCAAAAAGGCCATTGGTACAAAGTGGGTTTAAAAGTTGAAACGCAAACCGGATGGTGAGATTGATTGCTATAAGGCTGGACTTGTTGCAAAGGGCTATGCATAGGAAAAAGGCAAAGATTAGAAAGAGACCTTTGCTCCCTCGATCGTATAGCTACTATGCATTTTCTATGTGCATTGTTAGTTCATTTTTTTTGGGATGTACATCATTCAAACATTGTTACTGCTTTGAATGGTGACATATTTGAGAAAGTTTATGCAACGTAACCTCACGGTTTTGTCAAGAAAGGAAAAGAGGATAAAGTGTGCATATGTAAGAAATATTTGCATGGGTCAAAGCAATCTCCTCATGCTTGGTAAGAGAAGGCTACCACTCATTTGGTCAAACGAGGCTTTTGTAATAGTCCAACAGAAAGCACATTGTATGTAAAGTGTGAGGGTGATATACTTCTCAATTTGGTTCTCTATGTGGATGATTTGTTGCTGATTACTGGAGCAAATGAGAGACATATTGCTGAATTAACGCTGAATTGAATGCTACTTTCAAGATGAAAGATTTGGGGTTGTTGCATCATTACTTGGGTATATAGTAAAAGCAGTGTGCTGGTGGTATTGTCTTGTGTCAGAAAAGTTACATAGAGACATTGCTATGTAAGTTTGGACTTAAAGATTGCAAACTCCCATGGGTTTAGGTTTGAAATTGAGTCTTCATGATGCTGGTAATTCTGTTGATGTCACTCTTTACCAAACTGATGTTGGATGCCTTATTTATGTATGCAACACGAGGCCGGATATTCTGTTTGCAGTCTCACATGTGAGCACATTTATGCATAGACTAGGGTCTAAGAATTGGCAAGCTATCAAGAGGATTTTCCGCTACTTGAATGGCACTTTACATCTTGGCTTGTTCTATCCCAAGGGGGGATCATTGCCACCCGACTTACATGTTTTTTTGAACTCAGATTGGGCTGGTTGTTTTGACATGCGAGTATCCACAAGTGGTTTTTGTTTCATTCTTGGCTGCTCATGTATATCATGGTTGAGCAAGAAGTTACCTATTATGGCCACTTCTAGCTATGAGTTTGAGTACAAGGCAGTCTTCATATAGCTACGATTGAGTGTGTATGGCTCAGATGCCTTATGAATGATTTGGGCGTTGGGCAGGATACTGCCAACACTATCTAAAGTAACAATTAGAGTGCATTGGCAGTTGCAAGGAACCCAATTTCTCATGCTTGCATAAAGCACATTAAGGTGCATTACCATTGTGTTAAGAAGAGGCTCTCAGCAGGAGATATTAGCTTGGCTTATGTGCCAACACATGACAATCTTGTAGATTTTTTCACGAAGCAATTGTCTCATGAGAAGTTCAAAGATTTCTACAAAGATTTGGGCTTACTCCCCTTTGTGGAATGATCATGTCCTCAGAGCACGGCACTTACCTTTACTCTATGTGCCAGCTCTCTTTCACCGCATCACTCCTAGGGGGGATTTGTTACCATATGTAATTGAAATGGCCTATGAACTTTGAGAGTAGCGGAATTAGATAAAGCACTTCGATGAGATTACTTTGTGAGCATAGCGGGTGAACTTAATTGATGGTAGCGACATAAACATGGTACTTAGTTATCTTGGCATGAACAATACTTTTGCAAGAGAGAGAGTTTAGAGAACGTGACAACAGTTGAGGACCGGATTCATACGGAGCCGGTCCCTTGTGGAAGATTCTCTTCGACCCTTGTTGTCATGTACTAGAGATAGTAATGTAAGCTCATAGGACATTTATGATCTTTTCAGTGATGAAAATTTGACTGTAAATTCAGATGAGGCAAATTACATCTGATGGGGGTTTTTGAAAATGTTACAGATCAGCCTATTTTTTATGCAAATGCACATAATATACTTGTTGATGTGGACAGAGCGGAGAATGAACAGGGTAGAGGTATGCCAAAAGGGTTGGACCTTGTTGTCATGTACTAGAGATAGTAATGTAAGCTCACAGGACATTTATGATCTTTTCAATGATGAAAATTTGACTGTAAATTCAGATGAGGCCAATTACATCTGATGGGGGTTTTTGAAAATGTTACAGATCAGCCTATTTTTTATGCAAATGCACATAATATACTTGTTGATGTGGACAGGGCGGAGAATGAACAGGGTAGAGGTATGCCAAAAGGGTTGGATATACTTTGCGTGACAGTAAATAAGATGCACCTTTGTCTAGTCGTACTCGTTCAAGTTCTCGCCGTGCATCTTGTGCATCAGATTGTTATGTTTTGACTTTGTCTAGCTTGTGTGATGTTGAAGATCCTCTATCTTTTGATGACGCACAAAATTTAAAAAATTAGATGGCTGCCATGCAATCAGAATATAATGCACTTATAAAAAATGACACATAGACTTTATGTGATTTGCCTCCTCACAAAAAGGCCATTGGTACGAAGTGGATTTACAAGTTGAAACATAAGCCAGATGGTGAAATTGATCGCAATAAAGCTCAACTTGTTTCAAAGGGTTATGCACAACAAAAAGTCTTAGATTTTAAAAACAATTTTTCTCCCACTTATAGTATGACTACTGTGCGTTTTCTATGCAATAAAATTGGCCTATTAAGTTGAGAGTAGCGGAAATTAATGAGAGTACTTTTGAGAAATTACTTTGTGAGCATAGCGGGTGAACATAATTGAAGTTAGCAACATAAACATAGCATTTAGTTAATTTGGCATGAACAATACTTTTGCAAGAGAGAGAACTTAGAGAACATGATAACAATTGAGGATCGGATTTATGTGGAGCCGGTCCCCCCTCCAATAGGCATTTGTATTATGATTTCTCCAATTAAAAGAGACTTGTTACAATACAATCTCTGTGTTCCTTATGACCTAGGTGATGCAATGAAGATGGAAAGCTTCATGCATCACAAGCATAACATAAACTTTGTGGAAAGCATTAACTATCCCAAGCCTCAGTCCCAAGACCTCAAACACCTTTGAAGGTGGAGAGAGTAGCAGGAAATGAGGGCAAGGAAGAGGAAGAAGAAAAATTTCATAGGAGAAAGAATTAGTTCCTCACTTATCATCACTCTTCTTGCTAGCATACATAATAGCATAGTAATGAAGATGGAGAAGATGGCAAGCTTAAGCATTGAAGCATGGCTCTTGGTTGGATTGCACTCCATAGCCAAAAGTGTTGGTGTAGGCTCTCAACCTCTACTTGCTTGGAGAAGGAGAGGGAGCCCTTGCACTTTGCACAATGAGAGTGTGTGTGAGTGTGTGGGAGAGTATACCCCCTACGCAAGCCCCCTACTAGCTTTGGTCGCCCCCCCCCCCCCCCCCCCCCCCCCCCCCCCCCCCCCTCCTTGTAGCTCATGCTTGACGCTCATTGAACCCCTCTAGGCATAGCCAATCATAAGCAGGAGTCATACCAAGCAACAAAGGTAGCCTTGGGACAAGTGTCCCCCTTTCCCCTTTGAGAGAGAGGACTTGATAAATGCTAAACCAATTAATTAAATCTTCTAAATTATCATTGGACCCCTTGGGTGGCCAACCAATAGGCTTTAGGAACACCATGAGGACAACATGAGGAGGAACTTGACAAGTGTCCCTTTAGCTTTCTTTGTACTAGGCATGCCTTGTGTGAGTGTGTGTGTGTGTGTGTGTGTGAGTGTGTTCTCTCTGATCCCCCCTCATGTAGGGCTTGCCCCCTCCTTGTAGGGATTGGCATTGACTTTTGCACACCTCAAGCCACTCAACCTTGGGCCTAGTTCTCACCACAAGCTTGGCCCTTAAGCCCCTCAAGTTTGGGATGGGTTCTCACCTCAGGTACAACCCTTGCATCACAAGCATGACAAGCACCTCAAGCATCTCAGTCATCAGGCACCTCAAACACCTAAGTCATCAAGCATAACAAGCACCTTAAACTCCTTAAGCTTGGACCGGGTTCCCACCTCAAGCTCAACCCTAGCTTATCTACGATCAAAGGACTTTTACACTAATTATTGGAGGTCTTCAATGAAGCTAACCCTAAGGTCTTATGCTCCATTGGTTAGCTTTGCTCTTTGATAGACCATCTCTCATTTGAGCCCCTTTACCATTGGCCTCGTGTTGAGATAGATCTATAAGCACATGTCTATATCTTAACCCTTGGTCCCGTTTTGTTCTTCCACATTAAGTGATTAGTTTAATACGAGAAAATCGTTTAGGTTGGTTAGATATTAGATTTTATGGCATTCTATGTGCACTGGCAGCTCATTTTGGATGGGATGTACATCAATCAGACATTGTTACTGCTTTCTTGAATGGTGATATGTTTTAGGAAGTTTATGTAATGCAACCTCGTTGTTTTGTCATTAAAGGGCAGGAAGATAAAGTGTGTAAATGTAAGAAAGCCTTGTATGGGTTGAAGCAATCTCGTTATGCTTGGTATGAGAAAGTTGCACTCATTTGGTTAAACGAGGCTTTCGTAACAATCCAAAAGAAAGCACTTTGTATGTAAACCGTGAGGATGATAAACTTCTCATCGTTGTTCGATATGTGAATAATTTGTTGATCATTGGTCTGAATGAGGCACATTGTTGAATTTAAGGCTGATTTGAATGCTACTTTCAAGATGAAAGATTTAGGGTTGTTGCATCATTACTTGGGCACACAGTTTAAGCAGTGTGATGGTGGTATTGCCTTGTGTCAGACATGTTACATAGAGACATTACTATATAAGTTTGGACTTGAAGTTTAAAAACCTATTGCTAGTCTCATAGAAATAGGTTAGAAATTGAGTTTTCATGATGATGGTGATCCTATCAATGTCAATCTTTACCAAACTGATGTTGGATGCCTTATTTATGTATGCAACACCAGGCGGGATATTCAATTTGCAGTTTCACAAGTCAACACATTTATGCATAGCCCCCAGGTTCTAAGCATTAGCAAGCTATCAAGCGCATCTTTCGTTACTTGAGTGGCACTTTACATCTTGGATTGTTTTATCCCAAGGGGGGATCATTGTCGCCAGATATACATGCTTTTTCGGACTCATATTGGGCTAGTTATAATGACCCATGAGTGTCCACAAGTGGTCTTTGTTTCATGCTCACCAGTTCATACATATCATGGTTGAGCAAGAAGCAACCTACTATGGCCACTTCCGACTGTGAGGCTAAGTGCAGGGGTGTCTTTACAGCTCTGGGTGAGTGTGTATGGCTCAAATGCCTTATGGTTGATTTGGGTGTTGGACACGACACTGCCAACACCATCTACACTGATAGTTAGAGCACATTGGCAATTGCGAGGAACCCAGTTTTTCATTCTCACAAAAAGCACGTTGAGGTGCATTACCACTATGTCAAGGAGAGACTCTCGACAGGAGAGATTAGCTTGGCTTATGTGCCAATGCAAAACAACCTCGCAGATCTTTTCACAAAGGCATTCTCTTCTGAGAAATTCGAAGCTTTCCACAAAGCTTTGGGCTTACTCCCCTTTGTGGATTGATCATGTCCTCAAGGCATGGCACTTCCCTATAGTCTATGTGCCAGCTCTCGTTCACTACATCACTCCTAGAGGGGATTTGTTACTATATACATGTGGTAGTGATGTGTGTGAACACACTTAGGACAGTCGGGGCATTTTTTTCCTTATTAGGTTTTTTTCGCCGTGCATTATTTTTACGCCCATCACTCTAGAGCCAACTTATCTTTCCATTGCACACTAAGTAGTATACACTCTATTGTGTGCCTTGAGCTTCCTTCATCTTCTACAAGATGTGTGTGTGCCCCTGTAACCCTATTTCAAACAATGATGTGATATCTCACATCAATCTTTTTGTTTTTGGAATGAAACATGAAATTACTTGTGAACACAATGACACTTTGACTATCACAATGTAGCACTAAAGTCTGTTAACCCTGGTACAAGTCTCCCACTAAATGTGCCACGCATAATGCTTCCTTGCTAGCACCTAACATTACAACATATTTGCCCTCTATAGTGAAAGAAGACATGCAATATCAAAGACATTATATCCAAGAGATAGCCCCTCTATCAAATATAAAAGCATGGCCACATGTAGACCTCCTCTTATCTACATTCCTTACATAATCTACATTTGTGTATCCAACAATTGATGCATCATTGTTACCAAAGCATAAGCAATTACTTCTTGTATTTTTCAAGTATTTAAATATTTACTTCACTACTTTACAATATTTCTTGCCAGAATTTTCCATGTTGTGACCCATCACTCCCACCAGAAAAGCAATGTCCGGACTCATTCCCACCATCACATACATAAGACTACCCAAAGCTAAGAAATATGGTTACCTTGTTTATCTCGGCTTTCTCGACATTCAACTTAGAAGATTCTTCTTTGCTGAGTTTTACATATGCCAACAATGAGATGCTCTATGTCTTCCCCCTTGCATATTCAAACAATGTAAGACCTTTTGATTGTATGATTCGTGAGATAGTTGAAGAATCCGCATAGAGTTGTCACACATGAAACACATACCAAGAAAATGAAGTAGTTTCTCTCCAATCCTTTGTAGCAAAGTTTTGACTCAACATTGGCTCCAAATTGGCAATTATCTAAGTGCATTTCCTAGTGATAGGAATGTCATCAACACATAAAATGAGAAGTATCAATGAACCATCATTGAGATTCCTCATGTATAAGCAGTAATCCTCTTGACTCTCTCTTATAACCATAACATTGCATGAATGTACCAAACTTTTGATACTATTGCTTGGATTCTTGTCTCAAGCCACAAAAAACTCTTTTAATCCCATTTGGACCAATTCATTTCCTTAAAAGCTACTAAACAAAGTACCATGTGCAAAGTAGTCATCTTAACCACATGTGAGGGGGGAGAAACTTTCATTTAAATTGACACTTTCTCCACTTGAATACCTTAGCAACTAGTCCAGCCTAATACTTGGGCTTAACATCCCTCCAATGTATACTTCTACTTGTAAATCCATTTGCAAGGTAAAACTTTCTATCCAATAGGCATTTTTACTAATTTTCAAGTCTAAATCTTCACAATCGAGTCATACTCAAATTACTCGAGTCATACTCAGATTGCATAGCATGCTCTGACCACAGCTTATCATCCATATGCATGGCTTCTTGGAAGCAAGATAGTTCTCCACAATCATTCATAGAATTGCATAATCAACACTTGATTGAAACTCCTCATGTGAATTTGAAGATCTATTTCAATGTCGCAATGCCTAACCACTACTCTTTAATCACTCATGAGCATCACTAGTGCAAAACTGATCACTAGACTTTTGAGTTCTTACTCTGAGCTTATTTTGCGGCAACATCCTCAAAAGTAGCTTGCATGTATTCAATATCCTTTTAATAGTCTTCCTGTGCATCTTTGACTCGCTACTAATCATGTCAAAACTCTTGATAACCTTACAAGATTTTACATGCTAGAGGAAATAACCCATCTCAACGAAGGTGCATTTATGTGGCTTTGGATGAAGCTTTGAACATGCCTTGCAAACAAAGATACGTAAATGACCGTAATGCACCTTCTTGCTTGACCACAACTCTTTTAGAATCTTGTTATCCAAAGACGTTTTAGGAGACCAAGTAATGTGTGCCATAGAAAGCATAGCTAGAACACGTCTTGGAATTGTTCGTTTCATACGTTTAGTAACCTCATTCTGGGTGGTAGGTGTATATGACACAATGAACTGCTATCAAATCTCTCGCTTGGCACAAAAGTTTACCATCTCTCCAAACATACTTCCCATCATTGTCAGCCCTGAAGCCTTTAAGCGTCTTTCTCAATGATTCTCAACTAGTGTAAGGAATTTCTAGAACATAGAGAAAACATCAAGCTTATGTTTCAAAGGGTAAACCCACACCTATCTAGTAGTCATCAATAAAAGTTACATCATAGCTAGCCCTCCCTAGAAATTTACTCTCAACATAAAACCAAAGATATTACTGTGGACAAGCTCTAGTGGCTCTACACATGTTCTACTCAAAAGCAAACAAACACTCCTACTCTACTTCCCGTAAATGCAATGTTCACAAATGGAGTAGGCATTAAAAACCTTTAAGACAAAATAGAAAATAAAAATGTGAAAGATTCATCATTCCTTTTTGGCTCATATGGCCTAGCTGGCTATGCAACAACTTATAGAGACGACATGTTGGCTATTGCAATAAAATCATCTTTTACACACTACACATGTATGGAATACAAGGAGTCATACTTCTGACCTTTAAGAACAACCAAATTTCCCTTGCTGACAACTCAAGACGCATAAAACCACAGGACTAATTATGAAAGTTCCTGCATCCTTTGGATTCGACACGTCATCAATGCGACCTCTATGTCACTGAGACTAAGCAACATAAGCACTAGCGGTCTTGGTTGGCTCAAGAGATTTCTTGCAAATAATCTATATAAGCAAATTACCAACATTGTCATTATTATAGACTAGTTCTCCATTAGGTGTCAACGTTCTTATGGTTGAACAAAATGTATCACATGAGGAAAGTAAAGAAATTCATCAACAGAAAATTAGCACGAACTTCAAGGTCAAATTTAAGTCCCTGCAAAATGAGCTGACTAAAGACAATGTTAAACTCAAACTAACACACCGCCAACTTCCTTCATACAATGCTCACAAAGCTTTCTTATAAGGTAAACCTTGTTACTAGCAATGTTCTTCTCATGAGTGTTGAATGTTGCGTAACTTTATCCATAGATCTTGAGTGGTAGCTTCACCTACAATTGTAAAGAACACTAACTCTACAAGGTATAACTGAGTGGTAGAACTCCCTTTGCATCAAGTAACTTCCGCTCGATCTGTGTAATGATCACCCAGGTGGTTCAAATAATGACGCTGATTGGAGATTTTAAATCAACACATCCTAGATTTGTTCTTTTCACATAGAGAGGTTTGTGCCATCAAACTTCTGGATATTATAGATAATGACAAGGCCATAGCTACCAAGAGCCAATTTTATGGCAAGAAATAGTCTATAGAGCTACCAAAACATTAACTTTGTGCATAGAGAGTATCTTAGTGACCAAGCATATTAAATCTGACCCAAGCTTATCAAATTTGACTCGCCAACATGATGTACAAAGCACCTAGTCCTCTCTATAAATAACCAATGGTAAGGTCACGAAAGGGGTAACTCCAACTACCTATCTCCACAAAGAGATTTCAACATTTGAGAATCTCCTAGTCTCCTAGCTCAAACAAAACCTCACCGCAACCCTCTCAAAAAGCTACAAAGACTTGGCATCAATTAGTTTACCATATAATGTGCTACACAATGACTATACAAGAAGGCAGTATACATAACTCAATGTACATGTCACAAAATCTTTGCTGATCCAACCTTGAGAGGCTTCAGCATGTGTCACAGGTCGAGGTCTCCTGCAAGGAGGCCTTCAAGAGATATCCTATATGTATCCATATGAAGCACTGGTTCGAGATACGAGGGGAAAGCTTACGACCACTTGTTCTCCAATAACTAATGATCTCCAAGATCTAGGTACTTGCTCCTTCAAAAAGAAAACACGCGATAAGGCAATATTCACAAATGTTTCCACAAGGAGAGAATGACTCTTGTTTTGAGATCAAAACCAAAATGCAAATGCTGTAAACTCTAGTGAGCAACATGCCTTTTCTATTTAATCTAAAATAAGTGTAGTTATTCTACACCTTGTGCACTAGTTGACAATCAATTTCACTGGACTAGCATGCATGCATACATACTGTTGAGAAGTAAGACCCTACATGTATCTAGAATGGCATCCATCACTAATCAAGTGCAATTACCCTACACTTTGTGTACTACTTGAGAATCAATTTCATTGGACTAACATACATACATTTTAAGAAGTAAGAACTTAGATGTAGCCACTCACATCCGACACTAAATGACAGCCTTGATTACGCGTAGGAGCCATAGAGGCACAACTCGCTGAGTCTCTCTTCCGGTTTGCTTCTTCCTAGCAATCTAGTTCTCTATCTGGACACCCCACCCTCCGCGTATGATTTCCTAGATTTTTCACCTCCACCCTCTCCACCGTCAATGGGGTTCTTTTCCTCTCTGTGTCACCACAGAGTAGAAAGAAAGTATAGACGTGTTGTTGTCTTAAGATACTATTTAGACACAGCGAAACATTTTGTTCAAAAGACAATTGGCTTTACACATTTGGAAGATAGTTTGCCAAAAAGAATTCTGCATTTGACTCTCTGTACAATATGATAAGAATAACATAACTTTGAAGTTAATCTATCAAGACCTCATCATTTTATGAGGAAGAAATATGCCTTTATGAGCATGAAATACACCTTCATCTCTGAGGTTGGGACTGCAACAAAGCTAAACTTTTTAAGCAAAGATATAATTGTCACCTGCAACAAGACAACAGACTTTCTTAGACTTGGCTACGCATGCCAATGTTTATCCATGTATTACTTAAAAATTATCAGACTATCTATTGTCCTAAATGTATAAGTGTATGAAGGGCTTTCACATGCTTACCCTTATTCAAAAAATAACTCAGAGATTTTCATTTTACTTTTTAACAATATTGTTTGTTTTGAATTCTTATCCTCAAAGAAAATCCAATTGAGTTCCCCATGGCTGAAACGTTCCAAGTTTACTTCAGACAAGAACAGCAACCCTATTCAAAAAATGCTCCCAATTAACTTAGATAAAATAAAACCAGAGTTCCAAATTGTGTTGTTTTGAAGAGACCAATCAGGGAGGTATTTGTTACCTGACTGAGCTACCATTACTCCTCAAAGTTCTACTTTTTGAGCATTGTAATCAATTTCCTTAGCTTGGAAGAAAGAAAACTCTATTTTTAGAAAATACACAAGGTCAGAGACCGGTAGTCGGAGCAACAGCCTCAATAATTCAAATATGTCAGAGTACCAGGACCACTCATAGAAGTAGACTCAAAGTTTCTTTTAACCCCGTGACCATTCACTGTTTGATCATCAATAAGGCACTAGAAGCCCTATGATAAGAGTACTCAGATCATATCTAGTCAAGATCATCAGCTGCCCAAATCGAACCAAGTGAAAAGAGCCCCTCAGGTCATCAAGCCATTTGTTGTTTATAGCTCTGAAACCATAGCCATAGGGATCTGCTATAATAGAGCCAGCAGACCATTGGAGTGAGCCAATACTAGTAGGAAAGACTCCGTACATAGTACCATTAGTAGCAACAACCAACAAAATTTAATTTTACAAGTGAATGTTGACAAAACTTATTAGTAAGGCCAGAGCAGTAACCAGTTTTTGTGACGAGTGAATCTTCACAAGTGAGGGAGGACGCTCCCCCTACAGTATTCAATATTAGGGTTCAAATACAAGTATGGCAGCAATCTCAGGCATTCCCATTTCCTTCTCTCATTCTCTTCTTTGTAGTTAAAAGAACAAAAGAGCATCAAAAACCAAAGCTATCTTCCTCTCCCTCTCAGTTTCATTAATGAGGAAGAAAAGAAACTCAGTTTCCAAAAATGAGGGTTTCCAATCAGCGAGCAAAGAAAACCGAGCGAAGCCAATTTTTGAGCAAATATGAGCAACACCCCTGACAAATTGATGCAAGCGCAAGCAATATTGAAGAAAATAATCATGGCATGCTAGATTCCACCACCCAACACCTCAACGCATATTGAAGCGTACCACACCTTTAAATAAGTCACGCTGCAAGTCACATATTTTGTCCAAGAGTTCCCATCAAATCGTTGTTTCATACCAAACATGCTTGAGTTGTCACATTGTGGCGGCATCTCAAAAGAAATATATCCATCATATTGTAATGGAAGCTCATGGACATGCTTTACTTTTTGAGCTTGACTAAGCGCGATGGTAACGTTGGTATGCAATGGTAGGCATCTAATGATATCAACTACACTTGTTTAGTAATGGATGTTGTCTTGGAGATCCTCTTTGATAAATATTGGTGAGATCTTGGAACAAACAGTGCTCTATAATGGAGGAAAAGATAGAACCTTGTAGAACTAAGAAACCTCATGATCAATAGCATATACATGCTCTCCCATATTATTTTATCTGTGCCAAAGCTTTACATGCTCTCCTAACAAAGTGATAGGACCTCACATGTTTAGGTGTGTCCAAATGCGCCTCGAGTCTTTGGCCCAATGGAATAGTGCTACCATAGATAGCTAAGTTCTCCCGCCCTCTCATTTGAAATTCCTTTCCTCATCAATCAAAGCTTGGCTACTCTTCAAATTATTTCCTTGCATTAAATGGAAAAAACATGCATACCGACCAACAAAAAGCATTGCATGTTAGAACCTTATAGAAGTGCAAAGTCTTTAGGGGTTGACATGAAGGACCTTCTTATGAGGCTAATGGGCATGTTCTTTTTTGTTGCAACATGTAGGCCAAGAGAATTTTCTTGCGGGATGGCGACAACAGTCGATGTCGAGGGAGCCTCGACGAGCAAACAACTTTCTATAACTATTTCTGGGCTTGCAAACTGCAACTTTAATGTACCTGTTGTACATGCAGGCAGAGAGAGAGAGAGAGAGAGAGAGAGAGAGAGAGAGAGAGAGAGAGAGCTGAATGTGTATGTGTATTTGCCTTCTATGTGAGAGTGAGACATTGGGAGAGGCCAGCTGAATCTTGAACGAGCATGGCCTGTATATGAGCTCTCATACTCGTTGGATTTTTCTATGATGGTTTAGATAAGCCATCATAGCAGTCCTGCTACCTTTCTACTAACAAGCTAACAAAGAAAAGAGACTCTGAAGCCAACTAATTGCATGGTTTGCTCTAGTATCCAATCTTCCACATCCTTTTGAATATTGTGACTAACATGAACCACTACTTTTTTTGTGTCAAAATTGTCAACATGAACCGGTGCACCGTCGGTGGGATGGCCGAGGCCGCTAATTTGAGGAAGGATGGTATTCCTACAACCGGAATCAAGACAGAGTTTTTTTTTTTTTTTCCTAGATTTGCTTCTGGAGTTGAGCCATAGTGACAGAGATGAGCACAATGAACACTCCAATGCAGATATCAATAATTATCCAAAGCTTGAGCCCCAAAACTGAGGTTTTTTCTGACAGCTACACGTCTAGTAGAAAACCGCTGCCCATGCAGTCATTGGGCGAAGCAGACAATGCTAGTGACAAGGGGTGGAAGAAAAATGTATTGGGTAGCTGGAGATGGGGAGAGGGAGCTAAAGCTTGAGCTACGCATGACTGGGATGCTGCATTGTGAAGGAGAGCTGCTTCCATGGAGTTAGGGTGACCAACGTCATCCATCACCAGCAAAGAAGCTTGTACACAAAAGAAGCATATACCTCGTGAATTTTGGAGCAGAGGATCAAAGAGAGCAAGCTAGATCGAGCCGAAATGGAGTCAAAATATTAGTGATCAATACTCGACTGTGGCCACCCCCCTTCCTCTGTCTTCGCCCTTGTGAAACATGTCAAAACCAATCCTACTAACAGGACTGGAGTGCAACAAATCTGCCTGCTTGAGCTTGTTCATGCCACCAACTCTTGCATCATGATAGTTCCAACAACTCCGACCCACCCCCCAAGACTAGTCATAAACTTCTAGGTCGCCACGGCATTGTATCTTACCACTCATCAGAAAAACTCTGTAATGACGATAAGACAGGGTTTGTAATGAGATCGTAAGAAATTGCTTCCGACCCCATTTCTGAAGCCAATAGGTGTGCTCTAGGAGAAGGGGTAAAATGTTGTGGGAGCCAGTAAGAGGATTCAGCAACACCAAGTAGTAGGCCTCGCAATTGAAGCCCTGCCTGAGCATAGTATCGCAGGTGGCCTCGAACTCAACCACGTTTTCACCATCCGTGTGACGCCCCAGTTTCTGGGCGCGTCGGGGAGGGGGCCCGGCGGGGATTTATACCCGCGCGCGGCCGAGGGACTTCTATCTTCAAGGGCCCGGCGGGGATTTATACCCGCGCGCGGCCAAGGGAACAAGGTGTTGCTTCAAGGGGTCCTGGCGCGGACGGCACCGGCTCAGGAGGGCCCGGCTCGGACGGGACCGGCTCGGGTCAAGTTGCCTTCTCGGGGGGCCCGGCTCGGACGGGACCGGCTCGGGCGTGGTTGCGTTCCATGGGTCGACGGCCGTTTGCGTTTCACGGGTCTTCGCGGGTCTTGCGTTTCGGGTCCCTAGCCCCACGTAGCCTTAGGCTCCGCCGCACCGCCGACGGGTCATAGCGTGCCCCGGGGAACCTTGCGTGGAGTCCCCACGGTGCGCGAGTGCGTGGAGTGAGGCTACCGTGTCTAGGTGGGGGGTCCCCTCCCGTGGCCGGTCTTCGGGAGGCTCATACCCCTTATATACACCCCCGTTTGAAGAGAGTTCGACGACCGCGTCGAACGTGGGAAAAGAGTGCTCGGCTATGCATGAGGCCGTGGGGACAAAGGGGTGCATATAAGTGCAAGTGATCAAAAACTGTTCCCAAAAATGCAAGTAAGTAGGCATGCTTATTTTTGTACTTTTGCGAATAAAGTGAGTGTGTGTATTTTTGGGGTTTTGGCAGAAGGCTGAAAAAGTATGCTTTGAACACCCAAGTAGAATTCCCCGTACTTGAGCGTTCCCCGAATAGGTAACCCGATGTGCGCGGAGCCACCTGCTGCGTTGGCCCGCGCGGAGGCTTCTTGAAAGCCGAATCTGAAAGAGCGTTCCGTCGCAATGCAGCACTTGCGAGTTGGTCCCTGTTTGGACGTCATTTGGAGGACATAGCTCGGGGCCCTGTGGTCTCTTTGTAGACTTGAATGGGTCTTCAGTTCAGCATGGGCCACAAAAGTGGCCGGGGCGCGACGAACACCGTTGGCTTGGTTCGTCGCGTTTTTGGTCTTTCTCTGTTTTTATCATAAAGAGCCCTGTCTGGCTCGCATCTGCCTTTTCTTCATGTGGAGAGCCCTGTCTGGCTCACATCTTTGCTTTTTGTGTTTGGAGGTGCCCGGCTCGGATCGGGGCCGGCGCGGGTCACGGGTGACGGCCCGGTGTTTGGACGCGTCACGGAGAGCCCTGTCTGGCTCGCATCGTTCCTTTTTCTCATGGAGGTGCCCGGCTCGGATCGGGGCCGCGCGGGTCACGGGTGACGGCCCGGTGTTCAGGGAACGCGTCACGGGGCGGAGGGCGTGTGGTTGCTTTCTGGAGCTCTCTTCACCAAGATTTTGACGACCCGGGCCATTGCGGTTGGAGTCATCGTGAGGATCGTGCGCGTCGGGCACGTCGGTCTTCGGCTCGTTTCCAGAAGCTCGTTCTGGAGCTCTGATACCAAGTGTGACGCCCCAGTTTCTGGGCGCATCGGGGAGGGGGCCCGGCGGGGATTTATACCCGCGCACGGCCGAGGGACTTCTATCTTCAAGGGCCCGGCGGGGATTTATACCCGCGCGCGGCCAAGGGAACAAGGTGTTGCTTCAAGGGGTCCTGGCGCGGACGGCACCGGCTCAGGAGGGCCCGGCTCGGACGGGACCGGCTCGGGTCAAGTTGCCTTCTCGGGGGGCCCGGCTCGGGCGTGGTTGCGTTCCATGGGTCGACGGCCGTTTGCGTTTCGCGGGTCTTCGCGGGTCTTGCGTTTCGGGTCCCTAGCCCCACGTAGCCTCAGGCTCCGCCGCACCGCCGACGGATCATAGCGTGCCCCGGGGAACCTTGCGTGGAGTCCCCACGGTGCGCGAGTGCGTGGAGTGAGGCTACCGTGTCTAGGTGGGGGGTCCCCTCCCGTGGCCGGTCTTCGGGAGGCTCATACCCCTTATAATCCGCATTCTTGTCGAAGGGGCTGCAAAGAAAACAAGCAAGGCCACCTGTAGGGTATGCCGTTGCCATGAGGTCAGAGTACAGGGAGTTTTCAAACCCGGTTTTCTGTGGGTTGGCAACAAGACAAAAGGAAAACACTCCCAAGGCTGCAAGGGCATCCGAAGAGCAATTGGTACTAACAGAAGTTTGAGACAAATTCATTGGTTTTAGTAACTGTTCAGTATTATTATCCATTTGCTTATTTTGTGAAGAAAACATTGTCGGCAAAGGGGTCGCCTCCCAGGTCACATGAATTTCATATTCTCTTCCTCATCCTTCTAATCTATCTAGCATTTATAATGTAGAGACAAGCTTGGAATAGCCGCGAGGCACCTTGAAAAAGGGCTTTCCACATGGTGGTTTTAGAAGCTGCTCTATGCACCTCCTGGAATCACTCGTGCAGTGTTGGATCAGTATATCATTAGCTTATGGCGAATGACTTTGAGGTTTCGCATGGTGATTATTCGAGATCGGATGGTAGCGAACGCTCACCCTCTCACTGGAACTGTTCGCAACAAAGTTGGGTTGGGTATTGAGGACGAGGGTGGCACCCACGTGTGCAGATGTCCTCTTAGCCAAGCTTAGTAGAACTATGCCAAATGTTTCACAGCTATGCCAAAATTGGCATAGTTGAATAACATTACTGCCTTGGATTTAATGTGCAATGCATAGTGAAGCATTGAAGTGGAATCTCTCTCTCAATTGTCCTACAGATTCATTCTTAGTGCCCATAGCTGTTTCAAAACAAAGTTCATGTGACCACAACAGAGAAAAGTGTTGCTTGCATTAACTGAGAGAGAGAGAAGGAATCGTTTCTCTTGCATTCCATTGGGTGGTTTGAGAGCGTCGAGGCCACCATGACGACCATCACAAGGCTAGAGGTAGCGTCAGAGTGCCCTGCAAGCAACCCCCATGTAGCCGCTCATAGTTATATGGTGATAAGTGATACAATAAAATGGATTAAAAAGTGTAGCAAACTTGGACACTCCAAGTCAAGAATCAATCACCACAGCACCAAATAACCACTTCAAAACAATTCACAGATCACAATAGATTTGCTCTGGCCCGACGGAGTTTCGTCCCTAGAGATATTGGCCCCAAAGATTGGCGCCCCTTTCTGTATTTCTTTATGTATTAAATCAATGTCAAAGTACAAAGAGCGGTTAGGGTTTCACGCTGAGACTCTGCGTCCAGATGCTCTACAGAGTGAGCCCTAATCCGCGTATTTAAAGATTACAAGGGATGCCCAAAAGCAGAGCCCCCAAAAGCTTCCAGTTCAAAAGCAAAATCCTCTCACAAGCTCTCTCTCTCTCTCTCTCTCTCTCTCTCTCTCTCTCACATCAAATCAGCTTGGAGCTCCGTAATTTCCGAAAATCCGTACCACTTGCCACGTGGCATTTCAGCCTCCAAATTTAGGGTTTCCAGCCACTTAAGGGTTTCAGCCAGCAGTTAGGGTTAAGGTTTCTGCTAATTAGGGTTTTTGGCAGAAATTAGGGTTTGCAGGAATTAGGGTTTCTGGCAGAATTTAGGGTTTCTGCTTTCAGTAGGCACGTCATCACTTTGTGACATACCCCCCTCTTGAAAGCATTGTAATCGACCGTGATTACGCCTGCAAAACCAACACTCGCCATAAACCGTCTTAGCAGACACAGATTGTTAATACCTATGTACTAGGAACACACATCTAGCACATGTACCAAATCGACAGTCACATCACACGACATCACAGGACATCACCTGATATTCAACATTCATTCGGATCTTAGACCATGATTTATCGGCAATGTAGCTAGAAATCGCATCTAGATCCAATCGGGACCTCATCGATGTCCGATTGACTAACCCCTATTGCAACCATGTCTATTCGAAATCAATCAGACCAAAATGCTACAATCATTTCGCCTATCAGTTCCTGCACTCAAAAGAAGTCAAGAACAAATCAGTATCATAATCAAGAATTCCATTTCATAAAGTCATCCAGCAGAATACTGTCAGCTCTCAGTATCCCTGAAGCTCAAAGAGACATCAGTGACTTTAGTATCAAAATCAAGGCATCTGTTGACAAAGGAGCAGAGTGACTCCCCTCTTGTGCATCCCACTGCACCAAATCTCCGGTCAAGCTGAATTCTAGGTAAGCATCGAGGTACAATCTGAGGAGTATCTGCTAGGTCCTACTCCTCCATCCACTTCGCATCAAATGCAGGCTAGTTCTTGGACTTAACCAAGAACCACCTTCGGACTTTACCTTTCTTCGTATCCTTATGTGCCAAAATCTGTTCAGAAACAAGGATCTCCTCGTTTTCTTCCACTTCGGGTTGCTCATTAGGCTCCCCATCATCAGGCACATCATCTTTAAAACGTTTCAAGAGACTCACATGAAATGCATTGTGAATCCTCCAAGTATCAGGCAGTTTCAGTCGGAAGGAGACATCGTTTATCTTTTCAATGATCTGGAAAGGTCCGTAGTATCGCATACTAAGCTTTGAAAAAAGCCTCTCCTTTCTCTTTTCCTTTCTCAGGCGTGTCTTCTCAAAACGTAAGAGCGCCCACTCATCCTCCTTCAACTTCAAGTCGCGACGATGGCGATCCGCTACCTTTTTTTGTCGTTCTTGAGACTTCTGCAAAGTCTCGCGAACCTTGGCAAAAGCCGTATCCAAATCTCGCGTACATTCATCCGCTTCAAAAAATCTTATCTTTCGTGCTTAGGAAGGCTGGAACCTTCGCAACACCTTCAACAATCTCAAATGGCGCCTTCCCCGTCGAAGAGTGTATCATGTAATTGCAGGCAAATTCCACCAAAGGTAAGTACTTTTCCCATTGAGTCTTCTGATCCGAGATACAGGACTTCAATAAATTTAAAACCACTGAATTGGCAATCTTAGATTGCCCGTCAGTCTGCAAGTGGAACGATGACGAGAACTGCAACCGCGTGCCAATGTTCTCCCAAATTGCCTTCCAAAACAAACTCGTAAAATTGGGGTCTCTGTCGGAGACAATCGTCTCAGGCATGCTATGTAATCGGAAAATCATTGTGATCATTCTGTGTTCTCGAGAGATCAAAAATGAAATCCATTGCAATACTTTCCCAGGGGTGGGTGGGTATGGGTAAAGGCTGTAACAATCCCTATGCCTTATGCTTGTCAAACTTGACCTTCTGGCATACTAAGCAACTGCGCACAAACTCTTCCACATCCTTTCTGAGTCTCGGCCACAAGAAGTATCTCTCTACTCTTTTCTTGGTGGTAGCAATGCTGCGGTGACCCGTAAAAGGTGGACAGTGACATTCAGTCATAACCTTTTCCCTCAACGGCTATGTAACGCACAACATGGTTTTTATCATCAAGTAGCCTTCCCGAATGGAGTATCCTGCTACTGTCTCCCCATTCCGTATCCGTGTGAAAATATCTACAAAATTTGTATTTGTGGCATACTAATCGACTATATCCTCGAAGCTCCTATGATGTATCGCGGAAATAGCCAGAACCAACGGCTTTCGAGACAAAGCATCTGCCACCACATTCTTCTGTCCTTGCACATGGACAATCTGGAAATGGAACTGTGATAAGATGTTCGCCCACCGCATCAGCTTTTCCGAAAGCTGCTTCTGTGACAAGAAGTAGCGCAAACTTTGATGGTCTGTAAAGACCGTAAAATCTCTTCATTCTCCTCTATCGGAAATAAAGCTTCGATGTTGTGACCAAACAAGCATATACTTCGACCAAAACAGTCGTAGATATAGACGAGAGTCTAGCATCTATGATGCCTTGGGTCCTAAAACAACATAAGCTCATATCACAGGAGACTCATGGGATCGACAATATTAGGGCAAAGATAATGCTATCTACAACTTGACTTGGGGAATAATTTGTCATGTTTCACGGAGATACATAGGAAACTATACAAAAGGTTTACAGATGCCAAACATCAATAGTGCTACCCAAAGTGTACCTTCACAATCCCAAAAGGTGAGACTATGTACTATGGACACCCTCCATTCCAATCGAGGGGGGGAGTATATGTCTCATGAATTTAATGCATTTTTGGCTAATCGTGGGATAAAACACCAATGTACAGTGCCTTATACGCCTCAGCAAAATGGTGTTGCTGAGAGAATAGACAGGTCACTTACGGAAATGACACAATGTATGGTCAAAAGTCAAGCTTTGCCGCATTCGTTTTGGCTTGAGGCCATCATGTGTGCCACTTATGTACTAAGCATGTGTCCTACAAAAGCTTTGTAGTTTGTCACTCCATATGAAGCATGGCATGATAGAAAGCCTTCTATTGAGCACATGTGTTGACAAGTGCAAGTGTAAAATGGACCCAGCGGCCTCTACGCCAGGACCGTGCATGCCAAACTCGTCATGGGAAGTGAACATGGGGCACCACCTAGCTTTGAGCGGCTAGGATGCGGACAATAGTGATTTAAAATAACACTAATACTGCACACCCCGGAGAGAGAGAGAGAGAGAGAGAGAGAGAGAGAGAGAGAGAGAGAGAGCCTATAGTACGTTCTCTAGGGAAAAAATTTTCATATACACGGAGATTCTACTCTTGTGTGTGGAAACCCTTGGAGTCAGGGTGTGTGCATGGCTTCCTTCTCAAGTGCTGACTTGCAAGTGCTACATCTGATAGTGACCTATCAATGTTCTTTTATAGGTACAGACTGCATTAGTTTAGGATAATTTGATTAGGTTAGGGCCCTAATCAGGAGAGACAAAGCAAGGAGCCGGGTCCCAGATGGTTGACCCTTGCTTTGTTTTAGAAGAAGTTTAAAATGGTATCTCCTAGGTGGGCCTTTGTGACCATCACCTAGAGAGAGGTGGCAATATACAATTTGGTTTTTATACAAGGTTTTGGCTTGAAAAGGGAAAAAATAGATTAGCCTATGGATGTTTACAGCGGAGATGCATCGTGGACGAAATGTTGATGAATACGAGCTTTGCTGGTGCATCGGTGTAGCACGTTTGTCACTTTTGGGGCAGGTTGGGGCATGCCTTCGGCGTCATTTCTTGATTCGCCGTCGCCTTCACGTGATTTTGTTGTTCTTCTTTCATTGTTTTGGGCGTCAATGTCAAGTTTCTCCCGGTTTTCTTCTTCTTGTGCGTGCGTATGGCGTGCCTGTGTACCTGGGTGAATGGGTGCGTGCGCTCATGCGTGCAGTGTACTTGTGTATGTATGTGCATGTGCTTGTGAGTGTGTATGTGTATGTAAGTGTTTGTGTATGTGTCGGTAAGCGTGTGTATGTGGGAACGAGAGAGAAAGAGAGAGGTTTTTTACATGCTGGTGTCGATACAAGACAAGAGAGAGAGAGCGGGCGTGAGTGCTCAAGAGGGAGAGAGGAGGGAGAGGGTGAGTGTGTGTGTATATATGGGGTGTGGGGTTTGTGTGTGTGTGAGTGTGTATGGGTGTGTAAATAATGAGAGAGAGAGAGAGAGAGAGAGAGAGAGAGAGAGAGAGAGAGAGACTTATGCACCTGGCGTGAGTGCACAAGAGGGAGAGAGGGAGGGAGAGGGTGAGTGTGTGTATATACGGGGTGTGGGGTTTGTGTGTGTGTGTGTGTGTGAGTGTGTATGGGTGTGTAAATAATGAGAGAGAGAGAGAGAGAGAGACTTATGCACCTGGCTGCCGGCACAGGGATAGAGAGAGAGAGAGAGAGCAGCAGGTAATGCCGCCACTCAGTAAGAGCATGGATAACCGCCAAAAGCTCTTTCTCAAAATCTATGCTATCATCTCCGGCCTAGAGAACAATCGGCTCTCGTAAGCAATGACCTGGCCTTCTTGCATTAAGACCGCACCCAGACTACGACCACAAGCATCACAATATATTTCAAATGACTTCTGCAAGTCCGACAAAGTCAAAACTGGTCCCGTAGTCAAATTCTCTTTCAATGTCTGAAAGGCAGTCTCCTCTGTGGATCCCCACGAAAAAAGGGACTCCTTTCTGTGTCAACATATGCAAAAGGGGAAGCAACCTCTGCAAACTTTCGAATGAACCGCCTGTAGTACGAACACAGTCCCAAGAAGCTTCCAGCTTCATGGACATTCTTCAAATCGGGCCAATCACGGATAGTGTCTATCTTGGCCAGATCCATTTGCACTCCTACTGCTGAGACAATGTGTCCCAAAAAGTGTATCTCTGAAGCGGATGATCTCTGTGTTCTGCCTCATTCTTGGAGAAAACAATGATATCATCAAAGAAAGTGCCAACAAATAGCCTGTACTCTCGAAAAATCCTGTCCATCATCCGGTTAAATGTCGCAAGAGCATTGATTAAGCCAAAAGGCATCACCAAAAACTGAAATAACCCAAAAGTAGTCCGAAAGGCTGTCTTGTAGACGTCTCCCGACGCGATTCAGATATGATGATATCCACTCTTCAGGTCAATCCTGCTAAAGCACGAGGATCCCTGTAACCTGTTGAGTATATCATTGATCCCAGGAATCGAAAATCTGTTCTTGATGGTGATTTTGTTGAGAGTTCTATAATCGATGCACATTCTCCAAGATCCCTCTTTCTTCAAATCCAACAACAGTGGAGAGCAATACGGTGAAGTACTAGGCTGGACCAAGACCCTTTTTCAAGAGGTCTTTCACTTGGTTCATAATCTTTTCATTCTGTACTCGGCTCACACGATAAGGTGGCCGGTTCGGTGGCGTGCTTCCAGGTATCAGATCAATGGTCGGATCTTCAGGCCCTCTTAAAAGCAATCGGCGTGTGGAGAAAAATCTTGGCGTTCTTTTGTTCAGGTCAAAACATATTCAACCTTTATCCATCGTTCACTTCTCTCCCACAAGAATGAGTAAAGAAACTGAAATTCATCAAGTACAATCTCTGAGCCCTTCATTTGTCAAAGTCGCTTTCTTGGCCCGGTAGTCAACCACGGCATAGTTCTTGTGGTACCAAGGGATTCCAAGTAGAACGTCACTCGTGTGCCCTGAACACCCCTGTCATTGCAAACAAAGTTTGCCAATGCTCGGTGTAATGGCAACATCCCATCCGGGTGCCAGTCGAACTACCTTCGCCTGTGGCGTCAGCCTGTCGGGCATAATTCCAAATCGAGCCGCCAATTCCAAGTGAAAAGAAGTTGGCCTTGGCTCCTTCAAAAGAGCTTCCTGATCCTTCACTTTGCCCCAAAAGCGGCAAAGTTTGTATTTCATTTATTTGATTCGGTTCAGGTCCCACGCCATGTAGTATCAATTCTGCTTTTCTATCTGCCTTTTCTGCCACGTTCCTCAACTGCTCTCGAACTCTCAGGCCTGTCATCGTCCTTATCATTCTCTTCTTTCGGTGCCTTTTAGGGCACTTCGCGGAGATATGTCCATGTTCCCCGCATTCAAAGCACTTCCCCTCTCTGATGAAGAGAGCTCTCTCCTCAGGAGTAAGCTTGGGTCGTGTATCCTTTGTCTCTAGGTTGCTCTTTTTCTTTCCACTTTCATTCCCAGAAGTTTGTTTGGCTCGTTGTGTCATGGCCTCATCTGTGGGCTAGGTCAGACTCCCAGAGTGAATGGCAAGGCCCCGCTTCGCATGACTCATCAACTCCTGAATAGAAGCTGACTTCTATTCCATGCAGTGATCTCGGATCTGTGTAGGTAGACCCAAAGGTAAACCGCTCAATCTGTCCTATGAACGAGATCTTCTTGAATGAAGAGGCGGGTAGACAGTAAGCATTGATTGTATCTTTCTTGGTCATTCGAAGATGGTTCCAAGCAGCTCGTATATCTCGTTCATACTCTTGCGTCAAAAAAGAAGAAATAAAAAGCTTCTTAAATTTCAGCCATTTAACTGGCGCAGTCTTGTTTAAAAGAAGCGTGGACCACCAAGTACGAGCATTCCCCTTAAAGTAAGTGGCAGCTCTCCAAATCTTGGAGTACTCTTAGTAGCGTCCTCCCGCGAAAGCGATGTCAAACTCTTGTATAAAAGACAAAGCCTTCGAAGCATCTGAGTATCCTGAAAAATTATCAAATTTTATCGAGTGTCAACCTTCCTTAAACTCTAGGACTTTCTTGCTTTTATCTTCCAGAAAGTCATACTAGTTGGCTTTATAAAAATTCTTCTTGTTCGCATAAAAGTTTCCGTCATCGGAATCTGAGCTGTCTGTAACGAGTCCTCAGTAGAACTGTCAATCTCTGGGCAAGATTTAGCCTTCTTTCCCTTTTTCTTGCCCTTTCCGAAGCGTTGTTTCTTGCTTCTCTTTTTACCTTTTCTGTCTTCTTCGCTCGAATCTGAAGAGCTAGAAGAACTGTTGGAAGAAGAAGAAGAAGAACTGTGTACTCCTTCAAAGTGAACACGCTTCTTCTGTTTCTTTGCTTTGTCAAATGTCGACTGACGACCCAAATAACCCGGGAAGTTAGTGGCTTTCTTATGCTTTTTGCCATGCTTTTTAGCTTTCTTTTGCGCGTCAAACAGCTGAGCAATCCGTGCATCAACCACCTCTTCTAATTCCTTCTCTGAATATTTCTTGTGAGCAGAAGGTTTCTTGAGAGCGGGTTTCGGGGGTAGTGTAGTGGTTTTCTGCCACTGCTCGTACACTTCCTGAAAAGAAGTCTCTCTCATATACTTTGCAAATTTTGGGTCCTTCGCAAAATTGAGCATCATCTTCGTAGCATCGCCGATCAAACGACGACGCTCCATCTCTCATCGCTCCGCCTGAGTAGGCCGAGGCGGGTCATACTCTCTGGCAGAATCTTCGTTGTGATCCTTTCCCGCATCTCCAGATACAGAGGGAGTCGATTGATCCTTACGTGAAGACATAGGTGCCGTGGAAAAAAAAATGGGGATCGGATTTCCCGTAGAAGAGAAATTGGTCGTGCTCTGATACCACTGTAACAGACTTGGACACTCCAAGTCAAGAATCAATCACCACAGCACCAAATAACAACTTCAAAACAATTCACAGATCACAATAGGTTTGCACTGGCCCGGCGGAGTTCCATGCCTAGAGATATTGGCCCCAAAGATTGGCGCCCCTTTCGGTATTTCTTAATGTATTAAATCAATGTCAAAGTACAAAGAGCGGTTAGAGTTTCACTCTCAGACTCTGCGTCCAGATGCTCTGCAGAGTGAGCCCTAATCCGCATATTTAAAGATTACAAGGGATGCCTAAAAGCTTCCAATTTAAAAGCACAATCCTCTCACAAACTCTCTCTCTCTGTGGCTTTAATAAAATAAAGCAAGTATCCTTCTCTCTCTCTCACATCAAATCAGCGTGGAGAAAAACAAGAAATTTGCGTCGCCCAGAGGGATCTTTTTTCAGCTCCGTAATTTCCGAAAATCCGTACCGCTTGCCACGTGGCATTTCAGCCTCTAAATTTAGGGTTTCCAGCCGCATTAGGGTTTCAGCCAGTAGTTAGTTTCCAGAAATTAGGGTTTCTGAAAATTAGGGTTTGCAGGAATTAGGGTTTCTGGCAGAATTTAGGGTTTTTGCTCTCGGTAGCCATGTCATCACTTTGTGACACACAGATTTAGAAAAAAGTTTACTACTCCACAAGTTTCACTGACCTATTTGTGAATGTGGATCAGCTCTTCTCGCTTCTAGCCAATGTTGTGGATGTCACACAATTCAGATACTTCAAGGTGCTAGGTAAGAGAATTTTATTGAGGATTTGCAAGATGAATTTTATGTCCTGATGACGATTGAATTCAGCAGAATCTTTGTTAATGGGAAGGCTCTCCATTACTACACACACACACACACACACACACACACACACACAAAGGACCGGTCATAGACAACCTGAAAAGTTGAGGTGTCCATGCTAGCTGGATTGTATGTTGTCCACATGAGGTTGTCAAGGGTGAATCTAGTGCAGTGGGTTTGCACAAGCGGGGAGTTACTCCGCTCCTTTGTCAACATATTACCCCAATTTTTGAATAAGGTCATTGATGTCCCCTTTGAGTTTCAAGGATACTAATGGGCTGACTAGTATTCTGATGTATGACTTTATGACACGGAATTCCCGAAAATGAATACGATTGATTTGTACTCTCTCATTTGACTTGTTTGAGTGCAGGAACTGAAAGACGAAATGGATACAGCATTTTGGTCTCATAAATCTCTACATGCGTGATTGCAATAAGGATTAGTTAATCGGGCACAGGTGAGGTCCAAAATGGTTCTAGATACGATTACTAAATACATTGCCGATAGTCATGATTTGAGATTTAGAATGAATTTTTCTGTGATTTGTCATGTGATGTCGTGTGAGGTCAAGTGATGTGCTATGATGTGACTGTCGTTATGTACAACTGCTAGATGTGTCGTGTCTAGTGGGTCACTACTAACATTTAATGTCTACTAAGACCTCTGTCTGTTTTGCAGGCGTAATTGAGGGCGATTACAATTCTTTCAAGAGGGGGGTATGATAACGTGGCAGTGCCCGGACACTCACACACACGTTAACTTGCCTGTACGGAAGCCCGCGATACGCGTCGACAAGCTGACGTGGCAGCACTACGGAATTTCGTAACTTACAGTGACTTGCTGACATTGCAGAGCCTACAGATTTCCGCAGATTACGGTGACGGCTTTTTGTTGGCAAATTTTAGACGAGTTGTTTTTGGGACAGTTTGCTTTTGAGTTTGAAAGCTTTTGGGGCTCTGCTTTTGGCATCCCTTGTAATCTTTATAAGTGACCCTAGGGGCTCACTCTGCAGAGCATCTGAACGCAGAGTTTGAGAGCGAGCACCCGCATGTCGGTTATACTTTGCTCAAAGATTAATACCGAAAGTGGTGCCAATCTTTGGGGCCACAATCTCTTGGCACGGAACTACGCCGGGCCATGTCGACTCTCTATTGATCTGTGAATTATTTTGAAGTGAATCTCTGTTGTGTCGAGGTAGAATCTTAACTTGGGGTGACCAAGTTTGTTACAGAACCTAATTCTTTTGAGTTTTGAGGGAAGGAATTCTTGTCGAAACTTTGTGTGAGACCCAATTTTCACGTTCCAACGCATGATAGCACCAATCCCTGCAACCCCTCTTACAGCTTGGTGAGACAGGGCCCTTACAAATGAGCCGTTCTCACCAATGGTGTCAAGCTACCTGTTCAACTATCTTGAGCACCCATGTCTGCCTCAAAAAACGAATGTTTTCTTTAGTAGGCTTTTCTCTAGTCCTCCCTTGAAATAGTTGGCATCTTTTTCCATCTCTATGTCTCCTTCACGCATGGGGCATGCAAAACGTCCTGATTAGAGTCATTTTTTTGAACGAAAGGAAGCGCAATTTCAATTTCAGACGGTCTTTATGATCGTTTATTTTCACGAGTCTTAAACTTAAAATATGTTAGTGAATAAGTAAATGAAATGATTTTGATTCATACAACGAAGGGCCTTTTTCTTCCCATTAGCTGGCTATCAATGAACTAGACAGAGAGAGACAAAATAATACATCAATTGAGCGTTAACACTAGGGTTGTGTGAACATGAACCACTTTTGTGGCTATAAAAAACTTTTTTGTGAATTCTTGTTCTCATAGAACACAAAAAACCTCATCAAAACCTTTCAAGGATTTGTTCTCAAGGCATGTAGGGAGTTGAAAAAAAATAGAAATAAATAATTTCATGTAAATTTGTTCTTTTTTAAGAGCCATCTTTTAGGTACAATTGAAAAAAAATCGCTCAAAAGTTGATATCCCATGTAGACCTCTTAAAAACCTTCAAAGCACATTGATTTTTTTTTTAAAATACATGGATATGTATACAATGAGAATCTATGCATATACAATTTTAAAAACTGCCGACTTGTTTTAGGCCTCAAAAACATGTATGTTGTTAAATTTAAAAGCCATTTTTGTGGCTTCTTACTATTTTTAGAAAACTAAATTTTTTAATTTAGCACTTTTTTGGGATAAACGGTATACCAAAATTTTTCTCTATTGCATAGGACCTCAATGATATCCTATGATCAGGGTTTCTTAAAAAATAAATAGTCTTAGAGCCAATTTTATAGAATGGGGTGCCAAGACACTATTGTGGCTCAAGCCACTTAAGTGGCTTAAACACAAACCTAGTGTTAAAGCCAAGGGCCCAATTGATCTTTTGAAGGGACGATTGATGAAGAGGTGGAAGAGGTCTTCAGTAACAGAATGACACAGAGGGAAAACACCATTCTCATTGTCAAGTATTATTATCCATTTGCTTATTTTGTGAAGAAAACATTGCCGACAAAGGGGTCGCCTTCCAAGTCACATGAATTTTCAAACTAAAATGTTAGCGAGTCCTAGTACAAGTTTTCTAACCATTGGTTAAAGCTTAGATTTTGGTTATAGAAACACTTCGAAAATCATTTTGAGTGGACATGTGCATGAAAGAAGGGTATGATTAGCAGGAGCCTCTATACTGAATTTAAAAACAAAGTTTAAAAACAATTTCAATAGCACATTTGTCAACCATGACATCTGGGAAAATAACACGCTTTTGCAAAGATGTTGCCACAACCCTTCCATTATGAACCTTCTACAAAAATGTTACTTTTCCACTACCAAGAAATAAGTCCTTACAATCACCATGCTGCTTACTTCAAACCAACAATCTATTACACATAAGGGCAACCATGTGACCTGACTTTTGTGGCCCAGAGTAATGGAAAAGTGATTGAGCCATTAGTGGCAACTAATCTTCTGCATTTTATGCCACAGCCACAAGGTTCGGCGCACGTCGAAAACAGCAGTCACATCATGGCGTTCTTCATGGACCGGTAAATGATACCACAGATCCTTATCCAAATCGTACACCACAGGGGCATGATACCTTGCATCGTAGAGAGGATTGGGTACGCCCCGTCATGCAAACGAGGTTGCCACATGCCATGATCTTGACTAACATCTCATACTGGTTGCTCTGGTTACTGGTGCCCACTTCGTTGCAAAGATGCAATGGTGTCCGTGCAACCTCCACCCACCTAGATGTGACACCACCATGCATGGTCTCATCGGGAAGAGCCTTTGCATCTGGATCAAATTTCCAGATTGTGAAACCCTAGACAACAAAGTCGCCATGAAACTCCGGTGCCGCCAAGAGGACATGACCCCTATGCCTGATGAGCGCCCAATTTTCCACCTACCACCAACTAGAGAGTCTCGGAAGCTGGCCATACACTTCAGCTTGAGTCCACTCATCCTACCCCTCCTTGTATGCGTAAATCCTACTAACAGCACTGGAGTGCAACAAATCTGCCTGCTTGAGCTCGTTCATGCCACCAACTCTTGCATCATGATAGTTCCAACAACTCCGACCCACCCCCCAAGACTAGTCATAAACTTCTAGGTCACCAGGGCATTGTTTCTTACCGCTAATCAGAAAAACTCTGTAATGACGATAAGACAGAGTTTGTAATGAGATCTTAAGAAATTGCTTCCGACCCCATTTCTGAAGCCAATAGGTGTGCTCGAGGGGAGGGGGTAAAATGTTGTGGGAGCCAGTAAGAGGATTCAGCACCACCAAGAAGTAGGCCTCTCAATTGAAGGCCTGGCTGAGCGTAGTATCGCAGGTGGCCTCGAACTCAACCACGATTTCACCATCCGCATTCTTGTCGAAGGGGCTGCAAAGAAAACAAGCAAGGCCACCTGTAGGAGAGGCCGTTGCCATGAGGTCAGAGTACAATGAGTTTTCAAACCCGGTTTTTTGTGGGTTGGCAACAAGGCAAAAGGAAGACCCTCCCAAGGCTTCAAGGGTATCCGAAGAGCAATTGGTAGTAACAGAAGTTCGAGACAAAATCATTGGTTTTAGTAATTGTTCAGTATTATTATCCATTTGCTTATTTTGTGAAGAAAACATTGTCGGCAAAGGGGTCGCCTCCCGGGTCACATGAATTTCATATTCTCTTCCTCATCCTTCTAATCTATCTAACATTTATAATGTAGAGACAAGCTTGGAATAGCTGCGAGGCACCTTGAAAAAGGGCTTTCCACATGGTGGCTTTAGAAGCTGCTCTATGCACCTCTTGGAATCTCTCGTGCAGTGCGATCAGTATATCATTAACTTATGGCGAATGGCTTTGAGGTTTCGTATGGTGATTATTGGAGATCGTATGGTAGCGAACGCTCACCCTCTCACTGGAACTGTTCGCAACAGTGTTGGGTTGGGGTATTGAGGACGAGGGTGGCACGCACGTGTGCAGATGTCCTCTTAGCCAAGCTTAGTAGAACTATGCCAGATGTTTCGAAGCTATGCCAGAATTGACATAGTTGAATAACATTACTGCCTTGGATTTAATGTGCATAGTGAAGCATTGAAGTGGACTCTCTCTCTCAATTGTCCTGCAAATTCATTCTTAGTGCCCATAGCTGTTTCAAAACAAAGTTCATGTGACCACAACAGAGAAAATTGTTGCTTGCATTAACTGAGAGAGAGAGAGAGAGAGAGAGAGAGAGAGAGAGAGAGAGAGAGAGAATCGTTTCTCTTGCATTCCATTGGGTGGTTTGAGAGCGTCGAGGCCACCGTGACAACCATCACAAGGCTAGAGGTAGCGTCAGAGTGCCCTGCAAGCAACCCCCATGTAGCCGCTCATAGTTATATGGTGATAAGTGATACAATAAAAGGGATTCCACAGATTTAGAAAAAAATTTAGTACTCCACAAGTTTCACTGACCTATTTGTGAATGTGGATCGGCTCTTCTTGCTTCTAGCCAATGTTGTGGATGTCACACAATTCAGATACTTCAAGGTGCTAGGTAAGAGAATTTTATTGAGGATTTGCAAGATGAATTTTTATGTCCTGATGGCGATTGAATTCAGTAGAATCTTTGTTAATGGGAAGGCTCTCCATAACTACACACACACACACACACAAAGGACCGGTCATAGACGACCTAAAAAGTTGAGGCGTCCATGCAAGCTGGATTGTAGTGTTGTCCACGTGAGGGTTGTCCAGGGTGAATCTAGTGCAGTGGGTTTGCACAAGCGGGGAGTTACTCCGCTCCTTTGTCAACATATTACCTCAATTTTTGAATAAGGTCACCGATGTCCCCTTTGAATTTCAGGGATACTAATGGGCTGACCAGTATTCTGCTGTATGACTTTATGACACGGAATTCCCGAAAATGAATATGATTGATTTGTACTCTCTCATTTGACTTGTTTGAGTGCAAGAACCGAAAGACGAAATGGCTACAGCATTTTGGTCTCATAAATCTCTACAGACATGATTGCAGTAAGGATTAGTTAATCGAGCGTCAGTGAGGTCCACGATGGATCTAGATACGATTACTAAATCTGTTGTCGATGGTCATGGTGTCACAAAGTGATGACGTGTCTGCCCAGGAGCGGAGCTGCTGAAAACCCTAATTTTGCAAACCCTAAAATCTGCCAGAAACCCTAACCCTAAACCTAAAACATGTCCTAAACCCGTTCCCTAACCCTAAAAAGCAACAGCTGATATTTCTGTGAAATGCTTTGGCATGATGACGTGGCATCGTACGGAAATCTCCGGAAATTGCGGCGCTGATTTTCAGCTTTTGTCTACGCAATTTGTGTGAGAGAGAGAGAGAGAGAATTCCCTTGCTTTATTTTTAAAAACTCAAGTGAGTTTGTGAGAAAAACAGAGTTTGCTTTTGATCGGAAGCTTTTGGGGCTCTACTTTTGGCAACCCTTGGTTGCTTCCCCTTTGCATATCTTGACACAGAAAGGAGTCCCTTTCTCGTGGGGATCCACAGAGGTGACTGCCTTTTAGACATTGTAAGAGAAATTGACTACGGGACCAGTTTTGACTTTGCCGGACTTGCAGAAGTCATTTGAAGTATATTGTGATGCTTGTGGTCGTAGTCTGGGTGCGGTCTTAATGCAAGAAGGCCATGTCATTGCTTACGAGAGCCGATTGTTCTCAAGGCCGGAGATGACAGCACAGATTTATGAGAAAGAGCTTTTGGCAGTTATCCATGCTCTTACTCAGTGGTGGCATTACCTACTCGGAGCGGATTTTACTGTCTTTACAGACCATCAGAGTTTGCACTACTTCTTGTCACAGAAGCAGCTTTCGGAAAAGCAAATGCGGTGGGCGAACATCTTGTCACAGTTTCACTTCCAGATTGTCCATGTTCAGGGACAGAAGAATGTGGTGGCAGATGCTTTGTCTCGGAATCCGTTGGTTCTGGATATTTCCGCGATACATTATAGGAGCTTCGAGGATATGGTTGACCAATATGCCACATATACAGATTTTGCAAACGTTTTCACACGCATACGGGATAGGGAGATAATAGCGGGATATTCCATTCGGGATGGCTACTTGATGAGAAAAACCATGTTGTGCGTTACACAGCCGTTGAGGGAAAAGGTTATGACTGAATGCCACTGTCCACCTTTTACGGGTCACCGCGGCATTGTTACCACCATGAAAGGGGTAGAGAGATACTTCTTTTGGCCGAGACTCAAAAAGGATGTGGAAGAGTTTGTGCGCAGTTGCTTAGTATGCCAGAAGGTCAAGTTTGACAGGCGTAAAGCACAGGGATTGTTACAGCCTTTACCCATATCCACCCGCCCCTGGGAAAGTATTGCAATGGATTTCATTTTGATCTCCCAAGAACACAGAGTGGTCACGATAGTATCTGGACTGTTATTGACAGATTTAGCAAACAGGCTCATTTCATTCTAGTGAAGAAAACGGTCAAGCCGGATCACTTAGCGAGACTGCTTGTGGCCCAGATCTTTAGATTACATGGCATGCCTGAGACAATTGTCTTCGGCAGAGACCCCAGATTTACGAGATTGTTTTGGGAGGCAATTTGGGAGAACATTGACACGCAGTTACAGTTCTCGTCATCGTTCCACCCGCACACCAATGGGCAATCTGAGATTGCAAATTTAGTGGTTCTAGATTTATTGAAGTCTTATATCTCAGATCAAAAGACTCAATGGAAAAAGTACCTACCTTTGGTGGAATTTGCCTACAATAACACGATACACTCTTCGACGGGGAAGGCGCCATGTGAGATTGTTGAAGGTGCTGCGAAGGTTCCACCCTTCCTAAGCACGAAAGACAAGATCTTTGAAGCGGATGAATATACGCGAGACTTAGATACTGCTTTTGCCAAGGTTCGCGAGACTTTGCAGAAGTCTCGAGAACAACAGAAAAAGGCAGCGGATCAACATCGTCGTGACGTGAAATTGAAGGAGGATGATTGGGTGTTCTTATGTTTTGAGAAGGCACGCCTGAGAAAGAAAAAGGGAAAGGAGAGGCTTTTTCCAAAGCTTAGTATGCGATACTACGGACCTTTCCAGATCAGTGAAAAGATAAATGATGTCTCCTTCTGACTGAAACTGCCTGATACTTGGAGGATTCACAATGCATTTCATGTGAGTCTCTTGAAACCTTTTAAGGGTGATGTGCATGATGATGGGGAGCCTAATGAGCAACCCGAAGTGGAAGAAAACGAGGAGATCCTTGTTCCTGAACAGATTTTGGCACATAAGGATACGAAGAATAAAGGTAAAGTCCGAAGGCAGTCCTCGGTTAAGTTCAAGAACTATCCTGCATTGGATGCGAAGTGGATGAAGGAGGACCTAGCAGATACTCCTCAAATTGTGAAACTTTCACCGATGCTTTTGGTTTAGCATAGTCTACTCCAAATGGAAACCCAGAATTCAGCTTGGCCGGAGATCTGGTGCAGTGGGATGCACAAGAGGGGAGTCACTCCACTCCTTTGTCAACGGATGCCTTGATTTAGATACTAGAGTCACTGATGTCTCTTTGAGCTTCAGGGATACTGAAAGCTGACAGTATTCTGCTGTATGACTTTATGAAATGGAATTCTTGATTATAATACTGATTTGTTCTTAACTTCTTTTAAGTGCAAGAACTAATAGACGAAATGACTGCAGCATTTTGGTCTGATTGATCTCGAATAGACACGGTTGCAATAGGGGTTAGTCAATTGGACATCGATGAGGTCTCGATTGGATCTAGATGCGATTGCTAGCTACATTGCCAATAAACCATGGTCTAAGATCCGAATGAATGTTGAATGTCATGTGATGTCCTATGATGTCGAGTATCCACTATTCAAATCAATCCTACTAAAACACGAGGATCCCTGTAATCTGTCGAGTATATCATCGATCCTAGGAATCGGAAATCTGTTCTTGATGTTGATTTTGTTGAGAGCTCTATAATCGATGCACATTCTCCAAGATCCGTCTTTCTTCAAAACCAACAACACTGGAAAGCAATAAGGTGAAGTACTAGGCTAGATAAGACCCTTTTCCAAGAGGTCTTTCACTTGGTTCATAATCTCTTCGTTCTGGGCTCGGCTCACACGGTAAGGTGGCCGGTTCGGTGGTGTGCTTCCTGGTATCAGATCAATAGTATGATCTTCAGGACAAACAGGTGGTAACTCGCTTAACAAGCCCTCTGAAAAGCAATCGGCATGAGTGTGGAGAAAGTCTTGGCGTTCTTTTGTTCAGGTCAAAACATATTCGACCTTCATCCACGTTCAGTTCTCTCCCAAAAAAGAAAATGAGTAAAGAAACTGAGTCATCAAGTACAATCAATCTCTGAGCCCTTCATTTGTCAAAGTTGCATTCTCGGCCCGGTAGTCAAACACGGCGTTGTTCTTGTGGTGCCAGGGAATTCCCAAGAGGACATCACAACCTTCCAAAGGCATCATGTAGAAGTCCTCATGCCCCAAATACCCCTGACAATGCAACCGAAGTTTGCCAATGACAGGTGTAATGGCTACATCCCTGCCGGGTGCCGCTAGAACTGCCTCCGTCTGTGGCCTCAGCTTGTCGGGCGTAATTCCAAATTGAGCCGCCAATTCAAGAAGTTGGCCTTGGCTCCTTCAAAAGAGCTTCGTGATCTTTCCCTTTGCTCCGCAAAGTTTGTACTTCCATTCATTTGATTTGGTTCGGCTGAATGATGATGTGGCTGCTACGTACGGTGTTGCAAGTTGAATGATGACGTGGCTATTGCGTACGGTCAACACCTGGAAATGGCGGAGGTGGTGCCACGTGGCAGCAATACGGAATTCCGTGATTTCCGGGGCAATCAGCGCTCAGCTTTTGGCTATTGAGAGTGGAAGAGAGAGAGAGAGAGAGAGACTTGCTTTTTCTACGCAAGCTTGAGAGAGCTCTTTTGCTTTATATTAAAAGCTATTTTTATGGACAGCTTTTAGCACTTGCTTTATTTGAAAGCAAGAGAGAGAAAGAGCCTTTGCTTTATTTTTGGGCTTTTGATTTTCAGCTTTTGGGCTCTGCTTTTAGCATCCCTTGTACTCTTTAAATAAGTGGGTAGGCCACTCACAACTCAGAGCATCTGGACGCAAAGTCTGAGTGTGAGCGCTTGCTCGCACTCTTGTACTTTGAACACAGATTAATACAAAAAGAAATACCAAAAGGGGCGCCAATCTTTGGGGCCAATATCTCTAGGCACGGAATTCCGCCGGTGGGCCAGTGTCGAATCAATTGTGAATTGTGAACTGTTTTGAAGTGGTTATTTGTGTTGTTGCGGTAGATTCTCGACTTGGAGTGTCCAAGTCTGTTATAGTGTTTGTGTGTGAGTCCTGCTTTATTTTAATCCCTTTATGTCACTAGGGCCCCATCGGACGGGGTCCCCATAAGTTGGTAGGCCTTCTTCTTCTTTTGCTACTTGTTCTTCTTAGGGTTTAGGCCCCTCGGCCGACATCTGCAAGTTGGCTCTATTCTTCAGGGCTTTGACACGTCAACAGTTTGTGACATCTCCCCTTCTTGAAAGAGAGTAATCGTCCGCGATTACAACATATCTGCAAAACAACTCAAGTTAGCTAAAAAAAAATTGAGGGTCATTCCGAGGGACAATCAGTTTGCTCTTTTCTTAAGGAGTTAGCTTCTCCTTTCGGCTCTTTTTTATCAAGGAGTTAGCTTCTCCTTTCGGCTCTTTTGATCAAGGAGTTAGCTTCTCCTTTCGTCTAGATCGGAACTCTTGATATTCCGGCGTAGTAAAATTAGCCATCACACCCAGACCGTACTGATCTTCCACGGGTGTCTTAATGCACTAAAATTACATACCCAGGCAATCTCGTCCAATTAGGAATATTCAATAATTAGCACATCACAATGCAACACAAATGCTTACATATGCATGTTACAAGACACAAAAACAGCGCCGTTGAGCACTCCCCCGAGACAAACGGTCTACGGTATGAAGCTACTCAACGACTACCTACATATCGGTCTCAACATCTACCATTAAAGTGGCCTATATATTAGGTTGAGGACCACAACATATGTTCAAAGAGGCACAGTTAGACACTTTCACAAAACAGACCAAGTTGAAAGTGAGGAGGGCAGAAGTGGGGTTGGATCGGAACCCATCGGATGCTACGTGTGAGTGAGGGAAAAGGTGGTAGGTCATGCGATGAGACATGGAAGAGAGACAAAGCAGCATCCAAGGCATTGGTCAGATAATATGAAAAAAATCTTGAGGGCAATTCATATCTTGTTCTCATCGCAATGCACACTCCTATCAATCCCATTTTGAGACGGGATTGCGATCCGTGTAGCAGCCCTACGATCCGATCTCCATCAATCACCATGGGAAACCTCAAAGCCATTTGCCATAAGCTAATGATATACTGATTTAACACTACACGAGAGATTCTAGGAGGTGCATAGAGCAACTTCTAAAGCCACCATGTGGAAAGTCCTTTTTCAAGGTGCCTCGCGGCAATTCCAAGCTTGTCTCTATATTATAAATGCTAGGTAGATTAGAAGGATGAGGAAGAGAATATGAAATTCATGTGACCCGGCAGACAACCACTTTGCTGACAATGTTTTCTTCACAAAATAAGCAAATGAATAATAATACTGAACAGTTACTAAAACCAATGACTTTGTCTCGAACTTGTGTTACTACCAGTTGCTGTACGGATGCCCTTGCAGCCTTGGGAGGGTCTTCCTTTTGCCTTGTTGCCAACCCACAAAAAACCGGGTTTGAAACTCCCTGTACTCTGACCTCATGGCAGCGGCATTCCTAGCTTGTTTTCTTTGCAGCCCCTTCGACAAGAATGCGGATGGTGAAAACGTGGTTGAGTTTGAGGCCACCTGCTATACAAAGCCCAGGCAAGCCTTCAATTGCGAGGCCTACTATTTGGTGGTGCTGAATCCTCTTATTGGCTCCCACAACATTTAACTCCCTACCCTCGAGCACAGCTATTGGCTTTAGAAATGGGGTCGGAAGCAATTTCTTAAGATTTCATTACAAACCTTGTCTTATCGTCATTACAGAGTTTTTTGACGAGCGGTAAGAATCAATGCATTGGCGACCTAGCAGTTTATGACTGGTCTTGGGGGGTGGGTCAGAGTTGCTGGAACTATCATGATGCAAGAGTTGGTGGCATGAACGAGCTCAAGTAGGCAGATTTGTTGCACTCCAGTCCTATTAGCACGATTTACACATACAAGGAGGGGTAGGATGAGTGGATTCAAACTGAAGTGTATGGCCAACTTTCATGACTCTCTAGTTGGTGATATGTGGAGAGTTGGGCCGTCATCAAGCACAGGGGTCAGGTCCGCTTGGCGGCACCGTAGTTTCATGGCGACTTTGTTGTCGAGGGTTTTACGTTCTGGAAGTTTGATCCACATGCAAAGGCTATTCCCGATGAGGCCATGCATGGTGGTGTCACAACTGAGTGGGTGGAGGTTGCTCGGACACCATTGCATCTTTGCAAGGAAGTTGGCACCAGCAACCAGAGCAACCAGTAAGAGATGTCAGTCAAGATCATGGCATGTGGCAACCTCGTTTGCATGACAGGTGTACACAATCCTCTCTATGACAAAAGGTATCATATCCTTGTGGTGTACGATTTGGATAAGGATCTGTGGTATCATTTACCGGCCCATGAAGAGCGCCATGACGCGACTGCTGTTTTCGGCCTGCACCCGAACCTTGTGGCTGTGGCATAAAATGCAGAAGATTGGTTGCCACTAGTAGCTCAATCACTTTTCCATTACTCTGGGCCAGAAGAATCAAGTCACATGGTTGTCCCTATGTGTAATAGATTGTTGGTTTGAAGTAACCAGCAAGGTGATTGTGAGGACTTATTTCTTGGCAGTGGAAAAGTAAAATTTTTGTAGAAGGTTCATAATAGAAGGATTGTGGCAACATCTTTACAAAAGCGTGTTATTTTCCTTGATTTCATGGTTGACAAATGTGCTATTGAAATTGTTTTTAAACTTTGTTTTCAAATTCAGTATAACATGGAGGCTCCTGCTAGTCATACCCTTCTTTCATGCACATGTCCACTCAAAATGATTTTCGAAGTGTTTCTATAACCAAAATCTAAGCTTTAACCAATGTTAGAAAACTTGTACTAGGACTCACTAACATTTCAGTTTGAAAATTCATGTAACTTGGCAGGCGACCCCTTTGCCGACAATGTTTTCTTCACAAAATAAGCAAATGGATAATAATACTGAACAGTTACTAAAACCAATGACTTTGTCTCGAACTTGTGCTACTACCAGTTGCTGTACGGATGCCCTTGCAGCCTTGGGAGGGTCTTTATTTTGCCTTGTTGCCAACCCACAAAAAACCGGGTTTGAAAACTCCCTGTACTCTGACCTCATGGCAGTGGCATCCCCTACAGGTGGCCTGGCTTGTTTTCTTTGCAGCCCCTTCGACAAGAATGCGGATGGTGAAAACGTGGTTGAGTTCGAGGCCACCTGCTATACAAAGCCCAGGCAGGCCTTCAATTGTGAGGCCTACCATTTGGTGGTGCTGAATCCTCTTATTGGCTCCCACAACATTTTACTCCCTACCCTCGAGCACAGCTATTGGCTTTAGAAATGGGGTCGGAAGCAATTTCTTAAGATTTCATTACAAACCCTGTCTTATCGTCATTACAGATTTTTTCTGACGAGCGGTAAGAATCAATGCACTGGCGACCTAGCAATTTATGACTGGTCTTGGGGGGTGGGTCAGAGTTGCTGGAACTATCATGCTGCAAGAGTTGGTGGCATGAACGAGCTCAAGTAGGCACATTTGTTGCACTCCAGTCCTGTTAGCAGGATTTACGCATACAAGGAGGGGTAGGATGAGTGGACTCAAACTGAAGTGTATGGCCAGCTTTCGTGACTCTCTAGTTGGTGGTATGTGGAAAATGTGGCCCTCATCAGGCACAAGGTTCAGGTCCTCTTGGCGGCACCACAATTTCATGGCGACTTTGTTGTCGAGGTTTTACGTTCCGGAAGTTTGATCCATCTGCAAAGGCTATTCCCGATGAGGCCATGCATTGTGGTGTCACAGCCGAGTGGGTGGAGGTTGCTCGGACACCATTGCATCTTTGCAAGGAAGTGGGCACCAGCAACCACAGCAACCAGTATGAGATGTAGGTCAAGATCATGGCATGTGGCAACCTCGTTTGCATGACGGGTGTACACAATCCTCTCTACGACATAAGGTATCATATCCTTGTGGTGTACAATTTGGATAAGGATTTGTGGTATCATTTACCGGCCCATGAAGAGCGCCATGATGTGACTGCTGTATTCGACATGCGCCCGAACCTTGTGGATGTGGCATAAAATGCAGAAGATTAGTTGCCACTAAAAGCTCAATCACTTTTCCATTACTCTGGGCCAGAAAAGTCGAGTCACATGGTTGTCCCTATGTGTAATAGATTGTTGGTTTGAAGTAAGCAGCAAGGTGATTGTGAGGACTTATTTCTTGGCAGTGGAAAAGTAAAATTTTTGTAGAAGGTTCATAATAGAAGGGTTGTGGCAACATCTTTGCAAAAGCGTGTTGTTTTCCTTGATGTTATGGTTGACAAATGTGCTATTGAAATTGTTTTTAAACTTTGTTTTCAAATTCAGTATAACATGGAGACTCCTGCTACTCAAAATGATTTTCGAAGTGTTTCTATAACCAAAATCTAAGCTTTAACCAATGTTAGAAAACTTGTACTAGGACTCGCTAACATTTTAGTTTGAAATTCATGTGACTTGGCATGCGACCCCTTTGCTGTCAATGTTTTCTTCACAAAATAAGCAAATGGATAATAATACTGAACAGTTACTAAAACCAATGACTTTGTCTCGAACTTGTGTTACTACCAGTTATTGTACGGATGCCCTTGAAGCCTTGGGAGGGTCTTCCTTTTGCCTTGTTGCCAACCCACAAAAAACCGGGTTTGAAAACTCCCTGTACTCTAACCTCATGGCAACGACATCCCCTACAGGGTGGCCTGGCTTGTTTTCTTTGCAGCCCCTTCGACCAGAATGCGGATGGTGAAAACGTGGTTGGGTTCGAGGCCACTTGCGATACTACGCTCAGGCAGGCCTTCAACTGCGAGCCTTACTACTTGGTGGTGCTAAATCCTCTTACTGGCTCCCACAACATTTTACCCCCTCTCCTCGAGCACACCTATAGGCTTCAGAAATGGGGTCGGAAGCAATTTCTTAAGATCTCATTATAAACCCTGTCTTATCGTCGTTACAGAGTTTTTCTGATGAGCGGTAAGAAACAATGCCCTGGCGACCTAGAAGTTTATCACTAGTCTTGGGGGATAGGTCAGAGTTGTTGGAACTATCATGATGCTAGAGTTGGTGGCATGAACAAGCTCAAGCAGGCAGATTTGTTGCACTCCAATGCTGTTGGTAGGATTTACGCATACAAGGAGGGGTAGGATGAATGGACTCAAACTGAAGTGTATGGCCAGCTTTCGAGACTCTCTGGTTGGTGGTAGGTGGAAAATTGGGCGCTCATCAGGCACAGGGTCAGGTCCTCTTGGCAACAGTGCAGTTTCACGGCGACTTTGTTTTCGAGGGTTTCACGATATGGAAGTTTCATCCAGATGGAAATGCTATTCCCGATGAGGCCATGCATGGTGGTGTCATAACTGGGTGGAGGTTGCACGGACACGACCAGAGCAACCAGTATGAGATGTCAATCAAGATCATGGCATGTGGCAACCTCGTTTGCATGACGGGTGTACACAATCCTCTCTACGATGCGAGGTATCATGCCTTTGTGGTGTACGATTTGGATAAGGATCTGTGGTATCATTTACCGGTCCATGAAGAGCGCCATGATGTGACTGCTGTTTTCGACATGCGCCAAACCTTGTGGCTGTGGCATAAAATACAGAAGATTAGTTGCCACTAATGGCTCAATCACTTTTCCATTACTCTGGGCCACAAAAGTCAGGTCACATGGTTGCGCTTATGTGTAATAGATTGTTGGTTTGAAGTAAGCAACAAGGTGATTGTGAGGACTTATTTCTTGGCAGTGGAAAAGTAAAATGTTTGTAGAAGGTTCATAATAGAAGGGTTGTGGCAACATCTTTGCAAAAGCGTGTTATTTTCCTTGATGTCATGGTTGACAAATGTGCTATTGAAATTGTTTTTAAACGTTGTTTTTAAATTCAATATAACATGGAGGCTCTTGCTAATCATACCCTTCTTTCATGCACATGTCCACTCAAAATGATTTTTGAAGTGTTTCTATACCAAAATCTAAGGTTTAACCAATGTTTAGAAAACTTGTACTAGGACTCGCTAACATTTTAGTTTGAAAATTCATGTGACTTGGTAGGCGATCCCTTTGCAGGCAATGTTTTCTTCACAAAATAAGCAAATGGATAATAATACTTAACAAGGAGAATGGTATTTGCCCTCTGTGTCATTCTATTACTGAAGACTTCTTCCACCTCTTCATCAATCGTCCTTCATAAGGTCAATTGGGCCCTTGGCTTTAACACTAGGTTTGTGTTTAAGCCACTTAAGTTGCTTGAGCCACAATAGTGTCTTGGCACCTCATTCTATAAAATTGGCTCTAAGACTATTTATTTTTTAAGAAACCCTGATCGTAGGATATCATTGAGGTCCTATGCAATAGAGAAAAATTTTGGTATACCGTTTATCCCAAAAAAGTGTAAAATTAAAAATTTTAGTTTTCTAAAAATAATCAGAAGCCACAAAAATGGCTTTTAAATTTAACAACATACATGTTTTTGTGGCCTAAAACAAGTCGACAGTTTTTTTTTCTAAAAATAGTATATGCATAGATTCTCATTGTATACATATCCATGTATCTATAAAAAAAAATTCAATGTGCTTTGAAGTTTCTAAGGGGTCTACATTGGATATCAACTTTTGAGCGATTTTTGTTCAATTGTACCTAAAAGATGGCTCTTCAAAAAGAACAATTTTACATGAAATTATTTTTTTCTATTTTTTTCAACTCCCTACATGCCTTGAGAACAAATCCTTGAAAGGTTTTGATGAGGTTTTTTGTGTTCTATGAGAACAAGAATTTACAAAAAAGTTTTTTATAGCCACAAAAGTGGCTCATGTTCACACAACCCTAGTGTTAACGCTCAATTGATGTATTATTTTGTCTCTCTCTATCTAATTCATTGACAGCCAGCTAATGGGAAAAAAAAAAGGCCCTTGGCTTTATGAAATAAAATCATTTTATTTACTTATTCACTAACATATTTTAAGTTTAAGACTCATGAAAATAAACGATCATAAAGACCGTCTGAAATTGAAATTGCGCTTCCTTTCGTTCAAAAAAATGACTCTAATCAGGACGTTCTGTATGCCCCATGCGTGAAGGAGGCATAGAGATGGAAAAAGATGCCAACTATTTCAAGGGAGGACTAGAGAAAAGCCTACTAAAGAAAACATTCGTTTTTTGAGGCAAACATGGGTGCTCAAGATAGTTGAACAGGTAGCTTGACACCATTGGTGAGAACAACTCATTTGTAAGGGCCCAGTCTCACCAAGCTCTAAGAGGGGTTGCAGGGGTTGGTGCTATCATGCGTTGGAACATGAAAATTGGGTCTCACACAAAGTTCGCAACAAGAATTCCTTCCCTCAAAACTCAAAAGCAATTAGGTTCTGTACCAAACTTAGTCACCCCAAGTCAAGATTCTACCTCGACACAACAGAGATTCACTTCAAAATAATTCACAGATCAAAAGAGAGTCGACACGCCCAGGTGTAGTTCTGTGCCAAAAGATTGTGGCCCCAAAGATTGGCGCCCCTTTCGGTATATTAATCTTTGAGCAAAGTATAACCGACCCGCGGGTGCTTGCTCTCAAACTCTGAGACCAGATGCTCTGCAGAGTGAGCCCCTAGGGTCACTTATAAAGATTAAAAGGGATGCCAAAAGCAAAGCCCCAAAAGCTTTCAAACTCAAAAGCAAATTGTCCCAAAATCAACTCATCTAAAATTTGCCAACAAAAAGCCGTCACCCGTAATCTGGGAAAATCTGTATGCTCTGCCATGTTAGCAAGTCAGTGTAAGTTATAAAATTCCATAGTGCTGCCCTGTCAACGCGTATCGCGGGCTTTCGTACAAGCCAGTCAGCATGTGTGTGTGTCCGGGCACTGCCACGTCATCATACGCCCCTCTTAAAAGAATTGTAATAGCCCTCAATTACGCCTGCAAAACAGACAGAGGTCTTAGTAGACATTAAATGTTAGTACTGACGCACTAGACACGACACATCTAGCACTTGTACAAAACGACAGTCACATCATAGGACATCACTTGACCTCACAGGACATCACATGACAAATCATCTTGCGGTAGATCGTCCTCGAAGTCCGGTTCATACCTCTCAAGTTATTTATGTTATTTATAATATTCACGATAGTTCTATGATGTATGTTGGCCAAACCTTTCGAACAGCTTTTGTTCGTTTTCAGGAACATGTAAGAGAAGCGAGAAAAGTTCAAAGTAAGAGCACCGTACGTGAAAGTGTGAAACCCTTGTATGCGGCAATAGCAAAACATGGGTTTGAGTCTTTCCGTTGTTTTCGCATTGAGCACATAGAAGGTAATTTTAGAAACTCTAAAGAGTTCTATAAATCAGCGTGGCCTCGAGAGTTGTTTTGGATGAGAACTTTGCATACTTTTTTCCCTGAAGGTTTCAACTTGGAAGGAAAGTCTTCTTTACGTAAAAATAAGACAATTTACCATAAGGAACCTATGCTTTGGCGAAGGCATCCCAAATCCGAGTTAGTTCTCCCTTCAAGTCAATTTAAAAGAACTTGGATTCCTAAAGGTTCTAGTTCAGATCCGCCTTCTATCCCTGAAATCAATCCAGTTGTTTTGCACAACACTATTTCTAGTAGAGTACAAGGTCTCCCTAGGGCTTCAATCTCTAGAATTGAGAGTGATGACCCTTCTAACCATAGAATTTTTGCTTATAGAGACTTCAAACGGAGATTGATTTACCTATCTAGAGCCATGGATTTGGGTTCTTTTTCTTATAAAATATTTGAAAGGTATAATATAAGGATCCTATTTAAGCTCTTGTATACCCTTGAGAACTACTCTTATGAAGATTTGGAGCTAAGAGAGTCTCATAGTACTCAACTTCGAGTACTGTTAGGCAAATTTCTGAAGTCCAAATGTCCTAGTCTGAAAAATCCCTTGGTTGGAAAGAAAGATTTGTTGATAACTATCTTTACCTCCCCTGACTTAGACAAGATTGGATTAAGCTCTATTTTGAGATCTCAAGAAGCTTTGGATGCTCTCCCTCCTTGTGTGAGAAAGGTATGGAACCATCCTGTCGTAGCTTTCAAATATGTGAAAACTTTAGGACAAAAAGCTTTCAACTATAGTGACATAGGACGTAATCTTAAAAAGCAAGAGAGGCTTGCAATCTCAAGTATTGATTGCCCTTGTAGTAAAACTGCCTTTTCTTCTTACGTAAATGGAGCTTTGGGTCATGTAGTTACTGCCGATTGTTCTATCCTTCCTTCGGATTCCTTGAAAGACCTTTTCTCAAGAGGTACTAAATATAGGCTCCCTTCCTCAAACGACTCTTGCCTTCTCAAAGCCATAGAAAAAGGAATTTCTAGTTTCGTAGTAAAGTTTGAGGAGTCTTTAGGAGTTCAAGGTATTTTTACCCATTGGAAGTTTATAATCCTCAAGAAAGCTTCTTTGAAATTAGCATCTTGCTCTCGGAACGTTTCTTCAGGAAGGAACAGCTTATCTTCTTCTGATCGTGATGCTCTTAGGAAATTTCATCGTGATTTTGTAATCTCTTACGTAGATAAGTGCTCTAATAACTTTGTTGTTACGTGCAAAAAGTTCTATTTAGAATGCTTGTTAGGTGAAGTAAACTCTCAGACTTACAGTGATTGTGATCTTTCAATGCAAGAGGTTATCTTGAAACATCAAGACTCTTGGTTTCAAGTGCCAGCCTAAATTACCTTTTTTATATACCGTTTGGAAGTTCCACAAGAACCCTATAAAGCCTAGATTTATAGTTGCTTCTTGTAACACCTCTTTGACCGAGGTTTCCAAATGGCTTAGTTATTGTTTCAAAGCCGTTTTACCTAGCGTAAATGAATTGTGGAATAATATGCTAAAGGAAGCAGACGTACCTACCGATTCAAGTTGGATTTTAAATGATTCAGTAGGTGTGGATTTTAAATGATTCAGTAGGTGTGATTCCTGTTTTAAAGTTTTTTAACTCTTCAAGAAGCCTTAAGGAGAAATCTTTTCCTTTATGTCTCCAAACTTTTGACTTTACAACGCTATACACGAAGCTAAATTTAGAGGACCTTAAATTTAGAGTCAAGTCTCTTATTTCAAAAGTTTTTGCATACAAGCTTGAGAAGGATAGGTACAAGGCATTGCTAGTAGAAAAGTCAGCCTTGAACTTTGACTTCTTATGGCTGAAAAATAAGAATGTAGATGTAGACAAAGGAAGAAAGAGATTCACCAGGATTGTAGATTGCATTGACATCATATCTTGGTTAGATTTTCTTTTGGACAATTTATATATAACCATCGGCGACTCTCTTTTCAAGCAAACAATTGGTATCCCTATGGGCACCAATTGTGCTGTTTTTCTTGCTAATTTCTATCTTTTTACTTATGAGTTTGATTTTATGGAGCGTCTTGTCCTTGCTAACACTTGCCCAATATTTTTGCACAAGTTATGCAATGTAAGACGCTTTGTAGATGATCTTTTTGTCCCTGACGTTCCTTCTTTTCAAGATTTTATGTCCTTGAATTCGAGTTCTGTAGGCGGAGGAATTTATCCCAAGGAGTTTTGAACTGTACCACAAATAGTGATTGTTGTGCCTTTTTAGACCTTAAGATTTTTCAGACTCCCTTGGGATTAGAAGTAGATATCTATGATAAGAGCCTTGAACCAGAATATGCCAATCTAAAAATCATCCGCATGCCTCACATTTCTTCGAACATTTCTCTTTTAGCTAAGTACGGTGTCATTTGCTCTCAACTATTTAGATTTTCTCGTCTTTGTTCTAGTAAATCTACTTTTGTTGTTCAATCTTGCCATCTTAAAAGGATACTCATTCAAAAGAATCATGAAAAAAGTTCGTTCATTTTTGCATCGTAGTAAGTTTATTTTTAGTGTTTCTTCCTTTGGAATGTTCAAGATAATCAGTAGTAAATTCAATAGAAGTGGGGAGCTAAAAAGCCCACTTATTGTTTGACTCAATAACACCTTATGTTGTTGTTTTGATTTGTAGCGCTTCTAGTATTTTCACTATAGCTTGACAATTGCTAGCCTTTATCCTGAGGACTTATTTAGCTTACCTAAGGACTTAAGAATGTGTTCCGTTGTAAGTCGTTGTGTGAAGTTTGATTTCTAGGATTAAGTTTTTAAGATGTCTTATCCTTTTTTTGTTTAAAGTTGAGTACTCGTTTTAAGCCAAGTAAGTTGCGTCAACTTATTTTACACATGCCTTTTCTAAAAATATTTTTAAGTTAATAATGTTTTGTTTTATCTAGTTTTGTTTCGAAGCAAACAAAGTGATTTAGTTTGTTTGTTTGTTTGTTTTTGTTTTTCTTTTCTTTTCGTGTGTCCCTTGCCTTTATAGTTTTATGAGTGCTTTATTCCCTCTTATAATTCGTGAGTTCAGACTATTCTGAACTTATGAAGGTATATCACATGACAAATCACATAAAAATTCATTCCAAATCTCAAACCATGTGTAACCGACTTGGACACTCCAAGTCAAGAATCAATCACAACAGCACCAAATAACCACTTCAAAACAATTCACAGATCACAATAGATTTGCACTGGCCCGGCGGAGTTCCGTGTTTATAGATATTGGCCCCCAGAGACTGGCGGCCCTTTCGGTATTTCTTTATGTATTAATCAATGTTCTAAGTACAAGAGAGCGGTTAGGGTTTCACTCTCAAACTCTGCGTCCAGATGCCCTGCAAAGTGAGCCCAAACCTCTTATTTAAAGTTTATAAGGGTAGCCAAAAGCAGAGCCCCAAAAGCAAACTTTGTTTTTCTCTCACAAACTCACTTGAGTTTTTAAAAATAAAGCAAGGGAATTCTCTCTCTCTCTCTCTCTCTCTCTCTCTCTCTCTCTCTCTCTCTCTCTCTCTCTCTCACACACACACACACACAAATTGCGTAGCCAGAAGCTGAAATCAACGCCGCAATTTCGGAGATTTTCGTACGATGCCACGTCATCATGCCAATGCATTTCACGGAAATATCAGTTGTTGCTTTTTAGGGTCAGGTTTAGGGTTAAGGACATGTTTTAGGGTTAGGGTGTTAGGGTTTCTGGTAGATTTTAGGGTTCGCAGGTTTTAGGGTTAGGTTTTGCAGAATTAGGGTTTTCAGCAACTCGGCTCCCGGGCAGACACGTCATCACTTTGTGACATACCCCCCTCTTGAGAGCATTGTAATCGCCCTCGATTACGCCTGTAAAACAGACAGAAGCCATAAACCGTCTTAGCAGACACTGACTGTTAGTATATATGTACTAGGAACACACATCTAGCACATGTACCAATCGACAGTCACATCACAAGACATCACTAGTGATTCATGCGAAGAAAAATGAATTTTTCCTCCCAGAGATGCACTTTTTAGGACACATTGTGTCACCAACACGAGTGCAAATGGATCCGGCCAAGATAGAGACTATCCGTGATTGGCCCGATTTGAAGAATGTCCATGAAGTTAGAAGCTTTCTGGGATTGTGTTCGTACTACAGGCGGTTCATTCGAAAGTTTGCAAAGGTTGCTTCCCCTTTGCATATCTTGACACAAAAAGCAGTCCCTTTCTCGTGGGGACCCACAGAGGTAACTGCCTTTGAGACTTTGAAAGAGAAATTGACTACGGGACCAGTTTTGACTTTGCCGGACTTGTAGAAGTCGTTTGAAGTATATTGTGATACTTGTGGTCGTAGTCTGGATGCGGTCTTAATGCAAGAAGGCCAATGTCATTGCCTACGAGAGCCAATTGTTCTCAAGGCCAGAATTGACTGCACAGATTTGTGAGAAAGAGCTTTTGGCGGCTATCCATGCTCTTATTCAATGGCGGCATTACCAACTCGGAGCCGATTTTACAGTTTTCACAGATGATGGGAGTTTACGCTACTTCTTGTCACGGAAGCAGCTATCGGCAAAAGCAACTGCAGTGGGCAAACATCTTGTTACAGTTTACTTCCGGATTGTCCATGTGCAGGGACAGAAGAAATTGGTGGCAAATACTTTGTCCCAAAAACCGTTGGTTCTGGCTATTTCCGCGATACATCATAGGAACTTCGAGGATATGGTCGGTCAGTAAGCCACTGATACAGATTTTGCAGATGTATTCAGTTGAATACAGAAAAGGGAGATAGTAGCGGACTATTCCATTCGGGATGGCTACTGATCAAGAAAATCATGTTGTGCGTTACACAACCGTTGAGGGAAAAGGTTATAACCGAATGCCACTGTCCGCCTTATACGGGTCACCGCGGCATTGCTACCACCTTGAAAGGGGTAGAGAGATACTTCTTTTGGCCGAGACCCAAGAACGATGTGGACGAGTTTGTGCGCAGTTGCTTAGTAATGCCAGAAGGTCAAGTTTGACAGGCATAAAGCACAGGGATTGTTACAGCCTTTACCCATACCCACCCGCCCCTGGGAAAGTATTGCAATGGATTTCATCTCCCGAGAACACAGCGTGGGCACGATTGTTTATTGCCCAAGTCTTCAAATTACATGGCATGCCTCAGACAATTGTCTCCGACAGGGACCCCAGGTTCACGAGTTTGTTTTGGACGGCTATTTGGGGAGAACATAGACACGCAGTTGCAGTTCTCGTCATCGTTTCACCCGCAGACTGACGGGCAATCAGAGATTGCTAATTCAGTGGTATTCGATTTGTTGAAGTCTTCTTTGTTGGATCAGAAGACCACTTGGGAAAGGTTTTTACCTTTGGTGGAATATGCCTACAGAAACACGATTAACTCTTTGATGGGGAAGGTGCCATTTGAGATTCTTGAATTTGCTACAAAGGTTCCACCCTTCCTTAGCACGAAAGATAAGATTTTTCTTTGAAGCTGACCAATTCACGAGGGACTTGGTCCGGAAGGTTTTGTAGAAATTTCAGGAAAGATAGAAAAAGGCAGCAGATCGCATTGTCAGCAATTTGAAATTGAAGGAGAAGGATTGGGTGCTCTTACTTTATGGGAAGGCACGCCCGAGAAAGAAAAAAGGGAAAGGAGCGGCTTCTTTGAAAGCTTAGCATGAGATAGTGTGGACTTTTTCAGATTTTCCGAAAAGATAAATAATATCTCCTTTGGACTGAAGCTGCCAGAATACTTGGAGGTTCACAATGTTTTTCGTGTGAGTCTCTTAAAGCCTTTTTGAAGGCGATGTGCCCAATGATGGGAAGCTAGATGTGCAACCCGAAATGGACAAAAACGAGCAGATACTCGTTCCAGAACAGACATTGGCACAGAAAGAAAGAAAGAAGGTAAAGCAAATTGACAGTTCTTGGTTAAATTCAAGACCTATTTCGCATTGGATGCGAAGCGAATGGAGGAGGAAGACCTAGCAAATATTCCTCGGAATGTGAAGCTTTACCTTGAAGCTTTTCATTTAGCATAGTCTATTACAAATGGAACCCAGAATTCAGCTTGGCCGGAGATCTGGTGCAGTGGGTTTGCACAAGAGGGGAGTTACTATGCTCCTTTGTCAACAGATGCCTCGATTTATGAATACTAGAGTCACTAATGTCTCTTTGAGCTTAAGGGATACTGGGAGCTGACAGTATTCTGCTGTATGACTTTATGAAATGGAATTCCGGAAAATATGAAACTAACTTGTTCTTGACTTGTTTAAGTGCAGGAAGGAACTGGTAGACGAAATGACTGCAGCATTTTGGTCTAAATGATCTCGAATAGACATGGTTGCAATAGGGGTTAGTCAATCAGGCATCTATGTGATCTTGAGTGGATCTAGATGCGATTGCTAACTGCATTGCCGATAAATCATGGTCGAAGATCCGAATGAATGTTGAATGTGATTTGTCATGTGATGTCCTGTGATGTCAAGTGATGTCGTGGATATGACTGTCGATTGGTACATGTGCTAGATGTGTGTTCCTAGTGCGTAGGTACTAACAGTCAATGTCTACTAAGGCAGTTTATGGCTTCTGTCTGTTTTGCAGGCGTAATCGAGGGCGAATACAATGCTTTCAAGAGCGGGGTATGTCACAAACTATGACGTGGCTGCCCAATGTACACACACACCCTTCCCCCTAAAGCATGGACAGTCCTGCCGATGGACACGCTGAATGATGACGTGGCTGCTGCGTACAGTCAATATCCGAAAATGGCGGAGGTGGTGACACATGGCAGCAGTACGGAATTCCGTGATTTCTGACGCAATCAGCGCTCAGCTTTTGGCTATTGAGAGTGGAAGAGAGAGAGAGAGTTGCTTTTTCTACGCAAGCTTGAGAGAGAGCTCTTCTGCTTTATATTAAAAGCTATTTTTATGGACGGCTTTTTGCACTTGCTTTATTTGACAAGCAAGAGAGAGAATGAGCCTTTGCTTTATTTTTGGGCTTTTGATTTTCAGCTTTTGGGCTCTGCTTATAACATCCCTTGTACTCTTTAAATAAGTGGGTAGGCCACTAACAACTCAGAGAATCTGGATGCAGAGTCTGAGTGTGAGCGCCTGCTCGCACTCTTGTACTTTGAACACAGATTAATACAAAAAGAAATACTGAAAGGGGCGCCAGTCTTTGGGGCCAATATCTCTAGGCACGGAACTCCGTCGGGCCAGTGTCGAATCAATTGTGAACTGTGAACTGGTTTGAAGTGGTTATTTGTGCTGTCGCGGTAGATTCTCGACTTGGAGTGTCCAAGTCTGTTACACACTCACGCAAAGCTGATGACGTGGCAATTGTAGGGAAGTTCCAAAAGTTGGCTGATGACGTGGCAAGTTGTACGGATTCCCGCGTTTTGCGTTGGCTCATGACTCGGCAAGCTGTACGGATTTCCATAAATTACGCTGGCAGCTTTTGGCATTGCTTTTGGGACCAGAAGCTTTTGAGTTTTGAAGGCTTTTCATTGTAGTTGCTTTTCAGGCCGAGGGTCTTTAAATATGAGGTTAGGGCTCATTCTCTGCCATGCTTCCTAGAGAAGGTGCAGAGTCTGGAGTACTGGCTTGTACTGTGTTGATGCTGCAATATAAAGAAATACCGAAAGGGGCGCCAAGGTTTGGGGCCAATACTCTCTAGGGTGGAATTCCGCCACTCCGTGTCGCGTGTCGTCTCTCTCTCTCTCTCTCTCTCTCTCTCTCTCTCTCTCTCTCTCTCTCTCTCTCTCTCTCTCTCTCTCTCAGTTCAGTTGTCTCTCTCTCTCTCAGTTCGGTTGTTATTTAAGTGCTAAAAGTCTGCTCAGTCTGTTCTTTGCACCACACCGGTTCTCAATGCCCATGTGATCGTGGTCGCTACTACATGTGGTGGTGTGGTATACTTTGTAGCCATTTGCTGCAAACATGAAAGTGTTGGTTGTAAAGCTTGCAGATCTTTGCAATCCTTGGATCCCTTTAGGTCTTTGAAGGTGGGATTTGTCTTCTTGTGAGTGTAGACCTTCACATCATCTCTTTGTTCTCTGATTGAGCTTCCCTCATTATGTAGCTCTAGTGAGTCTGCTATGATTCGAGGTGTGATTACTGTTGAAGATGATGAAACAGGAAACAGAAGGAAGACAGCAACTCAGAGTAGGAAGAAGATGGAGAAGGAGAAGACACAGAGCTTGTGTACGAGATCTCTGTAGTCTGTCTCTCTGTATTGGAATAATAGTGTATCTACAAACTCAGAGATACAAAGCTTATATGAAACCCTAAGAGATAAGGTGTCCTTTCATAGCAGGTGTCCAGGGGGAAAAACCCAGTGGGAGAAAAGTACCCCTGGTGAAGCGCGTATACACACTAACACTACTACATGTCTACAAATCCCCCCTGTAGTGATGGTGTGAATCCGTACAAGGTAGCAGATCATCATGTGTATGAGAGTAAGCCCAAAGCTTTTCGGAAAGCTTCAAACTTTTCTCGTGATAACGCCTTCGTAAATAGATCTGCAATGTTATCCTGTGTAGGACAGTAAGTTAGTGTGATCTCCCCTGCATGTAGCCTTTCCCTGACATAGTGGTATTGAACCTCTATGTGCTTTGTTCTTGCATGAAATACTGGATTCCTTGCAACTGCCATAGCACTCTGACTGTCAGTGAAAATGGTGGTGGGTGCCTATTGACACTCACAAAGATCTGCCAATAACCTGCGTATCCATACACAATCAACTGTTGCCGTGAAAGCTGTCCTGTACTCAGCTTCACAAGTTGATGTAGCCACTGTGGGTTGCTTCTTGCTTAGCCAAGATATACATGCATTTCCCAAGAAAAAACAATTGCCACTTGTGGAATGTCGTGTGTCAAAATCACCAGCCCAATCTGAATCGCTGTAACCAAGAAGCTGCATAGAACTGTGCTTTCCATACATATCCCCCCTTGGAAAGAACATGGCAAGATTAGGGGTACCTGAAAGGTAACGAAGTATGCGCTTCACAGCCTGCCAATGATGCATACCTGGGCTGTGCATAAATCTGCTTGCTTGTGAAACCCCAAATTGAATGTCTGGACGAGTGTTGCCTGCCAAATATATCAAGCAACCAACCGCTGCTGCATAAGTATGTACATCAAAAGTTTCTCCAGCATCATGCATGCTCAACTTTGATCCAGTTTCTACGGGTGTAGAGATTGGCTTACAATTTTGCATACCAAACTTATCCAAAATTTTATGCAAATATTTTGCCTGCAACATGTATATGCCATCCTCTGATTGCACAAACTGATTACCCAAGTAATAATGTAGCAAACCAAGATCAGACATCTCAAAGGTTTTTCTCAAAGCATCTTTAAACGCTTCAATTTCATTTGCATTATTGCCTGTAAGAAGCATATCATCCACATAAAGTGTTAGCATAATGAGAACTCCATCTCTCTTTTTGACATACAAAGTACTTTCTGTTGGACTATTCTGAAATCCCTGGCCAATCAAATAAGTATGTATCTTCTCATACCATGCTCTTGGAGCCTGTTTGAGACCATACAAAGCTTTACGCAATCTACATACCTTTTTCTCTTGACCTTTTACAACAAAACCACTTGGTTGACTTACATAAACTTCTTCCTGCAAATCACCATTCAAAAAAGCAGTTTTGATATCCAACTGATGCACTTTCCAACCATGATGAGCAGCAATTGCAACTAGTGATCTAACTGTGGACGCACGAGAAGTAGGAGCAAAGGTTTCATCATAATCTATGCCTTTCTGTTGCGCATAGCCTTTTGCCACAAGCCTTACTTTGTACCTGTCAACAGTACCATCTTGTTTTCTTTTTACCTTTAAAACCCACTTTGTACCAATAGGCTTTTTACCTGTAGGCAAGTCCACTAGATCCCATGTGTGATTCTTATGAATAGAATCAATTTCTTGCTGCATAGCATCTTTCCACTGAACACACTCTAAAGCTTGTTCAAATGAATCAGGCTCATCTGCATCACAAAGAGTGCTAAAGCAAGCCAAATCTACTTGCTCTCTACCAAAAGTAGTACCAGCACGTGTTTTTCGTGGCAACGGTGCATCCAACTTGCTATCCTGCAAAGTTTTCTGAACCCATTTAGGCAAGGTTCTTTCTTCCCTGAGAACTTCTTGCTCTTCACGCACAATTTCCTCTACATCATGAGGTGTCACATGCTGATCAAAAGATTGATCAAGATTATCAACCTGTTGTGATTCTTGATTCTCCACAAAAGAAGGAAGCAAACCTTCAAATACATCATGTGTCTGCATATGAGGTACATCAAAAGCAACCATAGGTTGAGCAGTAGTTTCTGCAAAAATTACATCACGACTTTCAAAAATCTTGTTTGTAGCAGGATTGTAAAGTCTATAACCTTTACTTCCACTACTGTACCCCACAAATATACATTTGATTGCCTTATCATCAAGCTTCCCACGTAATTGCTGAGGGATGTAAGCATAAGCAAGACAACCAAAAACACGAAGATAACTGACTGAAGGTTTTCTGTCATACCAAGCTTCATATGCAGTAATGGTCTTCAAGGCACGAGTAGGACACCTGTTCAAAACATGTGCTGCACAAGCAACTGCCTTCATCCATAGCTTATGAGGCAAACTCTTAGCCTTGAGCATACATCTAGCCGTCTCTATTAAAGACCTGTTCTTCCTTTCTGCAACACCATTCTGTTGTGGTGTGTATGGCATAGTGCATTGGTGTTTAATGCCTTTCTTTCCCAAAAAATCCTTCAATGCACCTGACATGTATTCACCTCCTCGATCGGTACGAAGAGTCTGTACTTTGCAACCTGTTTCATTTTCAACCATGGCGACATAATGTTGAAAAACTGCAAACACATCTGACTTTGCTTTGAGTGGATACACCCAACAAAACCTGGAAAAGTCATCAATGAAGGTCACAAAATAAAGGTTGTTTCCTATAGATGGCGTCCTCATAGGACCACATACATCACTGTGTACAAGCTACAACTTTCGTGTCGCTCTAACTGAACCATCCTGCGAAAATGCAAATCTGTGCATCTTTCCAAGAACACAACCTTCACATACATGTCTTGGTGGCATCTCCAATAAAGACAAATCATGCACCATATTATGACGTTGTAAAATCATCAAACTGCCATAACCAACATGCCCAAATCTAGCATGCCACAACTCAGCATCTTGCATGGCCTGAGTCTTTGTTTCTGCAATACATACCTGAATCTGCTTTTCATAACGATCTAGCACAAATAGTCCATTGTCCAGCGTACCTGTAGTGATAAGAGAATAACCATTCTCTCGATCTCGTACAACACATCTGTCATCCTCAAAAATGACCCGAAGACCATTTTTTGCAAGAGAGGATACAGACAACAAATTCTTCTTGATCCCTGGAACATATAAGACATCTGGCAAGCATAAATCTGAACCATCTGAAATGGTAATCAAAATCTTACCAACGCCTTTGATTGGATAAGAAGCATTATTTGCACATGTCACCTTCTTTCCTGCTGGAGCTGCATCCAATGAACAAAACAAATCCTTCCTTGAAGTAATATGCCTGGATGCACCACTATCAAAGTACCAAATCATTTGTGTCTTGTCAACACTGTAAGTAGAAAAATCTGAACATACTACAAAAGCATAAGAATCCTGCACAAAGTTTGCAGACTCTTCTTTAGCTGTAGAAGAATCACCAGAAGCTGAAACAACCAAACTTGACTCTTTCTTCTTTTCTTTAGCAATTCGCTTTTTACACTCACTAATGTAGTGACCAGGTTTCTTGCAGTAGTGACATTTACCTTTCTTCTTGGACTTGTCGGAATCACCTTTAGACTTCTCTGAAGACTGTCCTGCACCAGACTTGGAGTGATGAGCACTCTCTTTACCCTTGTTTTTGTTCTGTACAACAAGAGCATGATCCATACCATCCACCTGTAAAGACTTGTTCTTACGTGATTGATATTCCTGCAATAGCAAAGCCACTAACTCTTCAAAATGAAGAGGATCAGGATTAGCTCGCAAAGACAGAGTCAAAGAAGTCTGAAAAGTCAAATAAGATGGTGGTAGTGAATTGAGTGTTTTGGAAACCAAGTCCTTCTCTGGAATCACTTCATCAATGCTAAGCAATTGCTCTTTAAGATCCCTGATTTTTGTAAGATGCTCGACAATATCGTCACCATCGTCCATCTGTATTTTGTCAAGTTGTTTCTTCAAAAACTCTATTCTGGCAGCGTTTCTTCCTCCAAACATAGCTTGCAGAGTGTTCCAAGCATCCTCAAAAGTTCTGCAAGATCTGATCTTTATGGTTAAGGCAATCACAGCCATAGCCTGTGCATCTTTAGTATCCCATCTCTTTTGCTCTAGAGTGACTTGTGACGGTCCTGCACCAACAGCTGCACCACGACCAGGCGTGGCAGGTGCAATGCGACCTGGACGAACTTCATCTCCAGATACATAATCCCACAATCCTTTACCAACCAAAACATTTTTGGCCATAAAAGACCAAAGAGAATAGTTGGTACCATCCAATTTGTCTTCGGATGTAAACGCACCAAAAATCTCTTTCTCCGTAGATTGAGCCATACTGTAGATGCACACAAGAGAGCAAAAGAACCTCCAAGAGATTCACAAATCTCCTCTCCAATCCAAGCAAAACTCTACACAAAATCTCAGCACAAAGCTAAGACAAGCTGCTTCCCAAAAGAACTGTTTACCTGAAGAAAATCTGTCAAAAAGCACACCCTCTTGATCTAAACGCCTCCGAAAAGTAACTTCTGCTACACTGCTTAGAACAAAATTCTGAGGGCTCGAACGGCTTTGAAAGGGGGGTAAAACCCCACGTCACCTTCTCAGAATACTCACTGAACGTCGAGGATGCTCCCACGAGCAAATTTTTCGAAAACTGCCTGAAAACTGCGATTGCGCGCGCGGACGCGAAAACGCAAGTAGAGGCTCTGGAAATCACCTTGCTCTGATACCAATTGTTGAAGATGATGAAACAGGAAACAGAAGGAAGACAGCAACTCAGAGTAGGAAGAAGATGGAGAAGGAGAAGACACAGAGCTTGTGTACGAGATCTCTGTAGTCTGTCTCTCTATATTGGAATAATAGTGTATCTACAAACTCAGAGCTACAAAGCTTATATGAAACCCTAAGAGATAAGGTGTCCTTTCACACCAGGTGTCCAGGGGGGAAAACCCAGTGGGAGAAAAGTGCCCCTGGTGAAGCGCGTATACACACTAACACTACTACATGTCTACAATTACCACCTTGGTCTCTTGGCCATCCAAGTCAGTAATTACTGCTCTACCGTCTCTCTAAATGGAGCTTGCTAGCTCGTAGATTCTCTATTGGCACGTGGTGACAGAGGGCAAAAGTGAGGCTGGATCAGAACCCACAAGATGCTACGTGTGAGTGAGGGAGAAGGTGGCAGGTCATGGGATGAGACATGGAAGAGAGACAAAGGAGCATCCAAGGCATTGGTCAGATAATATGCAAAAAATCTTGAGGGCAATTCATATCTTGTTCTCATCGTAATGCACACCTCTATCAATCCCATTTTGAGAAGGGGTTGCGATCCATGTAGCAGCCCTCTTCCAAAGGTTGTTGTCATCCTCTCTCCAGCTGGCTTGACAGGGCACTTTTAACTCTCTTTAGGAGAGGTTTTTGACCCTGGCATCCTGTCTTTACTGTTTGTCCATGTGCCTAGTCTCTATGTACTTGAAAGGCACAACCCTTTGGCCACACATTGGAGGGCTCATTGTCTCTCTCTCTGCCTGCTCCTACGTTTACTCTCTCTACACTCATGTATGTGTGTGTGTTGTGCACGAGAGATCTACATCATATGCTCCACCCACAATTAATTTTAAGTTTCCCACATCTACCGTTGCCACTCCTAACATGGTATTAGAGCCTTGTTGAAGTACCAATGTTACCAGAATTATTGGAGACCTGTTGATGTGTTTTTGGACCACAAGAACACACATTCAGCTTGATGTTTTCAGATCATATTGGACTGTTTTCGGGGCTGGTTTCGAGGTATTTGACTTTTCATGTCATCTATCGATCCATATCCCATCGTGACATCATCAGGAACCTACTCCTTGTCTTCAAGGTTAAATTAACTAATTAAACCAACCATTAGCTTGTCAGAGCAAGTAACAGTATAATGTCATGCACATACATGTATAACCAGTCAACCATGAAAAGTGTAAGCCCAAAACCAGTAAAAGTTTAGTGCCATCCAAAAGGAAGAAGTGAAGCTTGCACTCAGATCCCAACAAAAAATGCTAAAAGTTACATTATCTTATTTTATGCCAGAGCAGTTAGTAAGTATAAAGCTCCTGCAGACACTCATCAGAAAGGGGAGGTACAAGAGCAAATCCAAGTACAAAACAGCCTCTAGAGCCAATCAAGGCATTTAAAAAGCAAACCAGTTGTTACAGCATAGTATGAAGCAACAGCCTAAAGCAAAAAGGCCGTACAAAGTCATCAATGATCAGAAAACCAGCAAAGACTCACAGCATCCTCAGAAAAATCAGGTATCCTATACCAATCACAGCCATCATTATAGGATTGGACTCCTATGAGGAGAAAATACCCATCAAAAACCATCCAAGGAGATTAACGAGGTACTCCAGTCATTATAAAGAGGATCTAGTTCAAAAAAAACAGAGCAAGCCTCCGATTAGCGAGACAGAACAATATCAGTAGATTAGCGAGATCAAACTCATGCAAATATACTTTTAGCCAAGTTACATGCTTCACAGCAACCCACTTTGGGATAAATTATTGAAGCAGTTTTTGAAGTGCCAATTCCTTCAAATACTTCAAGGCCTTATCATAGAACAGAATCCCAAGTTTGATGTAAAAGGCAACCCAGTCTTCCCTTGAGCACATGTCATCAAGCATAGGCCAATTTCCCTTTAGCAAAGAAAGACATCTTTTTCATAGACCAAATTAGCTACATTATCATTGTCATAAGAGCAAACTGGGCAAAACCCAAAATAGGCCTGCAATTAAGCCTTCAGATATCTTCAAGTTGGACAGCCACCATTTGTTAAGATGTACTCACTTCTAGTAGCCAAAGGGAGGTAAGCAAAGCAAGAACATTTGATTCCAAGGTGGTAAGCACAAAATAATCAAACAAAAGTAGAAACTTAGTGAAGGACCCGAGCAGAAGATGCACCCTCAACTATTTCCATGTGTTGCAAGACAAGTGAAGCCCTCAAAAATCAGTGACCAACCGAATAGCACACTCAAAGAGCCCTCTTACACTCACTCTCTCTAGCTTGAAAAAGCAGCCCAAGACTAAGTGAGAGATAGAAATCCCTCACCTTTAAGTAGATGCAAGGTTTGATACTGGTTGTCAAGTCATCCTCAGAGCCAAGAGCATGTCCGCTTCCTTCCATTTCATGCACACTAAGCAGATTACAGAGCCATCGCAGTACAAGAAAAGGAAGCCATGTATGGCGAGAACCATGAAGAGAATCGTCAGCCCAGTTCAGTATGTGCTATGTCCACGATGAGGAGCCATTATGCTCATTGGTGAAGACATGAAAAGGAGCGTGCAGCGTGCTACAAGAGGGCGACCAATCCCGTCATAATAGCCTAAGCATACGGGGAAATGGCGCAATGAAAGCCCGCAGGACGCTGCCATGCCTGCCCGTCAATTTTTATTTTTTTATTTTTTTTTTCCAACAAAGCAGAGAAGATTATATTATCCTAAAGAGGGAGCAAAAGTTACAATTGAACCAGAACATAGTACGATGATTGAGACGGGAGACTCTCCCACATTACATACCATCCTACATAACAACTAGTTCCATAAGCATTCCTGACATAAGTACATCAGAAATTCCCCTATGCCACCCCATATGCCCGCAGTGACTCAATCTGATTAGATAGCTTTTCCATGAAGTCTTTAGCTTTAGAGATTGCTTCATAGGTTTCTGCAATAGCTCGCATGTTAAACGCCATCATGTTTTGAATTTCTTTTCTCTTCCAATCAGTCAACAGCGGTAGATCTTGCTCATCATCCGATAATCCCAGCAGAGTCTTTGCTGCATCTTCATTGATCCTATTCCGAATGTAGTAGGTGTTGGACAGGGTAATTTTCAGCTTGTAGACTTGCAAATTAAAATCCATAAAAAGTACTCTCAGGCTTGGAGCCTGGTAAGCCTCTTCAAACACAAGCAGTTTCTCAGTTTCCAGATGATCCAAAGAAATTCAGCCCTAGTCCTATTCCAGTATGTGGTTAATATGCCTATGGAGTCACCTAGCAAAAGTTGTTTCCAAGAGACTTGAGTGGTCAAAACAGAGTTAAGAGGTGCTAGAATCGTGGTTGATTGGGGACAGGTCATAAACAGATGGACCACCGACTCCACACTTCTTTTACATCTTGAGCAAATCCCTGCCGAGATGCCTGCTTTCTACATTTTCTCCCCTATCCAAATTGCTTTGTGTAGAATGAGCCACATCAGCACTGACTTTTTCGGTTGTATGTTTTTGTCCCAAAGTTTTCTGAACTTGAACCCCCATTGCCTTCGGTCCAGGCTTACATTCCATTGTCTGTTGAGGGTGATGTGTAAAGGTGGGTTAATGTCTTTCTCGGCTATCTGGGGATGTTGGAGCTTGAAGCCCCCTTTCCAACTAAATGCATTTAGATGGACTGAGTCTTTGAGCGACACTTTCCAGCAGTTTTCCACCGGAAACAGAGCAATTTTAATCATGATAAGGTTGAGTTCCCAGGGTTGGAGAGGGAAGAGGACAAGTAGTTCTTCTCTAGTTTTCCATTTTTGAAGGTTAGAGTTCCATAGATCTCCCCACGAAGAGATTCCTTTTCCGTGACAACGAAGGGCGGTTTTTTGTTGTCTTTCATTGATGGCCGCTAGGGGGGCAAGGGGCCACCATATTAAGTCCAGTCTCCAGACCGCAAGGGAGCTGTTGGAGTTGCCATTTACCTTCAAATTGATTCTAGAGTGGTTCCATGCACCCCATAGTGAGATCAATAGGTCGGAGCCCCTAGGTTTAATCATTTGTGGCCCGAAGAAGATAGTGACCCAACTCAAATTTGTCCAGTTTTTACATTTAACCAGTGAGAATAGGTGGAGTTTCCTGAACAGGAGGCTGGCCCATTCTTGTTTGCGGGTCTTCCAAAGCTCGGACAATCAACTTAACCGCTATTTTGTATGCCCAATTGGTCAAGTTTTTGACCCCCGGCCCTCCTTTCTCTACTGGTAAGCAGCATACCTCCCATCGGACCTTGGCAGCACCCTTTTTGAAGGGATTGCCCGCCCAAAGAAAAATTCTTGCAATATTTGATTACCTGTTCTAGGTGTCCCTCAGGAGGTCTCCAGCAAACTGAGAAAGAATAGAATATAAGATGCAAGAAAGTGATTGTTCACCAATACTGAGCCTGCTAATGAAGACTGAAATCCTTTCCACCTTTCGAGTTTGGACCTAAACCTATCCATGACCCATTCCCATCTCTGTTTGAGACTGACCTTAAAACCAAACGGAATACCTAGCAACCTAAACACTTCCCCATCCTGAATAATTTTGCATCCCTGGCTGGTAAGCCAGTCCGAGAGGGGAGATAGAGAAGCTCTAATGCCTGTCTTGGTATGGTTGACTTTAGACCCCAATGCCAAACAAAATGTCTCCATAGCCTGCCAGAAATTCATCAGAGTTCTTTCATCATTGCACAGCACTGCATTCGTGTCATCAGCAAATTGTGAGAGGAATTGTTGTTTTTCATGTTAGGAAGAGGGACGCCCTTTATATTGCCTTCTGAAATGTTGCCTTTGATTAAGCAGTTAAGACCATCAGCACTTATTGCAAACAAAAGAGGGGCCAGGGGGCAACCTTGCCTAATAGACCTATTCAATTCAAATACTTCTGATAAGACCCCATTGAGGGCAACTCTTGCTCTTGCATGATCAAATAGGGTGGCAACAAACCGGATCAGACTAGGCCCAAATCCCATTTTATCCAGACTTTTCACGATAAAGGACCATTCAAGGCGGTCATAGGCTTTGTCAAAGTCAATCTTGACAAATACATAGTCAATTCCCATATTCTCAGCATGTTCAATGCCCTCCCAAAGGGATATGACCGCCTCAATGATCCTTCTCCCTTTGATAAACCCTTTTTGTTCCGAGAAGATCCACTTCATCAGGGCAGGTGTGATCTGGATTGCCACCACTTTAGCAAATATTTTGTAGCAAGTATTAAGCATAGTAAGAGGTCTCCAATTGGCAAGGTTTTCCCTGGCACCTTTTTTGTGCAGAAGTTTAATGATCCCCGTGTTGATGGAGTAGGGTAGTGCTTTGAATTTGACTGCTTCCTCCCAGACCTGAAGAAGAAAAGGGGAAATAATTTCCTTGAACATCAGAAAAAACTATGCTGGGAGCCCATCAATCCCCGGAGATTTATGAGGGGCTAGGGCGTCTATCGCATTCTGGATTTCTGAGATAGAAAAAGGCAAGTTAGCTTGCAGTTTGGTAGTCTCAGGGATAACTCTACACCTATGTTTCCACACAATTTCCCTTGCTCGGCTGACTGGTTCAGAGAGCATCTCCTTGGGGCTGAAGAGCTGCTCAAAGTGGCCTCTCGTATAACTGATGTTTTCTTCTTCTGTCTGAATTGTACTATCTGAGTCAGTGAAAAGAGGGGTGGCCTCTCTAACATGTTTTTTCCTCAGCATTTTGAACATTTCTTTGGTTAGTCGCTCTACCTTTCCAGCCCACCACTCCCAAAAAAAAATGAGGCATCTTTAAGGGCAAGATCCTCTTCCTGCTTAAGTTTGGACCTTAATTCAGAAATTGAGTTCTGAATGGTTTCATTCTGAGGCCCTGATTCAAGCTCGTTTAGGGAGCTGTAAAGCTGGTCCCTTCTCTTCCTCCTAATCGAAGTGACCTCCTTCCTAAATTTGGAGAGAAATTTTTGTGTTTCTCTGAATGCTTCTGACCAGGCTGCAGCCGGGCTGTTAGCTAAAGAAAATTTGGACTGCCAAACCTTGCATATGGCCTCTTGAACCATCGGGAGCTTGAAAAGGGCAGGGTCGGTGTGAAACCATTGGTTACGAATCTTTCTGACTTTCTGGTCGATTACGGACACCACTGGATAATGATCAGAGATGCAGGAGTTGTACTTGACTTTGCTTTTGACCCTAGTGGACGAGTTAGCCAGGGGAAGAGAAATGTAGCTACGATCAAGACGGGCTTTCCTAGCATTCTCCCCTCTCGAGTAATTCTGCCAGGAGAAGCATCCCTCTTCTCCAATGTCCCACAGCTCAAGACTGTCTTTTAATTTGTCCCATGCAGCCTTCTCGCTACCATTGATGACCGTGCCTTTACCAAGGAACGTGTCTAGAGATGATTCAACCATGTTGAAGTCGCCCATTATGAGGATGTCCCCTTTGACCTGAGACAACTCCTCCCATAACCTACTTCTTTGGGTAGTAGATCCTGCAACATATACCGAAACCAAGATGCATTTAACAGGCACCACGATACTAACAGCCACCCAGTGCTCCCCTCCTAGGACAATGGGCACCTGAGGGAGAAAGGAGTGAGGAACCCCTATCGAGGTGCCTCCAGATCCCCTTTGATGCGATGAAGAGAACCACTGTAAAGATTGCGATATTTCGTTGAGTCTTCTGGTCAAGTCCTCACCCGTGACCTTGATCTCTTGAAGAGATATAATGTCCACAGGATTGTCAGTAACCCAAGCTTTTATTTTCTTGGATTTAGTGGGGTCAGTTAGCCCCTTGACATTCCAATTGACGGCTCTCATCTATGCACCCGTTTGTCTTTTTTGGCTTTGTTGGCCGGGGATTTTACATTCTTCTGACCGACAGGATCGTGAGTCCTCTTGTTGTCTTTCTGAATCTCCATAGGTGCCGGGGCTGGAGAGGGGGGAATGTTTTCCTTATTCGTTGTTGCAGGTTGGGGGGTGGCTAGATTAAGATCGATAAGGGAATCTTCGTCCATTCTATTCACCTGGGATTCTAATTCCACAGGGAGAGATTCCTCTTCTGTCTACCCCCTAGGACCTTACTTAAGGGGGGGGCAATCTCAGCAAGGTGGGCATGGTAATGCATCGGTAGGTTTGGGAATTCGACCCAGATAGGGTAATTGACTAAAGACAAATGTTCTGGGTTAAATTCTTTGTGCCAGCAAAACAGACTCAGAGGTGAAGACCTAATGACCCACTGCCCATGGCTTAGCACAGAAAAAGCCATGGCTACAGTTTTGAAGACGAACAGATAGTGTCCTTTTGGTAACGCCTGAATCGTTTCCACTTCTGCCTCTAGGGGCCCCCATTGATTTCTAATCCAGTTTCTGAGGGACTCTATAGGGGGACCTATAGAGTTTCTGAGGGACCTATCAGAGCCCCTTCTAATCCAGTTTCTAAGGGACCTATCACAGCCCCTTCTTCAAGATCTTTTTGTTTCTTTCTGATCTGAGAAGCAGGTAGAGTGATGAAGGGCTTACCTCCGAGACCTCGTTGAGAGCAACCTCCAGCAGCTACTTTGCCTTCTCTCCCAAAAAGCTCCTCGGGAAGCTTGTCTTCTTGGTGATAGGGGCCTGGTTGATAAGCTTCTTCACCTCCTTCTGCAGCTCTTTGGGGATGGTATGACGAGGAGGGGAGCCCATTGTTGCCTGCTGAGAATGACGCTTTGACGCTTTGAGCTTCTGCGTGAGGCCATGCAGAAGCACTGTCAGTACTTCGTGAAACAGGGCTGTCTTCAGCAGCACATTTTCCTGCAGGGAGTTGTCGAGCACCAGGCTACGATGGGGAAGGGGGTTGGCAGGGTGCCACGCATTCGGGGACGAAGAAGTGAAGTTGCATGCAGCCTCGTGTGGAGAAGACATGAGGGGACTAACGTAGTGGGCGTAACCTCGAGGCTTACGCCCCTGACGCGACTTGTTTAGTCTAGTCTAGGGTTAGGCCATCGCTAAGACATCTTAGGCTCTGCGGATCGCGATTCTTGGGTCACCCGTCAATTTTGGGGTGGGCAGGCACGCGTTACACACTGAGTGCTCTAAGGGCATGGTCACGCGTGGCTTAGTTATCAGTTATTGATAACTATGCCAACTATCCAAAGACAAAGCAATAAATGAATAACTAAGCCTCTTGCATGGTCACACGAAGCTTAGTTATTCATTCATCCTCTCAACTATGCCTTGAACTTGACAACTGTGCCAAAATTGGCATAGTTACAAAGTGTATGCTGAGTAACTCATTTAATGCTCCTTTCTGCGTGTAACCAAAAATGAGGCTTAGTTATTTGTTCAAATAACTGATAACTAAGCCTCGCGTGACCATTGCACTTCTATGATCGAGTCCAGTCGTGGGGAGGAGGAAACAACCTTGAAGACAAAGTCTTTGCTCGGGACGATTGGGAGAATGAGATGGATATTGAAATTGCGCACCTTGAGGAAAGGATCAACGAAGGGCACTACTACATGGAATCTCTCCAAACTGAAATTGATAAGCTCCAATGAAAGTCTTTGTATATATGTACTCGAGGATTAGAGGGTATGTCTCAGAGCCAGCAGTAATCTTGGCAGGTTTTTTTGTATCTTTTTGCTCCCCTTTAATATAAAATTCACCCGCGTTTATGGTTTTAAAAAAATAAAAATAAAAAATGAGGCTTAGTTATTTGTTCAAATAACTGATAACTAAGCCTCGTGTGACCATTGCCTAAGCTCTTTATTTTAACAAGTGATAAAATCACAAGGCCGGCCATTCAACTAATGCACTTATGCACTTAAGGTTAAAAGCAAAAGCAAATGAATAATACCTTAAACTACAGTGTGCAAAACTCAAATCCCGAGAGAAAGAGAGAAGAAGAAAAACCCTAGCTATGGCGTGAACAAGATCTGACGCGCTCTGTCTTGTCGCGCTTTACTTCACCTGAGGTGAGATGACCTCCTCGGTCATATCACCTTCCTTTCGCCCTGATGTGAGGCCTCCTAACATCTAGGCATCGGGCGACCTCCCTCATCATTCCTTGGTACAAAATAACTCACCAGTCGACCACGTCGCAGGGGTTGGTGGCTTCAACCAGATCCCATATTCGCTTCATAGCCCTGCCACTGCAGTGTTTCTACACTGAGGCAAACAACTTATTGGCTACGACAGCGTTGATAAGCTTGAGGCTGCACGACTCCTCCGACATGGCGTCGGGTGCTACACACAGCTCCCCCCTCCCCTCCCATAGTCAGGGGTACATCCTGGTCCTATTGAGGGCTCTACCTCTCCAGCCGCCCATGTTGCTGCCTCAGTCTCTCAACCAGGAGGAAGCGGAGACTCTCCTACATGAAGCTCTCACCAAGCTCTAGACGGTAAGCCTATTGTCATATTGCCTGCTATTCAAATTCGACAAATTCAAAAAGATCTTGAGAACAGAGCCCTCATTGGCTTACTGGTTGGCCCTAGACCCCCGACCGAGGTCCTTAGAGGATGGATATGTAACCAATGGGGGGCCATCAGGGCTGAAGTGAGGACTATTCAAGCTCTCCCAAAGAATCAGTATATCTTTGTGTTTAGGACTGCAGACATGGCTTTCAGGGTTCTCAGCACTGGTCACTGGGCTGCTGCGCACCACACCTCTGTGGCTTTTCAAATGGCACAAGGACTACAACCCAGAGAGAGATGCACAAACTCATTTCCCTATTTGGGTAGAATTCCCGAACCTGCCCTTGCATTTCCATAACCATCTGAGGGTCATTGGGTCCCAGCTTGGAAAGGTTCTAGGAGGCCGTCCTAGAGGGGACTACATCCCCTCTTGGCACCCATAGGTTTTAATCGAGATGGACATCTCGAATGACCTCCCCTCAGCTATGGTTATCGCCCTGGATGACGGTGAATGCTTCGAACAACAACTGAACTACAAATACTTGCCTAACGTGTGCTTCCATTGCGGCATCAAAGGGCACTTTGTTCGAGACTGCCCTCTCAAGAACCCTAAGCCAGTGCCGAGGCCCCCTAGCCAGCCACCACAGGATGACAAGCCACAGTCTGAAACTCAAAAAGACCACCCCATCCTACAAGAGGAGAAAGGCAGATAGCTAATAGAAACAACACTAAAACAAGCCGCACCTGGACCCTGAATAGGTTTGCCCTTCTGGCCACCTTGCCTGAGTGGGAAGACTCAGAGGTAGTTGAGTCACTGGGGCAGGATTCAGATGAGGAGCTGGACACCGAGACCCGACTAGAAAGCCACTTTAATAAGGCTGACCTAGAGGCAAGCATTGATCTCAATAAGACCTCTCCCAACTTTGAACATGACAAGGAGAATGAAGCACCCAATCTAATTGAAGGTGCAGCCCACAGATCCTGCTCCTATGGAGGTGCAAAAAGACAATGAGCGCACTCATCAATCAGTTACCCAACCCTCCCCGAGGTCTTAGAGCAAGCACCAAAGACCGTTGTAGTAACCGATGAGAGTGCTTTCATGGAACGTCAAAGGGTTGTCATACCCTATAAAGGCCAACAAAGTAAGAGGGTGGTTAGCTAACTACCTAGTAGATGTAATAGGGCTCCAAGAGGTTAAGACAACGGGGGCTGAACTCACCCAAAGGGTCCATGTGGTCTTTAAAGATCACCAATGGCACATTTCCTCCCACTCCAAAGGCTCGGGGGGTATTGTTCTCGGGATACCTCAGGATTGGAAAGTTCACCTCCACTCCTTCATAGGAGAATACTGGGTGGCAATACATATTAAGTCCCCTATGAAGTGTACGCTAGTATCGGTCTATGCTGGTGGCTGAGTCAAAGATCGAGTGCAACTCTGGAGGAAACTGTGTTCTCTGTGTGGTCCATTTATCTTCGTTGGGGACTTTAACATGGTTGAATTCTTGGATGACAGATATCAATCAAAGGGTCAGACTTTGTCGGGGACTGAACTGCAGGAGTGGGAGCTACTCAGAACACACCTGGACCTTTGGGACGCAGGCATCCCTGGGGAGTTCACATGGCAGGACTACTCCACAGGCCCTAATGCTAGGAAAGCTAGATTGGACAGGTGCTACATTAGTGTTTCCCTTGCCAACAATTTTAATAGAGTGAAAGCTAAATCTAGAATCACCTCATGTGCTTCAGATCACTATCCAGTGGTCATCACATTGGACGACAAAACTAGCAAAATCATAAACATGGTTTCACACAGATAACTCCCTCTTTCAACTTGGCGAGGTCCAAGCCAGCGTCAAGGCAATATGGGTGCAAGCCTTCTCCAAAGTCCACACCCCGGCCAAAGCTTGGAATGAAGCCATCTCCTCTACATAAATCTCACTAGTCTACTTTAGGAAGAAAGTCACGGAAATTAGAAGGAGGAGGAAAGCTAGCATCTATAATGAACTGATTGAGCTGGAATCTTGCGGCACGCAAGATGCCATCACCCAGGATAAAATCGCTATGTTAAGGTAGCAACTAAGAGTAGAGGAGGGTCTTACTTTGCTACACACATCTGCTTTCTTTAGGGAGTGGTGGGCGGGCAAAGCAGACAAACCGACTAAAGAGATGTTCCAAAGCCTCGGGAAAAAAACACCAGAAGGAAGTGGTCCCCCTCCTCCAGGGCCCCAATGGCAAGGCCTCGTCCAACGTTGCGAATCTTGAAATTGCAAAAGACCACTTCTCCCAGCTGTTTAGCCCTAAAGAAAATCCTGATGAGGTGGTCTCCCTAGCTCGGGAACTCATCCGTAAATGCAGGTCTAAGGTCATTCCCCCCCTTCTGTACTCTTTTTTCTCTCATGTTGGAGACCCCCGGATTCCCACTTAAAAGATGTCACCAAAATATGTAGAAATTTTGTCAGGACACCGGCAAGGCCGGACTAGACAAGGGCAAGGCCTGTCTAGGCAGTGTGGAAAGGGAGTCCAACTACGGCAAAGGGCCAAGGGCCATGCTATATAGTGGGTGGTTGGGTGGTGGACTCCTAGGTTCTAGTTCCCCTTGTCTAACATTGGTATCAGAGCTCAGGGGGGAGAGCTATGGAGGAAATGGGCCTTGTGCATCTCTCTCTCTTTCTCTCTCGGTCGTTCATGAAGAATCATGGAGAAGATCTCTCTCTCGCTTGCTCTCAATCGAAGAGGAAAGCAATCTCTCTCTTGAGATCTATGGAGGACGTGGCCAAGGACCTTGGGAAGAAGAAGTCCATATAGTTCTTGGCACTATGCAAACCGGGGTCGGGGTTCACGGTGTGTGCAAAGCTGCTTGACAAGCCGAGGAAGCGGTCGAAGACCTGCGTGCACAGAGGCTTGGGCCGAGAAGAGGATCGAATTCGACCTTCACCAACTCAAGCCAGGGCAGGCTCGTTAGGGTCGCAAGGCCATGGGGAGGAATTCCCGACCCGGGCTCGGCATCTGTGGAGCATCACGGTGCGCCCGACTTGCAAATTCTCTGGCAGCGCGAAGGCGGTCCGCCATGGCAGTGCCGGTTTAGGGTTTTTTCTTGTTCATACGCGGGTGCCCAACGTAGGTTTGGGGTTTTTTTAAATCTAAACCCTAAGTAAGGGGGCATGCCCACCCCGGCCACACACCCCTCACTGTTTCAATCCCTTGCTTGGCCAAGCTCGGCGGTCCGAGGCCGATGAGCTGCCGAGTTTCAGGACGACGTCCCAGTAGCAGAGCCTTCATCCGATCGTGGCCGTTCACGGCGTGGAGTACAAACAAACTACTCCGATGGTGGCATCCACGGATGGAGTGGGGGGGTATAAGACATAATTGTGCCATGCAAGGGCATGTAGGTAAGCATACAGTTTTCGGGAAGATCCGATAGGATTGGCAAAGCATGCAATCCTATTGGTGCAACTTGGACAAGGACCTCGGCCCGCAGGAAATAAGGCATCTATTGAACCAAGCCAACACGATTAGGCATGTTGATGCAAGTATTTCAGAAGACATCACATAAGGCGTCGATGGTGAAGAAATTTCTTGATCTTGGCTAGGACACGAACGGATTATCAGGTTCTCAATTTCAAGTTTTTGCAATTTTCATCGGTTTATGTATATAATTGTATTGCAACACTATGTTCTTATGTTGATCTTGGCCATGGTGTCCGAAGAAATTATCTACGAGTCTAGTATGACCAAGGTCAACATATTACATCCAATATTGGTAGTCATTACCATGATTTGGACTAAGGAGCATGGCTCCAGTAGAGATAACCTCTACACAGGTTTTTACGAGGCAGGATTGTCTAGTAATAGACCCAACTCAGACATGGCATGTGCCTTATAAGGCATCGGTGATTGGCAAGGCCGATTATTCTTTCAATTCTAAGCAGCAGGCAATTCAAAATGGTGAAGTCGAATCCACTGTTGACCATGTCTATTGAACCAAACATCAATATCTAGAAAATCACTTCTTAGTTTTCTTCTTGTGGGCGACTCGTTAGATTCTTCCGACGGCAAGCTTCGTCGATAAGTGTACTTAATAAGGTACGCAATTGATTTACGCATTTGATTTTTGGTTATGGAGCATCTGCTTGATAGCTACGACATGCAATAGACATGCATACATTTTAGGCCTACACATCACAAGCATGGCTTGTGACAATTACTGTAAGCACCAAAAATCTGATTGGTTTAAGGATTGGAATCAAGCATGGCTTGAGTACCAACCACCTTGCTCTACAGCACGGCTTCTCAGTGATTCAATTTGGATTGCAATGTTTTGGAATCTCAAGGAGACATGCATGGCCTTTTACTGCACCTGTTGAAGAAAGCAAGTTGCTCGGCATGGCCGACTCCTTGTCACGGTTTCTATACGCTGATGGAGAATGTTTACCACACAATACTGGTTAATTTCAATTGAAATTTCTTGACATGGTCGATTAATTTTGTCATGATATCCGCAGCCACATCCGTTGGCTCTCCACACAAACACATTTATGTGAAGCAAGGCTTCAATTTACAACTCTTGCATTGAGATTTTTTTCGTTTCGAGTAGGCTATGAGCACACTCTTTTGGGGAGTTTCTCCATATGCCTGCAGGATATTTTCTCTCGTGCAACGGAGATGGTTATGATCTACATTTCAGCAAATTTTTCTTCCAACATCTCAAGACAACTGGTTACAGCAGGATGACTAGGTTAGACCATGTTCAATATTGTTTATTTTTTCATGTTTATCCATTTACATTGGAAACTAATGCTTTTGTACAAAGCAAAGTCCTTTGACAATTTTTTATGAAGCAAGGCTTCTCCCTTGTGCCAAAGTATTGCCCAATGACTTGGAATCACGAGCAGTGGCACAAAAGTTTGAAAAACTGGCAAAATAGTGAGTATCACCTCATAGAATCCCTACCGGTTTCAATTGTGCAAGGCACTAATGGTTATGGCTCTCACGTTGGAGGCCATCACTCTCGCCAAGGGCTTAGCAATCAGTATGCACGGCATGCTAACGAGGTGGCATGAATTCCACCGCTTCCGAGATTACTCTTCCGCTATCGCACCAGACACTCTGTAACTGACTAACTAAGTTTTGGATTGTTTCAATTTATGGTTGCTGTCAACGCACAATACCACTAAATGAAACCTACACCTAGGATTTAGTTCAACGGCAGGGAGCCATATTAAGTCATTTTTGTCAAGTGACGACCCCATACATGGTAAGGTGGGTCCAACTGTGGCTTGTGTTTGTTGTTTCCTCTCTTGATGAGAGAGTTGTATAGGCAGATTGTTGCATGCTTATATGATAAGCCGCAAGTCAGGCATACGATGCATCCGAGCACACAAATTGGGCACAACATATACAAACTCGTCAATTAAGGAAAGTTCCTCAGCCCATCATTTTCTCTCTCTCTTTCTTATTTCTCTCCATGAATAATGAGAACTTTCTATGCAGTTTTTGATACATTTTTTGTTTGGAAGTCAGCATGAGCCAAGGTGCTTTAACTCTGAGCTAGACATTGGGCAAGATGCCCTCTACATTAGTCTTCATCGTTTTGTCGATTGAACACTAATGGCCATAAGGGCTATGAGCCACACACGCGTACTAAGAGTCATTGTCAGATTTTGGGTATGAACCAACGATTGGCATTCCTTGGGGGATTGTTCTTAAGACCGAACAGACTTACCCATTGGACTACACAACGACGTTCATGGACAAGCAAGCGTCTTGTCATTCCGGAGGTTTATGGTGTCATTTCTGCACGACATAGTTTCAGTGTGACACTTGAGTTGAGTTTTGATAACCATAAACTCAACTCAACTGAATTCTACCATGGATTTTAGATGCAACATACCGTGGCGACAACATGGTTGTCAATACGAGCTAGGCTTTCCACTGGTGAGGATCTCTTCTCTCTCTATAGCACTATGAGTGTCTATGGACGATAAGACCCCACGGGTGCTTATTAAATCACCTCATATGCATTGAGGATCACAAGTTGATCTCTTCCCGTTATAATTTAAAGGAAAGAATTCCGCAATCTACCATGCGGTAGCGGACAACTTCGACTTTTCAACTTGATTCTCATCATTCTGTACACGGTTAACTAGGTTGGTTACCGTCACCTGCTAGTTGAGCAGTTTCTACAAAAGGTCTTACCAAGTGGTTTAACTTCTTAGATTTTTCCCAACGGGGTTGGATTGCGACAGCAACACCCAGGGTTCTCAGTGCAATGTTGCTTGATTTTTTCATAGGGGGGAGACATACTCCTCTGCATTTGAATACGGGTAACTAAACTTTCAGCTCAATCCCCAGGGCCATGCCAAGGGCATGATAAAACAAGTATTTTGGGCCGTAGTGTCCAAAGTACATTATGATGTTATGAATCCACTCATAGGATTCAATTTGGCACATGTTGTCACATGGGATACAACATGGTCTAGGGACTCAAGGAGTTCAGTTTAGCCAGTGTGGAGCAATGAATGAGGGTCCCTCTTACTCTTATCGCAGAGTGTTTAGCATTACCTCCACACACAAGTACATCTTGTACTTGAAGGATGTTCTATTTTCAGACATCCTTAGTTTAGACATATTCCACATGTGGCGAATATGAATCTCTGGGATTGACATTGGTGCCCCCTGTTTCAAATATGTGTCACAACAAAGTCCCTAGGTGCTGGTCAAATCTGTTTTCTAGACCATTTTCAGCACGACGTATCAGGAGCAATTTCAGTGGCCAGAAATTGTCGAATACTTAGAATGACTTGTTCAGCTACAAATATTGCTAAACAACATTACAGATAATTGTTTATACATGTAGCAAGGCTCTAAGCTTTTAATGAAAAAGTTTCATTGTTTGTACCTAGAAGTGATCATTGTTTCACCTTCTATTATGCTTCAAACACTTCAACAAGGTTTGAAAATAATTACCACTGAAAGTATTTAGTTTCTATTTGGAACTATTTACATTTCTCTTTACTATGTGCTACGCACATCACATTTGCCATAAGTATTGGCAAGGATAATCATGGATATACAGGTTCGGATCTGTTTTTTGCTAAATGCATGCACACAAGGTGTTATGGGCCCTAGTGTTTTGCAAATGATGATTTGGAATGGCATACGTATTCATCAAGTTGTTGCTTATGAAGCCTTCTGCACTCGGTGTGCATTATCTCAATGAGTTTACTTTTCGGTCTACCAATCACCAATAGAGGTCATGGCTCGATTTGGGTGCTTGTGGATTTTTCACGTTAACTATGATGGTTATTCAGCCAATTGTTGATTCCTCAGCAATGTGGTACGATATTGTGATCCCTGTTTACTTGCCATCTAGAACGACTGCATGTAAACCATGGGGGAAACACACCTCCGTACTGACACTTATCCAAGGGGATATGCAGATTACAAAGTGTAATTTTGTGCTAAAAGGATATGCAAGTGCGTACGTTAGCACCACATGATCCAATTAGTGAGCATTTATTGCTCTACTTGGAGTTTGCTTATAAAGTTAAAGCATGGTTGCCACTAGGTGTAGTCTCTTCATGTATAAATCAAGTTCTCAACCTTGAACACTAGTGATGGTGGGGTTGTTTACTACTAAATTTGGAAAACAAGTCAAGGACTTAAACTTGGCTGATGAGTATGTTAGCAAGTTATTTTCATGGAAAGTGCAAAGAAGTACTCATTAGGGTACATCTTTGTGTGATAACTCATTTTGAATACTCATGTGTGTTCTAACTGGAGTCTACACACAATGATAGGATACGAATCAGTAACACAAGCTGGTTGCTAATGGACAATAATGTGGAAAATCAAGATGTTACTCTTGGTTACATTGAACCTCCTACAAAACCGTGTTCCGATCAACCACACAACTGGATCCGTGAAGGATGCCACTTGGGAAAATGTTTGTGTTCTTAAGAAGCCTTAATCAAGTGGAAAGATCGACTTGAAGAAGGTGCCACTTGGGAAAACATTAGTGTTCTTAAGAAGAAGTTTCCCACTTTTGTTTTCGAGGACGAAAACTCTTCTTAAGGGGGGAGTAATGTCAGGACACCGGCAAGGCCGGACTAGACAAGGGCAAGGCCGGGCTAGGCAGTGTGGAAAGGGAGTCCAACTAGGGCAAAGGGATAGGGGCCATGCTATATAGTGGGTGGTTGGGTGGTGGACTCCTAGGTTCTAGTTCCCCTTGTCTAACAAATTTCCTTTGGTCAGGAGACCCACTCAGGAAAGGTATGGCAAAGGTCAACTGGGACGTCTGCTGTCTTCCATAGGACCTAGGGGGACTTGGCCTCACAAACATTAATGTTTGGGCAGACAAGCTCGCAGTGAAACTAATTATTAGAGCCCTTGAACAGCCTAAGGAGGAGTGGGCTTCTCTTCTGTTCCGAAATGTAACAAATTTAAACTAAAGGAGGCCAAAGATTGGGATAATCTCCCTTGGGTTACGGTCTTCTTTAGCTCTTTCGAATTCCAAGTCAATGGGTATGAGCTCCTCAAGTCCCTTTGGAAGGCACCGAATAGGTATAGGGGTCATCTCCGGATCAACTGGAACTCTAAATTCAATCTTCATTTCAGATATATGGAATCTATGTGGTGGGATCTCTCTCCCATTCCCACACTGGGTCCCAGATAGTTAAGGTCAGTCAAACGGCTGCACACTCAAGGCATTTAAACATGGGTAGATCTGTGGCACAAGGAAGAGCACAGGTGGTTTTCCCACTCTGAGCTACTCGTCACACATCATTTACAACCCTGGGAACTAACTCTGTTAACCTCTTGAATAGCTTCATTCCCCTAGGAACTAGCTTGGACGCTCGCAAGCCCCCACCGCCAGTCTCATAGGTCAATTCATTGGTCAGGTGGTGGTTCTTTAGCAAACCCACCTAACCTTCCTCCTTCACTCCAGGGAACGCTTCATGTAACCCTGAACCAAAAATGGAGGGTGTCTTTGGATCATAGACAGTGGTGTTTCAAATTTCGTACCATATGGAACCAAGGCATTCCGGCTAAACACCCAGTTCTGTTATGGCTTATCTTACATAAAGCTCTGTGGACTGGCCATAAAATGAAAGTTGTTGGTCTAGGTGATGGAATATGTGCATGGTGTCAATATGTTGAGGAAGATCTTCCACATTTGTTTATGAATTGCCCTAAAAGCTATGTTATTCTGTATCCACTTGTAAAAAGTCTTGGGTTCCCCCCGAGTTGGAAACAACTACTGCTTGGAGAATCTGTCTCAATCTTTTCTGCTGTTTGGAATAAAATACGTGGAGAATTCTTCTAGATTATCTGGGTGGATAGGAATGACAGGCTATTTAAAAGTTCTTACCAGACTAAAAGTTTGAAAGCCCATTTTGCCCACTTCTCCCTACAGGTGAACCAGCTAAAGCTAGAGCAATGCAGAATTTATGAAGCGAATTACAAAGTCCTCACGGACTGCATGGGATACTACAACATCGCTAATATCAACAAGCAACAAGAAGTTATGCTGGATGGATCCTATACTCATCTGCAGCGAATGATGGATGAATGCTGCATGGATGGGGAGAAGCTCAGGAGGCAACATTCTAATGGACTGTGACTCATCGGCCATATTCAGGAAGTGCTGAGTGATCTTCCTGGTTTTGGTCCTTCTACTAACTCTACTTGAGTGGGTCTCTGTATGATGTAACTACATGGTGACTGGTGGTTGGAGAAGTTTTTGTCAGGCCCTTTTTTGTAATTATGGAGATAAAGTCAAGTCTACCCACTAAGTCAGTGGCGTCTAATGTAATTTTGATCTTTCTAATATAAATTTCTCTCGCCCTTTATGGCCCAAAAAAAAAACCTTAAACTACATTAATGTTTCAAAGATTTTATATAAAAAATAAAAAAATATGATGAAGAATGGAGAGTGTTTTGTGTTTTGTTCACAAGGCCACACTTTGGCTTGCTATGTAATTGAAATGTCACTGTGGCTTGCAATATGCTCATTGTGATTGAGACGCCAGCTTGAGAGAGAGAGAGAGAGAGAGAGAGAGAGAGAGAGAGAGAGAGAGAGAGAGAGAGAGAGAGAGAGAGAGAGAGAGAGGAGAGAGAGAGAGAGAGAAGCCTCTTTTTACAAGTAAATCAAAATGGAATCTCCTTTGTATGTACCCCCCTTTCTCTCAAAAAACATCACCGACAAAAGAGAAGTACCATTTTACATGTCCTCCCAATGGCTTCCATCCCATTAAAATTGGAAGGGAAGACTTGGGATATGGAGTCATGGACCCTTCCTAAATTGGTAAAGCTAGTCCTCCTATAACATCATACAAACAAAAACATTATGTCAAGTCTCCAAGTGGAAAGTAAAGTCTAATACATGTCTTGCGATGCATCAAAAACTGTCTCCACAAGTGAATGTTTAGGAATGACCACAACAAATCAATCAAGTGCTCCATGAGATATTTAATCTCTATGATAAAAACATCAATTTTGTGCCCCTCTTCCATAACCTTGGGACTTTGAATGTTTATGTAGGTACACAATTTTTGCCTCATGATGACTTGCATGCAGACCAACCAATGTATCTTGAGCAAGTTTTGTTGTTTTTGCTTAGTGAACATGAGAAGTAATAGAGCACTTTACAAATATGCATGAGCGTATGCATATCTACTATCCCAAAGTGCATTTTCAACTATAGAAAAAACAATCTATAGTAGTGGAACTTTTAGAACCTAAACCATCATCTATGGATGCTCCGTCTACTATAGACAATTGTACATCACCACAGCCTAGCTCACATCCCAACATTGCATCACAAGGAATCCCCAAGACACTATTTATACACATTGTGCAACAAAGCCATAGGTATCCAAGTATGATTATCTGATTCATTTCATGAATAGTTCTCAAAATTGATAAAAGCTTTCAAATATGTTCTTCTATGCAAAAAAGAATACCAATAATTGAGCTTTGCCCATGTGAAGTTGAAGTCAACGTCTGGATAGGATTCACAGAGTAGTTGGTGTTATATTAGGGTGTTAAGTAACAAGACACTATGACAATTTAGAATGGTATTGATGTTTACAATACACCATGGAGCATGCCATGCTCTTCTGATTCAACCTTATCCAAGACTCAACAATCTTAACCTCAAAGACTTCTTGCTTTCCATCTTTCTTCTCTTGCACAATATATGCTTTCCCTTTAGTTGCATATGTTCCAAAAACCTCATGCACTTTCTCTTAGTATAATGCAAGTAGACATACAACATTAGCCCCCCAACTGTGAGCACATAGTTGAGTACTATGACCTTAATTAAGGGAGGAGAGAGCCACCACAAAGATTAGGAGAGCACAAGGTGAAACGCACATAACGATCCTTCAAAGGTACCAAGTGGTATGAAGAAAGGACAGGCTTGATGTTGTTTTGTAACTCTCGGCCAAATAAAAGCAAAAAACTCCCAACAGCATGCCATAGTTGTACAAAGCATTGTCCGATTATGTGACATCCTCAAATGACAAAAACAACAGGAGGAGAGTACCCAGTGGAAACAGAAGGATGCAGATATAAGGCATGTTATATGATGATCTTAATGAAAAAATTGCAGGTGAAATACCCATGTCTACCATGCCTAACACCTAGAATGAGTTGTTGCTCATCTGTGCCGCAAATAACCCCACACATGAAAGTGTTGCCCCCAGTTCCATCCAACATTGAAACCGCCAACCACACAAGCTCTTTGCCAAAATCGAGTAAAACCCAATATCCCATTCGCTTTGCACCACTTCAAAGGCACCAATCCCTGCTAGTTTAGGTAAAAATATGACAACCCTACCAAAACACCAGCACCATGGCTTTTGGAAAAGATCTCTTACGCTACTCCACTTCCCCTGCCAAGGTGCTTTGCATTGTCCCAAAAGTTGAGATTCCAAAAGAGAATATTCATAAAGTTTTGCCAGTCTATATTTTGCAAGCCGACGCCCAGCCATCGGGATGGTTCTCGTCTTGGAATAGAAAAACCTATCCTGATAGCAAAAGGAACAAGGCATGCAATCCCTACCACCAGCCAATAATCGTCAAACCCTTATAGTTGAGGTAAGTCAAGAGGCCTGTGAGAACACAAAGCACCCAACAATGCGACCCCATCCTGACCCAATAGTGGGCAAGATTGGCTGAAGTTAATCAAGGCAAAGAATGGGATATGTTGCATTCTATATAATTTCATTTGTCCATTTCCACCAACCTTGAAGAAAGCCCGAGAAGGGCCCAAATGCAGCTGAGGTCCAAAGGATGTACCCACCATTCTCTGGGAGTATTTGTGGTGATCTCTGCTGGGCTTTTGCATGCTCCTTATAAAAGGGAGATATAAGGAGGCCAAGAAGGGCCAACATTGTACATCCTGCTGCTCTGTAGTGATAGGCCCTCCTGACACTTAAAAAGAATATTAGGAAAATTAGGGGAAAAACAATGAGCTTCCAAGGAGGTATGGCTCAAAGAACCTTTTCATAATAATCATCCATTGAAATGAGCAACCTCATTGAATCGCTATTGCCTTGTACTTCGCCATTTTTGATTCAAATTGCACTAGAAAGCATGTAATAAGGAAAATTGCTTCTACTTGAACTCAAATGGGGTCTAATACAAATGCTTGTAAGCTAAGCAGATTGTTGTATGCATGGGTCATGTGAATGGATAATATCATCCTCATCATCTGCTTGTGTTCTATTGGATTTATCCACCTTCACCAAAGGCAGATTTGAGCAATGCAAAATTTACCAACTAGGCAACAATTCACTCTTGGATGAGTAAACTTTGAGAAGTGAATACATCAGATTTGATGAACATTTGAGCCATCTCTACATAGACAAAAATCCAGCTCCCCATTGTTTAGACTACTTCCTAACAATATTAGTGCATAGGCAAATTGAAAGAGCAGAAGAACCAAATGCACAAATTGTAACAAACTCAACAAGAAGAGATGCTTATAGATACACTGGATCGCTTCATCTCAATGAGTTCTGAGCACTCTCGCCAGTTTTCTGCAAAAAAAATTAAACAACCAGAAACTTCCATGTATCAAAGTATTTGTCCCATCTAAAGGCATAGTAGGAGAGAGAGCAGCTACTCAAGGTAGAGTACAAATGTTAGAGACAAGCCCCAAGAACAAATTTCCATAGCGAGGAAGTCCAGGAAGATGGGGATAGAGACGCCAATTGATGCGGCAAGGTCCTATGGTCCATGTATGCCTTGCAGAATCCCCACTATTGCGGATTGCACCCATGAATGCACCACTTGGGAGAGTGCTATGGGACAATGGTGATATGGGGGAGAGAGTTCATGCCTAACAACTTAGCGAGGGAATAGAGTCACAGACATAGTGTGTGTGTGTGTGAGAGAGAGAGAGAGAGAGAGAGAGAGTTGAGAGAGAGCCCATTGATTGTCCTCCCCTTGCACAAGTCTAGGATTTGTTGAAACAAAAAACTCAAGTTTGTCATGTGGCGTTGTGCTTTCAGCATTGGGTGGGTCAAAAAACCACTCATGAGAGTACAACACAATCAACTTGAAGGATTTACCCATCATACTGTTATTTATCTGCCTATCAAAAAATGTTTGAAAATACAACTTAGTTTTTTTCCTATTTTAGTTAGCAAGAAGAGAAAGCATCTCTATAGCCTTTGCCCTTTGGGCTTGCCAAAAAAACTCTAGGTCCTCATTGGATCAATGGAGACCTTACTTTAAAAGTTCTCCATCTTAAGTTCTAGACTTAGCTTTAAAATCTCTTTAAAAAAAAATAAAAATCTCTAAAGATTAAAAATCTAAAGGATAAATTCCTTCCTTAAAGTTTGAACCAACAAAAATGAAAACTTTAGTCTACCACCTCAAATTTTAACGGTTAAAGAACTTCTCAAAATGAAAAGGTGGGTGAAAGAACTTCTTAAAATAAAAATGAAAACTTTAGTTTACCACCTCAAGTTTCAACCGTGAAAGAACTTCTCAAAATGAAAAGGTGGGTGAAAGAACTTCTTAAAATGAAAAAGTGACTCTTGGGATTTCTGATTCTCAAAGGCTTTATTATTTAACCTCTAAGGCTATCAACCCTTTATGCTTTCAAAGGAAGCCCAAATCATTTCGTTGATAAACTAGCATTCATTTCATATTTCAAAACTCAACACATGTCCATCATTAGATTTAGACACCCTTCATTTAAATGAGTGCCCACTATCTTATTTCAACCAATCAACATTTTTGGCCTATCAAAAAATGCTTAAAAATTACAACTCAACCTTTTTTCTATTTTAGTCAGCAAAAAGAGAAAGCATCTCTATAGCCTTTGCCCTTTGAGTAGGCCAAAAATGCGAGGGTGTTATTGGTTTGACACTTCTCTCTCGCTAAGTTGGCAGCAGTTTGACGCCCGCCCATCCTTGGACAGGGAGTCGAAGCTGTCTAAAACTTTATCCAACATCAATTTTTTTGCAACCAATACTTTTCTTCTGATTGGCCTCCACGTTTGTGTGCCCAATTTTGGGCAGCCAGTGTGTAAACATCCTAAGACCCCTGGGCGAGCGATGGGATCAACGTTCTATGGGGAGCCTCAACGCTAAGTGACACGGGGTCTTTAAGACCCCTAAAAATGTGGGATCAACACTGTTGACACCCGCGGGAATTTTGAAGAGTAGCGGGTGACCCAGAACCACCCACAAGCAAGCATGAAGGCCTAACCAACTCACCCACACACGTCGTGTGCCTTGAGTGGTGAACATAAAGCCTTTAAGCCAACTTTTTGCAACAAAAGATACATGTAGAAAGGTGACAGTCAAGAGGAAGCCATGTATGGCAAGAATGGTGTAACACAGTGAATCCTTAGCCTATTTCAGTATAGCGAGAAGCCATTATGCTTATTGGTGAAGAGTCATTAAACGAGAGAGTGCTTCAAGAGGCGCAACAAATGCCCGCAAAAGGAGAAGGGAGGCGGAAGCCATGTTTTCCAGGCTAGTCTCCAGAGAGCACGCATGATCTCATGATGAGAAAGGCAATAATAATTTTTAGAAGGAAATTCCCATGCATGATGTATAAAATTCCCATTCACAAGAGGTTAATTGGTGTTAAGCCACTTGGCAGAGTTTAGGTAAGAGGGCTCCCTTATAAGCCCCATAAAGGCGAAATTGGAGGGTCCTCGAAATCCAAGTATGTGCGCCATATCTCTCCTGTCGCAAGGCAGATTAAGATGAAGATCGAGTGTTGATCGTTACTTTCTCACTGGGAGGTGCCTCGACCACACCCACATGGATGAAACACCAATTAGAAGGGCTCTAGTCTGTTTCCAGAGTGTGAGGAGTGAGCTGCAATCGATTGCTTCCAATTGTGCACGCTACTGAAAGCTTTGCAGATATAATTGGCAATCCTCAGCCCATTTCAGTATAGCGAGAATCCATTATGCTTATTGGTGAAGAGTCAAGACATTAAACGAGAGCGTGCTACAAGAGGCGCAACAAATACCCGCAAAAGGAGAAGGGAGGTGGAAGCCATGTTTTCTAGGCTAGTCTCCAGAGAGAACGCATGATCTCGTGATGAGAAAGGCAGTAAGAATTTTTAGAAGGAAATTCCCATGCATGATGTATAAAATTCCCATTCACAGGAGGTTAATTGATGTTAAGCCACTTGGCAGAGTTTAGGTAAGAGGGCTCCCCCATAAGCCCCATAAAGGCGAAATTGGAGGGTCCTCAAAATCCAAGTATGTGTGCCATATCTCTCCTGTCACAAAGCAGATTAAGATGAAGATCGAGTGTTGATCGTTACTTTCTCACTGGGAGGTGCCTCGACCACACCCACATTGATGAAAGACCAATTAGAAGGGCTCTAGTCTGTTTCCAGAGTGTGAGGAGTGAGCTACAATCGATTGCTTCCAATTGTGCAGGCTACTGAAAGCTTTGCAAACATAATTGGTACTAGTACGGCCGGCCGCCTTCGGCAGTCTCTCTCTCTCTCTCCCTCTTTATCGCGTGCACATGGGCTTCTCTCAATTTTGGAGGTTAGCCTTCATGTCACAGATTTTGACACGTGTAAAGGGCTTCCCTTCCGCCATATCATGTTAGTTTAGATGTGGGGAAGCCCTCTAAGCAAGTAGACCAAAGGGGTCAAATGTGAGGACCCATTTTGGGACTTTAAGTCTCTAGTATAGCTTAGAACCTCGATTCAAAATCCAATACATACCCAAATCAGGGGTGGGGAGAAATATCCTCTTAAGTGAGCTTCAGAGACACACCATGAAGCCAATATTTTGTAGAGGATCAGAGTAGTTCAAGCTTTTGTATGCTACTGAAGAAACATGATCTGGATAGCCATAAGAAATGCAATATCCAAAGAGAAACCCCTTGAACTACCCATGTGATAGGGGGTTATCCCACCGTGTCAATGATCAAAAGAGGATGAAAGGCTATAACAAGAGCCATATAAACACAGGGAGGAGGGTATTTAAGGTGTTAAACCTTGAAGTCTAGCTATTGTATCTAATGTAAAAACCTACTAGTGTGCATGCAATATACTAAAATTGTGCGTGCGTGTGTCTTTGTGAAGTTAAGAAAATTAGAGTGAGCATTTTTGTGAGACTACTTTGAGAACTGTTAACTGAGTCAATATCGGTTAACAGGAGTTGCTAAAGACCGAAGACGTACGGATGCCCATCAAGGATGGATACAAAGAAGCAATAAAGATTGAAGTTACAAATTTTTCACGTTTTTCCAAAATGGTCACGTATTGTAAATTCTCGATTTTTTTCAAGCCATTGTAATATTTTTAATGTATTACGGGCTCAATGGGAGTTTCAAGCTGTAAAGAACATGTCAGTTAGTGTGCCTGGGTTGCAGATTTAGTAAGTAGTGGAGCCCTAAAGGCCTTGGGCGCTCGAACATTGCATATTTTTACCCTAGGTATATAAGGTAGTGTGTAAAGGAAATTAGGGTTCTCAAGCTCATTCGTTGAGAGCACTCTTTGGTGAGAGCTCTTGAGGTGTGTGGCTTATGGAGTCCTTGAGCTTCTCCTTGCTCATGTGACTTGATTAACACTAAACATTGCTTAATTCTTTTTCACTATGTCTCTCTCATGCTTCTTGTGATTGCCTATGATGCTTAGATTAGCTAGATCTTAACTAATTAGTGGTTAATCCCTCTCTAATCTTGTGTGATTGCCCTCTCTTGCTTGTGTATGCATGTAGGTTTGATTGGAGTGTGGTGCTCGATAGATCTATGCGTGTGTGCTTGCGATTAGTGTGTTGCATGATAGGATTAGTGTAGTGTGCGTCTTGCAATCGTTAGTGTGTGTGATTGGGTTGATTGGAGGTGAAGGGAAGTGGATGTGGAGATTGCCCATCATTGTGGCTTAGCTCCTCCATAGGCCGAGAAGCTCACCTTGTAGAGTCACCATTTGTGTTGCCATGATTAGCTCACTAATCATGTGAGTGTTTCCATGCCCTTGCTGGGTAGCTCATCCCTACGGATTGATAATTTTCTTGGTCATTGGAGCTATGCAACAATGGAAGCCCCCAACATTTGGCACCGTTGTCAGGAACGATGGCCTACGCTAGTGTAATTATGGCATAATCGCATGTGTTTTATCACTAATTTCACTCGTGTGTTTATGTTTTTGTGGATTTTGGATGTGTGTGCATGAAGCAATGTGTTCATTATTCCCTAATTTGTTGTTCGGAGGCGTTGTAGCAACAACCTAATCACAATCCACACAAAATTATCAATTCATGGATCGGCAACCCAGCTAGGGCTCGGAGGGACGAGCGTCATAGGATGCATCGAAATAGAGGATTCAAGAGAATACCTCACCAATACAAGTAGAGATTAGCTATGGCAAGACTAACTCTAATCATACTCTAATCACTAATCAATCAACTCCTACACACATCAAGCCCATCGGAGTCTGACTTACCATAGCCTAGAAACCCAAAGCACACTAATGATAAACACATACTAATTGCATCGGTGTTGGCCTCTCCAATCACCACATGCCAATCAAGGCACTTCATCAATAGCTACACACACGAGGTGAAAGGGTACTAGAGTTTCATAAAACCTATCTACACACAAGCAAACAATAGGGCACACACTTTAATTACAAGATTAAGAACCAACTTAATCAACCTAATTAGTGATGCTAAATATTGCAAATTGAATACTCATAGAAGGATAAGAGTGGTTAATAGCAATAAGTCATCACACAAACTCAAATCTAGAATAATGACAAAGGTGAAACTACTTCATGCCATAATGGAGTAGAGAAGACGTAGACTAATGAGAAAGTAGAGATTAGATTAAAATAGCTTCTCTAATTACAATGGATTAGCACTAGCCTCTTAAGCATGGGCATTAAGCTCAAGGTTAGGCCATCCATAGAGTGAACACTCAAGAGAGAGAGAGCTCTCAAAAGTGGATCCTCAAGAGTGGATACTCAAGAATGAAGCCTCCTTGCATAAAGGCTTCCTTATAAAGGCTTTCACCACAATCCCTTCTACCATGGGTTTAAGTTTGAGCCTCTAGCTAGCATATACTACTTTGGAACTCCCAATGAGCCCAATACCTTATACAAAGTGAGTCACATACATAGCATATCTCCCGCTTGATGCATATTCGGTGTAGCCTGTGTTAGCCGTTGCTAACATTCCCCCCTTCCTAATTTGGCGCACATCCTCATGTGCCGGTGAAGCAAAACACGATGACATGGTAGAAAGCAAGTCCATGAAAGAAATGTTGAGCTGCAAAACATAAGAACAAGTAATGAGTATCAAAGGCCAACAACGATAAAAAACATGAAGTACAATGAGCAATCATGCAAAGTGAATTTTTTGCTTCTAAAAGATGGGTGAATCATAGTAAAAAACTAAACAACATAAAGCAAAAAAACACTCAAACTATCATGAAGATTAAACCGCTTGAAATTTCACTTTTATGCATGAAACAAAAACAATCAGTTAAGACCCTAAGCTAATGCAAGTTCATAAACCTACTAGCCTAAAAACTATATGACCAATCTTAATGAATCATTAAAGTCTATCATGTCTATGGGCTATAAAAAATGCATAGCTACATGGTGTAGCTTACAGGACTCCGTGAAGCCCTCATCTCCAAATGCCGCATCGGATTTTTATAAAGGCCAAGACTTTGTCCGTAGCACCAAAGGTGCCATTGTACGTAAGGAAAGAGATGCTCTTTCCTCCCTCTTTGAACTTATTGAGCTTGGACGACCTCTTCCATGCGGCATAGGATTTCATATGTCCTCTCCTTTTTTATGGTCCAAACGTGGCACCATCGCTTTCTTCAGAAGATGAAGAATTTGAGGAAGATGGAGAAGAGGGTGACCTCTTTGTCGCCTTTTTCTTGCCTTGATCCTCTTTGTCTGCACCATCACTTTCATAAGAGGAAGAGGATGAAGAAGATGGAGAAGAGATGACCTCTTTCTCTCCTTTTTCTTCTCTTGCTTTTTATCATCCCTCTTTGAATTATGGTGTGGAGAAGTGTGCGATGGTCTTCTCTGCTTAGGAGGTGATGAAGAGCCGTTGCCCGCCATCTTCGTGGAGCCATCTCCGCCGAGGTGGTAGGAGACTCACTTCTTTTTCGCTCCTTCAGTGGGGGCTCTTGAGTTCTCCTTTGGGAAGGAGATGCGTCATCAAGAAGCAAACTTTTGAGCTTTTCGTACGGATCCTCTTCTTCTTCTCGAATCAGAGAGAGGCCTCTTTTGGGAGTCTCGCAAGGAGACTTCCTAGGTACTCTCTCGTCATGGTGGGGAGTTTGGAGAATCCCATGAGCACAAAGCTGCCATTGCACTTCACTTTGGAGGGATGGATTGCCCATGGCTTGTTGAAACCTAGAAACAAGGTAGTTAACAAGCATAGGGGCATCATTAGTAGCCTGCTCATTAGCAAAATCAAAGCTATCAACATTAATTTCACTCTGTTTACTATTGTCAGCCATTCTAACAACTTTTAGGTGTAAACGTTTTAGGTGTACTTTGGCACTTCAAGCCCTAGTTGCTACTCCTCTTTACCCCTTTAGAAAAAGCACTCAAGCTAATGTACCCATGGCTCGAATACCATTAATTGCAAGGAATAGAAGAGAGGGTCGCTCAACACCAAAATAGCACCGGCTCCTGTCAAGCTTCTAATAGCCCAATAGTGGTTGACCTGTAGTCAAAGTCGTAGGCAAGCCCTGTAGGACTCCACTATTAAGACCATAGCTCTCGACGATGATGCCCCATTCTCTGCACGAAGACAGGTGCACTACAAGGCTCAAAAATCCCAATTCTACTTACTGATTTGCAATTAATAATAACAACCATTTATAGCTAGCTTGAGGACCTCCCTTCTTGAGCAAGAAAAGAGAAACCTTGTGCTCTGACAAAAATGGAACATTTAATGGCCTGGTAACTTGTGTGTAGCAGAAAAATAGCATGAACATAGTGAGCATTTCATTAGAGTAGATTCCTAATGAGCATAACAAGAGTGCTTGGGTGGAGAGAGCAAAAAAAGCATAACACCTAGTTAGATAGGCATGAACAATACTTCAAAAGAGAGAGAAAATTAAGCTATTGACAACAGTTGAGGACCGGATTTACATGGAGCCGGTCCCCCCTCCAAAAGGCTTTGTACTATAGGTTTCTCCATCAAGAGAGACATTTTACGATACAATTCTTTTTGTTCACTTCATTTCATCTAGCGTCAGTGAGAGCGAGATATGAGTAGATTGAGTAGTCTTAAAGCATCCTCACAAGTCACGGTCTCAGACCCAAGACCTCACACACCGTCAAAGATGGTGAGAGCTAACGAGATATGAGAGTAGATTGAGAGGAAGAAGGAGTAGTCTTACAAGAAAGATATACATATCCTCACATAGTCACTCATATTAGCATAGCATAGCTTAGTAATCAGCATGGTAGAGGAGATGAGCATGCATTGAAGCTTGGCTCTTGGTTGGATTTGCATCACAAAGCCAAGAGTTGTTGGTGCAGGCCTCCCTTCTCACAAGCTTGGAGTAGGTGATAAGCTTTCCATTAAAGCTTGAGAAGGAGAGAGAGAGTCTTCTTGCTTCACACATGAGCTTGTGTGTGAGTGTGTAAGATAATGCCTTGAGAAATTCAGCCCCCCTCTCTCTCTTGATCGACCCCTCTTGCTATTTGCTCATGTTGCCACCCCATTGGAACTTTCCAGGCTTAGCCAATGAGAATTAAGAAGCATAAGTGATAGACTTCTGACACGTGTCTCCTTTTCCCCTTTTGTGAGAGCTTTAGGTAATTAATTAATGCAACTAAACTCTCATTGGACCCCTTTGCCTCCTGGCCAATAGGAATCAGGCAAGCCATTGGGCTGTTGAATGCTCATTGGACCCCTTGAGAGACTGTCCAATAGTCTTCTAGAGAGCTTAATTCCTATTGGTTCTTTTATTAAGTGTTTTTAAATTACTTAGACTAGATTTACTATGGCCTAATTCTCATTGGTCCACCTCCATGGCCATCCAATAGGATTTGAGTACACCTTGTGGGCATCTAGGCTAGGGAGCTGACATGTGTCCCTCTTTCCCTTTGTGTAAAGGAAGCTTGTGAGTGTGTGTGTGTGTGTCTGTGTGTTTCTCTCTCATCCCCTACTTCCATGGCTCGCCCCCTCCTATGTAGGGACTATGAAGACTTTTTTTGTACACATACTAAGCATCCAATTTTCTTAGTGTTTGACCTTTGGACACAACCTTTGAATTTTGGAACCTTAGCATTTTGGAAGTCTTAATGGGCCGAACCCTAGGTTCTTTAAAGCCCATTGTTGCACCTTGCTCTTTTTCAGATGCCCCCCCCTTTGGATCCCTATTTTCTCTCCTTTGGATCCCTACTATGGCCGGTCTGCGAGCTTAACCAATATTCTAACTTTTTCTCCCTTGGGCACTTCCCCATATTAAATGATCAGTTTAACATGAGAAAATCATTTAGGAGAATAAGATATTAGTTATTATGACACCTAGAATATTGACGAGGTTGATATCTTGTGGGCCTTCTTTCTTGGGAGGGACTTGAAGTTACTTCATGTGCCCTAACATGCGGTTTTGGTACCCATATCTGTCTGTTACCTCCATAGTACTCATGTTATTTTAAGCTCCATTGTGATGCTATCCATCCCATGTGTTTGTCTTTTTGTGTTGATTTCTTGTCTTTAATCCAAACCGGATCATTGACTTTGACTTAATTGCTCGAAACAAACACCTGCTTGACTTTCCTTTGATTTCTTGAGTACTTTGATTGATATACCTTTGATTTTTTGGGTGTCTCCTTGGAGGTTTCAGTCGTGTCAGCATTTGACTTGAAATTTTGAAAGCGTGACTTGCTCGAAGAAGCTAATCCATGAGGGTTCTTTGATGTAGAGGCATACGATGTCACACCTTCTTTGCTAATCGGTGGAAGTTCCACTTTAGCTTTACCTTTGTCTGCAAGATTTGTCTTTGATTCTTGTGACTTCTGCAACTTTGAATCTAGCATTGACGGTACCTATAAATGTTGCTTGCTACCTCTTGAAAAAGAGAGTATTAGCATTTTATCTTCTTTGTAGGACTCGTGTTGGTCTAACCACCATTGATGTCCAAGGATGACATCTACAAGTATTTCCTTTGAAGGCTTCACATAAAACTTTGCCTGCTCTTCATGGTTTTGGATGTTAAGGGTAGAAACTATTTATTCTTGACTTGTATGCATACCTAGCATTGTTTTGCTCTCATGTTTGCATGGATTAATGTCTAGAATGCTCTAGATGTTGTCTGCAACCATATTGCAAGTTGCTTCTTTATCCAGCAGAGCATTGCATATGGCACTTGCTCCTTTTGTACTGCTGAGAACTACAACTATTCTCATTGGAGGTTCTATTGAAGATCTTTGTCCTGCATTTGCCATGGTCTCATCTTTATCTAACCGTGTCTCTATGGAGGGTGACTTGAGATTCTGTTTTCCAATATGACTTACATTGGTTGATTCGACTGGCAATGTCTTGATCTTTGGACTTCCTATTGCTTCTTGACTTTTTGCAACCTCATTCTTCTTAACTTTTGCCTTTGTTGGTATTCTTTGCTCAATAGCTATCGTGGTTGTTCTTTGTTCTATTTGATCTGCACTTGCTATTGCCTGATTTTCTTTAAGCTCTTCTGAAGTTGTGATTGATGGAGATGAATCAACTTCAATAAGATATGCTTTTATATAAGTCTCTATTTTAATTGTGCTTGAGGACCTTGTGTTGTCATTCGCGAGTGACCAGTCTTGGTCTTCATTCTTTGTTGTCTCTGAAGACTGCATTCTGTTTACATTCTGTATCTCGTAACATTTTCTGGGCCATTGGCATTCCCATTATAATGTTGTTTGGCATATTTTTTGTTGTGATAACGTGGAATTGGGTAGTAAATGTAAACTTCCTTCAATGGTGGTGGAGATGATTCCCCAGCATTCTGCTCGTTTGTCTCCAGATATGCTCACAAATTCAAGAGCATCTTTCAATTGTGGTTGGTCATATCTTTTCGAAGTGTGAAAAGACATCAGGTTCTTATCTAACTGAAAATCTAGCTTTACTTCACTTAACAACTTTTCTTTGTTTTCACTGGTGATGTTGCACTTGATCTTCTCAGGATTTGTGTCTGGATTGACTACTTTTGTTATGGAAATGTCCTTTGGTTGAGCTTTATCTGCATTTTCTTTGCTTTGATCACCTGCTTGCATTGATGTTGACTCGTATGACTGTGATGTCCTTTGGTTGAGCTTTATCTACATTTTCTTTGCTTTGATCACCTGCTTCCATTGATGTCGACTCGTATGACTGTGATAGTGCACTTTTTTTTTGCAATTGATGAGCATTATCCACCTGCATCTGAGTAACCCTTGATCTTAAAAGATCCATTGTACTTTCTGGTAGAATCTGTCTCTTTGGAGGAGATTTTGGTGGTGACCTTTGTGTAGCCTTTTGAACTTTAGCTTCCATTGATCTTGACTTTTCTTTCACCTACTCTAGTAGCTTGAGGCTTTGCATTATCTTCAAATAGTCTTTGACTTTAGTCGGGTCATCCATAGGGGTTTGTACAAGATCATGAACTTGTTGGTATTCATTGCCATCTGCATCTTGATATGCATATGTGAGCTTGTTCACATGTAACTATTTGAACACTATTGGATTTGTCGACTTTTGACTTTGATTTGTGGAGATCAATTGAAACTTTTGTCCTTGATCTTCATATAAGCATTAGTCTACAGATCTCGAGGGAACCTGGCTCAATTGGAAACTTCCAACAACCATATGATCTTTCAATGGTTTTTGCTTTGAAGAGGTCTATTGGCTAGAAGCCCTATGGCTTCTAACTGGTGTAGAATTTCCTAGCACATAAGTTGAGCTTGATGGATTTATAGCTCCCCCCTTCCTAGGGTGATCACTATAGCCTCCTTCCACTTGTTTAAGAGTTCAAAATTGTTTTGCTCTGGTTTAATCTCACGTGTTGGGACTGTGAAGGTACACTTTGGGTAGCATTGTTGACATTTGGCATTTGTAAGCCTTTTGCATAGTTTCCTATGTATCAGTTTCCTTTGTATCTTCGTGAGACATGACAAATTATTCCCCAAGTCAAGGTGTAGATAGAATTATATTTGCCATGATATTGTCTATCCCATGGGTTCCTATGACATGAGATTCTTTGATTTCAGGACCCAAAGCATCATAGATGCTAGACTCCCATCTATATCTACGAATGTTTTGGTCAAAGTATATGCTTGTTTGGTGACAACATCGAAGTCTCCCGATGGAGTAGAGTTTGGCTCTGAACAGATTTCTGGGTTCACTCAGGTAATATCCTTTAGCTGTAGCCTATAATAGATTCTTTCCTCTGAAATGAACTATCCTTTTTTATCTATCATTGGACGCGCTTCTATGAGCTGGTGTTAGCATGAACATAGTGGGCATTTCATTAGAATAGATTCCTAATGAGAATTACAAAGAGTGCTTGGGTGGAGAGAGCAACAAAAAGCATAACACCTAGTTAGATAGTGTTAAGGGGTCCTCCACACACACACAACACACACACACACACACACACACACACACACACACACACACACACACACACACACACACACACACACACACACACCTAGTTAGATAGTGTTAAGGGGTCCTCACACACACCCTTAATTAATGAATAATAGCACACATAGAGATATGGCGAGAGAAGATGAGAGAGAAAGTTATCCACACATCAGATTCCATAGCCTTTGATTTATGAGAAAGCCGATCATGTGTACAAAGGAAACCCTTGCTTATATAGAAATAATGAGTACCCTTTCATATCCCCGTAACCCTTCCAGATTATGCCTCTTGAGATCCCCTCCTTCTAAGAGCTTATTCCCACATGAAGGTACACGAAGACATGCCGGACACTCCCAACATGATTTAATGAGGTCATGTGCAGCTATGTGCGGTCTGGGCACATACACTTCGCACGCACGGTGGATTGTACGAACCCTCAAAAGTGCATCCCTTGATTAGAAGTCAAGTGCAATTTGTTTTTACAATATTTTTAGGCATAGCCGAGGTAGAGAACTCAAGTGCAAGAAGTACATTTCCAACAAACATGTCTTTCCGCAGCATACTGGAAATCGCATATCGCATGGTCCTCTTTGCCGCACAACCGCAAAAACTTTTGGCCGTCCCTTCATGAATTTGATGCCCGGTCATAGGTGCTCCATTCGCTCTTCGTCGATATGTCCCTATGCCGCATCAACCTTCATCACTTGGACATCAACGCCCTTGGTGCAATTAAAAGAGGAACATGGAAGTTTGAGATTTCGAGCACAATGAAGAACAAGTACAAGAATTTCCCCATCGCAACATTGTTGCCCGCACCTCTCACAATGTTGTGAGCACCTCTCAAAATCCGCATCTCCACAATTTACTTCTTTCACAACACTTTGCTCTCATGCCGCATATCATGCATCCCTGCTCGCATGAGCATCCCATTGCTTTCTTAATTCCGCACAAAGACACCTCTCTCTACAAGAAGATTGCTCCATATGTTTGTTGCAAAACGAACTCCCAGAAAAACTCTGGACCAAATTCTCCTCACTTCTATCACCTTTTGTGGTACTCCCTTTGGCTATTCCCTTTCAAAGAACTCTCTGGAGGACACCTCATTTTCTGACATTAGGAGGGCCAACCAGCAGAATGCGCGACCAGTCTCTCTTACAACGGTACAACCGCCTGCTCCTCGCCATACATCAGGATCTCCATGCCCATTTGTAGGAGTCAGAGAGAGAGAGAGAGAGAGAGAGAGAGAGAGAGAGAGAGAGAGAGAGAGAGAGAGAGAGAGAGAGAGGAGAGAGAGAGAGAGAGAGAGAGAGAGAGAGAGAGAGAGAGAGAGAGAGAGAGAGAGAGAGAGAGAGAGAGAGAGAGAGAGAGAGAAAAGAAAAACAAACTCCGTGTTGCACATTGAAAACCTGCTCCGCACAGCGCCATAAGAAAATTCCAACAAGAGATGCGCTATTTTGGCTTGCCTAACTCCGGTGCACGAGCTTCTATACCATACTCGACCTCCTGCACAGTTTTGTTTCCTGCGATTTCTTTGCTTCACGCAACATCTCTGCCACACCTGCTTCTTAGCGCCATGACCTCATCCCTGTCTGTGCATCGATGATTCTGTGCTTCATCTAACAGAATCTCAGGCCTCTTCTCTTCCCAATATTTAACTATCTCCTTTTTGTTCAATAGCCACAGCCCCCTCAAGTTGATGGGCTCATCTTGCCCACAGTGCGCATCAACCTAATTTCCTCTATTCCGGTTCAGTCTGGCTCATCCGGTTGCCTTTCCTTCTGCCGAATCTCTTCAGGTGGTTCTCGATTTCTAGCTCTGCATATGGCCTCAAAATGCACCCCTTCTCTCCTTTGCCTTTATCATTCCATCATGCAATCGATTTTTCTCTGCTTGTACCTGGTCTCATGCTTTGCTTCCTTATGCTACTCAACAATTGTCCTTGATAGTGTGTTGTAACTCTGTCCCGTCTTCCTCTTGCATCAAGACCTGCAAAATCCTTGTCCTCCGGCCTAATCTTTCACTTCTTGTTACACTGCCTCTTCTGCACCTTCTTCATCAGCAAAGGGGAGTCCGCTCCATGTGTGGTCGCCAACTGTTAAGGGGTTCTCACACACACACACCACACACACCACTTAATTAATGAATAATAGCACACACAGAGATATGGCGAGAGAAGATGAGAGAGAAAGTTATCCACACATCAGATTCCATAGCCCTTGATTTATGAGAAAGCCCGATCATGCGTACAAAGGAAACCCTTGCTTATATAGAAATAATGAGTACCCTTTCATGTACAAAGGAAACCCCTTGCTTATATAGAAATAATGAGTACCCTTTCATATCCCCGTAACCCTTCAGATTATGCCTCTTGAGATCCCTCCTTCTAAGAGCTTATTCCACATGAAGGTACACGAAGGACATGCCGGACATTCCCAACGTGATTTAATGCGGTCATGTGCAGCTATGTGTGGGTCCGGACACATACAGATAGCATGAACAATACTTTCAAAAGAGAGAGAAATTAAGCTATTGACAACGGTTGAGGACTGGATTTTCTGGAGCCGGTCCCCCCTCCAAAAGGCTTGTATTGTGGTTTCTCCCGTCAAGAGAGACATTGTACAATACAATTCTTTGTGTTCCTTCAAGACTAGCTAGTGCAATGAAGATGAAAGCTTCATGCACTAAGCAAAACACTTATCAAACACAACATCAATTATCCCTGGTCTCAGACCCAAGACCTCACACACCTTCGAAGATGGTGAGAGCTAGCAGGGTATGAGAGTAGATTGAGAGGAAGTAGGAGTATTCTTACGAGAAAGATGTACATCTCCTCACATAATCACTCATATTAGCATAGCTTAGCTTAGTAATTAGCATGGTGGAGGAGATGAGCACGCATTGAAGCTTGGCTTTTGGTTGGATTTGCATCACAAAGCCAAGAGTTGTTGGTGTAGGCCTCCCTTCTCACAAGCTTGGAGTAGGTGGTAAGCTTTCCATTAAAGCTTGAGAAGGAGAAAGAGTCTTCTTTACTTCACACCTGAGATTGTGTGAGTGTGTGTGTGATAATGCCTTGCAAAAATCAGCCCCCCCTCTCTCTTGGGCGACCCCTCTTGCTATTTGCTCTTGCTATCCTCTCATTGGACCTCCCTAGGGCTAGCCAATGACAATTAAGCAGCATAAGTGATAGCCTTCTGACATGTGTCCCCTTTCCCCTTTGTGAGAGCTTTAGGTAATTTAATAATTCAACTAAACTCTCATTGGACCCCTTTGCCTCCTGGCCAATAGGAATCAGGCAAGCCATTGGGCTGTCTACCATCGTCCATATTCCCATATTTCCATGGATAGACTTAGGCAATCGAAAGATAAAATCCATGGATATGCTCTCCCATGGTGAATTAGGGTTTAGCAAAGGTTGAAGCAATCCAGGTTGCTTCCCTCTATCAAACTTAATCTTTTGGCATACCACACATTTAGAAACATACTCTTGTATGTTTGCTTTCATGGTAGGCCAATAGAAATATGTTTCAATTCCCTTTAGGGTAGACTGAATCCCTCTACACCGCGCATACGGAGGAGCATGAGATTCATATATTACTTTCTCACGTAGTGAGTTAGTAACACATAGTCTATTGCCGTAGAGAAGATAACCATCTTGTAAAGTAAATGGTTCTTATTTCTTCCCTAATGCAAGGGCTGAAATCACATCTCTAAAATCGGGATCAATAGCATACTCATCTATCATTGAAGATAGATCATTGTGAGTTGCTATGGAAACCGCATTCACTCTCGGCCGTCTTGAGAGTGCATCAGCTACTTGATTATGCTTGCCAGCAATGTGAGCAATATGAAAATGAAATTGCAAAGGAAATTTGCCCACCTCATTTGTTTGTCGGAGAGCTTGGTCTGCGTCATGAAGTACTTAAGACTTTGGTGATCCGTTCGCAGAATGAAAGGAGTCCCCAATAAATAGTGCTTCCATGAGTCTAAGGCATGTAGAACTGCAAGGAGTTCCTTTTCATATATGCCTAGAGCTTGCTCAATAGGGTCGAGCCTTCGACTTTCATAGCCTATGGCGTGCCCTTCTTGAAGCAAAACAGCTCCAAGGAAATCACCACAAGCATCACATTGCACCTCAAATGGTTTTGAGAGATCCGGTAATGTAAGCACAGGTTGAGAGATAAGATTTTTCTTTAAGCTTTTCGAAAGAATTGTTCTCCTTAGCAGACCATGTATACCTAACACTTTTCTTTGTTAGGTCATGTAATGGTCCTGCAATTTGTGAGAACTTTCTATGAAGCGTCTATAGTATGCACACATACCTATAAAGCTTCTTAATTCATGAAGATTCTTTGGTTTAGGCCATCCTTTTATTACCTCTAACTTTGATGGATCCATTTGGATACCATCTTGAGAGATAATGTGACCTAAATACTGAATCTCTTGCAAGAAAAAATCACTTTTCTTTCGATTAACATAAATTTTATTCTCTCTTAAAACTTGAAATATTACCTGGAGATGTTGCTTGTGTTCGTCTAATGAATTAGAGTAGATGATAATATCATCAAATAAACACTACAGTGAAGGTTCGATGCGGCCTGAATAGCTTCTCCATCAAGCGGTTGAATGTGGCTGGTGCATTGGTCAAGCCAAAAGGCATGACAATGTATTCGTAAAGACCAAATGTGGTGCGAAATGCGGTCTTTACAATGTCTTGATCAACTATCCTTATTTGATGATAGCCACTTTTTAGGTCAATCCTACTGAAGTAGGTCGATCCTTGTAGCTTATGAAATAGGTCTTCTACCCGTGGAACGGGAAACCTATTCTTGATAGTGATCCTATTTAGTGCTCTATAGTCGACACACATACGATATGTGCCGTCTTTCTTTTGCACTAATAGTACAGGTGAGCAAAATGGAGATGAGCTAGGCCTAACCATACCCTTCTCAACTAACTCATGCACTTGCCGCATAATCTTCTCTTGGTGAGCTTGAGAAACTCTATAAGGAGGTTTGTTAGGCGGTGAACTTCCTGGAAGAAGTTCAATTGCATGGTCATCATTACCTCGTTTAGGAGGTAGCTCACAAGGGATGTCGTCAGTAAAAACATCTTGAAACCCCTTGAGAAAATTGGATAACTCTAATTCCTTTTGGTCGCTTTTATTTTCTTTTGCTAAAGCATTAGGTTCATTTTGAGAATCTTTAACAAAAATCATGTACACAAATAAAGAGCTCATTATTGACTTGTTGAAAGCTGGTGTATGTACAATGGGGATAGTGTTACCCATTTCCTTAGCATCTATATTCATGTCTTTTTCCCTAAACTTAAAGGAGATTCTCCTTTCAGGGAATTTAACATTGGCAGCCAGGCAATCAAACCATGGTGCCTTTAGGATTACATCCTCATGCTTGAGAGGAGAGATAAAGAAGTCCTCTTTGTCCACATAGCTTGGACATGAAGCCTCACTTTCCCGATTAAGGGAGTGATTGAAGCTTCTTGCCCCTTGAAAGCACTGTCTGCGAGTAGGACATCTCCCATCTCGTAGGCTTGTATGCCTAGCTTGGTGGCCAACTCTATAGATATAAAATTGTGAGTAGAACCAGGGTCAAAGAGAATAAAAGCATCATGTTCTCTTACCTTTCCCCAAGCATGGCATAGAGGAGATCCTTTGTGGTGAGTTTGGTGAGTCTCCTTCTCTTGGATTTCAACCAAGTAGCTCTAGGAGGATCTTGGCGGTTAATCTTTTGGGGACAAGCGCGGTACACATGCCCTTGTTCGCCGCACTTGAAACACCGGTTATCCTTGTGATAACGCTCAAGCTCTTCAGGAGAGAGTTTTTTTTTACCTTTGTAAACTCCCTTCTCTTTAGCTTTGTTGGAGTTGCCCTTAGGAGACTTTTGGACATTGTCCTTCCCCTTAGGCTCGTTGGAACCCTTGTTTTCTGTGGGCTTATTATTTCTTTTAGCCCCCATTTGGAAATTGATTCGAGAGGCCACCATAGTATGGTGTATTACTGCCGATATGGTACGTGGCCTTTGGGAGTTGACATACTCCCCCATTTCTTCGGTTAAGCCCGCACAAAATTGTTGCTTTTGCTCTCCAAAACCTAACTTTTTGAAGACAGTGGCTTTGAGTTGTAGGTCCCAAAACTTGTCTACATATTTGTGGATGGATTCATAGGGAGAGAGCTTTATGCTTTGCCATTTGGTGAGTACTTTGTCTTTGGCATCGGTGGCCAAAAACTACTTCATAATGGAAGCTCTTAAAGCTTTCCATGTTCGCGGAGCTTCACCGTTGGCTCGTAGGCTAGACCACCATTGCCTGGAGGACTTTTGAAAGTGCATAGCTACATGGCGTAGCTTAGAGGACTCCGTGAAGCCCTCATCTCCAAACGCCGCATCAAATTGTTGGATAAAGGCCAAGACTTTGTCTGTAGCACCAAAGGTGCCATCATAGGTAAGGAAAGAGATACTCTTCCCTCCCTCTTTGAACTTCTTGAGCTTGGACAACCTCTTCCATGCGGCATAGGATTTCCTATGGCCTCTTCTTTTTTATGGTTCAAAGGTTGCACCATCACTTTCTTCAGAAGGTGAAGAATTTGAGGAAGGTGGAGAAGAGGGTGACCTCTTTCTCGCCTTTTTCTTGTCTTGATCTTCGTCGTCTTCACCATCACTTTCATAAGAGGAAGAGGATGAAGAAGATGGAGAAGAGGGTGTCCTCTTTCTCGCCTTTTCTCTTGCTTTTTATCATCCCTCTTTGAATTATGGTGTGGAGAAGGGTGTGATGGTCTGCTTTGCTTTGGTGGTGATGGAGAGCATTTAGCCCGTCGTCTTCGTGGAGCCATCTCCACCGAGGTAGCGGGAGACTCACTTCTTTCTCGTTCCTTTGGTGGAGGCTCTTGAGTTCTCCTTTGGGAAGGAGATGCATCATCAAGAAGTAAATTCTTGAGCCCTTCGTATGGATTCTTTTCTTCTTCCCCGAATCGGAGAGAGACCTCTTTTGTAAGTCTCACAAGGAGGCTTCCTAGGTGTTCTCTCATCATGGTGGTGAGCTTGGAGAATCCCGTGAGCACGGAGCTGCCGTTGCACTTCACTTTGGAGAGATGGATTGCCCATGGCTTGTTGAAGCCTGGAACCAAGATAGTTAACAAGCATCGAAGCATCATTAGTAGCTTGCTCATTAGCAAAATCAAAGTTATCAACATTAATTTCACTCTCTTTATTATTGTCAGCCATTCTAACAACTTTTAGGTGTAAACTTTTTAGGTGTACTTTGGCACTTCAAGCCCTAGTTGCTACTCCTCTTTACCCCTTTAGAAAAAGCACTCAACCTACTGTACCCGTGGCTCGAATACCATTAATTGCAAGGAATAGAAGAGAGGGTCATTCAACACCAAAACAACACCGGCTCCTGTCAAGCTTCTAATAGCTCAATAGTGGTTAATCCGTAGGCAAGCCCCGTAGGACTCCACTATTAAGACCATAGCTCTCGACGGTGATGCCCTGTTAACTGCACGAAGGCAGGAACACTGCAAGGCTGAAAAATCCCTATGCTACTTACTCACAGGCAATTAATAATACCAACCATTTATAGCTAGCTTGAGGACCTCCCTTCTTGAGCAAGAAAAGAGAAACCTTGTGCTCTGATACCAATGTAACATTTAATGGCCTAAAAACTTGTGTGTAGCGGAAATTAGCATGAACATAGTGGGCATTTCATTAGAATAGATTCCTAATGAGAATTACAAGAGTGCTTGGGTGGAGAGAGCAACAAAAAGCATAACACCTAGTTAGATAGCATGAACAATACTTTCAAAAGAGAGAGAAATTAAAATATTGACAACAGTTGAGGACCGGATTTTCATGGAGCCGGTCCCCCCTCCAAAAGGCTTTGTATTATGGTTTCTCCCATCAAGAGAGACATTGTACAATACAATTCTTTGTGTTCCTTCAAGACTAGCTAGTGCAATGAAGATGAAAGCTTCATGCACTAAGCAAAACACTTATCAAACACAACACCTGGTCTCAGATCCAAGACCTCATACACCTTCGAAGATCGTGAGAGCTAGCAGGGTATGAGAGTAGATTGAGAGGAAGTAGGAGTATTCTTACGAGAAAGATGTACATCTCCTCACATAATCACTCATATTAGCATAGCTTAGCTTAGTAATTAGCATGGTGGAGGAGATGAGCACGCATTGAAGCTTGGCTCTTGGTTGGATTTGCATCACAAAGCCAAGAGTTGTTGGTGTAGGCCTCCCTTCTCACAAGCTTGGAGTAGGTGGTAAGCTTTCCATTAAAGCTTGAGAAGGAGAAAGAGTCTTCTTTACTTCACACCTGAGATTGTGTGAGTGTGTGTGTGATAATGCCTTGCAAAAATCAGCCCCCTCTCTCTCTTGGGCGACCCCTCTTGCTATTTTCTCTTGCTATCCTCTCATTGGACCTCCCTAGGGCTAGCCAATGACAATTAAGCAGCATAAGTGATAGCCTTCTGACATGTGTCCCCCTTTCCCCGTTTGTGAGAGCTTTAGGTAATTTAATAATTCAACTAAACTCTCATTGGACCCCTTTGCCTCCTGGCCAATAGGAATCAGGCAAGCCATTGGGCTGTTGAATGCTCATTGGACCCCTTGGGAGACTGTCCAATAGTCTTCTAGAGGACTTAATTCTCATTGGTTCTTTTATAAAGTGTTTTTAAATTAATTAAACTAGATTTACTCTAGCCTAATTCTCATTGGTCCACCTACAAGGCCATCCAATAGGAATTGGGTACACCTTGTGGGCATCTAGCCTAGGGAGCTGACATGTGTCCCTCATTCCCTTTGTGTAAAGGGAGCTTGTGTGTGTGTGTGTGGATTTCTCTCTCATCCCCTACAAGCAAGGCTCGCCCCCTCCTAAGTAGGGATTTGTAAAGACTTTTTTGACACACACAAAGCATCCAATTCCCCCATGGTTGACCTTTGGACACAACCTTTGAATTTTGGAACCTTAGCATTTTGGAAGTCTTAATGGGCTGAACCTTAGGGTCTTTTTAGACCATTGTTATTTTTCTTTTGCAGATGCCCCCCCCTTTGGATCCCTTTTCCCTCCGTTTGGATCCCTACTATGGCCGGTCTGCTAGCTTAACCAATATTCTAGCTTTTTCTCCCCTAGCACTTCCCCATCTTAAATGATCAGTTGAGCATGAAAAATCATTTAGGAGAATTAGATATATTATTATGACAAGCTGGTATGTGGGCCGTTCAAAAAAACACTGGTTGATCCTTTTTGTACAGTTGCCCTTTTGGTCAACGTATGTGCATATGAATTATGTGTACCATACAATACTAACATCATTCTGTTTGATGTGTCCCTTATACTCATGAATGATTGCACACTTGTGGCAGTGGATGCAGAATTGTTTGCAAACCTAACAATCTTTTCTACAATCTGTGGTATCTAGACACCTTGACCAAATTCATGCAAGAATTTGTTGTTCAAAGAATCAATTTTAAGCTTTTTAGGTACATGTGCATCTTTTGCTAATTTTGAACTTGTAGTGCTTTTACTGATGCTTCTAATGGTAATGCAGAATCATATAGTTGCATTAAAAGTGACGAGTTAAATGCACTTACATCAAGATTCGCATTTCCAATTTTTAATGTACCTTGCTTGTTGGCAGTTGATGCATCCTTGTTGTCTGAATTTCTTGGACAATCTTCAGAAAAATGTCCACCTTTTCGTCCACAATCTGAGCAATACGCCATGACTGGTGGTATTTCATTTGGTTCTGTCATGTCAAGCTCTTGTAAAGGAGCTTCTGTTTCTATGCTTGCCAAGTTGTCGGCATCTCCTTTTAGAACACTAAGCATCAAGTTGTAGAATGCTCCATCTAGACCCTTGTACATTCTTTGGATTGGCTCTCCAATTAGATTGGCTTCTATTGGTTTGATCTGTTGGATCTTGCAATTTTGGTTCTCGACTATAGATCTGACCACTATAATCCATGCACAATGATTCGGCATATGCACCAAATGTATGTTTTGCTGGCTTGTGCAAGTTTCTAGATAAACAATTGGGTTGACTTTCTAAACTTCTATCTGCACTTCATCTTTGAGCTTGCAATACCTGGCTCCACCAAAGTCTATGAGCATCTGTGAGTTTTTTTAATCTGGCTTTACTCTGAGTAATAGGATCTTGGCTTCTGTGTTGCTTTTGCTGCTCATTAAGTATCTATGGCCTTCTGAATCTGTATAAAAATAAATTTATCCCCATTGTAGCCATATAGTTGTAGAATTTGTTTTGTTGCACTTGAATTCTCGGCTCAATTTGAGTCCATGTTGACTGGTTCTGTAAAAACTGTCTCCTAGCAGATTTTGGTATCGATTAGTATAATTTTTGGTGCTGATTTTGATTAAACTTCTTTAGCCAAAGCACTTTTGCAGTTGACTTTTCTTAGACTCACAAGAGTTGATTAACTTTAGCTCGACACTGTCAGAATACCAGGGGATTCACTAGTAATAATGATGAGGCATCACTTGCGTGCACCAAAAATGGAAAATTGCTCTCTATATAGAGAAAAAATACTCCCATATATGGATCATACCATATAAAAAATACCTCCCCTCTCGAGCAGAACCCCCCGCCCTTACACTCACGTGATACCCATATGGAACTTATGGTGAATCCCCTAGGGTCAGAATTGATTGCAGCTTTTGAAATGATGAAAATCTGGGCCTTGAATAGCCTAATCTGCAATCTATCGTGATTTGTGCCCCTGTTCATCCAATTGGAAGCTAATCTACAATGATTGATTTTGACAATTGTAAAATAAATTTACCGCTCACGGCTTTGAGTTGGTCTTTTTGATCGCTTTTCTTCAGCTGATTTGGTTCACTTTTCCGGTTTGTGATTTTCCTGACGATGTGTTTTTTGCTTTTCTGCCCGTTTCAATGACTTTCTTTTTATTTTTATAAATTTCTTTGTCAAATTTAATTTTTTTAATATTTTTTGATATTTTTTTAATTTTTGGAAAAGTTTCAATTTTTAAAGGTTTTTTTGGTAATTTTCTATTTTTTGGTGAATTTTTATGAATTTTTTATGATTTATTGTGATTTTTCAAGTCAATTTATGTTTTTTAATGAGTTTTTTTGTGCTTCTATGAATTTTCTACAGTTTTTAGTGATTTATCTATGAATTTTTTTGATCTTTTATTTATTTTTTTTAAGGTTTTTGCCTTTTTTATAAAAAATCTAGGAGTTTTTTCTATTTTTTGTAATTTTTAAAACCATTTTTTTAATTTTATTTTCAAAATTTTTTTAATTAGATTTTAATTTTTTAATATTGTTTTTGTGTTTTTTTAATGCATTTTTATTTTTAAACTTTTTTGTGTTCTATTCATTTATTTTTTTGTGAATTTTAAGAGCCTCTTATTTTTCTTTTTTTTTAAAAATGTTTGTTATTTTTTATTAGATTTTCTGTTTTTTTATTGTTTTTTTTTGTGTTTTTTTTTAATGGATTTTTAAAATTGTTTTTATGGTCTAACTTAAAATTGACTAACTAAAAATTAAAAAGAATTTACCTGTCTTACATGCTTGTGTTGGTGATGGCGGCGTTGACTTGCGGGTCTGTAGTAGCAGTACGCAGCGAGGGCGAGGGTGGGTGTGACGCCCTCGTTCGGGGCGTCGCGAAAACAGGGCCGCGCCGGCTCACCTGCGATGCAAACGGGACCTGCAGGCAAGCAAACGCACATACAAGAACGCAACTTGAAAACTGAACGCAAGAGGGACACGAGAATGAGGGACGCGAACGAATGATCAATATCAGAAGAAAGTGCCGAATACAAGGGATGCAAGTAATCACTTGAAAACGGGGCTGGCAAGTTGGGGGAAGTGGCACATACTTCCCTTATATACTCCCCCGGTTGAGAGAGCTTGACGCCCACGTCAAGCCGGGGTTTGAGGCGTGCCGATACAAAATTTGTTGCCGAGGTTGAGGGGTGGCTATTTACAAGGAGGGGAGTTTGGTGTTGCTCAAAAATGTCTAGCTACCTAGGGTGGTGCTAGTTACAAGGGGGGTGAGGACTATTCTATGTGGTGTCATGTTGATCGATGTCCTCCTCTTCAGTGGGCATGTTGTAGAATCGAAGCACAAGGGGTCGTCCGAGACGAAGCATGATTTCTTCAAGTACCCAAGTGCATTCCGTCATGGGTCGGTTGCGCCACTTGACATAGAATAGTTGTCCCCGGCGCCCAAAGCGCGACTTTAGGATGGCCTCCGGCTCATTTGGCGGGCCATCCTTTACATATTCGGGGACATTCTGACCATAGGTGCTATCCGGTGCAAACCTCTTGAGGAGACTTACATGGAAAGCGTTGTGGATGTTGATTTGTGGGGGTAGCTCCAGCTTGTAGGTGATGTCATTGTAGCTCTTGAGCACCTTGTATGGCCCGTAGAATCGGTGGTTGAACATCGGGGAGAGGCCTTGAGGGAGGTTGATATTTTGGGAGCTTACCAGTACCAAGTCACCTTCTTGGAACAGCTCGGCCGGTCTTCTCTTTTGGTTTGCGTATTTGGCTATGCGTACCTTGCTTTGCTCAAGACTCTTCTTTGCGCGTTGCATGCGTGTTTGCCATTGCTGCAAAAACTCTTCACATTCCAGATCCTGGGCATGCACGTCGCCGGTTGCCAGTGCAAGAGGGGTGATGACTTCTTTACCTATGGAGAGCTCAAAGGGGGTGTAGCCAGTGCTGCTATGGATGCAGTTGTTGTAGTGGAATTCCAGGATGTCCATGTATTCGGACTAGTCCTTTTGATCTGCTTTGACGTAGCTGCGGAGGTAGTCTTCAATGCCTTGGTTGACTCTTTCTGTTTGGCCATCGGTTTCTGGGTGGTAGGCGGAGGAGAAGCGAAGCTGGGTTCCTAGCAGCTTGAAGAGCTCGCGCCAGAGGTCACTGAGGAAGCGGGTGTCGCGATCAGAAACTATGGCTAAGGGGAGGCCGTGGTATTTGAAGACTTTGGCGAAGAAGTGTTTGGCTACTTGGTAGGCTGTGACGGGAGGCTTTGCAGGTATGAAGTGAGCTTGCTTGGTGAAGTAGTCGACGACCACGATGATGGTAGTGTGGCCGTGGGAGGGGGGGAGGTCGACGATGAAGTCCATACTTACCATGTCCCAAGGCCGGGAGGGTGTTGGCATTGGGTGGAGGAGGCCAGCAGGCTTGACTCTTTGAGCTTTGACCAGTTGACAGGTTGGGCAGGTGCGCACGTATTCGATTTTGTCGTCCTTCATTTTTGGCCACATGTAGTGTTGATGGAGTTTGTCATACGATCTCTTCTGGCCCCCATGTCCAGCTAGCTTGCAGTCATGAGCTTCCCACATGAGGTCTTTCTTTAACTCTGGATCATTGGGGATGTAGATTTTTCCATGTGCGTAGAAGAGGCTATCTTTGACTTCAAAAAGACCCACTGCCGCTTTCCCCGAGATGTGGTCGTTGAGCATGCGGAGGACAGCAGGATCAGCTTTTTGGGCGTCGAGGATGCGTTGGCGTAAAGTGCTTGTTGCTATGGAGATAGCCGTGAGGGTGGGCCTTCGGCTGAGAGCATCTGGCATGACATTTGTAGACCTGGTTTGTGTATGATGTCGATGTCTTATTCTGCGAGAGTATCTTGCCACCTAGCTTGCTTGGGGGTGAGTTTGGGTTGTGTCTGGAAGTACTTGAGGGAGATGTTGTCAGTGTATACCTTGGTGTGTTTGTCTTGGACATAGTGTCGCCACTTTCAGAGGCAGTGGACGACAACGAGCATTTCCTTCTCATGGGTGGTCCATCTGGTCTCCACATCTGTGAACTTGTGGGACTTGTAGGCGATGGGTTGATGTTCTTGCATGAGGACACCGCCAATGGCACCGTCGGAGGCATCGGTGTGGACTTCAAAGGGTTTGGTGAAGTCGGGTAGTCGAAGGACGGGGGTACTGCACATGGCTATCTTCAGGTTCTCAAAGGCTTCTTCTTCTTTAGAGGTCCACTGAAAGGGTTTGTGGCCTTTGGTTATCTCTGTCAGTGGCGCCGCAATCTTGCTGAAGTCGCGGATGAAGCGGCGGGTGTACTGACAGAAACCCACGAACTCTCGGACTTCTTTGATGGATGTCGGTGGGACCCACTTGATGACAGCGTCGACTTTCTTGGGGTCCACCATAATCCCTTCGGACGTGACAATGAAGCCAAGGAACTCGATCTTCTGGACAGCGAACTCACACTTCTCCAGCTTGGCATAAAGTTGTTGTTCCCGGAGGCGCTGGAGTACTGCGGCGACATGCTTCTGGTGCTCTTCTAAGGTTTTGCTGTAAATGAGCAGATCATCGATGTAAGTGATGAGGTAGTCGTCAATCATGTCGTGGAAACTGTCATGGATGATTCTGCAGAAAGTACCCGGACCGTCGGTGAGACCGAAACCCAGGACCATCCATTCCCAGGAGCCGTAGCGGGTGCGGAAGGCAGTCTTCGGGATGTCTTTAGAGGCGATGCGGACTTGGTGGTAGCCTGATCAGAGGTCGATGCGAGTGAAGTATTGGGCACCCTGTAGTCTATCCAGCAGATCTTCCATGAGGGGGACTGGGTACCTGTTCTTGATAGTGATCTTGTTCAAGGCCCGGTAATCCACGCAGAGTCGCATCGAACCGTCTTTCTTCTTGACGAACAAGACTGGGGGGCCAAAAGGGGAGCTGCTTGGTCGGATGAACCCTTGGTCTTCTAACTCTTGGAGTTGCTTCTTGAGCTCTTTGAGCTCGGTGTCGTTCATGCGGTAGGGGGCCTTTGCCGGGGGTGTGCTGCCTGGGATGAGGTCAATTTCATGTTGAATTTGCCGAGGAGGGGGTAGGCCGGGGGGGAGTTCTGGGGGCATGACATCCTTGTACTTCTGGAGGATGGGGGTAAGGGAGGGGTCGCCCACTTTGGCTTGCTCGATGGTGATGGAGTTGAGCCTTGCTGTGGGTTGCTCCTTTGCTTGCATGATGCAGAGATGAACCTGAGCTCCTTTCTTGAGAGCCCTCTCTGCTTGCTTTGCACTCATGAGGTTGAGTTTGGGGGACGAGTATTCTGGGAGTTTCTGTTTTCCTTTCATCGCTGCTAACTGTGCAGGGTCTTGGCAGTTGATGGGGGGGGCTTTGGTTTGCGTATGCGCCTGACGGGTGAATGCTTGCTGCGTTGTGAGTCTGGCGCCTTGTACTGTCACTGCTTTGTCTTGATTATTCAGCAGTAATTGATCCACCTTCATGCCGAGGAGTGCAATGAGATACTTGTCGTTGAAGGACAGACCAATAATGGCCTCAAAGTCGTCCATTGGGACCACTATGAAGTCAAGGCGACATGTGAATTCACCCATCTCGACCCTGACTTGACGGGCTGCCTTTACGTTGCTATCCTTTCCTTGAGCAAACTTGACTGTAGTTTCATTGACGGTGGTGAGGCGTAGGCCCAGGCGAGCGGCGCACTGCGGGGATAGAAAGTTGTGTGTAGCGCCTGAGTCTACCATGATCCATTGTTGCTGGGTCCCAATCGTTGTCTGGACATACAAGTTCTGAATGTCCGTGATCGCTGCTGCCATGCATTGAGGGTGGAGGGATACGGCTCCAATCCGAAGTTGTTGGTCAGCCCTAGTGTCAGCCGTTTCTTCGATTTTTCGTTGGGGGGGAGAGGGTGGTTCTTCGATTTGTATGGTGTTGGCTCTGCTAGATGATGTTGAGGCATAATTGCGCTTGCGTACACAAGCGTAGTAGGGACCATGATCCTTCCTGCAGTCGCTGCACCAAACGCGGTCAGGGAACAGGTTGTTATTATTGCCGTTGTAATTCTGGGAGGCAAAACTGTTGGGTGTGGGGTTGTAGGAGTTGCTTGCAAAAACGCTGCGTGGGACTAAGGCGCCATTTCCGCGGCCTAGTCCCGGGTTGGGATTGGGCGATGGGGGGCGGGTAACATTGCTTCTGTTATTATGTACAAATCCGCGACCTTGCCCGACGGGTGGGTTAGGCCAGTGGTTGGGTGCAAAATTGTTGGGGCGAGGGTTGTTTGGAGGCAAACCTGGTGTGGTGTTTGTGTCACGGAGCTTTTCTGCCATGTTGGCGGCCACTTCCCAGGTGTTGGGACTCTGTTTCTCTACCTCTCGGCGGGCCCAGTGCTTAAGGTCGTATAGGAAACCATGCAGCCTGTCTGCTGTGTGCATCAATGGGAGTTGGAGCATGAGTCGCCGGTACTTGACAATGTAGTCTGATATGTGGCTGTCTTGGTGTAGATCGCGCCACGAATCCCTGACTTTGTTGCCCTCATTTTCTGGGACAAAGTAGCTAAGCATGTCTTTTTGTAGATCCTCCCAGTCCTCCCAGTGCTTTGATTGATGTTCAGTGAGGAACCAGACATAGGCGTCGTCGGCCAGAAAGGTTTTGGCCACTTGCACATATCTGCGTCTGCCTATGCTGTTCCACTGCATGTAGTCTTCTACCTCGCTGAACCACTTGTTGAGTTCCAGTGAGGAGCGGTTGCCTTTGTATTTCTCTGGGGGACTGGGTTTGAATTTTCCCAGTCTGTTTTCGTCTTCTAGATGTCTGTCCGGGCTGTAGTAGCGTCTTTCACTTCGATCATCCTGATCATCTTCGTCTTCGGGTCGTGGTCGTCTTTGTGTGTTACGCCGCGTGTTGACATTGCTGGGACCTGGTTGGTCTTCGTATCGTTGGCCTAGCTGTGTTTGAATCAATTCACCCAGGTTAGCCGACATCAGGTTGATTTGTTGTTCCACGGAGGCCATGATGCGGGCCTCCAGTATTCTTTCTATTGTGTCTTGTGCATCTTGTCGTGTCTTCGTTTCTTTCTTCTTCTTCTTATTTAGATCAGGCTCGGTTCTGTATCCGTCATCATATTCTTGATCTCCAGCCATTCCTGTATTTTTGTGGCCGAAATCAAAAAGAAAAACTCAAAAATGTCGAAAACTGACAAACTGTGCGAAAACGGCTTGAAAACGTTGAAAAACTATGAAACAGTGCGAAACTGTGTCCAAAACGGCGAAAACCGCGAAAAACGGCTCAAAAACGGTGAAAACCGGTCCCAAACGGTGTAAGACGGGTCAAAACGAGGTAAAACGCTGAAAAACGGGCCAAGAAAGCGAAGAACGCGGTGAAAACGGGGCGAAACGCGGGTCAAACGAGGCAATACGGTGAAAAACTGTGAGGAACGTGGAGAAAACGCGCGGAACGGGGCAAAACGGGGCAATCACGCAAGGAACGTGGTGAAACGGGGCAACACGGACCGAGAACGCGGAGCAAACGTGGAAAAACGAGGCAGACGGGCCGAAAACGTGGTGACAACCACGGGCCGTGGGCCGACGTCGGGTGGGCGGGGGACTCGAGCCGAAGCTCTGATACCAAGTGTGACGCCCTCGTTCGGGGCGTCGCGGAAACGGGGCCGCGCCGGCTCACCTGCGATGCAAACGGGACCTGCAGGCAAGCAAACGCACATACAAGAACGCAACTTGAAAACTGAACGCAAGAGGGACACGAGAATGAGGGACGCGAACGAATGATCAATATCATAAGAAAGTGCCGAATACAAGGGACGCAAGTAATCACTTGAAAACGGGGCTGGCAAGTTGGGGGAAGTGGCACATACTTCCCTTATAGTGGGTTTGGCATGTAGCGAGGAGGACAAGGCGAGCACGTGGTGGGGCAGGCCCTACAAAGGAGCGAGAGAGAGAGAGAGAGAGAGAGAGAGAGAGAGAGAGAGAGAGAGGAGAGAGAGAGAGAGAGAGAGAGAGAGAGAGAGAGAGAGTGAGTAAATGACAAAGCGCAGGGTTCCGAGGCCCGGGCTGGCAACATGCAGGGCACGAGGAGAGAGGGTCTGGGTGTGCATGTGTGTGCGTGCGCGTGAAAAAGACAAGGAGGGAAAGGGGCGCGTGACAACCGCGCGACAGAGGAGGGAGAGACATAGAGGGCGAGTGAGAGGGGGAGGTGAGAGATTGTTAATAAGCGCATGAGGGAGCTAGAGAGAGAGAGTGAGAGGGGGAGGTGAGAGATTGCAAATAATCATTAGTTGTGGGAGAGGGAGTTAGAGAGAGAGAGAGAGTGTGTGTGTGTGTGACGGGGTGGGTTCACACGTCACGAGGACAAGAAGAAGAGTATTTTAATGTTGACGAAAACTATCCCAACAAACCGTAAAGATCTATCTCACGAGGAAATTTTATGCGCCACAAGGCAAGGTGGGATAAGGCAGGCGTCGAAGCTCCAGAATCTTTCTTTTAATTATTTTATTTTCAAACGTCCAAAAATGCCAAAAATAGGCCGAAAATTACCCGAGAACACAACAAACAGTCCGAAAACCCCAAAAATTGAAAAAAAAAACTTGGAAAATTCTAGAAATCTCTAAAAATCATCGGCAATCACAATCAAACACTTTGGACACGCAAAACCACACCAAAAATAGCAGTTTTATCGAAAACGCCAAATTCGATAAAATCATCAACCCGAATCCCGAAAATAGTGAAACGCTCAAAATTTGCCAAACAAAAGCCCGAATGCCCTCGAAATCAAGCCGTAAACACGCATTCAAAACAGCTCGAAAAGATCACACGATATCAATTTTTACGGAATTAAGCAAAAATTTGTAAAAAAATTACCAAAAAAATCCCAAAAATTATCCAAAAAATACCCTTTTTTTTGGAAATTCTCCACACATAGGGGATTAGTGCAACCAAACAAAATCGTAAAAAGCACATCAATTCAATTGCCAAATAGTTTGATCAATAAAATCTAAGCTAAGCAATTAAATCGGCAAAATTAGAGGCAAAAATTAAGTCAAACTTTGACGCATTTGGAGTGTTACCAAAAAAATCCCAAAAATTATGCCAAAAAATACCCTTTTTTTTGGAAATTCTCCACACATAGGGGATTAGTGCAACCAAACAAAATCGTAAAAAGCACATCAATTCAATTGCCAAATAGTTTGATCAATAAAATCTAAGCTAAGCAATTAAATCGGCAAAATTAGAGGCAAAAATTAAGTCAAACTTTGACGCATTTGGAGTGTGTAAATCCCTATTTGGAGCTCAAAAATGTAGCAATGAACCATTACTCACATCAAATATGCAATCAAAAATTGAATCAATCATGCACATTAAGCACTTTTTAGGCGCACACACACTAATAAAATTGGCAGTTTTTACTAATCTTTAAGTGCGCACACAAAAGGGTAAATCTTGTCGAAATTGCAATGTGATTTCACAAATCTCTAGTTGGGCATGACCACAACACAAATCAATCATCACAATTGAAAAATCATTAAGCACACATTGATTTTTAGGTGCACAAACAAGGGTAAAATAGTGTACACACACCTAAAATTAGGCATACACACACTCAATTAGAATACACATACACTTGATTTTAGTGCACACACACTTGCAATTGACCATTCAAGCATGCAATTAGATCAATTAGGCACACAATTAGCAACACATATTCACCAATTAGCAATTGAACTTGTCAATTTCATGCGCCACCAAATCTGGAAAATTTCGGCATTACAATGGCATGAAAACAAACAATCCAAAAAATTTCATAGCATCATAGCATCAACATTGCATTGGCATTGACATTACATTGCATCATGGTGGATTCTCTACACAATTCTACACATCTTTCCAATGAAGATCGATTGAACGGTTGAAAGCTCCAATCCGTAGAAGTAAATTAGTGTGTAAGTTAGCGAAGTTAGTGAAATTAGCAAGGGGTTAGTATGAAATTAGAGTGTGTAAACACACAACTGGCAAGGTACGGTGACAAATGTTAGCAATGACTAACACATGCTACACCGAATATGTATCAAGCGGGAGATATGCTATGTATGTGACTCACTTTGTATAAGGTCTTGGGTTCATTGGGAGTTCCAAAGTTGTATATGCTAGCTAGACGGCTCAAACTTAAGCCCATAGTAGAAGGGATTGTGGTGAAAGCCTTTATAAGGACGCCTTTATGCAAGGAGGCTTCATTCTTGAGTATCCACTTTTGAGAGCTCTCTCTCTCTCTCTCTCTCTCTCTCTCTCGTGTTCACTCTATGGATGGCCTAGCCTTGAGCTTAATGCCCATGCTTAAGAGGCTAGAGCTAATCCATTATAATTAGAGAAGCTATTCTTAATCTAATCTCTACTTTCTCATTAGTCTAGTTCTTCTCTACTCCATTATGTCATGAAGTAATTTCACATTTCTCATTATTTTAGATTTGAGTTTGTGTGATGACTTTGTGCTATTAACCACTCTTATCCTTCTATGAGCATTCGATTTGCAATATTTATAATCACTAATTAAGTTGATTAAGTTGGTTCTTAATCTTGTAATTAGTGTGTGTGCCCTATTGTTTGCTTGTGTGTGGATAGGTTTTATGAAACTCTAGCACCATTCACATCGTGTGTGTAGCTATTAACGAAGAGCCTTGATTGGCATGTGGTGATTGGAGAGGCCAACACCAATGCAATTAGTGTGTCCTTATCATTAGTGTACTTTGGGTTTCTAGTCTATGGTAAGTCAGACTTTGGTGGGCTTGATATGTGTAGGAGTTGATTGATTAGTGATTAGAGTTAGTTTTGCCATGGATAATCTCTACTTGCATAGGTGAGGTATTCTATTGAATCCTCTATTTTGATGCATCCTATAACGCTCGTGCCTCCAAGCCCTAGCCGGGGTTGCCGATCCACAAATTGATAATTTTGTGTGGGTTACGATTAGGTCGTTGCTACAACGCCTCCCAACATTTGGCGCCGTTGCCAGGGATCGATAACCTGAGCTAGTGAGTATAAGATGTTTAGAATAGAGTAATTTCACTACTAATTTCATTGGTTTTTTTGAGTGTGTGTAACTCAATTTCGGTTTGATTTGATGATGTTGTGCAAGTAATTGAAGCTAATTTTTGAGTTATGAATACCCCAAACCCCCAATTTCACTAATTTCTCACTAATCATTGCTAATTTCGCTTCATTTCCATGCTAATTGTACTAATCTCATGCTAATTTTACTAATTTTTTAACTAATGTTTCTAACCTAACCACTAACATTGAAGTGTAATGAATGTTCAAATCCCCTTATAAAAGGTGGAATCAACACTTTTATCAAGTTAATTGTGCTAATCCATGCCTGATTTGATGATTTGAGTGTTTGAATTTTTGGCCTACAATGGTCAATTTTGAAGCCGATTTGATGGTGCACACACTTGTGTGTGCAATGATGCATCTTCGCATGGAGCAAAGAAATAACTTGGGGTGTGATTACAATGTAAGTGCACTCACTTGCTCATGTCAATTCTTGATTGATTAATATGGTTCAATGTGTGCTAATTATTTGCTAAAATTAGGTGTGTAAATGGGTAAAATTTGAGTGTGTGTGCCCATCCAAGACCACTTGATTTTCAATGATTGATGACCAATTGGGACACCCAAATGATTTTTGATTGTGAAATGTGCATGAAAAGTGTGTGCAATCTTTAGGTAAGCTTAAATTCATTGCCAATTGAGCCAAATTTGAATTTTTGTGCTTAATTTTTGAGTGTGTGCATTGCTTGATTGGGTCCAAATAGTGTTAATTTTTTTGAAATTAAGCATGTATACGTTCATTTATGCTTGATCGAGTTTGCAATTTGAGCATGGCTTATGTGAAAATTGATGGATTTTTGGCGTATAATTTTGGTCTAAATTTGGGTTTGTGTGCCTATTCAATGGCATTCAATATCCAAATTGGGGATGAACAATTGGTAGCAATTACCAATTATGATGATTAGTAGACCTAAAGATTGGAGTGTGCATGATTGATCGATTTGGGATTTGAGATGAATGACTCAATTTGTGAGTAATTGGGGTTGATTGAGGTGCAATACCATTACCACATATGCTAAATTGATTAGATATCGTGCACTTTTAATTTTCCATAATCACGTATGAATGACGAACCCAAATGGGAATTAACTGATTTGGAACTTGGATATGAGCAATTCAAAATTGCAATGATTGAAATCGGATACAAATTGGCATTTGAGAAGTATTGCACTACATTCATGTGTGTATGCAATGCTTGATGTAAACCACCTTTAATATCAAATTTTGAGATTGCATTACTATATGATTGGGGAATGTATGACCAATCGATTCACTCAAACACTATGCTATGAATGCTTGATTGATCATGTATGAATGAAGGAGTTAATGAGTGATTCCATTGTGATACATATTGAGGCCAATTCAAATTGAAACTAACTACGAAATGTGTAACATTCATTGTATTCCCAGTGTGTGTGTCAATCTTTAACCCACCCTAGCTTGAATGACTGCCCACGCAACACACACATACATGTTCACACATCTTACATACTCTAAGTGACAAAAACTCCAAATTGCCCATGTGATTGCTGGCCCAACCCCGCTTTTGTTGCATATATCTGGGCCGCACAAATTTTGTTGCACTTGCTCCATTTTTTATTCAGCTGCATGTTCTTGCCATGCCAACCTGGCCCCATCAACCACTGGCCCGCCATATGTTTCATTGGCATTTGCTAACCGCTCATTGGGGCACACTATAACACCCACACACTCATCACCTCATTGGCCCACACTTTTCTGTCGTGCAATCTTGGCCACTTGCCAGCCATTTGCGGACTGTTGCAAGTGATGGTGCAAAACACACACACACACACATGCTCAATAAAGCTGAGCTCGTCTGTCTTGCGCGTAGTTTTCGACCTTCAATGCCCTCCTTTTCTGCTGCTGCAGACTCCACCAACCATTGCTCGTGCCCATAATGGCCCCGCCTCGTCACAGATTCACAATCCACTTGCTTCTGCCTGGCTTGGTTCGCAACACTCACACACACATGCTACCGAGTCCCTTAATCCTGTGTGTGTGTGTGTGTCGTTTCCCTAGGCCGCGACCTGCCAAAAACATCCACACTTATATATATATGTTAAAAAAAAGGGCAAAAACAATTTGGCTTTTTTTAATAAGAGGAGGATCCCATCCTCGAGCTCAAAATCTTGATGGCCTTGAGCTCATTGCCTACAAGAAGAGAGCAAGGCCAAACATAAATCACACTTTGCAAGATGCTAGCATACAAATTGGCTTGAATCAGATTTTTGTTGTTACATGCTTTGAATGAAAATATTTACCGCATGAGATCAATGTGCATTCCATCATGATTTGGATATTTTTTCATGAATGACGTAATGGTTGCAGGCCTTGTCACTCACAATTTTGTTGGGTGCTTGAATTGAATGACCCAAAAAAATTTATATTGCACTAACAATTAAAGGGAAGTTGGCACATTTTGGGAAATGATTGGCGAAAGAGAGGCCGACATGATAATAGATCATAATTTGTTTTCTATCAAGTTCCATATATTATGAGTAGGGGACATCTCCAATGCATTACTTTTCTCTATGGCGTGATTCATCTATATGCGAAAAGTTAGTCAACTCATAACGACTTTGGTAAGAGCTAGATATTCACTTGATCATAAGCATATCTTGCACTAATAATTTGGTTGATGCGTGGTTTAGTAATCAGCTTGATTGAAGTTCTCATTGCACTAAATGGCAAGCTCTTTTTGAAATGCACAAATGAGCTTCGTTACCTTGGGTTGAGCATTATGATAGTGCCTGTTTGATTGTTTAAAAAGAAAAGAAAAAAAAAACCTCCCTGTGATATGCATGTAGGCATGAGAGTTACATTGGATGATGAGTAATGCTTGCCTAGTCATGACTTTGTGCTTAAACTTAACATTGCTTGTACATTTTAGTGCTTGGATTGAATGAAAAATCATTGCAAAGCACTAAAATTGATCTTCTTTGATAGCCAAAAGGCATATTAAAAAAAGTTAGAATCAAATGAAGGGAACCTTTGGGCAGCCACTCAACCCCCTATTTGCCTGGTCTTGACCCCGCTGCAAAACTGGCGTTCATTAGCAAAAGTCAGAACCAAGCAAAGGGAAACTTTGGGCAACCACTCAACCCCCTATTCGCCTGGTCTTGACCCCGCTGCAACTGGCGTTCATTAGCAAAAGTCAGAACCAAGCAAAGGGAAATCTTGGGCAGCCACTCAACCCCCTATTCGCCTGGTCTTGACCCCGCTGCAACTAGCATTAATTAGCAAAAGTCAGAACCAAGCGAAGGGAAACATTGGGCAGCCGCTAAATCCCCTATTCACCTGGTCTTGACCCCGTTGCAACTGGCGTTCATACTATTTGGGGCCACTCGTTTCTCTGATATGTATGTCATGTGTATGAAGATATTATGATCACTCCTATGTATAGTTAAACTTCATTGCACAAAATGTTTTGACTTATGCATAATTTAGTGCTTTGCTTAATTGAAAGATTCTCTTTGCACTAACTGAAAACTCTTGGTGATATGTTTGGGCATCTTTTGAGTGTTACATTGCACATGCAATAATACTTGATCGAGACATTTAATACTAACTTTGGGCTTGACATTGACTGTGCATTTTAGTGCTTTCTCTAAATGAAAAATCCTTGCTTAGCACTAAAGTTGGAATTCTGTGAATGATCATGGGAGAGCAGTAAATTTTCGAGCTTGTGATTGACTGTGAATTCCTTGAGTGCTTGTGTTGAATTTTCAAATGCTCAAGAGTACTAATAATTTGAGTTTTTTTGAAGGGTTGTGGTCAACAAGAACTTTCATTGATCCAAGAAGGGGTCATCATTGCAAAATATTGTAAAACTGGCTATTTAGAGCCATTACAATTCTTTGGGTTAGAAGTTGTATACATGCTAGCTCATAGCTTGGTCTAAAGTGAAAATGTTTTCATGTGAGCTAGTGTTTACCCAACTTTTTCGAGAGCTTTCAAGTACAAAATTTGGCTATTGAGAGCCATTCACTTCCATTCCATCAAGTTGCAGTCATCTCTAACTCATAGATTGCTCTAAAAGTGTAAAATTTAATGTGCCAGTGTTTAGCCAACTTGTTTGGAGCTTTTTAATTGTAAAATTTGGCTTTCAAGAGCCACTTCATTTCACAAAAGTTGCATTATTTTTAGCTCATGACTTGTTTTAGATTGTCACTTTCATTTGAGCTAGAAACTAATCAACTTTTGAATTATGCATAAGAGATTGTAAAAAATTGCAAAATTTGCTTATGAAGAAGCATTTTTCTCTCTATTATTTTTGATATGTATGCATAAATTTTCTACAAAGAGCATCATGTGCATAACCAAAGGCACTTTTTTCCCTTGCGTTTTTTCCCTTTGGCAAATTCAGGTATGCAAGACCCTAGCTTTAGGTTTCCATTAATGTTTTTAATGTGTTTTTGGCTTTCAATAAAAGGCCTTTGGAGCTTGTGTTTACACTTAGCTTCAATAAGGTAGGATTGTAATAAAAAGATCAAGAGACTTCTCTACCAAATGGATGCTTGCTCAAGGATGCACAAAGAGCATGAATAGGTGAAATCCTTCCATGATATTGCTCTTTTGTTTATCTCTCCATTCTCTATGCTTGTCTTAAGTAATTTTTGCTTCTAAGCTATGGTTCTTTCATGTTCAAAAGGTAGACATACTAAAGTTTCAACACTTTGCTTTGTGAATATTAACTCATCAAAAAATTAGGTTTTATGTGTGCTAATCATAGATAATTGGCCTTGACCTTAGGTTAATGTAGGTTCATTTCTCATTAGTCCTATACTCTTAGTGATAGTCTTAATACTCCATTGATTTTTAACATGACCTAGGGCTATGATTAGGCTTTAGTTCTTTAGTCCATTGCCATTAGCATCTCATGTTGGAAGCAATAAAAAAGTGCTAAAAAATGGAATAATTAAGCAAAAAAGTGTCAAGAAAAAGTAGCAAAAATGCTACTAGACATATGAAAAGAAAATTTCTATGTTATGTTGTGTCCATGTGAGGCCTATCGTCTTATTGGCACTTGGTAGGCGAGGGGAATCACCTTGGCTCGCTTGGTCAAGGCCCTAAACCGATGCCCTGTACTAATAGGAGTTAGCCGTCACCTTGGTAGGCTAGCAAAAAGTCCGCCAAGCAATGGTAGGTGGTCTAGTCTAGCATACGGAACAACGGTGAAGCTCCACGAACATGGAAAGCTTTAAGAGCTTCCATTATAATGCAGTTTTTGGCCACCGATGCCAAAGACAAAGTACTCACCGAATGGCGAAGCTTGAAGCTCTCTCCCTACGTATCCATTTACAAATATGTAGACAAGTTTTGGGACGTACATCTCAAAGACACTCTCTTCAAAAAGATGGATTTTGGAGAGCAAAAACAACAATTTTGTGCTGGCTTAACTGAAGAAATGGCGGAGTATGTCAACTCCCAAAGGCCACGCACCATATTGACGGTTATACACCATATTATGGTGGCTTCTCGAATCAATTTCCAAACAGAGGCTAAGAGAAATTCTAAGCCCACGGAAAACAAGGGTTCCAATGAGCCTAAGGGGAAGGACAATATCCAAAAGTCTCCTAAGGGCAATAACAACAAAGCTTAGGAGAAGGGAGTTTACAAGGGCAAAAACAAACTCTCTCCTGAAGAGCTTGAGCGTTCTCGCAAGGATAACCGCTGTTTCAAGTGCGGTGAGCAAGGGCATGTGTACCGTGCTTGTCCCCAAAAGAACACCCGCCATGAGCCTCCTAGAGCTACCTTGGTCAACATCCAAGAAGAGGAAGCTCACCACAAAGGATCTCCTCTATGCCATGCTTCGGGAAAGGTAAGAGCACATGATGCTTTTATTCTCTTTGACCCTGGTTCTATTCACAATTTCATATCCACGGAGTTGGCCACCAAGCTAGGAATACAAGCCTATGAGATGGAAGATGTCCTACCCGCAGATGGTGCTTTCAAGGGGCAAGAAGCTTCAGTCGCTCCCTTAATCAGGAAATTGAGGCTCCATGTCCAAAGCTATGTGGACAAAGAGGACTTCTTTATCTCTCCTCTCAAGGATGAGGATGTAATCCTAGGGGCACCATGGTTTGATTGCATGGCTGCCAATGTTAAATTCCCTGAAAGGAGAATCTACTTTAGGTTCAAGGAAAAAGATATGTACATAGATGCTAAGGAAACGGGTAACACCATACCCATTGTACATACACAAGCTTTCAATAAGTCAATAAAGAGCTCTATTTCTGTGTACATGATTTTTGTTAAAGATTCTCCAAATGAACCTAATGCTTTAGCGAAAGAAAATATAAGCAATCACAAGGCGGCAAGTGCATGAGTTAGTTGAGAAGGGCATGGTTAGGCCTAGATTATCTCCATTTTGCTCACCCATGTTACTAGTGCAAAAGAAAGATGGCACATATCGTATGTGTGTCGACTATAGAGCACTAAATAGGATCACTATCAAGAATAGGTTTCTCGTTCCACGGGTAAAAGGCCTATTTGATAAGCTACAAGGATCCACCTACTTCAGTAGGATTGACCTAAAAAGTGGCTACCATCAAATAAGGATAGTTGATCAAGACATTGTAAAGACCGCATTTTGCCCTACGTTTGGTCTTTACAAATACATAGTCATTGCCTTTTGGCTTTACCAATGCACCAACCACATTCAACCGCTTGATGGAGAAGCTATTCGGGTCTCACCGAACCTTTACTGGAGCGTTCTTTGATGATATTATCATCTACTCTAATTCATTAGACGAACACAAGCAACACCTCCAGGTAATATTTCAAGTCTTAAGAGAGAATAAACTTTATGTTAATCAAAAGAAAAGCGAATTTTTCTTGCAAGAGATTCAGTATTTAGGTCACATTATCTCTCAAGATGGCATCCAAATGGATCCATCAAAGTTAGAGGTAATAAAAGGATGGCCTAAACCAAGGAATCTTCATGAACTAAGAAGCTTCCTAGGTATGTGTGCATACTATAAACGCTTCATAGAAAAGTTCTCACAAATCGCAGGACCATGACATGACCTAACAAAGAAAAAAGCTAGGTATACATGGTCTGCCAAGGAGAACAATGCTTTCAAAAAGTTTAAAGAAAAGCTTATCTCTCAACCTATGCTTACACTGCCGGATCTCTCAAAGCCATTTGAGGTCCAATGTGACGCTTGTGGTGATTGCCTTGGAGCTGTTTTGCTCCAAGAAGGGAACGCCATAGCCTATAAAATTCGAAGGCTCGTCCCTGTTGAGAAAGCTCTAGGCATATATGAAAAGGAACTCCTCGCAGTTCTACATGCCTTAGACTCATGGAAGCCCTATTTATTGGGGACTCCTTCATTCTGCGAATGGATCACCAAAGTCTCAAGTACTTCATGACGCAGACCAAGCTCTCTGACAAACAAATGAGGTGGGAAAATTTCCTTTCGCAATTTCATTTTCATATTGCTCACATTTCTGGCAAGCATAATCAAGTAGCCAATGCACTCTCAAGACGACCGAGAGTGAATGCGGTTTCCATAGCAACTCACAATGATGTATCTTCTATGATAGATGCGTATTCTATTGATCCCAATTTTAGAGATGTGATTTCAGCCCTTGCATTAGGGAAGAAAGAGGAACCATTTACCTTACAAGATCTCTATGGCAATGGACTATGTGTTACTAACTCAGTACGTGAGAAAGTAATGTATGAATCATCTCATGCTCCTCCGTATGCGGGGCGTAGAGGGATTCAGTCTACCCTAAAAGGGATTGAAACATATTTCTATTGGCCTAACATGAAAGCAAACATACAAGAGTATGTTTCTAAATGTGTGGTATGCCAAAAGATGAAGTTTGATAGAGGGAAGCAACCTGGATTTCTTCAACCTTTGCTAAACCCTAATTCACCATGGGAGAGCATATCCATGGATTTTATCTTTCGATTGCCTAAGTCTATCCATGGAAATATGGGAATATGGACGATAGTAGACCGGTTTAGTAAACAAGCTCATTTTATACCTGTAAAAAGACTATCAAAGCCCATCTAATGGCACCCCTCTTCATTTCATAAATCTTCAAGTACCATGGCTTGCCAATGTCCATAGTGTCGAATAGAGATCCTAGAATGACCAGTAATTTTTGGAAGGGTCTCTTTGAGAATTTAGGGACAAGGGTAAACTTCTCTTCGGCCTATCACCCGCAAATGGATGGCCAAAGTGAAATAGCTAATTTAACAATTCTCGATCTACTAAAAGCCTATGTAACGGAAGTAGATCAAAGATCCCAATGGGAGAAGTACTTACACTTAGTGGAGTATGCCTACAATAACAATGTACATACTTCCACGGGAAAAGCACCTTTTGAGGTAATTGAGGGAAGAGAAAAAAGTGTCCTTCTACTTAAGGTACATGGGAAGATCTTCACTGCAGATGAGTATAGCTGAGACCTACAAGAATCTTTCCAAAATATTAAGGATGCTATCTCTATCTCACAGCAAAGGCAAAAGGCTGCTGTTGACAAGCACAGAAGAGCCCAAGCCTTTAAAGAAAATGATTGGGTCTTACTTAAATCTCCCAAGGCTCAATTAAGGCAAACGATGGGCAAGAATCCTACGGGACACCAAAAGTACTATGCTAAGTTAGCAAAAAGGTACTATGGTCCCTTCCAAATTCTTAGGCCAATCAATGAGATGGCCTATCAACTCAAGTTGCCCAACCATTGGCTCATACACAATGCTTTCCATGTGAGCCTACTAAAGCCTTACAAAGTGGAGCCACCTCAAGAACCGACTATTGAAGACCCATCGGAGATCGAGGACCAAGAAGAGGTGCTAGAGCCCGAGTCCATTCTCTGACATGAAGACAAGGTATTAAGAGGCGGTAAGACTATCCAACGATATCTTATTAAGTTTAACAATTATCCTTTTGAAGATGCTAGATGGATGCAGGGCATACAATTAAAGGATAACCTAAACCTTGCCAATGCTTATAATGCTTCCCTAGAGTAAGCAAATGAACAAATGTTTAAAGTGAACAAAGTTTTTTTCTTATAAGACTCTCTTTTTCTTTATTGTGCACAAAAATGAAGTAGTATGCATGCTTAGATCAAGTTTACGGAGACAACGTCTCCCAAACACTAAGTAGAGCTTGTCACTCTACTATGGAAGATTGATAGGACTAATGTGCAGGCATGCTTGCGAAAACTTAGGCTCTCAAGTGCCAAATGGACTAGTCATCCATCCTGGAACGATGTCGTAGGGTAAAATAGGGATCCTCTACCCGCTAGAAAAAGGACTAATGAATAGGCTTTATCTTCTCTAACCCATAGTTGATGACGACTACGATTTCAAGAGAGATAATGTCATAATAACTAATATCTAATTCTCCTAAACGATTTTCTCATGTTAAACTGATCATTTAATATGGGGAAGTGCCTAGGGGAGAAAAAGCTAGAATATTAGTTAAGGTGGCAGACCGGCCATAATAGGGATCCAAAGGAGGAAAATAAGGATCCAAAGGGGGGGGGGGGGGGCATCTGCAAAAGAGCAAGGTGAAACAATGGGATTTAAAGACCCTAAGTTTCAATCCATAAGGACTTCCAAAATGCTAAGGTTCCAAAATTCAAAGGTTGTGTCCAAAGGTCCAACACTAGGAAAATTGGATGCTTAGTGTGTGTAAAAAAAAGTCTTCATAGTCCCTACATAGGAGGGGGCGAGCCCTAGGAGTAGGGGATATGAGAGAAACACACACACACACACACACACACACACACACACACACACACACACACACACACACACAATCACAAGCTTCCTTTACACAAAGGGAAAGAGGGACACATGTCAGCTCCCTAGCTTAGATGCCCACAAGGTGTACTCAAATCCTATTGGATGGCCATGGAGGTGGACCAATGAGAATTAGGCTAGAGTAAATCTAACTGATTTAAAAATACTTAATAAAAGAACCAATAGCAATTAAGCTCTCTAGAAGACTATTGGACAGTCTCCCAAGGGGTCCAATGAGCATTCAGCAGCCCAATGGCTTGCCCGATTCCTATTAGCCAGGAGGCAAAGGGGTCCAATGAGAGTTTAGTTGCATTAATTAATTACCTAAAGCTCTCACAAAAGGGAAAAGGGGGACACATGTCAGAAGGATATCACTTATGCTTCTTAATTCTGATTGGCTAACCCTGGAAAGGTCCAATGGGGTGGCAACATGAGCAAATAGCAAGAGGGGTCAACCAAGAGAGAGAGGGGGGACTGAATTTCTCAAGGCATTATCTCACACACTCACACACAAGCTCATGTGTGAAGCAAGAAGACTCTCTCTCTCCTTCTCAAGCTTTAATGGAAAGCTTATCACCTACTCCAAGCTTGTGAGAAGGGAGGCCTGCACCAACAACTCTTAGCTTTGTGATGCAAATCCAACCAAGAGCCAAGCTTCAATGCATGCTCATCTCCTCTACCATGCTAATTACTAAGCTATGCTATGCTAATATGAGTGATTATGTGAGGAGATGTATATCTTTCTTGTAAGACTACTCCTTCTTCCTCTCAATATACTCTCATATCTCGTTAGCTCTCACCATCTTTGATGGTGTGTGAGGTCTTGGGTCTGAGATCGTGAGGGAACTGATGTTGATTTTATAAGGGTTTTGCTTAGAGCTTGAAGCTTCCATCTTCATTACACTAGCTAGTATTGAAGGAACACAAAGAATTGTATTGTAAAATGTCTCTCTTGATGGGAAAAACCTATAGTACAAAGCCTTTTGGAGGGGGGACCGGCTCCATGTAAATCCGATCCTCAACTGTTGTCAATAGCTTAATTTCTCTCTCTTTTGAAGTATTGTTCATGCCTATCTAACTAGGTGTTATGCTTTTTGTTGCTCTCTCCACCCAAGCACTCTTGTTATGCTCAGTAGGAATCTACTCTAATAAAATGGTCACTATGTTCATGCTATTTTTTGTTGGGATTCAGGCCAACTGGCCTGGACATCCCACTTACAACTAACCCATCTACTAACTTAACTATTATACACTTATTCTTTAATACAACAGAATAAGGAGCTGCAATAGGATAACATTGCTGTGCGATCCACCCAAAGCAGGTCTCTCTCTCTCTCTCTCTCTCTCTCTCTCTCTCTCTCTCTCTCTCTCTCTCTCTCTCTCTCTCTCTCTCTCTCTCTCTCTCTCTCTCTCTCTCTGTGTGTGTCGCACTTGCACTCGCACATGCTTCCCACGGCACCTTCAACTGGTATGAGAGCAGGGTTTGTGCTTGCCGTTTTCGCGTCCGCGCGCACGTGCACTTTCAAAAGTGCAAACAGGTTTTCGATTTTGGCATCGGCAAACTCAACGTTCCGAGAGCGTTTCCATTAGGTGTCCTTGAGTTTTATCCCCCTTTCGAAGCTGTTGGTGCAGTCGAAAGCTTCATCCAAGCTACACTTCAGGAGTTGTATTTTTCAACTCCACTTTTGCTACAACTATAGGTACAGGTAAGGACACATGTGCAAGTTGTTCAAAGACTATTTTGCGATGGTATATAGCCGTTTTATGGCTATTATGTGTTATTGAGATGGTGTTTATGGAATGATTAGGAGCACTTTTCGGCATCGACATTGTCTCGGGTTTTTCAGGCATCCATCTCCTCACAGGTTCTTGCATACATATAGGACATCCAGGTTTCTTACAGGTTGCAGTGTTTTGCATCATCACAGATTTCAGTGGGAGTAATTGATGCGCATATGCATTGTTTTGGCACTTTTGATAGTGCTTGAGATCTTTTGAGAGCGGTCTTACTCCCCGCAAGGATTTGTTTACTGCTTGCACATTTTGTTTGGTGCCTGTTTGAGTGCGTATACTGCATCTTGCAGTATTGTTGACAGTGGATGCATGTTGAGTTACGAAAACTTCCATATGTACCGTTTATGGAGCCGATTTGGCTTGTTTCTGGCAATCCCGACCGTTTTTGAGACTCGGTTCGGAGGCCCTTTCTGAGACTGGGCTGGTTTCTTGTCTGCATAACCTTTTGTGAGGGTCGATAGCGTGAGGCTTTCTTGAGCTGAGGGATTCTCGAAAAGGATGGTTACATGCAGCAGCCTGAAGGGTTTGTTCAGGAGAACGCATCTTGTGAGGAGCTAGTATGTAAGCTCAAAAAGGCACTTTATGGCTTAAAGCAGGGTTCAAAGTAGTGGTATCATAAATTTGATGCATGTATGAGGTCTCAAGGATATAAAAGGAATGAAGAGGATCACTGATTTTACACAAGAAAGCTAGATGATGGCTCGATGATCATTCTAGTTTTGTATGTTGATGATATGCTTATAGCTGGGAAATCCATTGCGAAAATTGCCAACTTGAAGAAAACACTTAGCAATAATTTTGCAATGAAACTACACACTTTCTTGGCATGCAAATCAAAAGAGATTGCAAACATTGTATTCTTGAGTTATCTCAGGAAACATACATTGAGAAAGTTTTGCAGCGTTTCAATATGCAGGGGGGGAAAGCATTGAGTACCCCAATGCATGCATTTTTGAAACTCAACAAGGAAGATGCACCCAAATCTGATGCTGAGCGAGCTGAAATGGCTAAGGTACCATATTCTTCGGCAGTGGGCAGTCTCATGTATGCTATGGTGGCCACAAGACTAGACATTGCTTTTGCAGTGGGAGTGATGAGCTGATATATGGAAAATCCTGGCAGTAAGCATTGGGAAGCAGTGAAGCACATTCTTAGGTACCTCAAAGGTACGATTTGTATGTGTTTATGCTTTGGGAATAGTGATGCATCCATCGTGGGTTATGCGAATGTAGACTTTGCGGGTTGTGCCGACAATTGGAGATCGACATCTGGCTATGTCTTCATATTTGCTGGAGTAGCAGTATCTTGGAGGTCATGTCTTCAAGATTGTACGTTGTCTTCGACTATGGAAGCAGAGTATGTTGCATTGTCGGATGCAAGTAAAGAGGCTGTATGGTTATCTTGCTTGGTCAAAAATCTTGGCATTGATGAGTCTGCAGTGATATATTGTGATAGTGAGAGTGCTCTTGCATTGGCAAGGAATCCCGTGTTTCACTCCAAATCGAAACACATTGAAGTCAGGTATCATCTTGTGAGAGATTTCTTGGCCAAAAAGCTCATTGATTTGGTCAAGGTACACACTGATGACAACCCAACAGATGCTTTGATGAAAGGCTTAGCTTTGGAGCAGTTTACACATTGCAGTGAGTTGATGGGTATAGGTTGAAGCCACTAGAATGCTTCACGGTTGTACATACCAAGTCACTTGGGATGCATTGGCCTTCAAGTGGGAGTTTGTTGGGATTCAGGCCAACTGGCCGGACATCTCCCACTTACAACTAACCCATCTACTAAATTAACTATTATACACTTATTTTTTAATACAACAGAATAAGGAGCTGCAACCAACAGGATAATGTTGCTTTGCGCTCCACCCAAAGCACGTCTCTCTCTCTCTCTCTGTGTGTGTGTGTGTGTGTGTGTGTGTGTGTGTGTGTGTGCTCTCGCACTTCCACTCGCACACGATTCCCGCGACACCTTCATTTTCCTCTACACACAAGTTACTAGGCCATTAAATGTTACACTAGGATAATTAAGCAACATGTATACAATAGAACAACATTGAAATATGCTAAAATCTACCACGATTCTCAAGAGGATATAGAACAAAGACGGATCTTAAAGAATCTTCCTCTTGGACAAGGATTCTACATAGGGTATACAAAGATTTGGCTACCAGACAACCACTAGCCAATGACAACTACACGAGACCTGCATGAAGATCTCAAGAGCTCAACAAGACCTAGACCTAAGCAAAGTCAACAAAGGAGTTACAAAGGTCCTCAAGAGATTTGGATTCCTAAGTCTTCCAATAAACCAAGTCAAAAGCCAAATGTCAACACTGAGAACAGAGGCACCTACAACAACATCAAAGACTCCTATCAATAGGCCCAATTGGAGAATCAAACAAATAATGGAGTCTTCACAGTCAAAGAAGGACCACCTAACCAATGCAAATGTAGATTCGAAGAAGATAAAACAGGTATGGCAAAAGAAAACTTCAATGCCACCTTAGTCTTTCAATAATTTTCTTTTTGAGGATTCAAGCTTACTTTTACCTGAAGAAATGTTTCGTAGTAAGCACTAGAATGTAGAAATTCAAGTCGCTGGGTTGCAAAAAACACTCTTTGGCATAGTCAGAGTCGGGCTGCTGATCCATAAAATGAGCGAAGCATTAGTCCGAAAGCTTTAAGTCATATTAAACTCTGTGCTAAGAGTCGTAGTTGTTAGGCTTACGCTCAAGCTGGAAGAGTTGAGCATATCTAAATCATGTTGCTCATGCTGGATGAGATGAGCATAAGAGTCAAAGTCTATTAACTTACAATTGGTGGAGTGTCGTAGAGTCCAACACTCACGCACAGTACACAGTAAGATGAGAGCACATATCCTCGACAACGCAAACCATTCTTAAAGGGGTGCCAACTTGCAAAGCCATGTCATATGCTTTTATAGCTACACCATCTTTCTGAGAACCCCTTAAAATCCTTCTTGCACAACATATTGTTTTCCATGCATTTTTGTGTATGCATAAATAGGATGTCCCATCATTGGACATATGCATTAGACACTATTTTTTTCTTCCATCTATGCACCTTGAGTGGGCTGCAATAGGCAAATCAATGTTCCATCATGCTACCCTTTCATATTTGTTGCCTTTTTAATTCTATACCTATCAAAAAATAATCCCTTGAGTACTTTATTAATATTTCCCATGCTCATAAGTACTCCAATAATGCGCTTATCCCAAAGGCACTTTTTTCTATTGGGGTTTTTTCCCTTTGGTCATCCAAGTATTAGACCCTAATTTAGAACCTCATCATTCTACTTCTCTTGTACATACTTTCCATAAATAAATAGTAGCCTCATAATTATGCTATTACAATGGACAAATGCAATATCATCTCTCACATCAGACCTTTTTGGACCAATGAACTTTGCTGCAGCAAATTGACCTCATCAAAAAATTAAACGACAAATGAAGACGATCAACCCATCAACAGCCAATCAAAACCTTCCACAGCCTCCATGAACACTTTTCAATAGTGCCCGAGGACGGGCACTAAAATCGGAAGGGGGGAATGTTAATTGAGTCAACGTCAGTTATTAGGAGCTGCTAAAGACCGAAGACATACAGATGCACATCGAGGATGAATACAAAGAAGCTGTAAAGATTGGAGTTACACATTTTTCATGTTTTCCCAAAATGGTCACGTATTGTAAATTCCCGATTTATAAGCCATTTTTAATGTGTTACAGGCTCAATGGGAGTTCCAAGTTGTAAAGAACAAGTAGTTAATGTGTCAAGGTTGCAGATTTAGTAAGTAGTGGAGCCGTAAAGGCCTTGGGCACCCAGACGTTGCATACTTTTACCCTAGGTATATAAGGTAGTGTGTAAAGGAAATTAGGGTTCTCAAGCTCATTTGTTGAGAGCACTCTTTGGTGAGAGCTCTTGATGTTTGTGGCTATGGAATCCTTGAGCTTCTTCTTGCTCATGTGACTTAATTAACACTAATCAATGCTTATTTCTCTTTCACTATGCCTCTCTGATGATTCTTGTGATTGCCTATGTTAGGAAATATGACGTAGCTAAGTAGATAATTGAGTAGATTACTTAACAGAGAGGGATAGTTTTCACACACAAGAGATTATAGAGTAGAGAGAGAGAGAGAGAGAGAGAGAGAGAGAGAGAGAGAGAGAGAGAGAGAGAGAGAGAGAGAGTACACACGATATACATGGTTCACCCAGTGTGGGATACGTCCACGGGAAAGCAGTCAGTCAATGGCTTTAGTACTTCAAAACAAGAAGTAGGTTACAAAGGGATTATACTCTTTTGGAGCTCCCACCTTGCTTCACTCTCACCACCTCACACCCACCTTGTTGCATCAACTTCACACTGCAAAATGTGTGTAGAAATGGCCTCCTTTTATAGGCCAAAAGGGCTACCCTCTCTCATGAGAGGCAGCCATGTGTAGCAGCCCTTGTGTAGATAAGTCCAAATTGGACCCTCCAATTCGCACGTGTGACCTCCCTTGAGAAGACAAGTCCACTTTTGAATTTGGCCACCGGTCATTGGCCATTGACTTCCGACCACCGGCCACAAGCTAACCGGCCAACCGACTAGTCGTTTTCCGACCACTTTTCGGCTGTCGTCTGGCCATAATATTCCGGCGAGACTGGCCATGAATTTTTTTATTTATGACAAGTGATTTTATTTTTTGACGAGTTATTCTTCTTCACGCATGATGACTTCTCCTCATAATGGGGGTTTTACAAATGTGCGTTTTTAATACAGAAAATTACAAGGGGTAAATCAGGCTCCATACTTAACAATCTCCCACTTGGAGACTGATCTCCAAACGAAACCTATGATTGCTTTCCATCTTGGCTTCTTATCCTTGAATGCCGATTGAAGATGAGCAAAAGCTCAACTTCTCCTTGTTGACCACCTTAGTAAACACGTCTGTAGGATTTTCACTTGTATGCACCTTTCCTAGCTTTAGCTGTCCCTCTTCCAAAAGAATGCGTATGAAGTGATATCTCACCTCAATATGCTTTGTCCTTGAATGAAAAGCATAGTTCTTTGCAAGATGGATAGCGCTGTACAAGACACAATTGTCTTGTTTGAATCCAAGCTCTTCTAAGAATCTGTGTGCCACATAATTTCTTTGCTTGTCTCCATCATTGCTACATACTCTACTTCCGTGGTAGAAAGTGAGACCACTTTCTGTAGCTTTGAAGTCCAACTTACTGCTGTGCCTCCAACTGTGAAGACATAGCCTGTAGTGCTCCTTTGAGTATCTTTGTCACCTGCCATATCTGCATCAGCATACCCTTGAAGAAAAATATCAGTTCCTCCAAAATACAAAGTATTTGTTGTTGTCCCTTTGAGATACCTAAGTATCCACTTCACAGCTTGCTAGTGCTCTTTACCTGGGTTGTCCATGAACCTACTTAGAACTCCACTGCATGTGTAATGTCTGGCCTTGTCCAAACCAAAGCATACATAAGAGAACCTACCACTGCAACATATGGAACTTTAGATATATAGGCTATCTCCTCTTATGTCTTTGGACACATATCCTTGGTTAGTTTAAAGTGACCAGCGAAAGGTGTAGAAACCATTTTTGTATTTTGCATTGCAAACCTTTCTAGTACCTTCTTGATGTAGTCCTCTTGAGATGGTTTTATTGTCTTCTTTGTCCTTTACCTTGATATCTTCATACCAAGTATCCTCTTTGGAGCACCTAGATCTTTCATTGAAAAAGATTTAGACAGTTCTTCTTTTAGGTCTCTTTGATGTCCTGTATGTTAGCACTTGCAACCAGCATGTCATCAACATACAACACTAGGATGATAAACTTCCCATCTCCCAAATTCTTCGTGTAGACGCAGTGATCCGAGTTGCATCTTGTGAATCCATGATCCAACATCCATTGATCGAACATCAAGTACCATTGTCTTGATGCTTGCTTTAGACCATACAAGCTCTTCTTTAATCTGCAAACCATTTTCTTCTTACCTTTTACTTCATACCCCTTTGGTTGAAGCATGTAAATTTTCTCCTCTAACTCATCGTGAGGGAATGCCATATTTACATCCATTTGCTCAAGATTTAGATCTTGAGCAGCCATAAGGCTTAACAAGCCTAATTGAGTTCATTTTTACAACACTTTTCTTCCCACCTTCTTCTTTCTTCAGCTTATACACCCATTTGTTCTGAAGTGCCTGCTTACCTTTAGGCAACTCAACCAACTCCCATGTTTGGTTGTGATGTAATGATTCCATCTCCACTTGCATGCTCTTCATCCATTCTTCTTTGGATTCGTGCTGCATAGCTTCTTCATATGATTCCGGTTCTCCAGAATTTGAGATCACGAGATGGTTGAAGGAAGGAACAAACCTTTTTGGAGGTCTACTTGCTCTTGTAGATCTTCGGGGAATAGGTTGAGGCTCCTCATTTGGTTTACGTTGTTGCACATTGTCATCGTTTTCAGTCCTTGAGTCTTCACTGTCCTCAAGCTCCATTTACTCATCACCTGTTTCTTTTGTTTGTTTTCTTTTCAAGTAATCTTTGTACATATTTTGTTCGTTAAAAAATACATCCCTACTCCTTAAGATTTTATCATCTTCAAGATTCCATAAGCTATACCCAAAGTCACCTTCTCCATAGCTAATGAAGGAACACTTTTGGGACTTTGCATCTAGCTTTGATCTTAGGCTTCTATCTATGTGCATGAAAGCCTCACACCCAAACACTTTAAGAAATGCATAATTCACCGGTTTACCTGTCCATGCCTCTTCTGGAACTCCCTCATCCAATGCCATTGAGGGTGATCGATTGATTAAGTACACAGACGTACTTACAGCTTCCACCCAAAGCTTAAGCGGTAGGCCTACATGTAGCCGCATGCTTCGTGCTTGCTCCATGATTGTTCTGTTCATCCTTTCAAAAATTTCATTTTGTTGAGGTGTCCTTGGGGTTGTTCTTTGCCTCCGAATGCCATTGCTAGCACAAAAGCTTTCAAAAGCTTGGCTGCAATATTTGCCTCCATTGTCAGATCTGAGGCATTTAACCTTAGTACCTGTTTCATTCTCCACAAAGGCTTTCCACCTTTGAAATATGGAAAACACATCGGATTTATTCTTCATTACATAAACCCATGTTTTCCTAGTCGCATCGTCTATGAATGTTACATAGTACAATGAGCCACCAAGTGATGGTATACTTGCAGGACCCCAAACGTCAGAATGACCCAACAGAAGTTTTTTTTTTTTTTTTTTTTTTGCATTTCCAGATTTTTGAAATTTTACCCTCTTTTGTTTACCATAAACAAAATCTTCACAGAACTCTAAGTCCACTTCTTTCAAACCTGGCAAAAGATTCTTTTTTTGAAGGATTTGCATTCCTTTGGCACTCATATGCCCAAGCCGGTAGTGCCACACCACACTGTCCACTTATGTAGTTGTTGCACAAGCTGAAGGTTGCGTGCTAATAGTACACAAGTAAAGTGTACCAACCTTTTCTCCCTTGGCAACCACCAAAGATCCCTTTGAGATCTTCCACCTTTGGCTTTTGAATGCAATGTTGTGACCTTCATCGTCCAATTGTCTTGTAGAGATCAATTTTTTACGAAGAGAAGGAACATACCTAACATCTTTCAGCTTCCATTCATTTTCATTAGCAGTTTTGACACAAACTGTACCTTTTCTGACAATTTCACAAGCTTCATCATCTCCCAAGTATACATATCCAGAATTACCTTTGGTGTAATCTTGGAAATGTTGCTTGTGTGGTGTCGCATGGAATGAAGCCCCGGAATCTACTATCTAGGAATTAGACACATTGTCTAATGGAAGAATTAGAGCATCTTGCTCTACTTTACCTGCCACATTGGCCTCCGATGTTGGCTTGTTGTCTTGAGACTTCAACTCCTTCTTCTTCTTGGACCAACAATCCTTCTTGACATGGCCCTTCTTTCCACAGTTCCAACATTCAAGAATTGACTTTGTGCGTGACTTGCTCCGTCTTGAGGCGATCGCGACCCTTTTGGTTTTTGAACCTCTGCTTAGGCCTTCCTCTTGTTTCCACTGACAGTACAACACTTGATGATTCTCCTATGCTTCTCCTTCGCATTTCCTCGCTTAGGAGAACACCCACAACATCATCAAACTTAAGAGTATTTGTGCCAGAAATAGAATTACTTACAGCCATCACAAGGCTGTCCCAACTATCCGCTAGAGATGATACTATAAGGAGAGCTTGCACTTCATCATCGAAATTGATTTTCACCGATTGAAGCTGACTTATGTTTGTGTTCAAGTCATTTAGGCATTCTGGAACTGAACCATTCTTTGCCATCTTTAGATTGAACAAGCGCTTCATGAGAAATACCTTATTGGATGCCGATGGTTTCTCGTAGAAGTCGTCAAGTGACTTCATCAAGTTCTCCATGGTCTTCATCTCTGAAACATTGAAGGCCACCTTTGACGCCAAGCTTAGCCGGATTATTCCCAGTGCCTTTCGATCAAGGACAATCCATGCTTCATGTGCCATCGTTGCGGGCTTCTTTGCAAGACCACCTAGTGGAAAATAGAGGTCCTTCTAGTAGAGATAGTCTTCAATCTCCATCTTCTAATGTTGGTAGTTTTTGCCATTGAACTTCTCAATCTTGAGCTTCCCTTCCTCCACCATTACTCCCACTCAATTCAAGGAATCCTTTACTTGAGATAATTTAGCTATGAGAAAACCTTGCTCTGATACCAGATGTTAGGAAATATGACGTAGCTAAGTAGATAATTGAGTAGATTACTTAATGGAGAGAGATAATTTTCACACACAAGAGATTATAGAGTAGAGAGAGAGAGAGAGAGAGAGAGAGAGAGAGAGAGAGAGAGAGAGAGAGAGAGAGAGAGAGAGAGAGTACACACGATATACGTGGTTCACCCAATGTGGGGTACGTCCACGGGAAAGCAACCCCTCAATGGCTTTAGTACTTCAAAAGAAGAAGTAGGTTACAAAGGGATTATACCCTTTTGGAGCTCTCACCTTGCTTCACTCTCACCACCTCACACCCACCTTGGTGCATCAACTTCACACTGTGAAATGTGTGTAGAAATGGCCTCCTTTTATAGGCCAAAAGGGTTACCCTCTCTCATGAGAGGCAACCATGTGTAGCCGCCCTTGTGTAGATAAGTCCAAATCGGACCCTCCAATCCACCCATGTGTGACTGCCCTTGAGAAGACAAGTCCACTTTTGAATTCGGTCACCGGACATCGACTTCCGACCACTGGCCATTGGCCAACCGGCCAACCGACCGATCGTTTTTCGACCACTTTTTAGCCGCCGTCCAACCAAAATATTCCGACAAAAAGGAATATTTTGTTGAAGCCAGTCTCGAGCTTGGGCTCGAGATTGGCCGTGAAAATTTTGATTTCCGGCAAGTGATTTTATTTTCTGGTGAGTTATTTTTCTTCACGCATGATGGCTTCTCGTCATAATGGGGGCCTTACAAATGTGCGTTTTCAACACAAAAAATTACAAGGGGTAAATCAGGCTCCATACTTAATAGCCTATGATGCTTAGATTAGTTAGATCTTCACTAATTAGTGGTTAATCCCTCTCTAATCTTGTGTGATTGCCCTCTCTTGCTTGTGTGTGCATGTAGGTTTGATTGGAGTGTGGTTCTCGATAGATCTATGTGTGTGTGCTTGCGTTCAATGTGCTGCATTATGGAATAGTGTTGTGTGTGTCTTGTAATTGTTAGTGTGTGTGATTGGGTTGATTGGAGGTGAAGGTAAGTGGATCTGGAGATTGCCCATCATTGTGGCTTAGCTCCTCCATAGGCCGAGAAGCTCACCTCGTAGAGTCACCATTTGTTTTGCCATGATTAGCTCATTAATTATGTGAGTGTTCCCATGTCCTAGCCGGGTAGCTCATCCCTCCGGATTGATAATTTTGTTAGTCATTGGAGCTATGCAATGATGGAAGCCCCCAACAAGAACATAGCGGATGAACTTAATTAGCTGTAGCAACATAACCATAGTACTTAATTAACTTGGCATGAATAATACTTTTGCAAGAGAGAGATTTTAGAGAACTTGACTACACACACACACACACACACACACACACACACACACACATGGGGCACCATTCCCGTGTCATGCCTGTAGATATCCTTCTCTCCCAAGAGTGAGAACTTGCTAATCCTCACATGAGAATGCTTTGCCTCATCTTTGGCTATCTGAAACCTGCTAACTCTTAGAAGAGTGCCTTGCACAAAGGCCTTTGGTCTTTGGATTTTTGAAACCTAGTAACTACTAGAAGAGCATGTCTTGCATAAAGACTTATCATCACTGGCCATCTGCTGATAGTTGCAGCGGTTGACTAGATGTCTTCCTTTTTCCTCATTGACTAGATGTTTGTGTTTTCTCTTTCCTTTTATGCTATATAGAAGAGAGCCTTGCACAAAGGCCTTTGGTCTTTGGCTTTTTGAAACGTAGTAACTACTAGAAGAGCATGTCTTCCATAAAGACTTATCATCACTGGCCCTCTGCTGATACTTGCAGCGGTTGACTAGATGTCTTTCTTTTTCCTCATTGACTAGATGTTTGTGTTTTCTCTTTCCTTTTATGCTATATAGATTGGCACCTAAATCCGTAGTTCTAATTTGGGTAGACCATGCCTTCTTGCAGTGGGGGCCAAGTAGGATTGGGGAAAAGGGGTATTTACTTTATTTGATAAAGAGAATGATAGACAGGTGATGCTTGATCTACGGACAAGGGAGAGTTTCTCTCATCCCATGGCGAAGGATGAGGGAGATGATTCTACAACAAGCTATGAATACGAAATGGAGTCAACCTATGATGAAGGCTACACAAATACAGAAGAGGGAAAGAGTGATGACGATCTCCTCCATGTTGATGCTGATCTCTTTGGGGTTACTATCGATAACGCTATTCCAAAAGAAGGTATGCAAGCTCAAGTTTCCCCTATTGATGCCCAAGAGGTAAGAGGTATGCTAGGAGAAGACTTAACAAAGCAAGAGAAGGAAAGTTATGTGCAACTCTGTGCATCCTATCCTAATTTGTTTTCCACTGAGTATAAATATTTGCGAGGTGCCAAGGAAGTTGAACATAGGATCATACTCAAGGAGGGGCATAAACCAAAGGCATTGAAAGCTAAGGATATTAGGTGAAATTCAGTAGGAAGCTCTTTGGCAGGAAATCAACAAGCTATTGGATGCAGGTATTATCTATCCTGTGCAAGAATTTGAGTGGGTCTCCTCGGTTGTCATAACACCTAAGAAGAACGGCAAATGGAAAGTGTGTGTTGATTATAAGACTTTAAATGCTGCAACCAAGCGAAAGTATTATCCTTTACCCTTTCAGGATGAAATTTTAAATCAAGTTGCAGGTCACGAAAGGTACTCTATTATGGACGGCTTCTCTGGGTACGTCCAGATAGGCATTGCACTTGAAGACCAATTAAAAACCACTTTCATTTTGCCATGGGGCTGTTTTGCCTACCGTAGAATGCCCTTCGGCTTGGTGAATGCTTATGCAACTTTTCAAGATTGGATGAATAAAGTGTTTGGTCCCTACCTTGGTAAGTTTATCAGAGTTTTCATGGATGACATAGGGTGTTACAGCTCTAGGAATGATCATTTGTCAAAGTTAAAGTTATGTTTTCATCGACTGGATGAAGCGGGTGGTCAATTGAATCCCAAAAATTGCAAGTTAGCTCAACCTCGAGCTCACCTGCTTGGGCATGTGGTCTCACAGAATGGTATTGAAGCTGATGCGAAAAAGGTAAAGGCTCTTGTGTTGATGGAGCCTCCCAAAAGTGCTACAGGTTTGGCATCATTTGTGCATAAGTTTAAGTACCTCTCTTGATTCTTTTGGATGCTTTCACAGTATGTCTACCCTCTTAAAAAAAGAGTCAACAGGTTCATGGATTTCAATGGAATGAAGACACAAAGGCAGCTTTTGACAGGGTTAAAGAAATCCTATGTCAATTGCCTACTATTTGTCCTCCCAATTGTGAGGATGATTTTTATGTTGCTATGACAGTGGGTACAGTTGCCATTGGTGCAGTTTTGTTACAAAAGGTAGGGCGGTGCTACAAACCCGTCTACTTTGAGAGTCGGGTCACTAGCCCAAGGGAGATGTCATACACAAAAGTTGAGCAATGGGTGATGACCCTAGTGTTTGCTTGCAGGAAGTTCAAAGTGAATTTAGTTGTTTGCAAGTTTTATGTGCTTACTTCTAACAGTTTATTACCTGAAGTGGTGCTTCACCTACGACCAAGGAGGCGCATTATGAAGTGGGTGGAATTAGAAGAGTTTGATTTTGAGTTTAAAATTGATCACACTTGCAGGTCACATCTCGTAGACGTGTTGGTAAATAAGGGTGTGGATTTGCCTATGTATCCTAGGGTGGTTCGAGAAGAGGCAAATGATAAACCGGATCTAAAAGAATCTTTTGTCATGTGGTTCAATGGTGCTTACAGGAGGGTTGTCCAAAAAGCCGGAGGCGGGGTCGTTATACAGGATCCACAAGGTAACACTATTTTTTCAAAAGCTTATGATTTGGAGGATGTGCATACAAACAACGAGGCAGAGTACTTGGCTCTCCACTTGGGCCTTAAGCAGTGCATTAATTTTGGGATATCGAGGCTCACAATGAAGGGAGATGATTCTCTTTTGGTTGTCAAACAACTCTTAGGGCAATGGCAGGTGAAGAGGGACTCTTTCAAGCATTGGTTTTTTTCTGTAAAAAAGTTATTGAAGTTTTTTGAAGTGGTGCAATTCAAGCATGTTAGGAGGGAGCAAAATCAAGAAGCTGACCAGTTAGCCAGTATAGCCGGGTACATATGCACGTGGCAAGTTTCTATGTGACGCCTGCCAGCTATGTAGGTAGGGAAACACTAAAAGATGTGGATGATTTCTTGAGCACAGGTCAAGGTCCCACAGGCATATCCAAGCTACAGAGGAAAAGGATTACCCAAAAGGCTATCAGGTTCACTTTGATAGGTGAAGACCTTATGATATATGGCCATGATGGAGTATTGAGGAGAGTTCTCTACAAGGAGGAGATTCGCGTGGTTTTGACTCAATGCCATGAAGAAAGTGGGCATCAAGGTAAAGATAAGGTACTCTTTCGCATTCTCAGAGCAGGCTTTTGGTGGCCATCTCTTGTAAGAGATGTTCATTACTGGTGTAAGACATGTCACGAATGTTAAGTTATGGGTGAGCGACATTTAGTAGCAGAGTCATAAGGGGCTATCTTGGCCCAAAATGCATTCGAAAAGTGGGGATTGGACGCTACTGGCCTGCTTCCCAAGTCTACAAGTGGGAAAAAGCATACCTTGGTAGCTATCGACTACCTCACTAGGTGGGTAGAAGCCAAAGTAGTCAAGGAGGTAAATGCTTTTTCAGTTGCTCGATTTGTGTTTGATTCTATCTGCTGTCGGTTTGGAGTGCCATGGGTTTTGATATCACATAGAGGACAGGGATTTCACAACAAGCTAGTACGTGCATTGGTATAGAAGATGGGAATTCAACATAGATTCTTGTCTCCTATCACCCATAGTGTAACGGTGGTGCAGCCAAAGTTGGTCCGCGCTATAAAGTGTGTTGTGCAGTGCAAAGGGTGTCAAAAGGTGCATGGCAGAGGGCTAAAGCCAGTGTAGGAGACCTCAACAAGACAGTTGCAACGGAAATGCGTGCTTAAAGGGGTTTTTTAAGCCAGGGGAGCATCCAAAGTGAAATAATGATGAAAAAAAGTCAAGGTGTTCAAAATGTAGAAAAGGTGTCCCGAAATGTGCTATTCAAGAGGCTCTAGAAGCTCATCCAGATGGCTCACCAAATAGAGTCTTGGTGTGAAAGTTATGATTGTCCGAAGTTAGAAGGCTTCGCAGGTCCCAACGGACAAGGCAGGTACAGACAAGTGGCAAAAACTGGGATCATTGGATACGAGCGTAAAGCTCAGGCTATGGAGCATGCCGGTCTTTTCGGTTCGCCATTCAGAGCTCAAACGGGCAAGTTATGGCCTGTGGAATATTTACAGGGGGTCGGGTACGTGCTCACCGGGCCACGTTGGTAGGCTCATCGACAGGCATTTTTTTAGGGCTTGCCAAGATTCTGGAAAATGGCCTGCAATGTGGGGAGTCAGCCGAAATTTTTGGCCTGCCGATCGGAGTCAGGGGCATCGAGATGCGCCCACTTCAAGTGGACAAACAATCACGACAGAAGAAGGGGGCAAGCTTGATTTTTTTCCAATTGTGCGACTTGCGGTGGAAGGATGTGGAATGTTCCGAATACGGGAAAAATTCTTGAGAGATGTGGCTTGGAGAGAAGGGGGTTCAACAAACTCGTGCACATACGAGCACTGACGGTGTGGGGAAACCGGGCCTAAAAACCCCCTTGGCTATAAGTCAAAAAAGGGAAAATAAGGTTGGCCCTTAGCTTCGGTGGAGCTTGCTCAAAAGCAAGAGGGAAAAGACTCACAAAAGAAAACCTAAGGGCAGTGGAGCCTGCCCAAAAAAAAGAAGTTTTTTCTTTGCTTTTGAAAAGGGAAAACAAAGAAAGAAGGGAGAAGAGAACTTCCTCGACGGGTCTTTTTGGATCTTGGGTTGCTCGTTCGTTTGGAGCCACAGGGAGCTCACGAGGAGAACAAGCCATGGAGTCCTTGAAGTCGGGCTTGGCGGGACTCGCTCTTGTGTACCTTTTGATGCGCGCCGGTTGCGGCGTTGATCCTGTACTTGTGATTGATGCTAGTAAAGCAGGGTTTATCCCATTACATTGAGGCTCTTGCGTAGTCTCGTCCCCCCTTTCCCCCCTTCTCTTCTGTTCTCGTGTGTGTGCGTGCGGGCGTGTCGGCAAGTGTGGGCCACCCCGACGAAGTGTTGCGGAGAGAGAGAGAGAGAGTGCGTGTGGCATTTTGAGCGTGTGGGATAGCGTAAAATCTACTGCATTGAGGTGCGTGGATTGTGTGAGTTAGGGTGTGTCTATGTGAGCGCGTTTGCGCACGTGGTTTGGTGAAAAGAGCGAGTCGAAGGTGATCGCAAAGTGGATTGGGGTGCAGTGTGTGCCTTGGGCTATAGAAGGCATTCCGTGCTGGCGCGTTGGGCGTGCTCCCCATTCCCCCTCTCCATCTTCTGGTGCCCCCACGGAGGAGCACACTGATTGCTCCCAGTTAAGTGAAGAGAAGCAGTTTTTTGGTGTTGGTCGACATGGCGTCTCGAAGCTATGGGCCAATTTTTACAGGTGAAGAAAATCTTGATGAGTGGGTTGCAGACTTTGAGTTGTATATGCTGTCACTGCGCATGCCGAAGAGGACAGCAAGATGCAGACATTTCCTTTGGTGATGCGTGGGAAAGCAAAGTTATGGTACGAAGCTTTGGAAGGTGAGCCGAGGCATGCTTAGCCGGCTCTGCGGGCGCGCTTTCTACATGACTTTCGCAAAGAGGCATCCCCAGTGGAGATGGATGCCAAACTGAAGGCACTCAAACAGGATGTAAGTGAAGAGTTCAATTTGTTTTTGGATTGTTTTGAAGTGTGCTGGGCAGAGTTAGCGGGTGCCATGCAGTTGGCCAATGGCGACTACTTCAAACTGGATAAATTCATGGCATGCCTGCATCCTAAAGTGAGGGAGAAGGTGGATTTTGAGAGCCCAGAAAACTATAATGGTGCAGTGGCCATCGCAAAGGCAAAAAGCAGGAAAATAAAAAAGAAGATTGAACAAGGCGTGTTGGGCTATGAAGCAGTGGTCCAACCTCACGGTCCGAGGGATGTTGTTCATGATGAGAATCCTGAAAATCGAGGTGTAGCCGTTGTGCCACAAAATTGGGTGCAAACCGTGCAAGATTTATCTAAGAAAATGCAGGAATTGCGGCTAAGCGTGATGGATAGAGGTCAACCAAGAGGAGCAAGGGGCAGGGCAGGGCCACTGCGTGGCCGGTGTTACAATTGCGGTGAAGAAGGACACTACACACCGGATTTCCCTCATCCGCTAAGAGAAAGAGGCAGTATTTATCCACTGTTTGGCAGAGGTAGAGGCCAAGCACAGCTCAATGGCCCGAGGGAGCAGGTAGTCGAGAATCAGGTGCAGCCAGCTCCTCATGATGGTGGTGAAGTCCCTAGGGTGAATATCATCGGAGTGGATAAGTAGGATGTTGAAGTTTTGTCCAACAAGAGAGCAAGGATGGAAAGAGAGACAGAAACCAAGCGGGAGACGAGGGCCCGTAAAGGTAAAGAGAAAGTGTACGAAGGTAAGGAGCAGTCGAAAACTAGCAAGAAGAGGAGACGTCGCAAAATCAAGCAAGCAGACTTTCAGCTAGGGCGTGGCTACCCCGAATATGACTTGGTAAGTGATGTTCAAAATCAAAAGGCTAATATTACCTTTGGTTAGTTGTTAGCTTTAAATCCCAACCTACGAAGACAGTGGTCTACAAGTGTCAGCACGAGGCTTCCAAAGGCTAAGGGGAATGCAATACAAAACATGGCATTAAGAGTGGGTAGCCCGACGGATATCCTTCCTCTAGTGGATGTGATCATTGAAAAGAGGATGCAGGTTCATGCCTATATAGACTGTGGAGCACAGGTTTGCATCATGACAGAAGCTTCTATGAAGGAAACAGGGGTCAAAGCAGTAGCTAAATCAAATGTACGCATGAGGATGGCTAACCATACCAAAGCGAGGTGTTTGGGCGTGGCTCAAGACGTAAGAGTGAAAGTGATGGGCATTGAGTGCCTAATTGATTTCTTTGTGATGAAAGCGGGTGACAATGATTATCCAATCATCTTGAGTAGGCTAAGCAGGATTGGGGGAGTAGGGTGTTCACCTTGCCTGACAAGGAAAGAGGGAGACAGGTGGTGCTTGATTTGAAGACCAAAGAGAGCCGTTTTCACCCTAGGGTGGAGAAAGATGAAGGTGATACGACAAGCTATGAGTATGAGACCAAGACAGGCTATGATGAGGGCTACACAGATACTGAGAAAGAGGAAAGCGAGGATGATATGCTAAAGATAGATGATGACTTGTTTGGGGTCACTATTGAAGGCTCCCATGTAAAAGGAGAGGTGCAACCACAGGTTGGTGGCATAGGTGTGGAGGAGGTAACTGCTATGCTAAGCGAAGACTTGACCAAGAAAGAGAGAGAAGGCTATGTTGAGTTGTGTGCCTCTTTTTTGAATTTATTTGGGATGAAGTACAAGGATCTACGAGGAGCTAAGGGTGCAGAGCACAAGATAGTTCTTAAAGAAGGTTGCAAACCAAAGGCACAAAAGCTAAGGAGGTTAGGGGAGATTCAAAAGGAGGCTCTTTGGCAGGAGATTAACCAGTTGTTAGATGCAGGTATCATATACCCCGTGAAGGAGTCAGAGTGGGATTCTCCAGTGGTTATCACCCCTAAGAAGAATGGAAAATGGCGGGTGTGCGTTGATTACAAGCCATTGAATGCGGAAACCAAGAGAAACCACTACCCGCTGCTGTTCCAAGATGAAATATTAAATCAGGTGGCCGGTCATGAGAGGTACTCGATTATGGATGGATTTTCAGGGTACTTTCAAATAGGGATTGCTCTTGAAGATCAGCTGAAGACGACATTTATCTCTCCATGGGGGTGCTTTGCCTATCGTAGGATGCTGTTTGTTTGGTGAATGCCTACGCCACCTTTCAAGACTGGATGAATAGGGTGTTTTGGTCCCTACTTGGGCAGGTTCATTAGGGTTTTCATGGATGATATTGGGTGTTGCAGCTCAAGGGTGGATCATTTGTCAAAGCTCCGGCTATGTTTTCAAAGGCTGGACGAAGAAGGAGGTCAATTAAACCCTAAGAAGTGTAAGCTAGCACAACCTCGAGCGCAGTTGCTAGGTCATGTGGTGTCACAAAATGGAATTGAGGCAAATCCGGAAAGGGTCAAGGTGCTCGTCTTGATGGAGCCTCCTGCTAGTGCGCAAGGCTTGGCCTCCTTTGTACATAAACTAAAGTACTTGTCGCATTTTTTCTGGATGCTGTCACATTATGTGTATCCTCTCCAAAAGAGGGCTCAGCAGGTACATGGCTTTGAATGGGATGAAGATGCTCAAGAAGCTTTTGACAGAGTGAAAGAAATTTTGTGTCAGCTGCTAGCTGTGTGCCCTCCAAGACAAGAGGATGATTTCTATGTGTTAATGACGGTAGGTAACGTGGCTATTGGGGCGGTGTTACTGCAGAAGGTAGGAAGGAGATACAAGCCTATCTACTTTTAAAGCAGGGTGATAAGTCTTGGAGAGGTGACTTACACTGAAGCAGAGCAGTGGGTCATGGCTTTGGTTTTTTCTTGTAGAAAGTTCAAAGTGCACCTCATTGTGCGTAAGTTTTATGTGTTGACGGCTAACAATTTGTTGCCTGAAGAGGTGTTACACTTAAAGCCAAGAAAGCGGATCATGAAGTGGGTGATAGAGTTGCAGGAATTCGAGTTCGAGTTCAAAATTGACCACACAAGTCGGTCCCATTTGGCAGACATTTTGGTCAGCAAAGCAGTGGATTTATCCAAGAGTAGTACGAGATGAAGCCAAAGAGGAGCCCGACCTGATTGGAGCTTTTACCATGTGGTTTGATGGTGCATATAGGAGGGTGATAAAGAAAGTTGGTGGAGGTGTGGTGATACATGATCCACACGGCAAGGTAATCTTCTCAAAAGCCTACGATTTGGAGGATGTTCATACCAACAATGAAGCAGAATATCTCGCCCTCCATCTAGGTTTGAAACAATGCGTCGAGTTTGGCATTTCCAGGTTGGTGGTCAAAGGTGATGCGTTATTGGCAATCAAGCAACTGCTAGGCCAATGGCAAGTAAAATGCGATTCCTTAAAACATTGGTTCTTTGCCATCAAGAAGTTGTTGAAGTTCTTTAGAGAGATCCAGTTCAAGCATGTGAAGAGAGAGCACAACCAAGAGGCAGACCAGCTAGCAAGCAATAAGGTGCAGGTGCATGTCGCAAGTATACATGTGGCCCCGGCCACATACACAGGTAGGGAGTCATTGAAGGAAGTAGAAGATTTTTTGAGTACCCGGCAATGTCCTCAAGGTTTGTCTAAACTGCAAAGGAGGAGGATAGTTCAGAAAGCACACAAATTTACACTAGTAGGTGAAGACCTAATGACTTACGGCAGAGACGGGGTGCTGAGGAGAGTGCTCTATAAAGAAGAGATTAACTTGGTGCTGGAGCAATGTCATGAGGAGAGCGTACACCAGGGGAAAGGTCAAGTAGTGTTTCGAGTGTTGAGAACGTGTTTTTGGTGGCCGTCAGTAGTGAAGGATGTGCACTATTGGTGCAAGACCTGCCATGAATGTGAGACTATAGGAGAGAGGCGTTTGACAGCTGAGTCACAAGGAGCGATTATTGCTCAAAATGCTTTCGAAAAATGGGGTTTGGATGCCATCGGTCCACTCCCTAAGTCTACAAGTGGTAAGAAGTATGTCGTGGTTGCCATCGACTACCTCACAAGGTGGGTCGAGGCCAAAGCTGTGAAGGAGGTGAATGCACAGGTTGTGGACCACTTTGTTTTCGATAACATTTGTTGCCATTTCGGAGTGCCGTGGGTACTCATTTCAGATAGAGGCAAGGGTTCAAAAGCAAGCTTATGCATGCATTGGTGGAAAAATCAAAGATTCAGGATCGATTTTCCTCGCCTTATCATCCCCAATGCAATGGTCTTGTGGAGAGTGCCAATGGACAAATCATCAAAATGCTCATGAAGTATGTATATAAGCAGGAGACAGAATGGGAGATCAATCTAGAAAAGTGTCTATGGGCCTATAGGATGTCCTACAAAGTGGCTACCAACTTTACTCCATTTGAGTTGGTGGTAAGGAGGCAATGCTGCCAGTGGATGCACAGTTGGGTGCTTTGAAAGGTATGTGGCGCATCAATGCCACTCCCCAAGCTGTCTTACAAGATAGGATTGTCGGCCTTGAGGCATTGCAGATGGATAGAGAGGCAGCAACAGACTACTATGTGAAGCAACGGGAAAGGAGAATGGCCAAAGTCAATGAGAGTCTGCCAGAGAAAAAGATAGAAGAAGGGGACCTAGTAATGCAGTATGAAAGCTACTTGGACTTCACCTTCCAAAAGAAGTTCAAAAAGAAATGGACGGGTCCGTACAAAGTGCAAAAGGCCTTTCCAAATGGGACCTATCAGCTGGTGAGAGCCAATGGTAAGCTTCTCAGGCACAGGGTAAATGGTGTACGGCTCAAACTGTACTTTGATAGGGGAGTGGTGCCCGATGTACATCAAATGGTGACCAGGGGGGTTGGGCAACCCACTTGAAGGGACTCAAGAGTAACAAACATATAGTTTTGTACATATTGTACATATGGTGGTGTATTTTCCATGCTTGAGTGTTTGCAGAGTGTTGCAAGTTTCAAGTTCAATAAAGCTACTTTTGGTTGAACATGAATGTTCAACAAGGGGGTGGGCAATGATGGTGCAGCCAAAGTTGGTCCGCGCTATAAAGTGTGTTGTGCAGTACAAACGGTGTCAACAGGTGCATGGTAGAGGGCTAAAGCCAGTGTAGGAGACCTCAGTAGGACAGTGGCAACGGAAATGCGTGCTTAAAGGGGTTTTTTAGGCTAGGGGAGCATCCAAAGTGAGATAATGATGACGGAAAGTCAAGGTGTTCAAAATGTAGAAAATGTGTCCCGAAATGTGCTATTCAAGAGGCTCTAGAAGCTTCTCCAGATTGTTAGGAAATAAGACGTAGCTAAATAGATAATTGAGTAGATTACTTAATGGAGAGAGACAGATTTACATGCACGAGATTAGAGAGAGAGAGAGAGAGAGAGAGAGAGAGAGAGAGAGAGAGAGAGAGAGAGAGAGAGAGTAGACACGATATACGTGGTTCACCCAATGTGGGCTAAGTCCACGGGAAAGCAGCCACTCAATGGCTTTAGTACTTCAAAACAAGAAGTAGTTTACAAAGGGATTATACCCTTAATGGAGCTCCCGCCTTGCTTCACTCTCACCACCTCACACTCACCTTGTTGCATCAACTTCACACTATGAAATGTGTGTAGAAATGGCCTCCTTTTATAGGCCAAAAGGGTTGCCCTTTCTTATGAGAGACAGCCATGTGTAGCCGCCCTTGTGCGAATAAGTCCAAATCGGACCCTCCAATCCGCCCATGTGTAGCCGCCCTTGAGAAGACAAGTCCGCTTTTGAATTTGGCCACCGGCCATTGACTTCCGACCATGGGCCACCGGCCATTGACTTTCGACCACTGGCCATCGGCCATTGACTACCGGCCACCGGCCAACTGACCGGTTGTTTTCCGACCATTTTCCAGCCGCCGTCCGGCCATAATATTCCGACAAAAAAAAAATCTCGGGGGCCTCCGCCCCGAGGCCTCAAAAGTTGCCCCTGATTCTTGTCCGTGAAAATTTTGGTTTCCGGTGAGTGATTTTCCTTCACGCACGATGGCTTCTCCTCATAATGGGGACCTTACAAATGTGTGCTTTTACCACAAAAAATTACAAGGGTAAATCAGGCTCCATACTTAACAATCTCCCACTTGGAGAGTGATCTCCAAACCAAACCTGTGACTGCTTTCCATTCTGGCTTCTTATCCTTGAATGCCGATTGAAGATGAGCAAAAGCTCAACTTCTCCTTGTTGACCACCTTTGTAAACATGTCTGCAGGATTTTCACTTGTATGCACCTTTCCTAGCTTTAGCTGTCTCTCTTCCAAAAGAGTGCGTATGAAGTGATATCCCACCTCAATGTGCTTTGTCCTTGAATGAAAGGCTGAGTTCTTTGCAAGATGGATAGCGCTTTGGCTATCACTGTACAAGACACAATTGTCTTGTTTGAATCCAAGCTCTTCTAAGAATCTGTGAAGCCACAGAATTTCTTTGCTTGCCTCCGTCATTGCTACATACTCTGCTTCCGTGGTAGAAAGCGAAACCACTTTCTGCAGCTTTGAAGCCCAGCTTACTGCTATGCCTCCAACCGTGAACACATAGACAATAGTGCTCCTTTGAGTATCTTTGTAACCTGCCATATCTGCATCAACATACCCTTCTAACAAAATATCAGTTCCTCCAAAATACAAATCATTTGTTGTTGTCCCTTTTAGATACCTAAGTATCCACTTCACAGCTTGCCAATGCTCTTTACCTGGGTTGTCCATTAACCTACTCACAACTCCTACTGCATGTGCAATGTCTGGCCTTGTCCAGACCATAGCATACATTAGAGAACCTACCGCTGCAGCATATGGAACTTTAGACATATAGGCTATCTCCTCTTGTGTAATAACCAGCCAAAGGTGTAGAAACTGGTTTTTCATTTTGCATTGCAAACCTTTCTAGTACCTTCTTGATGTAATCTTCTTGAGATAGATTTATTGTCTTCTTCGTCCTGTCCCTTGATATTTTCATACCAAGTATCCTCTTTGCAGCACCTAAATCTTTCATTGAAAAAGATTTGGACAGCTCCTCTTTTAGGTCTTTGATGTCCTGCATGTTAGCACTTGCAATCAACATGTCATCAACATACAACATTAGGATGATGAATTTCCCATCTCCCAAATTCTTCCTGTAGACGCAGTGATCCAAGTTGCATCTTGTGAATCCATGATCCAACATCCATCGATCAAAATTCAAGTACCATTGTCTTGATGCTTGCTTTAAACCATACAAGCTCTTCTTTAATCTGCAAACCATTTTCTCCTTACCTTTTACTTCATACCCCTTTGGTTGAAGCATGTAGATTTCCTCCTCTAAGTCACCGTGAGGGAATGCCGTATTTACATCCATTTGCTCGAGATTTAGATCATGAGCAGCCACAAGGCTTAAGACAAGCCTAATTGAGTTCATTTTTACAACAGGAGAAAATATTTCATTGAAGTCAATACCTTTCTTTTGAGAAAAACCTTTTACCACAAGCCTAGACTTGTACCTTTTCTTCCCACCTTCTTCTTCCTTCAGCTTGTACACCCATTTGTTTTGAAGTGCCCGCTTACCTTTAGGCAACTCAACCAACTCCCATGTTTGGTTGCGATGTAGTGAGTCCATCTCCACTTGCACGCTCTTCGTCCATTGTTCTTTGGATTCATGTTGCATAGCTTCTTCGTATGATTCCGGCTCTCCAGAATCTGAGATCAAGAGATGGTTGAAGGAAGGAACCAACCTTTCTGGAGGTCTACTTGCTCTTGTAGATCTTTGGGGAATAGGTTGAGGCTCCTCATTTGGTTGATGTTGTTGCACATTGTCACCGTTTGCAGTCCTTGAGTCTTCACCGTCCTCAAGCTCCATGTACTCATCACCTGTTTCTATTGTTTGTTTTCTTTCGAAGTAATCTTTGTACATATTTTGTTCGTTAAAAATTACATCCCTACTCCTTAAGATTTTACCATCTTCAGGATTCCATAGGTTATACCCAAAGTCTCCTTCTCCATAGCCAATGAAGAAACACTTTTTGGACTTTGCATCTAGCTTTGATCTTAGGCTTCTATCTATGTGCATGAAAGCCTCACACCCAAACACTTTGAGAAATGCATAATTCACCGGTTTACCTGTCCATGCATCTTCTGGAACTCCCCCATCCAATGCCGTTGAGGGTGACCGATTGATTAAGTACACAGACGTACTTACAGCTTCCGCCCAAAGCTCAAGCGGTAGGCCTGCATGTAGCCGCATGCTTTGTGCTCGTTCCATGATTGTCTTGTTCATCCTTTCCGAAATCCCATTTTGTTGAGGTGTCCTTGGGGTTGTCCTTTGCCTCCAAATGCCATTGCTAGCACAAAAGCTTTCAAAAGCTTGGCTGCAATATTCGCCTCCATTGTCAGATCTGAGGCATTTAACCTTGGTACTTGTTTCATTTTCCACAAAGGCTTTCCACCTTTGAAATATGGAAAATACATCGGATTTATTCTTCATGACATAAACCCATGTTTTTCTACTCGCATCGTCTATGAATGTTACATAGTACAATGAGCCACCAAGTGATGGTGTACTTGCAGGACCCCAAACATCAGAATGAACCAACTCAAGTTTTTTATTTTTTCTTTCATTTCTTGATTTTTGAAATTTTACCCTCTTTTGTTTACCATAAACACAATCTTCACAGAACTCTAAGTCCACTTCTTTCAAACCTGGTAGAAGCTTCTTTGTTTGAAGGATTTGAATTCCTTTGGCACTCATATGCCCAAGTCGGTAGTGCCACACCGCACTGTCAACTTCTGTAGTTGTTGCACAAGCTGAAGGTTGCGTGCTAACAGTACACAAGTAAAGTGTACCGACTTTTTCTCCCTTGCCAACCACCAAAGATCCCTTTGAGATCTTCCACCGTTTGTTTCTGAATGCAATGTTGTGACCTTCATCGTCCAATTGTCCTGTAGAGATCAAATTTTTGCGAAGAGAAGGAACATGCCTAACATCTTTAAGCTTCCATTCATTTCCGTTAGCAGTTTTGACAGAAACTGTACCTTTGCCGACAATCTCACAAGCTTCATCATCTCCCAAGTATACATACCAAAAATTACCTTTGGTGTAGTCTTGGAAATGTTGCTTGTGTGGTGTCGCAAGGAATGAAGCCTCGGAATCTACTATCCAAGAATTAGACACATTGTCTAATGAGAGAATTAGAGCATCTTGCTCTACTTTACCTGCCACATTGGCCTCCGATGTTGGCTTGTTGTCTTGAGACTTTGTCTTCTTCTTCTTCGTGGACCAGAAATCCTTCTTGACGTGGCCCTTCTTGCCGCAGTTCCAACATTCAAGAAATGACTTTGTGCGTGACTTGCTCCGCCTTGAGCGATCACGACCCTTTTGGTTTTTGAACCTCTCCTTAGGCCTTCCTCTTGTTTCCACTGATAGTGCAACACTTGATGATTCTCCTGTGCTTCTCCTTCACATTTCGTCACTTAGGAGAACACCCACAACATCATCAAACTTAAGAGTATTTGTGCCAGAGATAGAATTACTTACAGCCATCACAAGGCTGTCCCAACTATCCGGTAGAGATGATAGTATAAGGAGAGCTCGCACTTCGTCATCGAAATTGATTTTCACTGATCGAAGTTGACTTATGTTTGTGTTAAAATCATTTAGGTGTTCTGCAACTGAACCATTCTTTGCCATCTTTAGATTGAACAAGTGCTTCATAAGAAATACCTTATTGGATGCCGATGGTTTCTTGTAGAAGTCGTCAAGTGACTTCATCAAGTCCTCCGTGGTCTTCATCTCCGAAACATTGAAGGCCACCGTTGACGCCAAGCTTAACTGGATTGTTCCCAGTGCCTTTCGATCAAGGACAATGCATGCTTCATCTGCCATTGTTGCGGGCTTTTTTGCAAGACCGCCTAGTGGCAAATAGAGGTCCTTCTGGTAGAGATAGTCTTCAATCTGCATCTTCCAATGCTGGTAGTTTTTGCCGTTGAACTTCTCAATCTTGAGCTTCCCTTCCTCCGCCATAACTCCCACTCAATTCAAGGAATCCTTTCCTTGAGATAATTTAGCTACGAGCAAACCTTGCTCTGATACTAGTTGTTAGGAAATAAGACGTAGCTAAATAGATAATTGAGTAGATTACTTAATGGAGAGAGACAGATTTACATACACGAGATTATAGAGTAGAGAGAGAGAGAGAGAGAGAGAGAGAGAGAGAGAGAGAGAGAGAGAGAGAGAGAGAGAGAGAGAGACTACACACGATATACGTGGTTCACCCAATGTGGGCTACGTCCATGGGAAAGCAGCCACTCAATGGCTTTAGTACTTCAAAGCAAGAAGTAGTTTACAAAGGGATTATACCCTTAATGGAGCTCCCGCCTTGCTTCACTCTCACCACCTCACACTCACCTTGTTGCATCAACTTCATACTATGAAATGTGTGTAGAAATGGCCTTCTTTTATAGGCCAAAAGGGCTGCCCTCTCTTATGAGAGATAGCCATGTGTAGCCGCCTTTGTGCGAATAAGTCCAAATCGGACCCTCCAATCCGCCCATGTGTGGCCGCCCTTGAGAAGACAAGTCCGCTTTTGAATTTGGCCACCGGCCATTGACTACCGGCCACCGACCAACTGACCGGTTGTTTTCCGACCACTTTCCGGCCGCCTTCCGGCCATAATATTCCGGCGAAAAGGAATATTCTCAAGTTGCCCTTGATTCTTGTCCTTGAAAATTTTGGTTTCCGGTGAGTGATTTTCCTTCACGCACGATGGCTTCTCCTCATAATGGGGGCCTTACAAATGTGCGCTTTTACCACAAAAAATTACAAGGGTAAATCAGGCTCCATACTTAACACAGATGGCTCGCCAAACAGAGTCTCGATGTGAAAGTTATGATCGTCCGAAGTTAGAAGGCTTCGGAGGTCCCGACGGACAAGGCAAGTACAAACAGGTGTCAAAAACTGGGATCATTGGATACGCGCGTAAAGCTCAGGCTATGGAGCATGCCAGTCTTTTCGGTTCGCCATTCAGAGCTCAAACGGGCAAGTTATGGCCTGTGGAATATTTACAGGGGGTCGGGTACGTGCTCACGGGGCCACGTTGGTAGGCTTGTCGCAGGTATTTTTTTAGGGCTCACCAAGATTCTGGAAAATGGCATGCAATGTGGGGAGTTAGTCGAAATTTGTGGCTTGCCGATCAGAGTCAGGGGCATCGAGATGCGCCCACTTGAAGTGGACAAACAATCACGGCAGAAGAAGGGGGCAACCTTGATTTTTTTCCAATTGTGCGACTTGCGGTGGAAGGATGTGGAATGTTCCGAATACGGGAAAAATTCTTGAGAGATGTGGCTTAGAGAGAAGGGGGTTCAACAAACTCGTGCACATACGAGCACTGGCGATGTGGGGAAATCGGGCCTAAAAACCCCCTTGGCTATAAGTCAAAAAAGGGAAAATAAGGTTGGCCCTTAGCTTTGGTGGAGCTTGCTCAAAAGCAAGAGGGAAAAGACTCACAAAAGAAAAAAAAATAAGTTTTTCCTTTGCTTTTGAAAAGGGAAAACAAAGAAAGAAAGGAGAAGATGTTGGGGTATAAACCCCAATGTGGTTGCCCAGGTAAGTGGGCGGGCCGCTAGGTATGTACACATATTCTTTTGTAAAAACCTAATAAGAGCTCACTATGCTCTACACATTACAGTAGAGCGAGTTCACCATATCGTTGTGCTCTTCTTCTCGCACTCTCTCTCGCGTCACACTTTCGCTCGTACTCCTTCAACTGGTATCAGAGCTCAGATCAAGGCTCGGGGCAGCACTACAAGAGCCTAGAGTCACCAGCTCAGATTGGAGTGAGATTCGACAGGTGAAGACACGGCCACAAATCTTGTGGGATAGCTCGAAGGACTTGGTGTACTCAGAATTTCATTCTGAGGTCATCTCGGCCACCGTTTGGCTTCGACAAAGTTCTGCGCAGGCCATTTTTGACTATGTGGTCTCAGCGGGTGCAGATCCGACTCTGCGAATTTGGGGTTTCGGCCTACGACTGCAGGTGCTAAGGATATTTGCACTTCCAGAGTGCTGATTTGTGGCTATCTACACAACGACGGACGGCTTACAGTTCTTGGAGGCGTGTCACACACGACACGGGCGCATCTACACAGATTGTAGGCGACATCCACTAATTCATCAGGTAGCTTGTGTTTGCTGCTTGATATTCTAGATTTCATCCTGACATTGCAGGTACTTCCACATGGGATGTATTGTCAGAGATGATGTATGTCTGTTGAGGGTTTGCTGGCTGTGAGTCATGTAGCAAACAACCGCCGCAGCGGTTACAACATATAGTGGGAAATTTGTGGATGTATGACTTTGTGGGAAGTCTATGTACTGTCAGATTTACTGCAGCCTTTGTTGAGGGTCGAGTGAGGTTTTATTCAGCTGGGGGATTCTCGAATGTTGAGATCCTTTCGGTGATACAGGTCTTGGAACGATCCCTCGAGCACCCTTAGATAGGCAGCTAGGATGTATTGACTGTGAGTTAGACAGTTGGGATTGCATATTTTCTTTACTACCATTGAGGCATTGTCGCAGTCTATGCTTACAGGATAGTGACAGGATAGTGAGAGACAGTACAGGTGCACGACAGGTTTACCCGCAGCTTAGAGTGTTAGAGAGATAGTGGTTTTTTGAGCTGTTTTTTGGTCTATTTTTTGAGTACACCAGAGCCATTTTACAAAGGAGACTCTGCCAAAATTTCTGCAAAATCTGAAGCTTTCTTGGTTCATTTGACAGGTTGATATTGGTTCAGAGGTCAGTTTACAGGGAAAACTCTGTCGAATTTTTCCCAGGAAAGTAAACTACTGTGAAGCATAGCTATGGCTGGATCACAGGACACTGCTCTTTACAATATCAAGAAGCTGGATAGAACTAATTTCCCATTGTGGAAGAAGCAGATATGGCACGTGTTGGTACAAAAGAAGCAGATAAAACCTATAAAGCTCAAGGGGATAAAACCAGAAGATATGGACGAAGATAAATGGAGCGAAATGGATGAATTGGAACTTTCTACCATTATGCTGACTTTGGAAGAAAGCGTTTACTTCAATGTAGCAGACAAGATGTCGGCTTATCAAGCATGGTTAAAGCTGAGTGATCTTTATGAGAAGCAGAGTGCAGCTTCACATGTATACTGGCTTAAGAAGCTTGTTGACTTGAAGATGAAAGAAGGGACCCCTATGTCCAATCATCTGAATGAATTCAACACCATCTACAGTCAGTTGTCAGCTCAAGGTGTCAAGTTTGATGAACCTGTTAGAGCTATGTTCCTGTTGATCACATTGCCGAAAAGTTGGGACACTTTTCGCACAACTTTGAGTAATTCTGCACCTCCAGATGGTTTGAACATAGCAGGTGTAGAAGGCAGTCTGCTTACTGAAGAAACCAATAGAAAGACATGGACAAAGGCAAAGGAACAGCCTTAGTTGTCAGGGGAAGGACCAAAGAAAAGTACAAAGGTGGAAAGAGGAATCAGTATCGTAGCAAGTCCCGTAGTGCTAAAGGCAAGAGTGACATAGAATGCTACCGTTGTGGCAAGAAGGGTCACATGAAAAGAGACTGCAGAGAATGGAAAGCAGAAAAAGGCAAAGAGAAAGCTGAAGACCATGGTGAGAAGAACAAGTCCTCAATGAAGATTCAAGAAATAAATGTGACAAACACTGTTGCAGAGGATGACAGTCTAGTGTCAGGAGACATCTACTTCTTGAAGAATACAATGGACTCATCTCTTCTTACAACATCTGATGGAAATGCACTGAGTGACTATATTATAGACTCAGGGGCATCACTTCATGTGTCTCCAAACAAGGAGTGGTTTACCTCTTATGTGACCACTAAAGATCATGTTCGGCTAGGCAATGGGCAGACATGTGAGATCTTAGGTGTTGGAGATGTTCAATTGAAGTTTCAGAATGGCTCTTCTTTCACGCTGAAGAATGTGAGACATGTTCCCGCAATTACAAAGAGCTTGATCAGCACAGGCTTGATGATGCTGGCTACATCACCACTTTTGGACAAAACATGTGGAAGATATCCAAGGGTCCGATGACAGTAGCACATGGAGTAAAGTCTGGAGGACTTTACATGATTTATGTATCAAATGTCTCTAAAAATGTAATCAATGTAACCGAGCAGCCGAACGTTTCTTTGTGGCATAGCCGGTTAGGACATATGTCCAAGAAGGGAATGGAAATCTTGTCCCGTTCTGGTTATTTGCTTGGCTTGTCATTTAATGATTTTGAATTCTGTGAACATTGTCTGTATGGTAAGCAAACATAGCAGCTACATAAGCATAGAAGTAGTAGAAGAGATACACAGTTGGCACTTGTTCATAGTGATTTGTGTGGACCTATGCCTAACCTATCTCTAGGGGGAGCTTCTTACTTTATGACATTTATAGATGATTACTCGAGGAAAGTATGGGTTTACTTTCTCAAGCACAAAGATGAAGCGTTTAGTGTTTTCAAAACGTTTGTGACACTTGTGGAGAATCAGAGTGGCAAGAAGCTTAAATGCTTACGCACTGACAATGGTGGAGAGTATGTTTCAAAGGCCTTCAGGACTTTTGTGAGTCAAAAGGTATAAAATGTGAACTTACTGCTCCTTACAATCCTCCTCAAAATGGTGTTGATGAGAGGATGAATAGGACCATACAAGAGAAGGTCAGAAGTATGTTGTCTAATGCACAGCTGCCAAATGGGTTTTGGGATGAAGCTGTATCAACAGCTATTCATCTTGTAAATAATCTCCTAGCAAGGTTTTGCAGAAGGATTCAGTGCTAGAGATGGTATGGTCAAGCAAAATTCCCTCATACAAGCATCTCAGAGTCTTTGGCTGTGAGGCATATACTCACGTTCCAAAGGAATTTAGGAACAAACTTGAGCCAAAGAGTAGAAAGTGCATCTTTCTAGGCTATGGTAATTCTAGTGAGATGGGGTACACACTTTGGGATCCCGAATCCAGAAAGGTTATCCGCAGCAATGATGTTCACTTTAATGAATCCAAATATCATTCTAAACAAGAGAGGGTTGAGGAGATTAGAAGAGCTGTCTTCGAAGAAGATGGACCTGCACGTGCAAGACAAAATGTCAGGGCTCAAGAGGAGCAAGGACAAGATAGATTGGAACCACAGGTTGTGGCTGAGCCTGAGCCACCTATTGTGCATAGATCTAGACGTATCACGCGACCTCCTGATAGGTTTGTTCCATCTATGAACTATGTCATGTTGACTGATTGCAATGAGCCTTCATGTTACAAGGAAGCAGTGCAAATGAAGGACTCCGGGAATTGGCAATTGGCCATGTAGTTAGAGATGACAGCTTTGCATAAAAACTAGACATGGAAGCTAGTTAAATTACCACAGGGCAAAAAGGCTCTACCTTGTAAATGGGTTTACAGGTATAAGATCACCGCTCATGATAGTCAGCCAAAGTACAAAGCAAGGCTTGTTGCCAAGGGCTTTAAGCAAGAACAAGGCATTGACTTTGATGAAGTCTTCTCTCCGGTGGTCAAGATGACTACATTGAGATGCTTTCTTGCATTGGTTGCCATATTAGATTTGGTGTTGCACCAAATGGATGTCAAGATAGCGTTCTTGCATGGTGATTTAGATGTGGAAATTAACATGCAGCAGCCAGAAGGGTTTGTTGAGAAAGGCAAGGAAGATTTGGTATGCCAGTTGTTAAAGAGTCTTTATGGCTTAAAACAATCACCGAGGGCATGGTACCATAAGTTCCACAAGTTTATGCTTTCTCAAGGTTACAAACGTAGTGAGTTCGATAACTGTCTATATATAAAGAAGGCTAAGGATGGTAGTTGTCTGATCCTTATTTTGTATGTGGATGACATGTTGATTGCTGGAAAGCACTTGGAAGAAATTTTAGCTTTGAAGTCAAAGATGGCAAAATCGTTTGACATGAAAGACATGGGTGAGGCAAGTCATATACTTGGTATGCGCATTGAGAGAGACAGATCAAGGAAGTTGATTTGGTTATCTCAAACAGAGTATATTGACAAGGTTTTGCAACGTTTCAATATGGAGAAGGGAAAGGCATTGAGTGTTCCATTGCCACCATATGTGAAACTTAGCAAACAAGATTGTCCCGTGTCTAAGGAATAACAGGCTGAAATGGATAAGATTCCATATGCTTCTGCAGTGGGTAGTTTGATGTATGCAATGATTGCTACTCACCCAGACATTGCATTTGCAGTGGGAGTAGTAAGTCGATACATGTCAAACCCAGGCAAGAAACATTGGGAGGTAGTGAAAGGAATATTGAGATACCTGAAAGCTACAAAGAGTATGCGTATATGCTATGGGAGTGAGGAGCTAAGTGTAAAGGGTTTTACAAACTCAGATTATGTAGGTGACTTAGACAACCGAAGGTCTACGTCAGGGTATGTCTTTACATTGGCTGGTGGAGCAGTATAATGGCGTTCTAGATTACAAGATTGTGTTACTCAGTCTACTACAGAGGCTGAATATGTTGCAGCATCAGAGGCATGCAAAGAATCAATTTGGCTTAATCGACTAGTAACAGATTTGGGAATCAAAGAAGAGATGCCTGTGTTATATTGTGATAGTCAAAGTGCTATACAATTGGCTCGCAATCTAGTTTATCACTCAAAGACAAAGCATGTGGATGTGAAGTATCATTTCATCAGGGAAATGCTCGAGGATAAGCAACTTCAGCTTGTCAAAGTTCACACCACAGAAAATCCTGCTGATCTACTTAGAAAAGGACTTCCCTCAGAGAGCTTTGCGCATTTTCGCAAGCAGTTAGGTGTAGGGTAGTACATCACTTCTCTACATCTCTTGTATATTAGCTTGTATAGTAGCTTCTCTCACACTTAAAGTACCACATTGGACATTAAGTGGGAGGTTGTTGGGGTATAAAGCCCAATGTGGTCGCCCAGGTAAGTGGGCGGGCCGCCAGGTATGTACACATATTCTTTTGTAAAAACCTAATAAGAACTCACTATGCTCTAGACATTACAGTAGAGCGAGTTCACCATATCGTCATGCTCTTCTTCTCGCACTTTCTCTCGCGTCGCACTTTCGCTCGTACTCCTTCAGAAGAGAACTTCCTCGATGGGTCTTTTTGGATCTTGGGTTTCTTGTTCGTTTGGAGCCACAGGGAGCTCACGAGGAGTACAAGCCATGGAGTCCTTGAAGCCGGGCTTGAGCGGGGCTCGCCCTTGTGTACTTTTTGATGCGCGCCGGTTGCGGCGTTGATCCTGTCCTTGTGATTGATGCTAGTAAAGCAGGGTTTACCCCATTGCATGAGGCTCTTGCGTAGTCTCGTCCCCCCTTTCCCCCCTTCTCTTCTGCTCTAGTGTGTGTGCGTTCGGGCGTGTCAGCAAGTGTGCGCCGCCCCGACGAAGTGTTGCACAGAGAGAGAGAGAGAGAGAGAGAGAGAGAGAGAGAGAGAGAGAGAGAGAGAGAGAGAGAGAGAGAGAGAGAGAGAGAGAGAGAGAGAGAGTGCGTGTGGTGTTTTGAGTGTGTGGAAGAGCGTAAAAGCTACTGCATTGAGGTGCGCGGGTTGTGTGAGTTAGGATGTGTCTATGTGAGCGCGTGTGCGCACGTGGTTTGGTGAAAAGAGTGAGTCGAAGGTGCTCGCAAAGTGGATTGGGGTGCAGTGTGTGGCCTGGGCTATAGGAGGCATTCCGTGCTGGCGCGCTGGGCGTGCTCCCCATTCCCCCTCTCCAACGGTTTGGTTGAAAATGCGAACGGTCAAATCATTAAAATGCTCACCAATCATATTTATAAATAGGTGGGAGACTAGGAGGGTAATCTTGATAAGTGCTTATGGGCCTACAAAACTTCTTATAAAGTGGCCACCAATTTCACTCCTTACAAACAGGTGTTTGGCAAAGAAGCAGTCTTACCTGTACACATCCAGTTAGGTGCATTAAAAGGTTTATGGTGAGTTAATGTGAATCAGCGAGATGTTTTGCAGGACAGAATCACACACTTAGAGACTTTGAAGATGGATTGAGAGCTGCATCAGATTTCTATGTGCAACAAAGAGAGAAATGTGTGGCAAAGTTCAACCAAAGGTTACCAAAGAAGGAGCTGCATGAAGGTGATTTGATCATGAAGTACAAGAGCTACCTTGATTTCACATTTCAAAAAAAGTTCAAAAAGAAGTGGATTGAACCCTATAGAATTTCCAAAGATTTCCCTAATGGTCCTTCTCAGTTAGAGCGGTCCAATGGTAAGCCTCTTCGACACAGGGTAAATGGAGTTCGTCTCAAGCTTTACTTCGAGAGGGCTCGAGTCACGCCGGATGTTAATCAAATTCTTGTTGAAGGAGCTGGGCATCCCACTTAGGGGTGCAGTCTAAGATAGCACAGAGACATAAATAATACTTTGTACATATGGCTTTATTTCATCTTTGCATAATGTTAGCAAGTTTATAGTTTTTGAACAATAAAACCTTGGACTGTTCAACCAAAAGGTTGGACAATGATGGTACAACTGAGCTATGTCGGCACAAGTTAATGATTCTTGCATTCATATGGAATCATGCAAATACAGGACAAGATGGTGGAGTCGGTACCAGATGCCGGCTACGGGAAGTTTTTCCATGATGTGTATGCCAGATGTGGCAATCAGTAGGTCATGCCTTGGTTTTTAACCTCTAATAATTGAAATGCTCGCAGTTGTAGTGAATTTGCTCTCTGGCTACTCTATGGTTCAATTATTTGGCCACGGGGTTTTTTTGAAGGATTATTGCACGGCTAAAGATTGAACGAGGCTATTTGTCATGACTACGTCAAGTTCGGCCGCCACTATCGGCAAGTGATAGAGCAGGTGAAGAGCGACTCCAAAGGTGCGGCCGGGGCTGCTTGAAGTTGGGAGCATTCGGATTCGGCGACCACGATGGCGGAGCTTTTGGTTGCGGTTGACCTTGGGTGGGAACAACAAGTTGTGTAAGGCAATTTAAAAATATCGCCATGCTTAAAAAAAAAAAGAAAAACAGTTTTGGAGGTGTAGATCCAGGATGGCGTCACCAGGTGGCGGAGCTTTTTGGTCGCCCAGGGAAGGAAGGTTCAGGAGGATGAGTCCTCTACTTTGTTTATGGAGTTAGTGGAGAGAGTAGTAGAGCTTCAAAGTTTGTGGGATGAGCATCGACTACCAATTGGTGTTCAAGATAAAATGTTACGCTTGCTCTTTGGTGACTTTGGGGGTCCAAGAGTCACTCACAATTCTTTCAAAAGAAGTTTGGCTAAAATGCTAGTCCAACTTCCATCTACATGGGATGGTGACCTTGGGGGTATTCAAGTTCCAACATGTTGGGATCAAATGCAAACCATGCTTAAAGGCCTTGGAATGGTTAATGCTCGGCGCTATTGTATCTGCACAGGAAATCTAGGAGTAAAACATCCACCACAGCTTCTTCAACCAAGCATAGAGGATAACTATGTAGGAGAAATTCCAAGATGTGTATGCAATGCTGGATCCTCTTCTAGGAAGTTTAAGAGGGATTGCTCCAAGTGTTGCGAGAAGTGTCCGATTTGCAAAAAGACAAGAAAGTCTATGCTTTCTTTTGATTATATTTCGATCGGTCCTCAGTTACAGCTTCTGACGAAGAGTAGTACCTACTGTCACGAGTTGCTAAATCTATGGCGTCACAAACATAGATGGGACAACGCATCTGCACTCAACAATGAACAGAGAATCATTGATTTTTGGGATGGAACAAAGTTTCAAGAAGTGAAGGACTTCTGGAATCCAAGTACATCATATGAACTGCCTGTGGTTTGCTCAAATTCAGCATGTAAAAAGTGCTACACCACATTTCCAGTCTTTAAACGCCATGCAACACTACAAAACGGATGGGATGCTGTGAATGAAGTATATAACTTTATCTGCATTGAGTGCTTCCAGGACATCAAATGTCTCAAGAAAATTGAAGTGGTGAGTTTGACTTCTCTTTTTGAGGTTCCTTTTACATTCTGCTCATGTGTAATATATGTCATCATTTGGTTAGGGTGATCCTCGCAATATAGCAATTTTACTACATTGGGACGGCTTTCAAACGTCAAAGACGACCCCACAGAGTTGTGGTGTTGTGGAAATATCGCTTCTTAATGTTGGATGTAGTTCTTCCATAGATGTTTTACCAGTTTTGTTTATTCCACAAAATTGCAAAAAGATTATAAAAAGTTCAGGAGATGTATTTGGAACATTCCTAACTCCATTGGTGGATGAACTTGAAAGCTTATTTTTGGATGGGATAGATGTATTATATGAGTATCCACTAGAGAGGATTTTTGACAATCCACAAGGGTTTTCCAAGTCTTGCAAGATACGTGCACTGCTCATGATGGTTACCGGCGACCATCCGGCTCAATGCAAAATAGGTCTACTCAAGAATGGAGGACAAGAGTTTTGTCGGCGTGATAAAGCTCATGCAACTTTGGTAAGAGATGCCACCAGGCCTGATGGACGATATGTCTATGATGGAAATCGCTACCAGGCAAGATATCCACCACCACAGCGAACATTTGAGGAGATGAAATCTGCCTTGGAAGAGGCAAAGCGTTGCTGCACACAAGCAGAGAAGGAAGCTGCATGGAAACAAGCAGGCCTATCAGGAAAGTCCATACTTTGAAGGCTCTCTGACTTGTATGGATTTCATATATCTCTTGATTGTGTGTATCATGTTATGCACACTTTAGCATTAAACGTCTTCAAGAAATATATTGCTCAGTTATTTGAGAGCTCTAACAACGCTCTTAAGAAAGAGATAGATTCAGCAGTGTCTTCACTTACAAAGGATGTGCCCAACACTATCCGCTACGGAAGGTGGCCAAACTCTCCCAGCAACTACTTTGAGTGCTTCAAAGCTGAAGAGAATCAAAAGTTTATTCAATGGTGCCTTCCATATATCCTAAAGACTGTAAATGGTATTTCGCCAGAAATGCATGTTTTGGAAACTCTCTTGGTAGATATAGCTCATAGCTTTTATAACTACAGTAGAGATCATGGTTGGTCCATGGAGGATATTAGAATTATTAAGATACTACTGCAATCTTGGAGAGTTCGAAGGGAAGAGGCATTTGGGGCTAATTCATCGCCTTTAGAGCATATCGCCGGTATATATATTTCTCTCATTTTTGAGAGTTACTTGGTTTTGTTATGTGTGTGAGCATAACTATTTATTGCCATTTTGATTGTAGGTAATGGTGAGCTTCTTGACGATATAATTCAGCATGGGCTACATGATCGTTATTGGTGCTACATATTCGAGCGTCTTGTGGAGATCTATAGCACCATCAAGACCAATAATCTCAACGACGAGGCATCATTCGTCCAATTCTATTTGAGGAAGTTTTTCACTAAAGTTTTTCAAGCTGTCCGCTCTGACAACGATGGTCTCTTACCCGATCAAAGATTCTTGAGAGATCTACATTCCTCAATGAGTGGATATTGCAATGTCCCATGTAATGAAGGTCAATTGCATGAGTGTTTTGCACATCATATGGATGGGCTCTTAGTTGTTTCATCAGTGGCCAAGGCAAGATCCCTGCGAGAGAATGTTCAAAAAGGGTTTACTTGATGAGGAAGTTCAGACATTATTTGCTTGCCAAATTGTTTTATTTTCATGATGATCACTCCACACTGCTGTTTTTGGTACAACAACTAAATTTGGTTGTGAGATTGGCTAGATGGATGATTCTATTACATGAATTTGAATTTGAAGTGGTGCATTGACGTGGTGTGTAACATGTTGTGGCGGACTATTTGTTTCAATTGAATTCAGGAGAAGCACCCGTTGGTGTGAAGGATGAGTTGTTGAAGACATATTTGTTTAGAGCAGAAGCAGAAGAGGAAGTTGTTCCAAATGCAGTCCAGCGCTTCCTGCAGACATCCGTCTCGCATGCCCTTGGTGGTCCTTTTTGCCATGTAGCTCACCGTCTCACCTTACTTAGTGTGCAATGGAAAAAGGAGATAGCCCTAGAGTTCTGGGCGTATATATAATGCACAGGGGGGAAAAACCTCAACTAAACCAATCTCCTGGATTTCTTTGTCCATCAAAAGAAATGCACCATCAGCATCCTCATCACTGCTGGTAGTGCTATCATTGTCCTCATCTGTCACCGTGGAAGAGTCTTCATCACTAGACTCATCCTCATCTTCATAAAGATCCTCTCTTGAAATATGGCCATAGTGCACCTTGAATTGATTGTCCTTTTTTGAAGGGAATTTGTATATCAAGGAAAAGGTGCATCTATCGAGAGCCATCAACTGAGGAGTCCATATTTTTAAAGAGGTTTTGGAATATGGAAGAGAGCTTTCCAATTGCAGATTTAAAGATATACGAAAAGGTATTATACAGAGGAGAAATATATAAAGATGGCTGCCATGCATGTGGTAGTGAGAGCTGATGATACAAATAGTATGTTAGATAAACGTGGACATTGGAAGGCTTGTATCACCTCTGTTTTCTCAATGCAGTTCAATGGGAAGTCTATGCTTTTCTTTGGAGGAAGATACTACAGACAATGCATCGTAGGTGATGATGACTCTGAAAGGTTACTCATTGATGCAATCACAGGAATGAGTGTCCTTGAGAAGACACCAATGCCCTTTACATGGGATTGTATCCAACCTATTTACTCTCTTCTTCATAAATTCATACCAATGTCACTACCTAAAAGCCAAAAGCTCATTGCCTATGAAGTGAAGGACTTGAAGCACAGAGATAGATTGCTTATGGAAGGACAATGTGGGAATGTTCCTTTATGGTTAGAGGAACAAGATATAGTGAGAGTTTCTATGAATAGTGGACTTGAAAAAGTCTTTCAACATGCTCTGGTAAGGGAATCAAATCCTGAGGAAAAATTGGCAAGACTTGCCATCTTGAAGCTTGTTATGGCGGTTACGCCGCTAGCGGAAGCTAAATAGCGAGAACTCAACCAACAACAGAATTTGTCAGACGAGGATGAAGCTTGACCCGCAGGCGCATGGAAACAACTAGGTGGGTGTCAAATCACCTACTCGACCTTCTAATGACAATCACTACTAAGGAAATCAAATCTAAGTTCCAAAATACGCAAGTGACTGAAATCCGTACTACGAACGAATGCTATACGAAACAGGATCTAGAATCATCGAATCGATCTCAAACTCAAGGGGAAGTCTATACACTAGGTAAGAACAACACCCTAAAGACTTGAACTGCTAAATCAACCTATAACCACTCCGTGCGGTAAACGCGTATGAAGACAGGCCGAAAAATACAGGTGATCGAAACTTGACCCCGATGGTACTAATGCGTAGCTCTACTCGTTGTGGTTCTATTGATATGCTGCACGCTCTATTCCGACACACGCGCTGGAAAAAAACTCACACCGAAGCTCGTAGGAACTTACCACACGTAGAAGCCGATAGCGCGCACTCTTGGTATCTGTGCGTAGCTCTCACCGTTGCTAACACAATGGTGGTGTCGCTTCTCCAATGGCGGCCCCGTAGCTCGCGTAGCAAGGAGATAAGACTCTCTCTCTCTCTCTCTCAGACACAGTCACGGCGCTCAAAAACTCACTTTGATTAAGAATTGAATCCCCTTAGGTTACAAAACTTTGGCTTATATACCTCAGCCTTGGAGGTGAGAACATCTCTAATTATTTACATCAACAGGTGAAATTACTTCGGGATTACAAGCTGGAAACTCAATTGAGTCCCGTTACTTAATGAATGGCTCAAATCAAAATTAATGTCGGAAAGACATTTATTACAATCAATGGTTACAAAATGATGGGTGTGAGCAAAAATGTGGTTGTGATCCTCTGCTGGCTCAACACTCCCCCCCTCCGCGTTCATGTCGTCCCTGACATGACTTTTAGGCTTGGTCAATAGAGTCCTGTCGTCTTGAGCCGATGGTCAAGGTTGGGCCGAATATTTTGCTTTCGTGAGTGAAAAAGCCGGTGTAGAAAGCTTCTTCGAATGTTTGCATGTGGAAGCTAGGTAAAAACATAATTCTTTGGTACAAGAGATGTAACACCTTTGGTGATGGCTGCATTGAAAGATCATACATCATATCTGTCACTGTGTCGGCCGTCGATAGTAGACTCGAGGTCGTGGCTTTATCTGGCGCGAACACTTCAATGCATGCTAAGAGAGTCCTGCAGATTTTCTTTAGCATCTGACACGAAAGGTCAGGAGAGCCAGTAAAGAGTTTGATGGTGCCCGTTAGGGTTTTCACCATGTAGGCTTTACCTATTCTCTCTGCTTCCTTTGGTCCTGGCATCCTGGGATAATTAAGCCAATTTGGCTTCTTTTCTGCAATCCTACCATGCTCTTTCCAGTTTCTGACTCTTGGCACCGGGCAGAAGGTTGCATCCTCCCGAATCTCCTTTGGAGCCTCTACCAAGTAGATGAGGTAGGCTGGGTATTTGTTCAGCCAACCTTTCCTCCATCTAGGTTGAGAATCTACAATCTTCTTTGATTGTTCATCCTTTGTGATGTCGCCTTCATAAAGAGCGACATACTGCTCCTCCTCTATTCTCTTTTTCGTCTTTATCACTTCAAATTTCATCAGAGGGAAAGGCAGGCTGGGTTGCATCCACTCTTCATGGAGCACTTTTGTGTCTAAACCTTGAAGTCTAATGGAGATGAGGAGTCTCCTTTCCCATTCCATTTCCGCCTTGGCACTTTCCTTTGTTGACTTTTCTATTTGGTCCTGGAGCCTTTGTTCTTCTTCTTCAGAGATTCCTGAAGTCGAGGCCACTTCTTGAACTGGGGCTGGATCTTCAATTGTGGTTGCCTCTCCAGTTTCAGGTAGCTCTATGGCTGCTCCCCCTGCTTCTTCTTGTGGTGGCTCTGTTTCTCTTCTTTGTTGCTCTTGGAGGTCTTGGAGCTGTTTGCGGAGGGCCTCATTTTCTGTCCTTAGTGTTTGGTTTTCTGATGTGAGCCTCTCCTCTGCAGCCAATGATCCCTCCGCCATGTGCAATCTTTGTACTTGCTCTAACCTCAGCTCTCTTTGCAAACTTTTGACCTGCTCTTCCAGAGCTGGTACGAGGGCTCCCTCTTGTTCTGTTCCTGCTCTGCTAGCTCTAGGGGTGGTCCTGAGTCTCATGATTGTCCTTTCTTGAAGTTCGACTCTTTCCCTTAGCTCAATGAGCTCATCCTTGGCTGCCTCCATCTCATCTTCTATTCGCTCCTTTGCTTCCTGTGAGCTTGTTACCTCTCTTGAAGCTTCGGCTAGTTGGAGTATCAAGCCGTCCCTCTCGTTTTCTGCGTCATAGAGTGATGCTTTATGACTTTCAGATTCAGTCATAGCATTCTCTAACTTCTTCTGCAACTCTGCTTCCTTTTGTTTTGCTGTCTCAAGTGCTACTTCCTTTGCTCTGGATCTTTCTTTAATCTTGCTGAGCAGTTCATGCACCATGTGCATGTCTTTTTCATCTTCATCTGTCAACTTGACAGCTCTTTCTGCCACCACCTCCAATGGCTTCGGCTCGTCCCTTTTTTCTTCACTCTCCATTGTACCCTTTGTCTTTTCTTTCGTCCCTTTCCGATCATCTTGTTTCCTTAGGGATATCCCATAAACTGCCTCCAGGGCCTCTTCTTCACTGTATCCGATCGCGACCAGATCCTCATAATCATCTTTCTTTTGCTGAACTGGATCTATCTCCTTTTCCTTGGTCCCGGCCTCCGGTTTTTTCATAATTTCTGTTTCCATTTCTATTGTGGTTTCCTCCACAATAATTTCCATCTTCTTCGGGCTTGGTACAACAGTAAAAGAGGGCTGATTGTCCTCAGTCATCTTGGCTTTCCCTTTGTTTGCTTGCCCGTCTTTCTCTTGAGGTTCAGTAGACTCATCTACTTTCTTCTTCCCCTTGTCGTCCTTTTGCAGCTCAGCTTTTAAAAGCTGTACTTCCTCTTCGGTATAAGGTTCGACAGGTTGTTGCTCCAGTATGGCCTCCGACTCCTCATAAGCTCTAATATATTGATCATATTGATCAACATGTGGCCTGGATGAGCTGGTTCCGACTTTACTGGGGTCTGGCACCCACATTTCTTCAAAGTCCCCCTTTAGAGCTCTTTCCACTCTAAACTGCTCCACCAGCCTTTCCATTCTTGCGGCTTTTTGACTTTTGGTTTGCTTGGGATCGGCCTTATTCTTCACTTTCTTCTTGAGCGGCTCGTCCACGGCCTCTTCAGGTTCTGAAACTATTTCTAGTTTTCGACGTGCTCTTGTGGACGCCCTCTTGGATACTTCTTGCTGTTCTTCCTCCTCATCGGCTTCTCTAAGCCACTCATTCTGGGAGGGAATCCGTGGCCCTTGATCTCTAGCTCCAATAGCTTCATAAGCTATTCTTGTTAGGATTTCTCCTCCTCCTATGTACTTTGGTTTCTGGTTGTGCATGGCGATTACTTGCTCGTGGATGTATTGAGCATAATTCACCTCTTTTGGCACGTTGCTCTTCAGTGCCCATGTGATGGTCGTCGCAATGGCATGGGGTGGTATAGTATACTTCTGCGGTCTTTTACTGCACACATGGAAAAACTGGTTGTATAACCGGCAAAGGGTTGCCGCTCGTTGATCTGCCATATCTGCGTAGGTTGTATTTTGTTTCTTTGATCCATAGACCTCTATGGCCTCTCTTCTTTCCCTGACAGAACTTCCTTTGTTGTGCAGCTTCAGTGCATCTGCAATGAGCTGTGGAGTGATCTGTACTTCTACTGTTTCTCCATCCATGGCTGTCAACGTGGCTTTCCCATCCTTCTGAATGGATGTTGCCAACTCATACACTCTTCTTGTGTCTACGCCTGATGGTTTCGAGGTGAGGAACCTGTGTAAGTCAGCCTTTTCCAGGTATCTGCTTATGTTCTCTGATCTGCTATAATCCACTAATTCTCGTGGGATCATAGGTACATCGACCGATTGCCCTTGAGGATCTCTGAAAGTCCCCTGGTAGATCTTTATTCCCTCTTTTTCTAGTACTGCTTCCTCCACCCAAGTCTTGGTTGGCTTGAGGGTTTCTGTTGGAATATCAAAAGGTTCTGCCTCTGCAAGAGCATCCTTGATGGTTGGTCTTTTCCTCTTAGTTGCCGATGACTTAGCGGAATCCATGGATCCTGTAACTCCAATTTCAGAAGTTAGCGTCTTTTTAGTACTGAAAGCCGAAATGAAGCTTTTAACTATTCAAATGACTTGAAAATTGAAACATGAGCTATTCAGGGCCTAAGGATGCAATGTAGGTGAAAAAATATGCAAACTGGGCTCAAAATCATGCTGGAGACATCATACGCGTATGATGTCTTTTGTGTCAAAATGACTTCATATTGGTTGTGCTTGTAGCTGATAGTGTATACATGAGTGTCATATGCTTGGATTTGAGTTTGGATACCATTTGGTCAAGTTTTGGCCAGTCCAGTCCAGTTCAGGCTCTTGGCAAAATTTTGAAAGGGAAATGGATTTTATGATCCAAATTGGGTAAAACTTGGTGGATTACCTTCAAATGGCATGTAGAACACTTCTGTTTGGTGGTTGAAGCCCTTGGATGCCAAAATCACATAGTGAGACATTATACGCGTATGATGTCTTTTAGTGCATTTTTGGACCAATTTTCTCTATAAGCTTGGTTTTGGCTTTAGATAGGCTTATTCAGTGGATTTATCAAGTTTGGATAGAATTTGGACTAAAAATGGCTCTGGAGACATCATACGCGTATGATGTCTTTTTCATCAATTTTTCATGGGATTGGTTCTGTGGACTCTCCATGTGCTAGTGAAGGACTGTTTATACTCAAATCTTGGTTTGGACTTGAATATGTTGGATTTGGGACAAAAATAGGCTTTGTATGAAGGATTTTCTCTTAATTGGGCTAATGGAGTGATCCACTTGACCAAATGGTTCCAAACTTCATATGTAGCATGTATTAGATATATATAATGGATGTATGATGACAAATGAGCATTTTTGGCTCTGTAAGTGCAAATAGACATTATACGCGTATGATGTCTTTTGTGTCAAAATGGTGCTTTTTGGTTCCAGATAGCTTGTAGATGTGTTAATCAACAATCCTACAAAGTTTCAATGAGTTTGGAGTTATTTTGACAAAATTAGGACCAAAAATAAATTTTATGGCCTACTTTGCGTCTTTTTGGTTTCCCTTGGGTTTTCTAACTCCAATTCTCATGATACTTGGTTCATAGGATGTGATTAACATGTGGAATGAGGCTATGCACTCAAATGTTAAAATGGATGTGAAAATCATGCTGTGAGACATCATACTTGTATGATGTCTTTTCTTGAAATGTTGGTCTTTTTGTGCAAAGAATGCTTTGTGCTAGTGCCCTAAGCCCTGCTAACTAGTTTTCAACTTAAAAAGTCATCAGTTTAGCTAAAAAGCCCCCTTATAGGCATTTCAGTCTCCGAAGTCGTCTTTTTGCCTTGGAGTTGAATTTCTTCAACTTTTCTTCTTGAGAGTTGCATTTCCAACTCATTGGATATGTTGTGACGCCACCTATTCGGTTGAACTTGACTTTGGCTCCCCGTTCTCCATCTTTCTCCATTTGGTTGCCCGAAAGCGTCTTTTTCACCATCGGTAAGTGAATCAGCTTTCTTTTGGGTTTTGCTTGCAAACATAAGTCATCCATGTATAGTTGAAACTGCTTGTGAAGTTTCATGTCATTTGGTCGTCAATTTTAGCTGTTATGCCAAAATGACGCTTTGTGTGTCCGCAGCCGAATCGGTTGTTCCGACCTACTTTTGGTGATCCAAACCCGGAGATACTCCATGGTTGCATTGTCCTTGATGTTGTTAAGCTTCCTGAGAAGTTTTGTGTCGTTCCGACAACTTTTTTCTGTTTGCCTCTTGCAGGCTCTGTTGACCTAGGGTTTTTCCGGTCGTTCTTTCTCGAGCTTTGAGTGCTAGAAACTCATCTCCTATACTAGGGTAACCCACCTCTAAGTTCTTGCAAAGTTTGGTTAGGCGGTTGTGCCCCTACCTAGCGTTCTTCCCCATTCCCCGTCTGCTCTTGTTTCTTGGTTTTGGTGAGTTTTCGCGACAAAAGTTAACGATAAGCATCAAAAGCTTATGGCAACGAGTCTACCTCTCATGTCTGGTGTCCTCTGAGCTCTCGTAGCAGTCGTAGAAGGTGGTAGAAGGTCGGATGCTCCTGTGTGCTCTTTGCTCTCTCCAAGAAGGTAATAGTGGAAATGAGCTTGATAGTGAAGTGAAAAATACTTAACTTCGGGCTTCCCGGATCACTTGTTACCAAATTTGACATGTGCTCCTATCTCGTCGTGAAATGCACTTTAGGATTTGAAATTTCTCAATTTGGACTCCATTTGACCTGTTTCTGAGAAATCTGTCCACTTTGCCAAAATCCTGTCATTTCGGGCTTTCCGCAACTTTTTCAGAATTGTACCCCATTTTTACCATGGGTTGCCCTTGTCATTAGGATCATCGCCGTCTATTCTTTTCTTTTTTCCGATCTCATTTCACCTGCTTTTTTTATTTTTCTTTTACTTTTATTAAAAAAAATCATAAAAAATAGTAAATTGAAGCCAAAAAATACCAAACATACACGATAAATAGCTGGTAACCCTGTGTATATGAATATACTCTTCTTCGTGATTTCTGGACTTGGATTACCACTTTTTTCCACTTTTTAGCTCCAAAAACACTCTTATTTAGTGATATTTACACATCTAGAGACCCAAATTCATCATTTGATCTCTTCTTGTTGCAAAACAAGGTATATAAGGGCATAAATATTATCAATATCTGCAATCAAACATAAAAAATTGCAAAATCATGTAAGACACTGCCCTTGTAATATAATTTTTGTTTTTCTTTGTTTTTTCTGCTTGTAGCTGCTTTGTAGCTCCTGTATACCTCCCCCCCTCCTAGTCTGAGTCCTCCCGGACGACTATGAAGTGTCTGTGGGTGAAGCATTGTAGTTGTTTTGGTCATAAGTTCCCAATGTAATTGTAGAGCGATGATACAACAGTCTTTCCAATAAAGCTGCTCTTTGTTTGATTGAAGGATTGGTGGTCGGGTTTTGGGTTGGTTTTGGCACTTCGGTATTTGAATCAGTAGATGGATTCTTCGTTACCTTGTTGTCTTTTTTTACAATCCAAATCTGCTTCCGCTTTGCTTGTGCTTGCCACAAACTCTTTGCGACCCAAACCTGCTTTGTTCTGTGTGTTGATTTCCTCGCCTTGAAATACCTAGGAGTTTCCGTTGATTGTATTGAAGGGAGTTCCTGTTTACAAATCTTTGGGATCCAAATTTGCTGGCTGTAGCTTTGTGCCGTCATGACCTTCTTTGGAATCCAGATCTGTTTCACTGTCCTTGATTTTCGGGGATCACTCTGTTGTCTGGTATTGAAGACTCTGTTTGTGTTTTCTGGCATCACCTTTTTTGGTCTCCATACCAACGTTGACTCCGTTTTATCCCAAGGTTGAGCTGTTATATTATTGCTTGTCTTCCTTATCCAATGTCGAGAGTTCCTCGTCGACGAGCAATTCAGTTGTGTAGAAACTTTTGGTTGCCATTGCTTCTTCTTTTTCTCTGTTTGTTGTTTGCCCTTGTCCGTGGATTCTTCCTTTGGAGTTGGCTCTTCTCCTTTGGTGAACTTAACTGATTGACTTTCACCTTTGTATTTGATAAGCACTGTATTAGAACTCCAGTCAATCATTGCATTGTATTGCTTCTGCCATGGTTGTCCTAGCAATAATGGATGTTGTGTAGCTTGGTCTTCAACCACGTAAAACATATGAGGATACACATACTGGTTAATCTGTACATGTAAAACTGTGCATCCGATAGTTTTGATTGAATTCTCAGAGTAACTTTTTAACTCTTGCTTGGCAGTTTGTAGTTTAGTGTCATTTGTCAATTGTCTATACAAACTGAGTGAAAGTAGGTTAGCTTGAGCTCCTGAATCCAATAGTGCTCTGGCTTTAATTTGGTTGGTCCCTACTTTGCATTCAATGATGGGTTCTTCTTTGTCATTCCCCATTTCTGTTATACTGACTGCGTTTATTCGTATTGCTCCTTCATTGCGCTGTTTCTAACGTAGTAGTCTTCTTTTCTCCATTCTTTCCTTCGCCTCAGCTTGTGCTTCCTCCACAATCATTTTCTTTTTCTGGACACGCAGCTTTTCTTGATGTGTTTTGACAAGCATGTCTTGTGTTAGCGGCAACAGATACTTTTTCACTCTGCATCCACTAATCCAATTGGGCATTTCTTTTCCGTCTAATGTAGCAAGCTTGACGGCTCCACTTGGTGATAGATCTTTAATCACCAGAGGACCCATCCCTCGCTTTTTAAGCTTCTTAGCATGCTGTTTCAGAGTGTAAACTAGGACATAGTCCCCAACTTTAAACTCTTTAGTCCGCACATGCTTATCAAAAAATTCCTTTTGTCGCCTTTTTTGAGCGTAGATGGAAGCTACTGCTTTTAGGCGAAGCTCATCTAGCTTTTCCAGGTCATCTATTCTATCAGAGAGCTCGTGCCCTGTCCACTCTAGATCCTTAGCCACCCTTAAGGTTGAAATCAAGAATTCTATGGGCAAGATAGCATTTAGCCCAAAAACCATGTTATATGGGGTCGTTCCTATGGTTGTTTTATACGCCACCCTATATGCCCATAATGTTGAATGTAACTTTTGGTCCCAGTCAGTTCTCGACTCAGATACAATCTTTGTGAGGACCGTACATATGGTTTTGTTTGTTGCTTCAGCTTGTCCGTTTGCTTGTGGATGATACGGGGCTGATTTCCTATGGATTACCATGAATTCATCTAGAAGGATCTTTATCACTTCATTTATGAAATGTGTGCCTCGATCACTCACAATTTCTATTGGCAATCCATATCGTACAAAGACGTATTCATACAGAAATTGTGCCGTGGTCCTGGCATCTGCTTTTTGAGTTGCCTTTGCTTCGACCCACTTTGTTAGATAGTCTGTAGCCACAACGATGTATTGTGCATGAGTCTTATATGCAGGAGGCGAAATGGGTCCAACATAATCAATCCCCCATTTTGCAAAAGCTCTTGCCCCCATCATTGGTCCAAGTGGCATATCATCTCTTTTAAGTGGTACTTTGGTCCGCTGACAGTCATCACATCGTTTAACGTATTCCTCAGCGTCCATATGTAATGTTGGCCAGCATATTCTTGCGGCTAAGACAAGTTTTGCTGTCTTATCACCTGAGAAATGGCCTCCACCTACTCCTCCATGAGCTTGCTCCAGGATTATCACATACTCAGACTCTGATGCGCAAATCCTAAGCTGGTTGTCTTTAGCTCTCTTATAGAGTTGATCTCCTATTAAAGCGTAATCTCTAGCTTCTGTCTCTACAGATTTCTGACGAGCTTTTGACGTTCCTTCTGGGAAAGTTCTATTTGTGAGATATTCAACAATATACTGACTCCATTCTGGAGCGATCATTATCTGATATAATGTCGAATACTCGGCTGGCGGTGTCAGGAGTTTTTTGGAGCAAGGGATTGCGCATATGTACATACACATGCATGGTGCATCAAATAAAGGATTGCCCATTTGCCAGAGCCAGGTGGTTACGTGGGGCCCACATGTGTACAGGTAGGACAGTGTGTACATAGTGCATCGATTTTCACTATTACCAGTACCATTGTGTTTTTCTACAATAAGGAGGAGTTGGTAGCGCGTAAAACTTCTCGAGGAAGCTGTTCGCGGGCCGACGACGTGAGGTCAGCAGGTGCGTCAGATGGCATCTAGTGGCGTCAGGAGGGCGAACGAGGTCAATATTTGCACGCGGATGAGGACGGACACAACGTGGGTGTTTTCTTGTGAGAGTTATGCAGAAAGGTCATTATTAGGACCACTTTTTGGGGCCACTTCACGTGGTGGCGAGACGCATTATTGGAAAAAAGCTGAGTGCCAGGTGTGCGAATGATGCAAAAAGGTGACAACTATGCACTGCGAGGTCAGTTTTTGGCCTGTTCGGGGTCCGTTTGAGGTCATCTAAAAGGCCAAGGGTGCCCAAGTAATAAAGCTAAGTGTGGGAACTGAAAAAACAGAGAGAAGACCAGAAAAAACGTGGAGAAGAGAGGAGGAACAGCCGCAGGTGTGTTTTTTTGGGTTTTTGGAGCCTGTTTTGGCCGTAAACTGCTCATCCGATGTCGGATTTGAGCACTTTGACATTGTAGACTGGGGTTTTGGGCCGTTCCGGACGCGATGGCGCTGTCCATTTTGCCAAATTTCTCACTCTTTTTCTGCTGTTTTTCTGTGTAATCTTCTCCGGTGAGTGAAGCTTCTTCTCCAATTTGTGATTGTATCTGGTATCTTTTACCCATATTGTGTGAGCTGTTTGCCCCATTGGTGTTGGCCCAAGCTCAATTGTATCTAAACATCAGAAATTCTCCTCTTTTGAGCTGAGTTTTTTGGGTGTGTGTGTGTGTCTGTGTGGAGTGGATAAGTGGATAGTTTCTCTCCTCTCACTCCAGAGGTGTGTTCCCTGTCTCGGCCAGGTGTGTTGTCTAAGCCGAGTGGTGCCCCATAGTGTGTGTGTGTATCTTCCCAAGAGTGTGTGTCGGGTCGTTATAGAGGCGCTGTGTGTGTTTTCATCCCACTCACATTCTTTTGGCGCCCCCACGGAGGATCTTCTTCGAGTACCTTCTGCTTCGAGCTTCGAGCTTCGAGCTTCGGGATTACAGATTACAGGTTACAGGTTACAGGAACAGGGACAGGGACAGGTACATGTGATTCACACAGGTACAGGTAGCTGGAGTACAGTGATGTCACTTGCAGTTGTTGTGGGAATGCATCACTTGGCGCCTATTTGAGCGCATTGTCTGTTGGATTGTACGTTACTTGTGGAAACTGCCATTGTACGCCTTTGTGGAGCCATATATGGTTTTATTTGGCAGTCCCAGCCATTTCTGAGACTTGGTCTGGAAGATAGTCATTTCTGAGACTTGACTATACGCGATTTGCATTAGCTTTCGTGTGAGGGTCGATAGCGTGAGGTTTTTATTGAGCTGGGGGATTCTCAAATGTGGAGATCCTTTCGGTGATACAGGTAGCTGGAGCACCCTTTTCGTGACCTCGCCATAGGCTATGTACTAGTGAGTCCTACTTGATGCTCGGGTTCTATTGTTGACAGTTTATGCGTACATAGACAGTCTATATTTTGGGTTCCTACTGCTCTACTTCTGGGGAAACTCTGTCGAAATTTTCCCAAGTTATGATGGCTGGTTTTTTGGTATTTTGAGCCATTTATGCTGTTATGCTGCTGAAATTTTGGCAAAATCAGAGGTTGAGTCAGGTGTGCCTTCTTGGGAGCTTCATGGTTGGCTTTAATGGATGATCAAAATGGCCCTCAGTTCACTCCTTTTCATTTAACTCAAAGAATTCAGATTAATGTTCATGTGTCCAGGAAGATCTTTTTCCAGCAGCGCATAGTCTTTATGTTTGGGCCAAGAAGATTGAGAGAGATCCTGGAATGTCCTTTGCCTGTTGTCATTCCGATGATCAACTATGAAAACTCATTTGATGTGCATGTGTTTGTTCTCATCTAAAGCTGAGCTCCATTGAAGTTTCTGGGGATTGGGTAGTGAAAAGTTTTGGGTTCTTGCACGTGTGTTTGAAGGGGTTCTCTAGCCATGGCTTTCTCTTATCCGGAGTTTCATGGAAGAAGTGATGAAGATGTGGAGGACTTTCTGGAAAAGATGGAGGTTGCCTGCATTAGCAACCAGATTCATGACCCTACGCAAATGTTACGCCTTCTCCAAATTTGTTTGAAGAGTGATGCACGAGCTTGGTCCAAAGCATTTGAAGAGGAGTTGCGTATGGCTGATCCACCTATAAGATTGAGTTGGGACAATCTAAGGCATGGATTGGAAGTGGAGTTTGTGAAGATAGAAGACCCTGACAAAGTGTGGCAAGAAGTACAGGCTTTGGTGAAAAAGGAAGGTGAGCCAGTAGATGCGTACATACGTAAGTTTTCATTGGCTTGGGAGCGAATGTGCAAGGCTTTAGCACCACAGGTACCCCCGCCTGACATGATGAAGAAGGACAGGTTCTTGGCTGGTCTTTGGGAGAATATACGTTGGAGAGTGGAGCTAAAGAAGCCTAGGACATATGAAGATGCACTAGAGGTAGCAAGGAACAAAGAGTGGAAGCTGAGGAAAATGAGCCAGTTAGGGGTGGAGTCTTTGCCAATGAGGTCTGAATTTCAGCCTATAGAGTCTTTACAAGGGCGCATGTCAGGGGTTCATCATGAACCAGTGGTTCCTGTTACTACTCAGGTTATGCCAGCAGTGGTCACTACAGCAGTGCAAGATGATGGCCTAAGGCAAGACATGAGGCAAGTGGTTGATTTGATGAAGAATCTCAGCCTAAACATGCTAGGTCAAGCGGGAAATAATCGAGGTCGAGGGAGGTTTGCAAATCAGCAAGGAGGTGAAGAAAGGCCTAGGAATGGTGTTGGACAAAGCAATGGTAGGTTTTGGAGGCAGACGCCCACATGTTATAATTGTGGAGAGTTGGGTCACATTAGCCCGCAATGTGATAAGCCACCAAGGATGGGGGGAGACATGTATCCATTGCCAAGACAGGTGCTAACTAGGTCAAATGATTATGGCATCGAAATTAAGGGAGACGAAGGAACCAGTGGACTGACCCAGGAGGAAAAAGGGAAGACAAAAGTGCTAAGTGTAGTCACCTTGGAGAAGGCATCAAAGCTAGAGGATACATTAGTGATGCCTATTGGGAAGAGGACCACAGAGGAAAAGGAAGGAAGAAGTGCCCCAGGTCCTAGTAAGAAGAAAGGAAAGAGCCATGAAGGCGAGGATGTCAAGGCCAAGAGGAAAAGGAGAGCTCGTCGAAAGTTTCATGTTTCAGATTTTCCACTAGGGGATGGGCAATTAAGCTATGACTTGAAGGAGGATCTGACGAGCAGGAAGGCAGATGTTACTTTTGGGCAGCTTATAGAGATGGTGCCTAAGCTAAAGCGACAGTGGAAGAGGATGGTTAACCCAATGGAGAAAGAGCCAGAGAGAGGTTCAGTGAAGGTGTTGGCAATGGACGAGCTACCAGACATTTGTCCAATAGTAGATGTGTGGCATAAAAGGAAAAATTTGGGACAAGGTTATGTGGATGGCGGAGCCCAAATATGCGTCATAACACACTCATGCGTTGAGAAGATGGGTCTCACAGTGGCTGGGGTGTCAGGTTTTCGGATCAGATTGGCAAACCATCAAAAAGTAAAATGCTTGGGTGTTGTAAAGAGCTTAGAAGTGGAGGCATATGATGCAAAGGCAGTGGTTGATTTTCATGTGATGCCAGCAGGGTTGGGAGCATATCCTATTATACTGGGCAGACCATGGTTACGTGCAGTGGGAGCTGTTCAAGATTGGCGACATGGTACGATTAGCCTCTATGGAAAGACAGGTACCAAGAAGCTTTATAATATGGACACAAGGAAACGATTAGAGGAGCTTTATGAAGATGAGGATGAGTCTAGTGATGAAGACTCTTCCACGGTGACAGATGAGGATAGTGATAGCACTACCAGCAGTGATGAGGATGCTGATGTTGCATTTCTTTTGATGGACAAAGAAATCCAGGAGATTGGTTTAGTCGCATTTGCGAAGGAAGTTGAAGATGAAAGTGAAGGGCCTTATGAAGTGATTGAAGGGCTGATGCAAACCAAGGTTGAGTTGTCAAAGAAGCAGGAATTGATGACACAAATGATCAGTGGAGACCTCTCAGCTATGGAGAAGGATATATATTTGCATATGCTGGCTAGTTTTCCTGATTTGTTCATTACTTCATATGAAGAGATCAGAGGGTTCAAGGGTGAAGAGATGCATATAGAGCTGAAAGAAGGTGCTAAGACAGTGCGGCAAAGGCTAAGAAGGATGGGTCAAGAGCAAATGGAAGCCTTGCGGGTAGAGGTGGACAAGTTATTGAAGGCAGGGTTCATAGTTCCAGTGGAGACCACAGAATGGGTGAGTCCAGTTGTAGTCAGTCCAAAGAAGGATGGGAAGTGGAGAATTTGTGTGGATTTTAAACCCTTAAACGCAGCCACTAAGAAGAACCCATATCCTCTTCCATTCATCGATCAGATCTTGGATTCAGTGGCAGGTTATGAGAGGTACAGTGTGTGTGATGGTTTTTCAGGCTATTTTCAATTGAAGATTGCTCTTAAAGACCGCACAAAGACAACTTTTATTACGCCATGGGGCTGCTATTGCTACACAGTATTGCCATTTGGGTTGTCAAATGGACCATCTTTCTATCAAGAAAGAGCAAATTGGGTGTTGGAACCATTCATTGGTAGTTGTGTTAAGGCTTTTATGGACGACTTCTGTGTCTATAGCAGTAGGGCTGAGCATCATGAGAAGTTGCAGATGGTATTGGCTCGATATGATGAATGTGGAGGACAACTAAATCCAAAGAAATGTCATCTAGCACAGCCAAGGGTGAAGTTATTGGGCCATATGGTGTCAGAAAATGGCATTGAGGCTGATCCAGATAAGGTTAAGTCTATTATTCTTCTTCCATCACCTATGAGTACGAAGCAATTGGCAACCTTTATACACAAAGTGAAGTACATGGCACGGTTTATTCCATTGTCTTCGCAGCTTCTTTATCCATTACAGCAAGTGGCAAAGCATGATCCATTGCAATGGGATGACAAGTGTGAAGAAGTGTTTCAAGAGGTGAAAGAGGTGTTAGGGGGGTTGTTAGCCATGCAGGCTCCTGATTGGGAGAAAGTTTTTTATGTAAATCCATCAGTAGGGGATGATGCCATTGGAGCCATGCTATTGCAAAAGGGGAAGGGCAGCCATTATATGAGGCCAGTGTATTGTGCAAGCCGAGTGAAGTTGGTAGCGGAGAGAAAGTTATCGGAAGTAGAGCTAGTGATGGCCAGTGTAATATTTGCTTGTCGACGATTTCGTCATTACTTGCTACCACGGCCTTTTGTTTTCTTGACGAGTTATGCCTTTTTGCCACAGTTAATTAATGGTATTAACATGTCAAATGTGGTGAAGAAATGGGTAATTGAGCTGCAAGAGTTTGAGTTCTCTTTTCTAGTGGAAGATAGTACAAGGGCTACCCTAGCTGATTTGTTGACCTACAAGGAGAATCCCCTTATTGTTAAGGAAGAGGTGGTGAGAAAGGTAGTTGAAGAAGTGCCACAGATCAGCAATGCACATGTGTTGTTCTTTGATGGTTCATACAGAAAGAGCCATGATGCAGCTTCAGGGGGTATAGCACTTTATGATCCAGAGGGGAAGCTAGTATGCAAGAGAGGGTTCAAATTGGATGCGCATAGTAACAATGAGGCTGAATATGCTACATTGGAAGCCGGATTACACATTTGTTTGAAGCATGGGGTTCGAAGGTTGAGCATAAAAGGTGATGCCTTGTTAGTGGTGAAGCAAGTGTTGGGTGTGTGGAAGAGCAAGAACACCTCATTGAAGGAAATGTGCTTCAGAATTAAAGGCCTGTTAAAAAAGTTTGAAGCATGGAGTATCAGACACATTGAACGTGCTCTAAATGGAGAGGCACATGAAGCAGCTCAAGGCATGATTGGGGAGCTATTTGTGTTGAGGACCACTTTACCTCTTTATCATGGCCGGGAAAGTTTGGCTCAAGAAGAGGAGTTTTTGCTAACAGGAATCATTCCAAAGGAGATTCAGAAGTCTAAGAAGTATGGCTTTGTGCGTAGAGCATACAGGTACAAATTGATTGGTGATGTCTTATACATGAAAGGGGCTGATCTCGTGTTGAGACGTGTACCTTGGCGGGAGGAGTTTACAGAGTGTTGGAAGAGAATCACGAAGGCGCATGTGGTGGCCATTTTGCTCTAAAGATCACCTTGCATAAGATTTTGCAAGAGGGGTATGTTTGGCCTAGTTTGCACAAGGATGTTCACCATTGGTGTAGGTCTTGCAATAGGTGTCAAGCATTTGGGAAGAGAGTGTTGAAGCCAGAGCTACGAAAAACCATTATGGCGTTTGATGTGTTTGAAAAGTGGGGAATTGATGCAATAGGCCCGTTACCTATCACAAGCAGGGGCAAAAGCTATATTTTGACGGCAGTGGACTATCTCTCTAGATGGGCAGAGGCTATAGCAGTAAAACAGATCACTGCAAAGGATGTGGAAAAATTTGTGTATGATGAAATATGTTGCAAGTTTGGGGTGCCACTGGAGTTACTTTCAGATAAGGGGCCTGGCTTTAGAGCTAAACTGCTAGATTTTTTATGTGCAAAGATGAAGATTAGGCACCAGCATACCACTCCTTATTACCCGCAGTGTAATGGCTTGAATGAAAGATTCAATGGTGAGTTGGTACAGATTCTTTCGAAAGTGACAGAGCACCAAGGAAAGAATTGGGATTTGGAATTGCCTAGTGCATTATGGGCTTATCGTACTTCGGTGAAGACAGGTATAGGGTTTACTCCATTTCATTTGGTGTATGGAAAGGAAGCACTATTGCCTGTGGAGGTAGAGTTGCCTGCGGTCAAGATGTTAGAGAAGTTGCTTGGGCCGCCTAGTGATGCATTCAAAGAGAGGCTCTTGCAGTTACAAGAGGTCCAGTTGGATAGGATGAGCGCATTGGAGCATTATGGGCAGATGCAGGATAAGGCTTTGACAAAGATAAATGAAAAGGTCAAAAGTAAGGGTATCAAGAAACATGACTTGGTTTTGCGCTACAACAGTAAGCTGGACAACACCTTCCAAAAGAAGTTTCAAATTAAGTGGGAAGGCCCTTTCAAGATAGTAGAGTGTTTTCCAAATGGCACATATCAGCTGGCTAACCTGGATGGTGTTCTACATAAGTCAAGGGTAAATGGATTGCGTCTTAAATTGTATCATGCTAGATTGATGATGGTGGAGCAAGATGAACTGTCTGTGGAGCAAGCAATGTTGGTGAAGGATGAGGAGACATGTGATGCGGCGAGTCTCATATCGCTCTTTGCTGCTGCTGATCATGAATGATCTAGCAGGCTAGGGGATGGGCAAATTATGTCAGGAGTTTTTTGGAGCAAGGGATTGCGCATATGTACATACACATGCATGGTGCATCAAATAAAGGATTGCCCATTTGCCAGAGCCAGGTGGTTACGTGGGGCCCACATGTGTACAGGTAGGACAGTGTGTACATAGTGCATCGATTTTCACTATTACCAGTACCATTGTGTTTTTCTACAATAAGGAGGAGTTGGTAGCGCGTAAAACTTCTCGAGGAAGCTGTTCGCGGGCCGACGACGTGAGGTCAGCAGGTGCGTCAGATGGCATCTAGTGGCGTCAGGAGGGCGAACGAGGTCAATATTTGCACGCGGATGAGGACGGACACAACGTGGGTGTTTTCTTGTGAGAGTTATGCAGAAAGGTCATTATTAGGACCACTTTTTGGGGCCACTTCACGTGGTGGCGAGATGCATTATTGGAAAAAAGCTGAGTGCCAGGTGTGCGAATGATGCAAAAAGGTGACAACTATGCAATGCGAGGTCAGTTTTTGGCCTGTTCGGGGTCCGTTTGAGGTCATCTAAAAGGCCAAGGGTGCCCAAGTAATAACGCTAAGTGTGGGAACTGAAAAAACAGAGAGAATACCAGAAAAAACGTGGAGAAGAGAGGAGGAACAACCGCAGGTGTGTTTTTTTGGGTTTTTGGAGCCTGTTTTGGCCGTAAACTGCTCATCCGATGTCGGATTTGAGCACTTTGACATTGTAGACTGGGGTTTTGGGCCGTTCCGGACGCGATGGCGCTGTCCATTTTGCCAAATTCCTCACTCTTTTTCTGCTGTTTTTCTGTGTAATCTTCTCCGGTGAGTGAAGCTTCTTCTCCAATTTGTGATTGTATCTGGTATCTTTTACCCATATTGTGTGAGCTGTTTGCCCCATTGGTGTTGGCCCAAGCTCAATTGTATCTAAACATCAGAAATTCTCCTCTTTTGAGCTGAGTTTTTTGGGTGTGTGTGTGTGTCTGTGTGGAGTGGATAAGTGGATAGTTTCTCTCCTCTCACTCCAGAGGTGTGTTCCCTGTCTCGGCCAGGTGTGTTGTCTAAGCCGAGTGGTGCCCCATAGTGTGTGTGTGTATCTTCCCAAGAGTGTGTGTCGGGTCGTTATAGAGGCACTGTGTGTGTTTTCATCCCACTCACAGCGGTTTTGATGAACATACAATACATACAGTGACATATTCATGTACGCTTTCTTTCATTCCTGGCCAATAGACTCCCAATTGTAACAAATTCCTATATGTGTTCCTTCTTGAACAATGAAATGCACATTCCTGAACATGTGCTTCGCGCAGATATATACTATATTCCTCAGGATTGATGCATAGTCATAAAACATGATCATTTCCCAATTGATACAACCTTCCTGCAATCAATTGAAGATTCTTGGATTGCTGAATAGCAATATGTTTCAGGTTGTATTCTCTTCTATCGAACTCTCCTCCATAGGTTAATAGGTCAACGACATTTTGAGACCACTTAGGTATCATTTCTATGTTGAACAAGTACGCGTCTGGCATGTCGTCGTCTATTCCTATAGGGTCTTCTCCATTCGTCAATCGCGAAAGATGATCAGCTCTAAGATGTGTTTTTCCTTTCTTCACTACTACCGTGAAGTCGAATTCCAGTAAGATAATGAACCATCTCACTATTCTCCCGGTATTGCATGGTTTATTCACTAGGTAGAGCAAGGCTTGGTGATCCGTAAAAAACACAAACTTGTTGGCTAGAAGGTAATGCCGAAATTTCTTCACAGCATATATCATTCCTAATCCCTCTCGCTCTGTTGTGGTGTAATTCTTCTCTGCATGGTTGAGCTGTCGACTGGCGTAACAGATAGGAAAATCCATGTTTCCTTCTTCTGGCTGAGCCAGAATGCATCCTATTGCATATGCCGAAGCATCTATGTGCACATGGAATATCTTCTCCCAATCTGGTGATTTCAAGACTGGAGCGGTAATGAGTGCCTCTTTCAATTTCTTGAATGATTCCTCACATTCCTCTGTCCATTCAAAGTTCACTATTAGCCTGTAAAGTGGTTGGCCTATTATAGCGTACATGTAAATGAATCGTCTATAATATCCACAATGTCCCATAAAGCTCTGTACTTGTTTCGCATTGGTTGGTCTAGGCATATCCACTATAACTTTTATCTTCTCTAAATCCGTGGATATTCCGTTTTGTGAGACAATATGTCCCAGAATTCTGCCCTGTCGGACCATAAACACACATTTCTCAGGATTGAGACAAATGCGATATGTCCTACATTTCTCAAATACTTTTCTTAGGTGTTCTAGATGCTCATCTCTCAGTAGAGAATGTACACATAAGTCATCCATGTATATTTCGAGAAACAACCTTAAGTATTCTTTGAAAGCATGCGTCATCAGCCTCTGGAAGGTTGCGGGAGCATTGGTTAGACCAAAAGGCATAACCCGATAAGCATAAATTCCCCACTCCGTTGCAAAAGCTGTTTTATGTTGATCTTCCAATGCTATGGCTAGCTGGTTATATCCTGAAAAACCATCAAGAAAGGAGTATGCTGTTTTCCCTGATACACGCTCTAGAACATGATCAGTTATCGGCAGGGGATAATTGTCCCTGATTGTTGCAGCATTCACTTTCTTTAGGTTGACACACACTCGGAGTTTTCCGTTCTTCTTAGGTACTACCACAATCGGAGATACCCAATCAGTGTGTTCAATCTCGTATATGAATTCAGCTTCCATTAGCTTATCTATTTCTTCTTTGATTCGCTTAGCAAACGTATCATTATATGTGTATGGTCTCTGTCTGCTAGGCTTTGCGTCTTGTTTCAGTGGGATTGTGTGTTGGCATATCGATGGGTCAACTCCCTTTAAGTCCTTATAAGACCATGCAAACACATCCCTATACTCTCTGAGAAGACTCAAAAGTCTCTCTTCCTCGCCTGGAGACAAATCTGTGGCTATGTATACCGGTCTAGGTGGCTCACCTGGAGCTGCTAAATCAACTTTTTTCGCATCCTCCGGTCCGTCATAAGATTCGTTCTCCTTCCTCTCTCGAATAGGTGGGGTTAATATCACCTTCCTATCCTCTATTGTGAATTTCCTATAGTGAGAGGGAACATCCATGTTTTCCTTGATTTTGGCGTTTTTGTCCTCTCCACTCTCAATTTCTGTAGTCCAAACTTCTTTCAGAGTTTTCTTGAGCTCTCTGTACTTGTTTCTACGTTCTAACTTGGACTCTATGTATTCTCTGTTGCGCTTGTTCTTTTCTGATTTTTCTGTTTCAGTTTTCGTTCCATTCTTTTGAACTTGATTTCTTGAGCCTCTTTTGTCTTTTCGTGAGCTCTTTTGATCACTGCCTCTCATTCTTCCAGAAATCTTATCCTTAACACAATCTTCAGCCTTTACTAGCATTAGGAATTGATTTTTTCCTCTTATTCTAGGCATCGGATTGGTTCTAACCCCCTTTGTTTTTCTCTTTGCTCTATAGCGTTTCTGGCGTTGTTTAGTTTGGTTCGGAAAATCATAAAATCGGACATCCATTATAGTTTCTTCGTTTCCGCTTGAATTGTCCGTTGACTTGTTGTCTGCTTCATTTCCCCACTCTGGATGATTGGGAATGTCGTGAAACACCTCTTCTTCATCTTCCTTTTCCAGTGTATTGTTCTTTTCAATTTCTTTTTCGAGCACAGTTCTCAACATGAAATACGGAACCACGTCGTACCCGTCCTTGTCGCAAAATTTCGTTGTGGGACCCTCCGGAATTGCACAAACATCTAGGGTTGCTAGAATGTGTGTCCATTCTAATGGTTCAAACGTGTCCTCTGGAAAGGGTTCTCCTACATAAGTTTTGTCTTCGATAGCCCTTTCTAAAACACATTCTTCTCGTTTCAGACTTCCACATTTTGAAGCTCCACACATCCATAACTCCTTGGGTTTACCTAACCAAGCTGGAAATTCGGATCCCGCCAAAGTAGCCGAATCAAATTCCTCTACCGGTGTTCGGTTCACATCTTTGTAGCTATGGTCTTTCAGGTTCACACGGGTAGTGGTTTCCATATTTCTCAAGTATATGTGATCGTAGCCCCAATCTTGAACCATTTTCAACTGTCTCATGAATGGTCTTCCCAGTATGATATCATAGTTATTCTCCTTGCCAAAATCGACAATAGCGAAAGTATGTTCGTATTCAATGCCGCAAGAAGTCACTACAACTTTCTCTAATAACCCCATAGGTTTCTCCATGTGTCCATCTGCTAATTGGAGTTTCAACCTAGTCTTCCTTATTGCTGGTTTCCCCCATTTTTTCCAGATTTCTTTTGTAGCAATGGCTACCCCAGCTCCGCTGTCTAGTATTGCCATTGTGTTCACTCCTTGGAATTCAACTGGTAAGGTTGTATTCCCCTCTTCACCTTCGCAATACTCTCCGACCTTGTTTAAGGGTACAGGATTAGCGTTCTTTTGTGGCTTGCTCAGCTCCTCTATGCTCTCTTGCAATCTCGATGTTGGATCTCTTATCCCGAATTTCTCCAAGCATTTTCCTACAGTGGTCCACATATGTGGTTTTAGCCTCAAAAGCTCAGCTAGAGTGATAGTGCATGTCACTGGTGTTGACAAAATCTCTATCAATCCTTGCGAGTCCATGACTTTTTCTGATGAGATTTTTTGTGAGGGAAGTGCTCTAATCTCGGATTTTGCTTCATACTCTCCTAAGTATGAAGGTAAGGTTTTCAGTGAATGAGGTTTGCTCTCCATTGTTCTAACAGAGCCCCCATCTCCCCAGTAAGATTGCAGATCCAAGTCCACTTGAGATCCTGCCTCAAATTCCACTATGGCAGTCTCGATCATTCTTTGGCACATTTCAAGTCTCTGCTTTTCCAATTCTGCATTTGGGTATGTCAGCCACCTCTGTTCTTGTGTTTGGTTGTTCCTTAACCTAGCTTCGTAAGCTTTCATCAGTGCGTCCAATGGTTCGTGTACCTTGTCGACTAGCACTGATCCCCCTGAGCTTAAGCTCGTTGTTTCTTGGATACTCTTTTGTTTCGTTCTTTCCGGGCTCATCTCCCGTTTCCCGTTTTGACTCTCAAGTTTTTCTAATCTAGCTTTAGTTTGCTTTAGTTCCTCAGCTAGAATAGCGTCTTCACGTTCTTTTCTCAACTTCATGCGTGCTTTTCTAGCTTTCCATGTGTTTTTCTGACTCCGCTGTCCTTGACTAACTACGTCAGTCGCTAACTTTCCATTCTCAGGTTCTCTGGTGGTTTTCTTAGCTTGAGCTCTAGTAACAACTTGCGTTGGTATCAGAGTTTCATTTTCAGACCCACTGCTGGTAGGAATAGTTTCTAGCATATTCAATGTCGTCTTTTGCACTTTGTTTGGATTCTTTGAACAATCCTCAATGAAGTGAGTAACCCCACACTCAGTGCAATAAGCGTTAATTCTAATGATTTCCGTATGTGGGCAAACATTCATCAGATGGTCACCTCCACACTTGTAACAGGGTCCTAGTGCTGGTCTTGGTCCCGCTTGATTCGTCCTTTGTGGATAGGATGGTCTTTGTCCTGTTAACCCTCCATGAGCTATGAACATCAAGGTTCTTGCGTCCAAATTGTATCTCTCTTCATCAGAAGCACTTGTAACTGTTGGTGTTCCAACATTCCCCGTCATGCCCCATGGTTCTAGTTGTTTTGGTTCTTCTGGTGGGTAATAAACTGTCGGAGACATGTGTGCACCCAATTCTTCGTAATAGGCTTGAACAGGCACTAAGGCTTGTTCTTCCTGATTCTCTAAGGTTGGTGCATATCTAATGCCCACTGGTCTTGCTCCTGGTAAAGGTGGTTGTTGTCCCAATACTGGTTGCGGTCTTTCTATCCCCATAGGTCCTGGTACATTTCCCGTTGGGTATCGAGGTACTGGATGTATCTGAGGTGGTGCTAATTGAGCAGGAGGTGCATACTGGCGCTCCCTTACATATCCTTTGTTGTAATAGCACTCCTCTGTTGGATGATTTGTCCATTTTTGTTCAATAGCACACCATTTCAGTATTTTTGGCAATGGTTTTTGGTATGGTGCCATCCTTTTTAGAGCATCTTCTATCATTTGCTCTACATTTGGCATGGTTGTTGTTTGAACATTCTTTTTAGTGGTAGTCTCGCTCGCTACGGAGGAGGAGCTACTGGATGCAAAATCTGTATCCGCTGACACCTCTCCATAAACCGTACAGTTATCCACTAAGTACAATGCCTCTCTCGTTACTTGCTCGAAACTTGTACAAGCTTTCAAGTGCAAGTCCTTCTTGAGAGTGTCGTTCCTCAGTCCCTCAATAAAGAGAACAGATAGTCTGTCATCTTGTGGTCGTTCACGTACTGGACATATCTCAATGTATTGTTTGAAGCGAAGTGAAGCTTCCTTCACCTTTTCGTGTTCTCTCTGTTTAAAAGCATATATTTGTGAGACCGTATTGTGCTTAATCCCTCGTTTTGAGAATTCCTCAGCAAACTCTCTTAGCAAATGGTCAATGTCATGGAATCCCCCAATGTTCATTGGTTGAAACCAGGTCAATGCAGTACCTTCTAGAGTAAGACCAAATCCCTCGTATTGTGTATGGAAATCTGTTATCTGCTCAGCTCTTAAGACTTGCTTAAAGAGTGACACATGTGCATACGGATCTCTTGAACCACCATACTTCTTGGGCATACACTTGGCTACTTGAGATGGTCTCATACGTCTATGATCTGCTACCAATCTCATTGCTCCTGTGTCTCGGCTAAAGCTTTCTCTAGCATCATGGACTTCATGGGTTACCCTTGTCGGTTCCTCCGCCCTGAATCTACTACTAGGAGGTAAATGTGATGGTTCCGCTTCAAACCTTGGACCTGGAGTGGTATAGGTGGGGATTGGAACTGCACTACCTCGATTCGTCTCCATTGACTCTCTGGAATGTAATGATCCCATTGGTCCGAGCTTCGAGTCCCAAGGTTGACTGGAAGAGTCAGCAACCTGAGTTCTTTGTCCTCCTGTTGTCATTGAGTTTTGTACTCCATTTGTTGGTGCTGGTCTATGTGAGCTAGAAGTAACATAATACTGATGTAGTGGTCCCCCAAAGTATGTATATCCTTCTAATTCTTTCTTGCCCATTGTTGAGTATTGCCTGCCATACTTATCGTAAGCGGCAATTTTCACTTCCGATCCCTCTGTGTAGGTAAAGACATAGAGTCTTTTTTGGTCTGTCAACTCTCCGGTGTAGGGTTCTTCACATCTATAATAGAGATCTTGCTCCCCATTATTATATTTGTACAGCCCCACATAGATGTTATCAGTGTTGATCCTTGTAGTTTCATTCTCTCTTCTTAACCTCGCATTAGGGAAGTTCATTATTGGTGCTTTCTCCTCGAGTTCTTCATCTATTTTGGCTTTGGTGCCCATCAATCCCCACTTGTCCACAATGTTAGGATTTAGAACTACCAAGTACATGGTACCCTCGTCATCTAGATATCTATCTCCGCTATAGCTCACAGGCACTAAGTCCTTGAACTCACTAGGTCTATCTTCTATCTTTACACAATAGCGGTCCATTCCATCTTTGTAGATCTTGGCACCTTGCTCATTGTCGTACTGGTATTTTATGAACAATAGCTTCATGGTGGCGGAAGGGTTTGATGATCCTGCTGCCATATTTTCTCTGTTGTTCAGGTTCAAGTGTTCCAAGTGTTCAGTGAAAATCTCGTAAGATCTCTCCGAAGAAGTATCAGAGACACTTCCTTCAAAGATCGGATCTAATGGTTGCACCCAACTTTGGTTTACACTTCCCTCGGTTGATATGACACTTACTGGTTCCCCTTGTTTTGGTTGATTATTCCGGAGATTCCTGCCTGATCTCAAATTCATCAATTCCCCTGAAGGACTTTCAAGTTTTTCTTCTCGGCAATTTGTTTTCCCAGGTTTTTGAGGTTAGAATTGATCGAAACTGACTGATACTTGGTCAATTGTTTAATCTTACCAGTGGGACAACTTCTGTTTCATCAAGTGAGAATTTTGTTGCAGTTATGTTGAAAAAGACATTATACGCGTATGATGTCTTTTTTCACAGATTTGGACTATTTTGGTTATGCTCACTCTCGGTGGCCCCTTTATGCTCTGTCCACTCACAAAATTCAGTTTGAACTCTGTTTGAGCAAGTTATGGCTAGTTCAGGCTTTTCTTGGCAATTTTCTGCTTTTGACTTGTTTTTTTGGGTTAATTGTGATCCAAATGGGATGAAACTTGAAATATAACCTCTAGACAACTATTACAATGGATCTGTGTTAGCAAAGTATCAAAATATGTCCAAAATTAGGTCAAAGACATCATACGCGTATGATGTCTTTTTCATCAATTTGGGTCCAAACTTGATATTTATGCTTCCTACAGTGCCTGTAACAATCTTGTCAGGTCAGATATCAAAAATAAGCAGTGGAAGTGCCAAAAGACATTATACGCGTATGATGTCTTTTTTCACAGATTTTGACTATTTTTTGGTTTTAAGTCTTCTCCAATGTTTATGATTGAGTTTCAAGTGTTTTTGTCAGGTTTGAATGTAAAAACAAGATTTGAATCCAAAATTTCCTATTCTTTGCGTTTCTTGGACTCCGCCTTGTCTTTTTTGGGTTTCTTTGAGTGTTAATGCTCTTGTTTTAAGTTGATCTTAGGGTGAAACCCCCCTTCTAAACACTCTGGCAATGTCAAATTTTCAATTTTAGTCTCTGTTTAGGTCCTAAGACATCATACGCGTATGATGTCTAAAGTTACAGATTTCCAGTTTTTCAGCACAGAACTCTTCCAATAGCTCTTTTAAGTGCTCAGCAACAATCAGTTACACAGAAAATTTTTCTGAACTTTGTTTATTGCATATTTCACTACCAAAGCGACTTTTTCAGTGATCTAACATGCAATCAAACGCATCAAGCAAATAGAACACCAATTGATAGCTCTAGATCAGGATCAAATCAGGCCCTACCTAAGCTACTTCTAATCATAAAATGGATTTTTTTGCAATTGAAAATATAAAGAGATTTACTACCACACAAGGAGTAGCAAATGCTTTTTATGTCAACAACCACTTAACCACCATCAAAAACAATCTAATCTAAGCTAAACTAAAAATACTGTCAACACGGAAGACCCAGGAACACCCCACTTTCTAGTATCTCTCGAGACCTTCGGAGTCCACCACTCCTAGATCTTTTCTAACTAAAGTATACAAAGTAGTTTATACGACTCACCTCGTAGGATTAGTCTAAGGTCACCTACTTAGGGCTCTCGTCCCCGGCAACGGCGCCAAATGTTATGGCGGTTACGCCGCTAGCGGAAGCTAAATAGCGAGAACTCAACCAACAACAGAATTTGTCAGACGAGGACGAAGCTTGACCCGCAGGCGCATGGAAACAACTAGGTGGGTGTCAAATCACCTACTCGACCTTCTAATGACAATCACTACTAAGAAATCAAATCTAAGTTCCAAAATACGCAAGTGACTGAAATCCGTACTACGAACGAATGCTATACGAAACAGGATCTAGAATCATCGAATCGATCTCAAACTCAAGGGGAAGTCTATACACTAGGTAAGAACAACACCCTAAAGACTTGAACTGCTAAATCAACCTATAACCACTCCGTGCGGTAAACGCGTATGAAGACAGGCCGAAAAATACAGGTGACCGAAACTTGACCCCGATGGTACTAATGCGTAGCTCTACTCGTTGTGGTTCTATTGATATGCTGCACGCTCTATTCCGACACACGAGTTGGAAGAAAACTCACACCGAAGCTCGTAGGAACTTACCACACGTAGAAGCCGATAGCGCGCACTCTTGGTATCTGTGCGTAGCTCTCACCGTTGCTAACACAATGGTGGTGTCGCTTCTCTAATGGCGGCCCCGTAGCTCGCGTAGCAAGGAGATAAGACTCTCTCTCTCTCTCTCTCTCTCAGACACAGTCACGGCGCTCAAAAACTCACTTTGATTAATAATTGAATCCCCTTAGGTTACAAAACTTTGGCTTATATACCTCAGCCTTGGAGGTGAGAACATCTCTAATGATTTACATCAACAGGTGAAATTACTTCGGGATTACAAGCTGGAAACTCAATTGAGTCCCGTTACTTAATGAATGGCTCAAATCAAAATTAATGTCGGAAAGACATTTATTACAATCAATGGTTACAAAATGATGGGTGTGAGCAAAAATGTGGTTGTGATCCTCTGCTGGCTCAACAAAGCTTGATGTACATCAAAGAAATACGTGGACGATTCACACAGAAGAAGATCATTGGAGAAGTTGGGATAGCTGTCATATTCTAATTAAAAATTGGACTGTGATAAGACAAAAGAAAGTTACAAAACCTGGTGTGCTTGAACAATGGATACCTATTATGTGGCGATCTCCATGATGTATAAGCATTTGTATCTACTATTTTATTCAAGATTCTCTTTAAAGTTAATTCTACACAAAAACTTTCTCTCTTTTGTGATGTGTAAGAATTTTGATTGAAAACTCTTTAAAATTGATTTTATGTTGTTTTGTTTCAGTTATCTGATTTAAATTTATAAATATTGTATCGTAAATATGATTTTGTTACTTTGTCAGGGCAAGTATGAGTTGCCCGTAATCATTGTTACAGCAGCTACTAGGAGGATCTCGTGAAGAGGCTATTAAAACTCTAAATGTGTGGAGAGCAAATTATTCTGGAAATAAGAGGGTAACTTCGGATCCCTCTAGCACCGCTGCAATCAGTGATCCACCTAGATATGATCCTGTTGTGTATGATCAGATTTTTAGGCCACCACCACCAAAATTGAGAGAGAAAAATAAGTTGTATGGTCGAGATTTTCTCTTAAAACAGCATCCTCAGCAATATAGAGTATTATATGTCAATTATGGAGAGGTGAGAAAGTGGTTTGCTAAAGGAGAAGCCATTGGCGATCTTCGTAACAACAATGAGCGAAAGAATGTAGTTTTGAGGATCATTAAAGAGAATATAGCAACGCTCAAGGCCATCACAATGGATGGTGTGGCTTATCCATGGAAGGAGGAAGATTTATACACATGGTGTATCAAGTCTTTAGCGGCAAAACGTAAGTGGAGCAGAAAAAAGACAAGCCTCCTTCCATGGATGGTGTGGCTTATCCATGGAAGGAGGAAGATTTATACACATGGTGTATCAAATCTTTAGCGGCAAAACGTAAGTGGAGCAGAAAAAAGACAAGCCAAGAGACACTTTGCTCAACCAACTCCATGGTACAGTAATTTATGTTGAGCCTATATTTGTTTTGACATCTTTGCAAGTTTGTTTAATAATATTTAGAATTATAGGTCTTATGTATGGATGATGATAATATAACAATTGAGCACAAGGATGAGAAAGATGATCAAGAAGGAGAGCTTCATGCAATGGTCAGTACATATTCTTTTATGACAGGGGTTTTATTTGATTTATTCCATGTTATTCACATTAAACTTCTTTCAGATTGAGAATTCTCATGTTGATGAGCAAGTGACGAAGTTTGTTATCGATGATAAAGCTGATGATATATCAAATCGTGTAGGTTCTTTTGTGCTATGACATTTAAATTATTTATGCTTGCTATGAGGTAGTAATATGTTTACTTTATTTATGTTTCTTTTTTATGAATGTAGAAAGATGAGGATGTGTACATTCCTGATATGTCATGGATGGAAGAAGATGATCCAAAAAGTGCTTATGAGGTTCGTTAATCAATCAATCTCTCTCTCTCTCTCTCTCTATGTGTGTGTGTGTGAAGATCATGTTTTCTTTACAATTGTATAGGAGTATCAACATTTTATAAGAGATGAAAGCTCGAAAGTCTCATTACAAGGAAAAGAGACACATATAGATCATGAGGGGGATGGCAATGGTGATAATGTGACGAAAAAGGTTTGATTGTAAAAAATTTATCTTTTGATGAGATTCATGCTATATTTTTGTTATGTAGTGTCTTTATTTTTTTTTATTCGTGAGAAAATGAAGGATAAAAATATAAGCGAGTCTTGTGCTGCGGATGATATGGATGCGAACTCTAGGAAAAGCAATCGAAAGAGAAAGGTATACTTAATTTTCTTATTATCTTACTTAGGGTTAGTGTGATGCTCTTCTTAGCATTTTAAGTTATTGAGTCATTTTTATTTTAAAAGGTTACAAGTAAGTTAAAAGATTTGTTAGAAGAAAAAGACAAAGCTTCCAAGGTGGCAAAACATAAAAAAAAGGTAATTACTTAGGATTTCATTTAAGAATAGTCTTTGATTGCTCATAAATAACTTTATTACTTCAATGGTATAGGAGTCCTTAAGAGAAGATGGTGGAGAGAAGTCTCTTATGGAAACCAAGGTGTGTTTTAGATCATATAAAGTCTTGCTTGCATTAGTTTCTTAAACATGAGAAAGATATAGCATTTTAGAATCTTACACTTGCATCATTTTTTTTTTGTAGGCAAGAACATTGTCTACTAGAGACAAAGAAGTCATTCTAATGAAGTGGCTTCATACTCAAAAAGTGGAAGAGATCTACCAATTGATCAAGCCCACTTACCGTGCTTTGAAGAAGACACATTCATTCTTTGGCAGGAAAGTGAATGACACTACTTCCTCAACAATGTGTGAGGACTTAGTGGCATGGCTCATAGTTCAAGGAGTAATGCATATCGATTTTGCAAAGCTAGGTGTTTTAACTTTAAAAGACGTTCATTTGTGTAATGATGATTAAGTATTGTATCTAAATGGACATTCTCAATGGTTGTTGATTTCCAATGTGTATTAGCTTGAGGTCAAATGACTAATATGCTTTATGTTTAGATGAGCACTCTCAATTAACTTCATATCTGAAATTGACAAGTGATCTTGAATTCTCTTGATTCATCTAGCAATTATTTACTAATTGACTTACTAGTTGGATATTGTAGTTGCTACATGGATTACTACTTCTTGCTTTGAAGTTACTAGATGAATTACTATTTCATATATTTGAGTTGCTAGATAAATTTCTAGTTTCATAACACATCTCAAACTAGTAAGTGAGATTTCTCTCTTGATTCATCTAGCAATTATCTTACCATATAGCTACTCAACTTACTATATGGTAAGAAAATTACTACTTGAAGCATCTAGGAGTATTCTCACGCTTACTAGTTTGCACTTTTGCTAGATGTGTGTATTGAAAATAGTAATATATCTAGCAATTATATATTTTTTGCCATATGGTAGGTCGTCCAAAGCTCCTTGTGTGAGAAGCCTAAGCAGCAGCGGAGGCCATCAACAAGGTTGGCTTGGGGCGAGAGGTGGCCTGAGTGGAGCCATCTCCTTTGAAGCTAATAAGGGAGTGCTACTGGGAGCCCAACAGTTTCAGGGCTGCACTGCATGTGGCAAGGGGTCCGACCCTGAGCCTGATGAAGAAAGGCAGCGCGTAGAGGAGAAGGAGTCCCATAAACATATGAAGGCGAAAAAAAAATACAAGCCAATGTTTGAAGTCCCGATAGGCTACAGAAAAAAAAAGAACGCTTTATAGAAGGTTGTTCATGGGCAGGTAATCGTCAAAGCTGCGAATAGAGGCCATCAACAAGAAGGGCACTGTCGGGGGGAGGCTAAGCCAGTATAGGCTACTCAAGAACTAAGAGGACCTCCATCTGCAGACTCCTGAGAGGAGGAAGGCTGTCCAAAGTTTTTCTTGTGTGAAGACGATACCATTGTACCTTGCTCTCAGACTTTTGAGATGAATTGAAAAGGGTCATAACCTGAAGGTCCTTATATTCCTCGTCATCTTCTCTATTCTAGGCTCAACGACATCTTGTGCCTTGGCTTGGTTGTGTGCGTGTGGCCCCCAATTTACGTGTGTGTGCGTGCCAAGAAAGAGTGAGATAGGTTGCATGAGGGGATAAGAGAGGTATGGCAGGTATGAGCTAAAGTATATCTGAAGCATAAGTATCTATGTGATTGAATATCATTGTTTAGGTGTGAGAAAAAAAAGCTTGATTGTGAATGTGTGTAACCGGTGGTGTCCGAGAGCGAGTTGATACAATAGGTACTTGTAAATTGGGCTATTTTTAGTGTGCGTTTGTGCGGTTTGGGGTGTTGGGTATCTGCTGAGCTATAGAGAGGCAAATCTACAACGTGTTGTGCAGGTTTCCTTCTTCCCTCATTCCAATGTCTTCTTCCTTTTTTCCAAAGAATGTGGGAAAAGAGACACTTGCCATCGTAGTAACTCAATGAGCAAGAAATTACTTTTTTTTGTTGGTATATCTCCAATGACTCAGCGGCTTATAGCGGCTTTCTAATAGGGTTTGGTGGATAGATTTAAACAGGAGCTAAGAGGGTCGCAAATCTAGAACACAAAAAACATGCTTACATCAAACATGCTTACATCAAACATGCTTACATCAAAAGAGTGGTGGTAATGAAGAAGGGGTAAGATGATGGGACGTGGAGATCTAAGGATTTCATCAAGCATTTTTGCTCCGAATAGGAAAAAAATATTTTTCTGGTAGAATATCTTCCTATCAATATATACGTTTACATGCATGTGTTGCAAGAAACGGAAAGGAAAGACTTCTAGCCTATTGTTATTATGCATGTCTAGTGTAGGGAACTAATTACTAGAGTTGCATACCTTAAGTGTTGACAAGGTGACACCTTCACCACATGCCTCTACCTCCTGTTGAAGTCTGCACAATGCTCCACATTAGGTTCAAAACAGATGGGGCGAGAAGAGTCTACCTCAATCAACTTTCCATTCTGCATGCGACAGCGGCGCTTGGGTGGTCGCACTTCCTTGAACTCTCTAGGTCTAGAGAGAGCGTAGGCCCACTTGCGTCCACCAAATGCTTTAGGATTTGTGGCTTGGACTTTGTGATTGATGTAGCTGAAGACTCTTCTCTGATCGTTGGAGAGAACATTTGGTGCTACGCAAAATCTGATTGACGTGAGAGTGGTGCGGTTTTCAAAAGCAAAACTCACCATTATTTCTTCACCTCCTCTGTCGGAACTCATTGATAGAATGCTTTGGTTGACAACAGTGATAACATTTCATAGCCTTCCCACTTGATGCTTTTGATTTGCGATTAGCATGAGCAATGCGAGATGGGGAGCTTACCTCTTGGATATTGATGACTCTACAACTTGGCAGTAGCACTTCGATGAAGGTGATGAGTGCTTCTTCAGTCTCTTCTTCTTCCGTTCTCCAATTGGAGAATTCCTGCAACCATTCGTCCATGGTCAATGATGCGCATCATTTTAGTCTTGCAACCTGAAGGTTTTCAAGAAGCCCTTCTCAGTCGGGCCACCAAAATGACAGGTGCAAAGCGTAAAATGGATCTTGAAGGACTCAACACTAGGACCGTGCACGCCGAGCTCGTCACGGGAAATGAACAGGGGGCACCACCTAGCTTTGAGAAGCTAGGATGTGGACATCGGTGATTTGAAATAGCAGAAATAATGCACACCATAGAGAGAGAGAGAGAGAGAGAGAGAGAGAGAGAGAGAGAGAGAGAGAGAGAGAGAGAGAGAGAGAGAGAGAGAGATATGTAGGTGATGAAAACCCCTACGAATGTGAGGGAAACTTGATTCAAAACGATATTTATAGAAACCTTAGTTTTGACGAAATGGCGATTGTGGTGATAGAGAGAGATTGTGAGAGATCAAGGGCCTATATTGTATTCTCTAGCAAAAATTCCATATACACAGAGATTCTACTCTTGTGTGTGGCAACCGTTGGAGTCATGGTGTGTGCATGGCTTCCTTCTCAAGTGGTGACTCCCAAGTGCCCCCTCGATAGTGACCTCTCAATGCCCTTTTATAGGTGCATGCTGCATTAGTTTAGGATAATCTTGATTAGGTTAGGGACCTAATCAGGAGATACAAAGCAAGGAGTTGGGTCCCAGATGGTTGTCCCTTGCTTTGTCTTAGGAGAATTTTTAAAATGATATCTCCTAGGTGGGCCTTTGTGACTATCACCTAGAGAGAGGTGGCAATATACAATTGGTTTCTTTATACAAAAATTTTGGCTTGAAATGGGAAAATAGACTACTCTATGGGACGAGTACACGGCACGCGCACACACACAATCAAATAACACATCATGCCATACGCACACACAAGAATGAAGAAGCAACAAAGCTCAACATTGACAAAGAAGGACGGCCAAATCATGCGATGGCAACACCGAATCAAGGAATGACACCGAAGGCATGCCCCGACCGGCCCCAAAATTGGCGAACGCGCTACACGGATGCACCAACAAAGCTCGTGATTCGCCCGCATCTCATCCACGACATCTCCACAGTAAATATCCATAGGGTAATCTATTTTCCCTGTTTTCAAGCCAAAAAACTTGTATTAACAACCAATTGTATATTGCCACCTCTCTCTAGGTGATGGTCACAAAGGCCCACCTAGGAGATATCATTTTAAGAAATTCTCCTAAGACAATCAAGGGTCAACCATCTGGGACCCAACTCCTTGCTTTGTCTCTCCTGATTAGGGTTCTAACCTAATCAAGATAATCCTAAACTAATGCAGCTTGCACCTATAAAAGGGCACTGAGAGGTCACTATCGGGGGGGGGGGGGGGGGGGGGGGCGGGGGAACTTGGGAGTCAGCACTTGAGATGGAAGCCATGCACAGACCATGACTCCAAGGGTCGCCACACACAAGAGTAGAATCTCTGTGTGTATGGATTTTTCACTAGAGAGCGCACTATAGGCCCTCTATCTCTCACTATCTCTCTCTATCACCATAGTCGCCATCTCGTTGAAACTAAGGTTTATGTAAATATCGCTTTGAATCAAGTTTCCCTCACATCCTGAGGGGTTTTCATAACCTATGTCTCTATCTCTCTCTCTCTCTCTCTCTCTCTCTCTCTCTCTCTCTCTCTCTCTCTCTCTCTCTCTCTATGGTGTGCAATATTTGTGCTATTTCAAATCACCGCTATCCGCGTCCTAGCCGCTCAAAGCTAGGTGGTGCCCCCTGTTCATTTTCCGTGACGAGATTGACGTGCATGGTCCTGGCATTGAGGCTATTGGGGTCTGTTTTGCGCTTTGTGCGTGTCAATAGCAAGTAGGCATGGCCTCATTATCAAGAAAATAATTCATGGGACTACATAAATAGATTAAGATAGCTTTAAAGAAGGTGATCTCTTGTTTGGGATGTTGAGAATCTTTCTCTTCTCTTCCCCAAGAGATATGAGTCTTTTAGGATCTAGTTGTGAATATGATTCCAACTTACAAAGATATGTTGTTGATTATATAGCACTAATTGTGGCTATATGAGTGGTATTTCCAAGAGTATGATCCATCCAATACCAAATAACTCGATAGGTGTTGAGGGTCACATGTTGACCTCATCACAGTTTTACTTTCAAGGAAAGAAGTCTATAATCTACCAAGGGATAGTAGACAAGTTCAACTTCCAAAGTTTCTTTCAATCACTACGTAGGTAGGTCCTGTGACCTTGTTTAGTGTAGAAACCTTCCAATTTAGTCAATTTATTTTTACCATAAACATGTGGTAGTGATGTGTGTGAACTCACTTAGGATCGCCGGGATATTTTTTCCCTCACTAGGAGGTTTTTTCCATCGTGCATTGTATATACGCCCATCACTCTTAGGGATATCTTATCTTTCCATTGCACACTAAGTAATACACTCTTTGTTGTGTGCCTTGAGCTTCCTTCATCTTCTCCAAGTTGTGTGTGTTTTCCTGCAACCCTAATTCTAACAATTGGTATCAAAGCAGGTTGCCCATAATACATTGCACAAATGCAATGTTTGCACACAGAAATCTCTTCTCTTTTCTGGAATGAACAACATTTTTGCTGATTACAAAGACATATTGATTGGGAAAGGTATATCTAAGATTAAGATACTTGCAAAGCTGACTGAGGTTCCAGTCGTTATTCATCGACATCGTGCATTGCATCATCGTGGAGGCATATTTGCAGATCAACTACTTCTCTAGCAGCAACATCATAATCTAGTGCCTCCCATTCTCCCTTCGTCATGCTTCAATCTTCTGTAGGGAAAGAAAATTGACAAGCTTTGCTTCAAAATATGGTATCTGTGCATCACATTCTCAGCAACTACATAGCACTCGATTGTATCTCCCTAGTGGTTGACCACCTTAGTCTCCCATCCAACTGCAAGGAAGCCATTGATCGCACTTCCCCCTTTGCAAGTCCACATTGTTGGTTTCTTGTGAATACTTTGAACATGAAAGATAAACACAAACACATGGATGGACATAAACCAAGTTAGGGAAGCTTTGTGGGAACCATAGGTGCACTCACTGCTGTTGTGATCAAGGTACTATCTAGTTATTGTGATCAAGGTTGTTATTGTGATTCTCCTTTTGGTTGTTGTAATCAAGGTACTATCTGGCTCAGGCCATTCCAGACTCGGCAAGGTTGGCGGGTGAACCGGAGAAAGATTACTATACCCAGTTCACCTAGGCACGTAGTGATGTGTGCGAACACACTTAGGACCACCGGGCATCTTTTTCCTCACTAGGAGGTTTTTTTCCCCAAGCATTGTATATACTCCCATCTCTCTAGGGCTATCTATCTTCTCCATTGCACACTAAGTAATACACTCTCTGTTGTGTGCCCTGAGATTACTTCACCTTCTCCAATCTGTGTGTGTTTCCCTGCAACCTTAATTCCAACAATTGGTATCAGAGGAGGTTATATCCCCTTGGCTTAGTCGCTAGTAACTCCAGTGCCTGCCTGCTCACTTTCTTTGATTTTTGTGAGCTTTGGCAAGCATGAGTATGTCAACAAATAGTTCAAGAAAGATCGTAGAACTTGGTCTACTCAAATTTTCTAATCACGCTCATTTTGGCCTCCATTTCCACTACAGCCAGCAGTATTGCGCTGACAATTTCATCAATTTGTGCATTTTTTTTGTCAATGTCATTTTTTGCATAACAGGTCGCTTACAGTGTTCTATGGGTGGTGCTTTGTAGCCCGGGGGTGTCCACTAAGAAATATGTAAGATAGCACGTGAAAATAAAATAAGGGATTTATAACTAGGTAAATTTATAAAAAAATGTACTTACATAAAGGGTTTTCTAATTGAGAAAGTGAAAATGTTTCATACATAAGGGCTAGTCTTCTTACAAAAAATTATACATAAGGGGTACATACAATACTTGAAAATATACAGGTAAGGGATTATTTAAATACCTTTTGCTTGCATGTGCTATATGCAATTTTTACATAGTGGACTCCCCGGGTATATAGCACGTGTTATTTTCACTTTGTTTCTCCTCTTTTCGGGTAGTTTTTGCATCAAGGGCAACATTTTTCGTGGATGAAAACAACACAAATGTGTTCAAGATGTTTTTTGTTGAGGATAGATAGGATGGGGACAATTACCCCATGTGGGATTACATGATGCAACATGTTCTTGTGTCGAAGGGCGTTTGAAATATTGTGCATGGTATTGATGTATGTCTTGGTTCTAATGATGTAGGCAATGTTGAGGATGTTGTAGGTTTTGGTGGTAGGATTGTTGCTGCCAAATCTGTTTTGCATACGGCTAAGCAAGCTCATTGGGAAGTAATATATGTGTAGATTTATGCATTGATTGCATTGTCCTTGAAGCGCACTATTACTCCTCACATTTGTTTAGTAAAATCTGCAAAATAGGCTTGGGATATTCTAGCTGGTCTTTATGCAAGGTTGCAATGAGGCTAAAATTTCTTTGCTACGTAAAGAGATGAAGTTAAAGATTATGCATGTAGTCATTCATAATATTTTTGGCTAAATTGCTCATTTTTTCTATTTTTTGGCATAAAAATTGCTATTTTTACATGTAGGCACATGTCTAGAGCTCATTTTGTCCTCATATCTTTGTAGAATCACATAAGATAAGAGTAGATATATTTGAGTTTACTAGTAAAAAAAATTGCAATCAAATGCAACAAAACCCAAAAAAAAAAGAAAATAGTGCCCTTTTAGTACTTCCTAAGTTTTTGGGTTTGTATTGAGAATGCCCCCTCCCCTCATAATTGTAGTCCTCCCTGACAACGGTGTATTGCCTCAAGGTATGTGTTGTGTAGGGGTATCAATATGTGCTAAAGGAGGCTATGTAATGTGGCCCTATGTGCATACTCGGTCAATGCATGGAAAAAATTAATGTGGTGCGAGAAGAGGGGATAAGCAATGTGCTTATTGGCATTTGATGTTGACATTTCTTGTTAATTGAGTACTAATAGGAGAGCAGTGAAATAATAATTATTTGATGTTGATGTTTCTTGTTAATTGAGTACTAATAGGAGAGCAGTGAAATAATAATCATTCTAACTATGGTTCTAACTGTGCCGCTCTTTGTTCGATTGACAATGAATGTCTTTGTACTTCTGGTCCGTGTTATCGCTTTTGTTGATAGTCATGTTTGAATCAACAAGCCATATCTGGCGGTGTTGTTGGATTTTGTTTAAGTATTAAAATTCTTGTTTGGTCTTTTCATAATTGCTTAGGCACCCAAATATGCTTTACCTTTTGTTGTGGGTTATACGGTTGTGGTGTTGGTTGGACTGGAAGGTTTTGTACTTAAGGGAGTTCCTTGTTGTGTTGCTTTGGAATCCATATTTGCACTTGGTTACCTTGTCCAACAATCAACTTCCTTGACACCCATACCTGATCATACCATTGGGTTTGTGGTCATTCTTTATCATTTTTCTTTGTTGAGGTGGCTTCAAGCTTGGTCAGGTTAACTTGTGCAACCTCTGCCTTCTTGACCACCCAGACTTGCTTATGTGTTGTTTGTGACTATCGTGGTGGTTGTTGCTTGGTGGGTTTTTTTGGATAGATTCCTTAGAACATTCTAGGTATTCGGATCTGCGATCAAGCAATAGTGGATGTTGCGCTGGCTTATCTTCTACCACATAAAACTTATGCAGATAGAGATATTTTTTAATCTGCACATGTAGCACCGTCCATCCCATTGTTTTGATTGAATGCTTTAGATAACTTTGAATGTCCTGTTATGCTGGTTGAAGATCTTCCTTAAGTGTAAAATGCTTGTATAGGCTGTAGAAAATAAGATTTCCTTAAGTCCCATAATCTAGGAATACACTGGCCTCCACTTGATTACCTCCAAGCTTAACTTTTATTGTTGGATCTATCATATTCTCTTCCTCAAAATCTATCTTTTTTATTACATTGATTCGTACTGGTTGTCCTTGCTACCGTTGTTGTCATACAAGCTTTTGTTTTTCCATATGCTCCTTTGCTTCGTCTTGAGATTCTTTGACTATGCGTTGTTTTTCTTGCGATCCTTTATTTGTTGCATGGATTTGTTGAAGCATGTCCTAGGTTAGTGGTAAATGATATTTTTTAAGTTGACAACAACTAATCCAATTAGGAATTTCTTCACTATCCAATGTAGCAAGCTTGACAGCCCCACTTGGTGATAGATCTTTGATCATAAGGGGTCCCATCCCTCGCTTTTTAAGTTTTTTTTTCATGTTGTTGCGATGTATAATCCAAGACATAGTCGCCTGTTTTAAACTCTTTTGAGCATACATGCTTATCAAAAATTCCTTTTGCTTTCTTTTTTGAACATAGATAGAGGCTATGGCCCTTAGACAAAGCTCATCTAGCCTTGAAGATAGTTCATGTCCTGTCTAGCCGAGTTGTTTAGTTACTCTTAGTGTCAGGATTAGGAATTTCTTCGGCAAGATAGCGTTAAGACCAAACACCATGTTGTACGGTGTTGTTCCAATAGAGGTCTTGTAGGCTACCCTATAAGCCCACAGTGTTGAGTGTAATTGTTGGTCTCAATCTGCTCTTGAATGTGATACTATTTTGGTCAAGACAATGCATAGAGTCTTATTTGTAGTTTCAGCTTGTCCATTAACCTGTGGATGGTATGGAGCAGACTTCATGTAAACTACCATGAATCCATCTAAAATATTTTCAATAACTCTGTTAATGAAATGTATGCCGTGATCACTGACAATTTCTATGGGTAGACCATATCTAATGAATATATTTTATATATAAAGTGTGTAGTGGTCCTTGCATCTGCTTTCTAGGTGACCTTAGCTTCAAACCATTTTGTGAGATAGTCCATAGCCACAATGATATATTGGGCATGAGATCTATAAGCGCGGGGTGAAATTGGTCCAACAAAATTCATGTCCCACTTAGCAAATGATTTGGCTCCCATCCTTAGTCTTAAGGGCATCTCATCTATCTTTATTGGTACTTTTGTATGCTTACAAGAATCACAACGCTTAATGCATTTGTCAGCATCCATGTGTAATGTAGGCCACTATATTCCCGTGGTTAAGATACTTTTTGTCATCTTATCCCTTGAGAAATGGCCTCCATTGAGTCCTTCATGTTCCTGCTCTAGGGTTGGAAAATACATGCCTTCAGTTGCACATATCCTAATGTGATTGTCATTTCCTTTTTTATACAAATGATTTAAAATTAGTACAAAATCTTGAACCTCTATTTCTATGGCCCTTTGTCGCGCTCTAGAGGTGTTTTTAGGAAACTTCCTCATTGTCAAGTAGTCAATGATATATTGGCTCCATTTTGGTGCAATTTCTACCTAAAACAATGTAAAAGTGAGCTTGTTGGAATGGAAAAGATGTGTCATTCTACCCAAACTTGTCATACAAAGTAAGCTCATTGGGATGTAAAAGATGTGCAAGCTCATGCATTGGTTGTGTTGTCTATGAAGCATACTATTACTCCTCACATTCATTCAGTAAAATTTGCAAAACAGACTTGGAATATTCTAGCTGGTCTTTATGCAAGTTGCAATGAGGAAAAATTGCATTGCTACAGAAAGAACTGAAGTCAAAGATTATGCATGAGGAAGATGACATGGACACTTTCCTTGCTAGTGTTAAGGATATCAATGAGATCTGCAGGTGAAGTCATTTCAAACAGTTCCCTTGTGCAGACTGTTCTTGATGCCTTTCTAGATTCTTACCAGACTTTTGCTAGTACTTGGAGACTTATGACCCAAGGAAATCATGAAGTTGCCAAGTCTGATGCATTATGCACATTTCTGTTGTGCAAGAGTCACTTTCAAAAAAAACCAGGACTAGACATCGTACAATTTAACAAGCCTTTATTGTTGCTCAAAGAAAAGGTGGTAACAACAATGTAGCCACTTCTCATGGTTCTTCTGCGAGTGGTAAATCACATGTTCCTAATGATTTCAATGAATTCTCATGATAAAGGCAAAAAGAATATTCATTGTCATTATTATAAGCTAACGATCACTTGATCAAGCAATTTCCTAAGTTGAAGGCCAAAGAGGCTAAGAAGAAAGAGGCTGTTTCCACTACTAATGCTGGTTCCACTACAAATGCATCTATTGTTGAGTCTTCTGTGAAAGGAGACTGTGATGTTGATGTAAATGCACAATGGGCTTTTAGTGTAGAGTGTACCTATAATCTTGTTGTCCATTATGCATGCATGTTAGTTGCCGTAGATTCACATGTGTTGTATTTGGACAGTGGTTCTACAAAGCAAATTACCTAACATCCTGATTTGTTTACCTCTCTCGAGTCTGTCCCTCATTGGAATTCAGTCACTTGTGCCAACAATGCCTCTTATTTGGTTCAAGAAGTAGGAAAGATTGTGCTTACTATTGCAAATGCCAGTTCCTTCACACTTGTTGATGCGAACCTTTTGTGTGTTTTTGCACTTGCTAGACTTGAACTTGTAGTCAAATTTGTGGATGACAGATGTACAATACATGATCTCAATTTTGGTGATGAAATTGTTGCATCTGGCATATTGCGCCATTGGCTATATAAGCTCACTTTGTATGACAAGTGTGGGCAAAATTTTACAAATGCAGTTGTGGATTCTAAGGCTATTTTATATGGAAAAATTTGGCATCTGAATTTTACCAGTTTGCTGTGTTTGTAGAAATCGGAAATGGTTGCTTCTTGGCCACCTCTTAAAGCACCTAGCAAACATGTTTGTGAAGGCTCTATTTTGGATAAGATGCAACTTTCTAAGTTTCCAAAGGATGGTTTAGTTAGGGCCACATGCAGGTTGCAGCCTGTGCATAGTGATGTTTGTGGGCCCATGCAAACTCCGTCCTTGGGCAATTACCTGTGCTTTTTGACTTTCATTGATGATTACTCCATGCATGCATGGGTGTATCCTAAGTATGGAGTGTTTTTGTGCTTCAATTTTTTTTGGCTATGGCTGAAAATGTCTTGAAATATACTATGGACACCCTCTATTTTGATTGAGGGGGGGAGTATATGTCTCATGAATTTAATGCATTGTTGGCTAGTTGTGGGATAAAACACCAATGTACAGTGCCTTATATGCCTCAACAAAATGGTGTTGCTAAGAGGAAACATAGGTCACCTACAAAAATGGCACAATGTATGGTCAAGAGTCAAGATTTGCCGCATTCGTTTTGACTTGAGGCTATTGTGTGTGCCACTTATGTTCTTAACTGGTGCCCTACAAAAGCTTTGTAGTCTATGACTCCTTATGAAGCATGGCATGATAGAAAGCCTTCTCTTGAGGACATGCGTGTTTTTGGTTGTTTGGCATATGCTTTGGTGCCACAAACACATCACAAAAAATTGGATAATAAGGCTGTCAAATGTATTTTTCTTAGTTATAGTGTTGAAATCAAAGGCTACAGGTCGTATCATCCACAAACAAAGTGTATCTTGGTCTAACGAGATGTTGTGTTTGTGGAAGATTCTGTTTAGCCCTTGTTGTCATGTACTAGAGACAATAATGTAAGCTCATAGGACATTTATGACACTTGTTTCCTCTTTTCAATGGTGGGAGTTTGAATGTAAATTCCAATGAGGCAAATGTACAGCCTATGGGGGTTTTTGAAAATGTTGCAGATCAGCCTATTACTGATGTAGATGTACACGATGTACTTGATGAGGAAAGGGATGAGAATGAGAAGGCTAGAGGTATGCCTAAATGGCTGGTGCATACTTTGTGTGATACTAAATTGGATGCACTTTTATCTAGTTGCACTCATTCAGGTTCTCACCATGAATTTTATGCATCAGATTGTTATGCTTTGACTATGTCTAGCTTACATGATGTTGAGGAACCTCTATCTTTCGATGAAGCACAAATTTCAAAAAATGGTTGTCATGAAATCAGAATATGATGCACTTATAGAAAATGACAAATGGAATTTATGTTATTTGCCTCCTAGCAAAAAGTCCATTGATACGAAGTGGGTTTACAAGTTGAAACGCAAGCCGGATGGCTCGATTGATCTCTATAAGGCTCGATTTGTTGAAAAAGGTTATGCACAATAGAAAGGCATAGATTATGAACAGAATTTTTCTCCCACTTATCGTATGACTATTGTGCATTTTCTATGTGCATTGGCATCTCATTTTGGTTGGGATGTACATCAGTCAGACATTGTTACTTGTTTCTTGAATGGTGACATATTTGAGGAAGTTTATGTAATGCAACCTCACGGTTTTGTCATGAAAGTACAAGAGGATAAAATGTGTAGATGTAAGAAAGATTTGTATGGGTTGAAGCAATATCCTCTTGCTTGGTATGAGAAGGCTGACACTCATTTGGTCAAAGGAGGCTTTCATAACAATCCAACAAAAAGCACATTGTATGTAAAGCATGAGGGTGATGTAATTCTCATTGTGGTTCTCTATGTAGATGATCTGCTGATTAGTGGACGAAATGAGAGACATATTGCTGAATTTAAGATTGTTTCAATGCTACTTTCAAGATGAAAGATTTGGGGTTGTTACATCATTACTTGGGTATACAGTTTAAGCAGTGTGATGGTGGTATTGCCTTGTGTCAAAAAAGTTACATAGAGACATTGCTATTTAAGCTTCGACTTGAGGATTGCAAACCTATTGCCACTCCCATGGAAATAGGTTTGAAGTTGAGTCTTCAGATACTGATGATCATGCCGATGTCACACTTTATCAAATTGCTATTGGCTGTCTCATTTATGTATGCAACATGAGGCCGGATATTCAGTTTGTAGTCTCACAGGTTAGCAGATTCATGCATAGCCAAGGGTCTAAGCATTGGCAGGCTGTCAAGAGTATTTTTTGGTACTTGAGTGGCACTTTACATCTTGTCTTTTTTATCCCAAGGGGGGATCATTTCCGTGAGACTTACATGCTTTTTTGGACTCGGATTGGGTTGGTTGTTTTGACATGCGAGTGTCCACAAGTGGTTTTTGTTTTTCATGCTTGCATAGAGCACATTGAGGTGCATTACCACTATGTCAAGGAGAGACTCTCAGCAGAAGAGATCAACTTGGCTTATGTGCCAACACAAGACAACCTTCCAGATATATTGTCTCGTGAGAAGTTCAAAGCTTCTCGCAAATCTTTGGGCTTACTCCCCTTTGTGGATCGATCATGTCCTTAGAGCATGAAACTTTCCTTTACTCTACGTGCCAGCTCTTGTTCACCGCATCACTCCTAGGGGGGATTTGTTACCACATACATATAATAGTGATGTGTGTGAACACACTTAGGACCTCTGGGGTATTTTTCCTTCACTAGGAGGTTTTTTCCCCCGTGCATTGTATATACACCCATCACTGTAGGGTTATTCTATCTTTCCATTGCACACTAAGTAATACACTCTCTGTTGTGTGCCTTTAGCTTCCTTCATCTTCTCCAAGCCGTGTGTGTTTTCTTGCAGCTCTTATTTCAACAATACCTTGAGTGTCAAACCGTTCATCTTTTAATTTCTTGCTCCATTTTATCAAACACATCCCCATAGGATAGTAAATTGACTATCTCTTGAGACCATTTTGGTATCATTTCAATGTTAAAAAGATATGCATCGAGGATGTCATCGTCTACCACTGTTGGATCATTAGGAGAAATTTGGACTCGCTTTTGGGCCCTGTAAGAATATCCACATCATTTAGAGAGAGAAAATAAAAATGTTAAATAGAACATTTTAGGTGATGCTTTTTTGCACCAACAAAAAGCCAAAATGACATCATTGTTAGGTAGCCACCACCTTCTTTTCTTGTCCTTTGTTCTCTGGTCAAGAATCTAAATAACCGTATGACTAATAATTTGAAACACCAATTTATAAGCGTTCCCTCCAAATACATAAGCTACAAAAACTCTATCAACTCTAAAAATGGGACTACAAAGATTTCAAATGCGAGCTTAAAAGCCTTCGCTCCCAAGAGATATTGCGTTAGTCATAGTGTTTGTCTGTCTCTCTATCAACTCTAGGAATGAAAAACACTTCTTCTTTTTAATGAAAAATCAATATGAACTTCAAATCTTAAATCCCTTCATCTTCAACACTTACCCGAAGAAAAAACACACATCATCTTCACGTTGATGCATTGCAAGAGTACACACCATTGCAAAAACGTAGGAGGAAGTCTTTCTTGTACCAATGGGAGAAAGAACTTAGAAGGACAAACAAGGAACATCATTTGGATTTGTGGACCAATGGGTCTATTTATCCAAAGGATCCTACAACAAGTGTGCCACCTCCATTCGCTAATATCACTAGCCTTTTATATTTCTTAGGCGATGGCAAGGATGGGCTACTTGGATACACTAAACATTTGAAAATGGGAGGATTGAATGCGGAAAAGAAAATGGACCTCTTAGCAATGGGGAACATGTAGCTAAAGATACTTAATGAAGCATGGACTCAAAAGATTTCATAAAGCAAAGACACAATCCAAAGCCTTAAGAAGAAGATCACAAGTTTGCGTATGAAAGAAACCTTGCTCAGGAGTCGGAAAAGAAAACAAGATCTATGTAGCATAGAGAATATGAAGATTAGTAGTAGTGGCCTAAAATAATGAATACAAGCTTTAGGGAAACTTGAAGTTTATTTTTGATTTTGTATCATATATATGCTTTACACTTTCCTGATCATGACACATGGTGCTTTCTTTGCAGGTCTTCACTACATCCAAACTCAAATGAAGTAGGTTCCAATGCCAAAGTAGGTTCCAATGCTTGAGTGCATTACAATTGTCTAGTTCCAAAACACGTAGTTGAAGAGATGATAACTCAAAATAAATTTGATAAATTGAAAGGAAGGCTCCTTACCTCCTTCATGAAGGATAGTCAGCTGGAGACAATGGAAGTGCAAGCAATACTTTGATGAGAGTGGAATCTTGCAGATGGGATACAGGGCACTCTTCAAAGCATTAGCTAAAAAGTCTTAAAATAAATTACAGAGAAGATCATTGCTGCCAAAGCCATCACATGTAAAGGATTCATGTTGGCACGTAAATGATGTTGTGTTTGAGAAACTTGAATCACCATTCCATATTGAAGAAAAATTCATAGGCAAGGGGGGGAGAAAGGTACATTATAATGAGAATAACAACCTCTTTGTTGATCTTGAAGCATTTCAAAGGTATGTAGTTCACTTCTTTGATATGGTTTGAGAGGAGTGCAGCAGGGTTCTCAAGTTTGCTTTGAAGCTCAACGAGTGCGAGGACCTCAAGAACGGGAAGCTAGAGAGAGTCACCATTACCCTCATGAATAGAGATTTGGATCCATCAATAACCAAAGAGGACCCACAATACTTTAGCATGCAGTGCAAAAACAATATTCTAACGCTAGGATCATTTGAGGTATACTTGGTTCAATCTACAATAACAAAAATATTGCATGTATGGTTCTTGGCTTTATGTTCCTTTGTTACATACAGGTTGATAACAAATATTTTAAAATCCTCCATTGGGTTTTTAGTCAAACCCTAATTCCTTCTATCATCAGTGAGACCAAAGAAACGGAGGTGTTCTTTCAATGGAACGATTTGGTGACTACAAAGTCGAATGACACATGGCAGGTGACTTAAAGATTCTTAAGTGCATGTAAAACATAACACACGGTGCATCTGTGGCAAATCCATGTTTATACTGCAAGGCCAATGCACAATCTCTTGAGAGTGTGCAATGGAGTAGAGCTCCCAAGAGACATCTTCAAGATAAATCTTTTTGGCAAGTGCTTGATATTCATCTATGTAGAGTTCACGTTTGTACACTCCATGCACTCTGTAAAATAATTGAAAAGGTGGTTCATTTGTATATATGTTTTGCATGGACCTTAAAGACAATGAGTGAGTTAAAAAGAGTCATCAAATCATTAGAGGAAGTGCTCTCAAAAATTGGTTTGCATGGAGGCAATGTCAAAATCAAAGAGGACCCTAAGATGTCTCAAGGTCGTTACAAGGTACTAAGGAAAGCATCAATAGGTGAGGTGAAGTCCATAAGGTTTCTTGGGCTTAGCCTCAAAGAGTCTGATAGAGAGGAGAAGAGAAACCTGTTCAACAAATAATAATAGTTACATAGAGTGGTTAAAGAAAATGCTGGTGGTGGGGCAATCCAAAATCACAAGGTAGATTTGTGGAAAGTAAGCTCACATCATTTTAAGAAACCTTGTTGGATTGGAAGAAGGCTTACCTGGCAGGGAGAGTGGACAACATATCACTCATTACATGGTGAGTTAGCATGTTCCATATGCAAACAACATATGCTCCATAAATCCATACTCTATTCACCATTTTGATTTATTCCAATGCAGCACATATTGTTCAACCATGGTCCATATTTTGACAAGACATACTGCTCATTGTCAATATGGTACACACAAGGCATGGAAGAGACCCACTACATGGCAAGAACAGGTTATTTTAAGTACACCACAGAGACGGGGAAGAAAAAGATAGATCCAATTGCCTATTAGAGTTACACCAATGGACTTATAGATGACTTATACATAGAGCAAGGCAGATGGATCTTCTTAAGACCTCAAAAATTACACATTCTTTACAACTCATCCACAAAGAGAAGAAGCAAACTGCTTGGGGAAACTCAAATGTGGGGGAGTGCCATGCGAGGTGGTGACATTCATGAGTCTAGATCGGGAGAAAATGGGCCTACTGATCCCATTGTTTTTATTATCTTCACTGTACCCCCTTCTTCCTCAGTGTGTACCTCTTTGACATGCATGCCCCTTAGCCAAACTCTTTCCTCTTTTGATGGCCGCATCCCCACGAACATCAAGCATCTTTTATCCCTTAAAAATAGTCTTTTGTTGTATGGATCCAAGATCTTTGCGTCTTGAACTCGTGCCGCAAGGGCAAGAGCTATGCAGGACATGAAATAGAGGGCCATGAGTGCTTGGCACCCATACCCGATGCCAAACACGCATAGAGAAAATTGTTTCTCTATTAGGATTATCATTTTTGCATTCAATGGCACATGGTACCCACCACACAATCTTGTAATAACTTTCATTGCAAACAAAGGGAACTTTGCATTGTCTTCAGAGTATTCCTTGTCGTATAATATGATCTACAAAACAATATTAAAACATTTATGGGTTATTATTGAGATGCGTACAATAAATTCATGTACTTGGATTGTTTCCACAAACCTTTTTGTGGTTAAAACGCCCAATGTAGTGAGACAACACTACATCCTTGCCTTGCACTCCAGTGACAAGTCCTTGCCTTGAGCCTCCTGCTGTTCTAAGGAAACTATCTCCATACACAAGCACCTGTCAACAATCATACTGGTATCAATATTGCATCATTGGGACATGGGAAAAATCATCTGTAGGCCTAAAAGAAATTACCATTCGATTCTCATCCATTTCCAGCATGGACCTTCCCCCACAAGTGAATTGAGTGGCTATTTGTGGGCTAGGGGTGCCACAAGGATATCCATGTTTTCCAAGCCAAGTTGTCTTGTGGTCAATTGGAGCTACTCCTCTGTTGGTAATTTGGCTTCTCTTGACTTTGCTTACTTGAATATATCTTTGATCAGTTGAACCCCTTAAGTGAATTGTGTGTCATCGACAGATGTGTTAGCAAGGAGATGTTTGTCCGCTCCATCCTCCACAAATCCATGTCTGTCTCACAAAACTTTGCAATTGCAGCTAGGTAGTATTACTCCAGTATATTCAACATGCATAATATCTATGAGGAGAATGTAGTGAATGTTATCGGCCATAAAAAATTGCTAGCACAATTCAGAGGCAAAGACCCTTCCTCATTTGATCTTTCTTGCTTGCTTCCAGTTGATGCATTTGCAAGAGAAGGAAGAGTTAATCCGGCATCAAATGTCTCCTTCAAGACCTTTACCCGCTCTTCTTTTGGATCAAATTGTAACTCCATGTCTTCTATCTCTTTCTCCAGTGCCAATGGGCAGTTATTTTTAAGTGCTCTTGTAAAAATTATTATATTTGATCATATTAAAATAAAAACTTTATTCATCTAAAAACTATTTATGGAATTCTTTATCAATCATGGTTGCTTTATTACAAAGCTACATTTGCAGCAATCATAAAAATTAAGACATATCACTTTTCTACATACTCAACTCTGTCCACACCAATGAATACATATTCACAAAACAATAGTAAGTGTTTCACTAAAATTCATACTCTAGTATTTCTCTATGTCTATAAATAGCTAATATACATTCAAGTAGAAAATTTATATACACAATTCCATTAATTTTTTCATAACAATATTTCCCAAGAAATTATACACTATTAATATTTTTTAAAGAAGCTGAAATTTCCTAGATGTTTGTGAGTTGAAAGCCTTGAATTACTTGGTTATTTGAGATTAACATTGGTACATTAAAAATCTCAAGTGTTGCCTTGATCTCGTCCAAAATCTTTTTAGATGTGAGACGTTCTATTCAATTTATGAATTGTTCATTAAAATTGCATCAAAATTTCATTTTAGTTGTGTATTCTCACTTATAACAATGTTTTTTTCAAGAAATTATACACTATTAATACTTCTAAATGAGCTAAAATTTATGAGAAGTTTGTGAGTTGAAAAACTTTGAATTGTGTTCTTATTGAGGTTGTCTATATATACATTACAAAGCTTGGATGCGACGTTATATTCAATTTAGGACTTCTTTGCTAAACTACACCAAATGCTCACAAATTTTTTACCTTCATAATCCTTCTCGGGTTAAGAGTCCACAATATCATTTTAGTTGTGCGCTTCAGTTCGTAATTGAAAACATGATGCATGTGTCTTCTTTTGTAACATTGTTTTTTGAAGTGGTAACATGGAAAATGCAAGCTCATGTCTTATGGTCTATCACATTTTTTTGAAATGTTTAGGGCTTCTAACATGTCTTGTTTGATTTGGGTTGTTTTATTATGTGTTACTTGTTTTTAATATAGATTCTATCAGCAAACACATCTTTTTAAAGTGAAAATGGTTATCAATCTATATTTAATCTTGCATGGCTCTTTGAAATCTGTATGGTTTGTTTGATTTGGTGTGAGTGTCATTGCACACTGAAATTGTATTTGATGACACTCGAGAAAAAGAAAATAATTATGTGTGCTATTCAAAAGGAATGTATACTAGCAATATCTTCATGTACAGTTAGCCGCATACAACAATTAAATCAAAGTGACGTCTTCATTAAAGATCTCACAAGCAGTACTTGGGAGAACACGGAGCAAAAATTTCATGGAGAAGGCCAGTACGAGTTCCTGTTGTCTATAGGGATAAGAGAGTTCAACCCTCCCCACAAGATTAGGACAATATTAGTGATGAGAATGAATCAGGCTAGCTATGATGGATGAAAGAGAAACATCGTATACACAAGTGAGTGTGTGTTGGCTAGATTATCATTCAAGCGAATTAGGTTCCAAAATCAATTAGCTTGGACTCATAAACATGATCTTGAGTTGTTGCTAAGCATCACAAGATCACCATAAACAAGAGAGATGTAACGCAAAATAGACTTGTGTTTATGCATTCATGAAATGAACTTTAAGTATCTCTACAGCCTTGAACCATTGTATGTGGGATAATTCCACCTTTCCTCTCCTTGACTTGTACTTTAGGACACTAGGATAAAGCTCACACTTTACAATTCTCCCCTTGAGGTTTGGACTAGGAAGAAACTGACAATTCTGGCACACTCCAATCTAGGAGCAAAAAGAAAATCTCCAATCCAAGAGACCATCCCCAATCTAAGAGACAAACTATCTCTAATCCAAGAGATACTCAAACACCTCTCCTCCAACATATATGTAAAATTGAGACCAATCTAGTCCAAGCTGTCTCCAAACAAATAAAACTGATAGGGAAAGGCAAAACAAAAAATGCTAGAGAATGTCGTGGTAGAATAGAAGGCTATTTCCGCCTTCTTCTTCATCTTCATCTTTGTCTTATTCTACCAAATACACTTTGGGTCTTGGATTTTTTCTAGTGCTATCTTTGTCCCTTTTGAAAAACTTGGAAGGAAGGTGACCCTAAAATGCTGCAAGTCTTCAATGATAGACAATCCTTTGCTATGTGCCCTTCTTTGCCACACTTGAAACAATTTTTGTTGCTAGAGATAACTGCAAAAGCTCCTCCTCCTGAGGAAGCATTCCTCCCTTGCTTCCTATCCTCAGACATTAAAGAGTTGATGACGTCTTGAAAATATGGTCTTGGATCCTTCTCTTCAATGATATGGTCAAAGCTAAGCGGTAAGGTTGCTGAAAGAACCGATTATCTTTGTTATGTTCCATTTGCAATTTGTATAGATCTTTCTTTAAGCTTACTTTGCTTTTCTTTTTCCTAGCTCCAATTTTTTTTTCTAGTGCTCCCTATGCAGCTGATAAGGTATCACAATCATCAACAAAGTGTACATAATTGTCATGTAGTGCAATGATTATGATTCCTAATGCCTGCTCATCCTTGCCTTGATTTTGTGCACTCATAGCTCGTGTCAGTACTTGTGCACTTGTAGTATATGTAGGATCAATGAGTGTTGGCTTGACTATTCCCTGCAATTGCTTTTTCATTAAGTAGCCTTTCAACTTGGTTTGCCAAGTATGAAAGCCCTCCCTGTTAAATTTCCCAAGCCCCTTCTCTTCCATTGCGCTAATAGAGGGGTATTAGCTTAGGAGACTCTCCTAGCCAGTGTCTACCTCTTTACACAAGCACAAATATCCCTTAGGTGATGTTTGACAAATTTATTTGCAAGTTATTGTGCTTGGCTGCAAGATTTTGATTTTATTTTATTTTATGAGAGATAATTTTTTCTTCAATGTTCCTTCAATATGTCTATATGAAATACCCCTCCACTTTAAAGGTTGAGTCACCCTTCAATAGAAAATTTTTGAAATCTTGAGAAAACCTTGGTAAGCTCGAAGAGGAAAGTTTCCTTTCAATTAGCCTTGTTGAGACCCTTGAAGCTTTGAGTGAAAACCTTTGAGCTTTGATGTTTGATAAAAACTTCAAGTTCTTGAATAGCCTTCGAGCTCGCTTTGAAGATGTGATGGCTTCAGCTTTGCTGCAGGTCTAAGTCTAGGAACAGGCCCTTGGTAATCTCTTATGCAGCTCACTGTGGTGGGAATGCCCTTTTACCGTCTAGCAGTGTTTGTGAGCCAATGTTCATGGTAATGGCTCCTTTAAGTGGGGAAGGAAGTCAATCTCCCAGGGTTGTAATCATGGGACAGTGCGCTTATAGAGCTAGGCAGTGCGGGCAGATGAGGGCTCCAACAGAAAGGGGTGAAACCTTTTGCGCGTGCCAAGCCACTTACGGACCCGACCTCACACCTTGCTGAAATTAACCGCCAAAGTCAAGTCCGGCCACGTTGCCCCATTTACTAAAATCGGGACTGTTGACCCAATGACTTGCACGTGAACACTTTATTTTGGTGGCCTAGCCACTTGTGCCATGACCCCAGATTGTGGGACAAGCTTGAAATAAAAAGATTTAAACTAAACTTTGCAAGCATCCACACAAAATGCACGCACCTAACTATAGAAGAGTGATTAGGTGGATTAATGAGCTCCAAATTTAGGGATTGGATAGTCTTGAGAAATTGAAAAATAAAGAGCTTTTTTTGAGCTTAATAGAATGGCCTAAAAATACAATAATTAGATGATTAAAAGCTCTATGTAATCATCTCTAAGTGTACTTTGCACACATACAAGTTGCATTGGCCAAAGGTGGCTTCAACAAGAGTTGTGATGCAATTAAGAAAGCTGAAAATGAGCACAAAAATGCAAAAGTTGAACACACAATCAATGCTAAATGCAAGTTCTCCTTTGGCTAATCACCAAAGGTTAGTGGAGCATGCTCTTGCCCAATAGTGATTAGGCATTGGGATTATTAAGCTAATGCAAATAGAGATTAGAGAGTGCTAGTTAAGAAATGAAAATCACTAACACACAAAAGCATAACAACGGTCCTAGCTAGAAAACCATGTAGCTCTAATGCCACTTGATGGGAATGAATCAGGCTAGCTATGGTGGATGAAAGAGAAACATTGTGCACACAAGTGAGTGTGTGTTGGCTAGATTATCACTCAAGCGAATTAGGTTCCAAGATCAGTTAACTTGGACTCATAAAGACGATCTTGAGTTGTTGTTTGGGTGTAATGCAAAATAAACTTGTGTTTATTCATTCATGAAATGAGATTTAAGTAGTTCTATAGCCTGCACCACTATATGTGAGATAATTCCACCTTTCTTCTCCTTGACTTGTACTTTAGGACACTAGGACAAAGCTCACACTTTATAATTAAGAAATATGAAAGTATGCTGCAGAGATCTAAAAGAAGATCTCCCTTCCACTTGCGATATGGAAAAATAGAGCTATCGGATAATCAATGAGAGGAGAAGAAGATAAAGATGAAGTAAGTTAAAGCTCAAGGCCAATCTACCTTACCCAAGCGCTTGCCAGTGGCACAAGATGCACAAGGGGCCATAGGTGGTCGATTAGATGCCAGCTACACCGGCACAATAATGTGCACAATGTTGAAATGCCAAGTGCACACATCTGATTGGCATTCCCCACAAAGCCCTGGTGGAAGATGCAACGATTGGAGAAAGATCCTTTGGTGTTTGCAGATTATACACCATTAGAAGCATTTCCAAAGCACATCACATATGTAGGAAAATGCTACAAGTGAGGGGCTAAAGAAAAATTTATAGCTTCCAAACAGAGCAAGGCATGCAAAAAATTCACCCCTCTATTGTAAGATGCATTGGCTTTACCACCCAAGCCCCCTAGATCACAATCTTCCCACACTATAGCAGGGGTACCTTGGGAAACATGATGTGTTGTTTGTTGTTTGCCCAAGGAGTACTCACATGTTGTATGCACATGTTACAGTATGGTTGGAGGACTCTCCCACCATCAAAATCAACACTTATAAAAAATAGAGAAAATAGCTAAAATCAGTGGTTGAGTACATGCCTGCAATTTTACACTCTCTTATTGATGGCATTGTATTTGCTCACTTTGTTGGAATAGTGGACAACGACTTACATCCCTTCAATGTAATGCTAGTGTTTGGAGGTGATAACAACATACAAGTGCCCACCTAGCCAAGGCGCCGTTGAGTCAGCCGGCCAAAGTTTTGATGTGGTCACATTATTTTTCTGATGTTTAATACATCAAACCCTGTAAAAGTCTAATGACAATCGCCTATGTCAAGTCTGAGTCAAAGATGTAATTTTTCCAATGATGTATGTAAAGGTCCATGAGAAGTTGGCCACCGGCCACTTTAGAAAGCCCTAGGTATGTAATACACTAAGGTTAGTGGGAAAGGGGAGATCATTTTTTGTGAAGATAAGGGACTACTGCGTTACGTACAGAGAGCTACCTTTTTGCTCCAACTTGTAATCATCGCTTCTGTGGCTACGGTAATCCAAATTCAGTATTGTTTCTTGCATTGTGTTCCTCTTACTCTGCTCTTTCATTCAAGTGTAAGCATTCAAGATTCGGTGAAGGTTTCAAACGCGTCCGTTTAGGCCTTAAATCGTTGTTTTGAGTGTTTATATGCGTATTTTATGTTGTTTTGACCCTAGGAGAAGCTTTAGGGACCTAAAAACGACCCTTTAGGATCATTCGTTTACTGTTTTTGCGTACTGTGGAACGAACGATCGCGATCGTTGTACCTCTCCAGAATGCTGTGACAGTGATAGGATATGTTCCTGATAGTCTCCTATAGCTTCCCTTCAAGTTTCGTGAGATTCCGATATGATTTGCATGGTGAACGGGTGTGATGACTGTAGAGCTGTGTAGAAGGACATAGGTAGATTACTTGGCTTTAGTGCGATCGATTTTCTTGTAGAGTTAGTAGTTGCATCTCTTCGAGTTCACTTCATTAGGATTGACACCCTAGTGAGTTTCCATGCCTCATCCGAGTCGCTTCCTCTGTATCGATAATCTTATGTTGATGCTTGAGAGCTATGCTATGGACGTCCGTCGTGGCGACCCGCAAACATTGGCGCCGCTGTCGGGGAATGAATCGTAGGTGATGAGCAACCGAGTGCGTATTCAAAGTTTTCCTTTTGTTCCAAAAGATAATTTCCATTCCATTTACATTTCAGTGAAGCATCTAGACAGGGGTTTAGTGCTTAGTGGAGTCTAGGGTCGGGGGACTGGCTAGATCTACTCTTGAGAGATATAAGGAGTTGTGAGTGAGGTTGCTTTAAGCATTTTTTCTCTTCAAATTTCTTTGTATTGATTGAGTACTGATCCATCATCCATTTTTTATCCTCTTTGTTTTGTTTAATTCATTTTCTTATGTTCTTTCATTTCTGTACTTAGGAGTAGGATAAGTAAATCACATTCTAGTTAGATTTGGGGCAAATGTTAGAGTCAAGGAAACAGAAAACCATAACTTTGGCAAAAAGGCCATAAGACTCTGAAATTAGAAAATCTGACCAAACAGAGCTGAAATTGATTCAAATCACAAAGTGGTAGCACCAAACACTGGGAAATACTTGTCAGAGAGAGCCTATAAAATTTCATCTGATTTGGCCTCTGTACCGTTGATCGCGATCGGTGTACCTAAGTGCCAGATTTTGACCAGATTTCATATGTGGGATCCTCAGGTGTATACAAACATAAAATTCTAAAGGACCTAGGGTCAAAAACCACAAAAAACAGATCAAAACCGTTGAATATAGATCCGAGTAAAAAACTGCTAAACTGGCATAGAAATTGACTTTCAGTAGACCAAAACACATCAAAACTGAGAAGAAAGCATACAAAGGGATAGCCTGTACATAGGACACTCCCAAATAGCTTTCATTTCCCAAAACAAACATCAAAATCAAGTCAAACTGATAAAATTGGGAAAATAGGCACTTCCAACCAAGAAATGGTAGAAACTTGACTTTTTTGAGTCCAAATTCAAAAAGATTTGGCAGGTAGTCTTAAAATAGCCTAGTGAACAAGCTGGTGAAGTTTCATTCAATTTGGGCTCCAAAGTACGATCGCGATCGGCGTACCTCAGTGCTAGATTTTGACCAGACTTTACCCACACATACACCTAGGTTATATAAGATACCAGGAGTTTTCAAAATTAAAAAAAATCACCAAAATAGCCAAAAATAGCAGACAGACAGAAAACCACTGCAGCAGACCAAGATCTAGTGAAAACATGACTTTTTCTTGTCCAAATTCAAAAAGATTTGGGGAGTAGACTGTACACATCATTGTCTACCATATCCACAAGTTTCATCCAATTTGGGCTCAAAAGTACGATCGCGATCGGTGTACCATACTGACATTTTGAGTTGAGACTTGGTAAGTAGGTAGATGATAACTTGACAAACAACTTTCTCAAAAGAACCAGGGTCAAAAAACCAAAAGACAATTGTCAAATAGGGAAAACACTGATCACTGATCCTTAAGACCAAAATTTTAAGAAAATTCAAGTTTTTGTGATCCAAATGCAAAGTGGGTTTGGGAATAGACTAATCATACCCATGTCTATCAACTCTTAAAATTTCATGCAAAAAGGAGCTGGAACTACGATCGCGATCGGTGTACCCCAGTGACATTTTTGACTGAAAATTTATGAGTAGGTAGGTGACATCTAGTGCAACATATTTTCCAAAAGGAGCAAGGTCAAAAAAGCAAAAGAAAGTGGTCAAAAGTCCCATTTACACAATCAAGCCAATAACCGTAGAACCACCTGGGATTTGGGTTTTCATTGGTCAAAACATCTCCAAATTCAAAAATACAAAGACACTTGGTATCAAGACATCAAGGGCTAGCTACTGTGCAAAAATCTTCCAAATCTGTGACATGGGGTCAACGATTGCGATCGGCGTACCTCTACACAGTGGGGAGATCTGACTTCATAAGTTCGTAGAACTACTTGAGTACATCCCAAATCTCAAGTTTGAGTGAAAAATACCCTCTGGAAGCCAAGATACAAGCCAAAGTTCCTGTGTTCTGGTCCTGAGACTGTTTTGAGTGTTGTTTCAAGTGCAGTTCACTAAAAGTGCTCTAACTTTTGACACACAACTCCAAATTGAGTCAGGTATAGCTAGGAAGAAAGTTTTGGTTTTAGAGCTGAATTTTACTAGGTTTCCTAAATCCAAACTTTTAGGGTACCCAGAACCAATGTCCAGAGACCAAAAAAGTCACAAATTCCTGACTTTTTAGAGACTTGACCAGGGGCAAAAAGGGATTGTGTGCACTAAGCCAAAGTGTTCTTATCAAGGACCATCTTGAGAGTATCGAGTGAGGCTTAAACATGACAACTCATCCATCATTAGGGTTTCCCACTCAACTCAGAGCTATGACACCTACACAAACAGCCAGAAATACTGCAACACCTATAACAAGAGGGTTGAGACAAGACCATGAGGCTTATCAATCATATCAAGCCAAACCTCAAAGCATGGCTCATGGATATTTGTTAAGTGATCATGTAGATCACTGGAAGCCAAACCAATCAACTAAAATGCGGTAATTTAAAAGAGCAAAAGTGGAAATTGCTAGAGACATAGAGGAGAAGCATCCTCTAATCAACAAACCCAACGTGAGGTTCATCAAAACCAATGAAGCCACGAGAGTTCTAACGGATTACACTTATGATGGCCTTTATAGGTTACCTATTGGGGATCAAAACAACTTCTATAGATGTTTAAATTCCATCATTGAAGAGTTGACAGACTACAAGAACCTCTATGACTTCACATACACAGATGACAGGGAGTGCAAGTTCTAATGGTAGATAAGTATGGACAAGAGTACAAACTTATTAGCCCAATTGAGCTAGAAAAATATACATACATGGGTACTCCAATCTCTGCTTACTACTTTCAACCGAGTGTAAGCGCACCAGAATTTTTTGAGAATGATTGGCAAGAAGCTAACATTGAAACTATGGGATCAAATAGACCTCAAACATCCAAAATAGCTATTCACGGGAGTGTAGCTCCTACCTCATTGAGTGGAACCAAGAGACCACCAATTAGACTTACAAATCCATCAACATTTCCAAAACATGTCTCGAACGGGATTCCACCAGGATTTGCTCCAAGACGAGAAGAAGGAATGAGGGATGTCTTTGTGAGAGACCCCAACACGCTAAGATACATGGTTGAACCAAAACCAATGAGACCATATCAATTGGCCAAATGTGTTAAGAAGAAGTATGATGGGTTAAGGGATCCATATGTACATGCATCCTTGTTCAAACAAGTGTTAAGAGCAGAACAAGTTTTTGATTTTCATACACAGTATGAGGGATTTGGATTAACCTTGGAAGGGATAGCATTGAATTGGTTCCAACCGTTGGACAAAAATGCCTTCTCAAACGTTGAACAACTGTTGCAAGAATTTGTTATGGAGTTCTCTAAAAGGGGAATCAAGCATAACACAGTGTCCCAAATCTATGCATTCAAGCAAAAAGAAGATGAGAGAGTGAAGGAAGCATCGCTATGCTTCAAACAATATATAGAGAGATGTCCGGAACGCGTGTTACCACAGGATGAAAGATTATCAATTCTCTTCATAGAGGGTTTGAAAAATGAAACTCTCAAGAAAGATTTGCACTTAAAAGGATGTATTTCCTTTGAACAAGTCACGAGAGAAGCGTTATACCTAGTTGACAATTGTAAAGCCTATGGCGAGGAAATTGGTGATACAAAGATCACTATGGATAATGCTCCTTTAGCATCTGGTGAAACCAACACAAGGCAAGTGGGTATGTCTCAATTAATGACCAACCTAGATGAGCTAGCAGCACAAGTAGCACAACGAATAAAATGGTGTGCCATTGAGCAAAAATGGACCAATCATGAGATGAGTGAGTGCTACTATAATCAAACCTACACGAGGGGGACACTATTTGGACATCAAATAGAAAAACAAATGACTTTACCAAATTATCCATTATTTCAAAATAGGGTTGTATCAAGGGATTCACAAAGAGATGAGGTATCACAACCTAGGCTAGGGCAAGAACCTATGAGAAAACTCTATTCATTGAATGAGGATACTCTGATGTTCATAGCCAATCAAGAGCGTAGACCAGAGACCATTCTGGCTAAGCAAGAACAACCATCAATTGTGCCACCAGTGACTCAACAAGATGGACCATGCTACAAGTGTGGAGGTAATCATTGGGCCAAGAATTGTTCTCGTGTTGAGATAATTGGATATTGTTCGGAGTGTGCCATTACACACATTGTTCCAAATTTTCCAAACACCCAAACAAACAGGGGAAAACAACAATGAATGTTGTGGGAGTGTTACCTTCCCAAGTGGATCAGAGACAGAACCCAAAATTCCTGTGAAGGTAGTGACGAGAGCACAAGCAAAAGAAAATGCTGAGGACCAAGCTAATGAGGAGAAAGATCAACAACCAAAACAAGGGGAAACAACTAGTGTGTCAGTGAGGACTGGGAGAAAATCCTGGAAAGCCAAAAGAGACATAATTAAAGCAAAAACAATTACAAATCAAACTGCACTACAAACAGAATTACAAGAGACAAAGGAGCAGTTAAAACAAGAACAGGAAAACAAAACGGTGGTGAGCAATAAGAAACCAAGGAAGGTGTCTTCAGGAGGATCTGTGTTGGTAGACAAAGTCCTAGAGCCATTAGATGCTGCACTAGAAGCATATGAGGCTAGATTGAAACCCAACCAAACCCTAGAGCAATGAGGGATGAAATATCCTCATGCTGAGGTAGAGACTGAGAGGTTGAAAATGTGTAAGGAATTGGTAAAAACTGCACAGGCAATGATGGAGCCTAAAGCACCAATTTCACCTCCAGAAACAAAACCAAAAAGTGTTGGATTTGAAATGCCTAAGGCAAAGGTTGTTGAAACATTAACTCAAAGAAACATTGAGCTAGAATCACAAAAGGATGTGCAAGCAAAGACTGCAACACAAGAAACCAACAACCTAGAAATTCAACTAGATGATTGAGTAGTGGCCAACACCACTAATGATGCAAGGTCAAAATCACAATTTATGGCACCTATCCCAAAGATAGATGAGCCATGGCCAAATGAATTGTGGGAAGCAATTAGAAGTGCAAAAGATGGAAGTGCGACTTTCCAATCTGCTCCCATAATTGAGGTCAATACAGGGAATGAAGTCTATCAAGGAGACATTCAATCTCTAAATGGAGATGCAGGGAGGGAAGTTTCAATTGAAAGCAAACCAGAGTCCTTAAAGACCTTACCCTCATACATAGGAGAACATGAGGCAGGCTCAGAGACTAGAGTGGTGCCATCTCAGAGGAGAGCCATATCCAAGATGATGGATACAAAGAGTATGCAAGAGTTGATGTCAGCTCCAATACAATGCACCATTACTCTATCTGAACTGCTTAAGATTAGACCACATGTATGGGATGACGTAGGCAACAATTTGGGGAAGATGGGATTAAAGATACCTCTTCAAAATCTACCCTCAAATGAACAATCAAACAAAAATCAACAAGAAAGTGCAAACGCTAAACCTGTGCCAATAAACAAGGTGGGGGAATATTGCGAAGTAGAAGAAGGAAACACCACCTTACCTGTGGAATACAAAGGAGTTAAAACATTGGCTATACTTGATAGTGGGGCTGGAGTAGCCATAGCCACAAAAGACATTTGGGAAAAATGGGGTAGACCAACGCTTAGGAAAACTAGAATGAAGCTGTAACTTGCAGATGGATACACGGAAAAAACTATGGGTATCTTAGAGCAAATTATTGTGACTTCTTGTGGAATTGAATATGAACATACATTTGCAATAGTAGATTTTGGAAAACTTGAGACATAAAAACATCACCACAAAAATAAGCATAAAAGACCATAGCTATAGAGATGTGAATAGAACTCCGTTAGAAGAAATTGAATCTTCTATAGTCAATGGGAAAGAGATACCTACGTGGCTACAAACCAAACAAGAACTTTGGATGTGTGGTGCTTCGAAGTGTGGAAGCTCAGTGAAGGAGGATTGCATCCTAGAAAGATCAATGGACGATGAATCTTACATACCGGAACCCTTTCCAGAGCAATTATTTGAGCCATTTGGATGGACTCAAATATTGGCAACCTTGGATGTGTGTGTAAATGAGGTGACCCTGACTAAATTTTGTGATGAGGAAGGGTATGATATAACTCCCGTATTTACGATAAAGGTGTTGAAGGAAGCTAACGAGATTTGTGAGTGTGAAGGCAAAAAAGGTGAAACAAATAGCTACGTCATGGAGCATGATGCCAAAGTGCACATGAAGAAAGCAGAGCAACAACGAGAATATGTCATCATTGACATACCTGAAGAATCGACAAAAGCTGTTTCAAAGAAGCCGACTCCAAAAAAAGTGCAAATGAAAGTAGATGAAGGAGAAAAGATTCCAAGTTCAACGGAAAATCTTCAACAAACACAAGATCAAAAGAAGAACAGGGACAAGGAAGAAGATGGACTATCTCCTACGATGATCAAATTCAATTTATGCGGACAAACAGGGCTCAAGGTTACATGTTCGGCCGCAATAGATCCAGAAGCAACAAAGAATCTAATGACTTATGGAACGTGGATCATGATGGGAAAGCCACCAATCAATGAGCTAAAAGAAACAGTTTACACAAGTTCAAAAATGCCGATTCCTAGCTTTGGAGTGGCAGAAGCTGTACTCAAATTGAGTACCGGGGAGTATAAAGATACTTTCCACATAATCAACTCCCATCATATCAAAGAGAGTCTGGTCTTGACAGAAAGCTGGAGGAACATCTTCTTTCGACAACAATCAAAAGCTTCAACAACAACAACGGTAAGACTCCATGAAGCTTCTCAAATCCATGCAGAGAAGAAATCGCCAACCATCGTGGAAAAAGGTAAAGCAAAGGTAAACATTGAAGTATATCAACCTCGCCAGACGACTTTACCTTCAACTAACTTCCATCAAATTTCCCACGAAGCCTCTACATCAAGAGCCACACCATCAACAATGCAATGGAAACCAAAGCAAAAAGTCTATCAACCAAAGTTTCCATCACAAAAAAGCATCCAGAAGAAGCCGAAGTATGTCAAGCAGGTGTTGGTATCCAAAGAGCACATCCAAGTCAAAGACCCAGTTTGGATACATGAAACACGGGTTCAACCACAACAACAAAAGGTGACCGGGTGGATAGCATCGAATGAGTCAATCACTATTCAAGGCTACTTCCAAGGAAACACTGATGTTTGGGCCAAAAAGCCTAAAGTAACAGCCTGAACCTACCCACCTCAACCAACGAGTTCTACAAGGAACAAGACGTGCTATCAACGGAATACAAAATACTCAGGGAAGCGAAAGAACACCAACAAAAGGCAAACAAAAAGACCTTCCAAGCGGGCAATGCGACAAGTTTGGGTACCGAAATCAGAATTCAACAAAGATAACCAACACAAACAGGTGAATCAACGGATGATTCCAGTGAAGCTACTTGAAGCACAAGGATTTTATGAAGGTAACACCCAAATATGGTTACCAAAAATTGTAGCTCAATTGGGAACAACGAAGAGAAATCAAGCAACACAAGCTTCTACCCCAAAGCAAGCAATGACAACCAAAAGCCAACAGAAGCCAATTACAACCAAGGCTACTGCAATCTACAGATGGATACCTTGTCATCAATTACAGAAGCAAGGCTTTTACAATGGAAATCATCAGGTTTGGATACCAAAGCCTAGTGTCCATCAAATCATAGAAGAAGATAAAATGTCAAAGACGGTCAAACAAGGACCAAAAACAAGATGGGTTCCAAAATTGCTAGTGGAAACTCAATCACAGAGAACCCACACATCTCGACAATCGCTTCTCATGGAATTTAATGCAAAGGCTACATCAAGCCCTATCAAAGCTGAAGGACTTGTTTTACAAAGAAGTATCAACATACAACGAGCAAGTCAAGAGGAGCCAAAATATGCCAACCTACTCAACAAAATGGTGGCATCCAAAGACCAACACAATGATAGAGGCCTTAATCTCAAGAACTTATGGCATTGGGTTTCAGGCCATGAACAGGTAAGTCCAAGTCTCCATTAAAAATACATGGCATAAAAGTCAAGAGTCGGGCAGCTGAGCCACTAAATGAGCAAGGCATTAGTCCCAAAGCTTCAATATTCTTTGTCGTCTAAGAGTCTTAGCTATTCTAGGTACTGCTCAAGGTGGAGGAGTTGAGCATATTTATGTTGTGTCGCTCATGCTGGTATAGGTGAGCATAAGAGTCCAAGCCTATGTATTTTAAGTTTGGTTAAGTGAAGAAGAGATTCCAAAAGACACTTACGCACTATGCATAGTGAGGAATGAGTGGAGAAGCTTCTACATCGAAAACCCTTCTTGGAAACGTGCAAGCTATTGAGACGTCCTTTGATGTCACATGTGCTACATTTGTTCCTTGAAGCACCCATCAACTCCATCTTTTACACTACATGCTTTTGTTTAAAAACTTCTCATAAGCATATAGAGTGTCCCATAATTGGCACTTACATTAGGCACTCTTCCTTTGTTTCTCCCAAGCACTCACCTTGCATGACAGGTACTTTGAGTCAAAATGCTCAACTCCAATAAGAGCGTATACCAAAGGCACGTTTTTCCCACTGGGTTTTTCCCTTTGGTCATCCAGGTTTTAAGACCCTAATCTAGACCTCATCATCAACTTCTTGTATATATTCCTTCTACATCGAACAATAAGGAAAGGGCTACCCAATCCATAAACAACAACTTGGAACAAAAAAAACAAGTTTCCATATGCTTATTAAGAGCATCTTTTATCTTCAAGGGTGACAACAAAGCTCCATCCAACAATGGCAAGTCAAAGAATGGCCTACAACATCAAGCAATGAGAAGTTTAGCAAGCGAGCTATCCACAAAAATAAAAAATAGCTCACATAGTGCTTCAACATTGGTGACCTATTGCAAACAGCTCAAATAACAGTGGACCTTGAATGCATATCTATCATAAAGTCCACACCACAAGGAGGATCATTTCTACACGATCAAACACTTCAACATCAATCTTTACGGCAATGAAGATTGACAACCAAGAGGCGAATGCACAACAAAAAGAAACGTTGCCTCGATAATCAAAGCTCAAATCATGTATCAACAACATGATAGCTATGCATCACTCAAGGAAGGGGGGAGCATCATCAACGACAACGGGCTTCCCAAGATGAAGACCAACCTTGAAGACAAAGCTAAAGACAACCCTATGACAAGACTGCACAAGGTCGTGTCAAGGGACGACACGAGCTAGGAAGGGGGGAGTGTTTGGAGGTGATAACAACATACAAGTTCCCACCTAGCCAAGGCGCCGTTGAGTCAGCCGGCCAAAGTTTTGATGTGGTCACATTATTTTTCCGATGTTTAATACATCAAACTCTGTAAAAGTCTAATGACAATCGCCTATGTCAAGTCTGAGTCAAAGATGTAATTTTTCCAATGATGTATGTAAAGGTCCATGAGAAGTTGGCCGCCCGCCACTTTAGAAAGCCCTAGGTATATAATACACTAAGGCTAGTGGGAAAGGGGAGATCATTTTTTGTGAAGATAAGGGACTACTGTGTTACATACAGAGAGCTACCTCTTTGCTCCAACTTGTAATCATCGCTTCTGTGGCTACGGTAATCCAAATTCAGTATTGTTTCTTGCATTGTGTTCCTCTTACTCTGCTCTTTCATTCAAGTGTAAGCATTCAAGATTCGGTGAAGGTTTCAAACGCATCCGTTTAGGCCTTAAATCGTTGTTTTGAGTGTTTATATGCATATTTTATGTTGTTTTGACCCTAGGAGAGGCTTTAGGGACCTAAAAACGACCCTTTAGGATCATTCGTTTATTGTTTTTGCGTACTGTGGGACGAACGATCGCGATCGTTGTACCTCTCCAGAATGCTGTGACAGTGATAGGATATGTTCCTGATAGTCTCCTATAGCCTTCCTTCAAGTTTCATGCGATTCCGATATGATTTGCATGGTGAACGGGCGTGATGACTGTAGAGCTTTGTAGAAGGACATAGGAAGATTACTTGGCTTTAGTGCGATCGATTTGCTTGTAGAGTTAGTAGTTGCATCTCTTCGAGTTCACTTCATTAGGATTGACACCCTAGTGAGTTTCCATGCCTCATCCGAGTCGCTTCCCCTATATCGATAATTTTATGTTGATGCTTGAGAGCTATGCTATGGACGTCTATCGCGGCGACCCGCAAACAGCTAGATTTTACCTATGCAAGAAAACCTTGCATAGGCATTACAAATTGGGGCACGATGCTTAGAACCCCATCCAAGAGTGGATCAAACAATTTTGTGCATCCTGTAATTCAATCCGATTTTGCAGTTTTGGAGGCAAAAGAAGCATGTGAACTGGAACTTGCAAGGCGGCCATGGATAGCTCCATAAATATATGATCCGTAGTGTGCAGATGCATACACTAAAGCTAGAGACATTCATGCACTAGCTTTTCTATTTGATATGTTAATAGACTTATGGAGTGAAGCTAGGAAAATGAACTTCCCAGAAGAAGTTTTTTACCACCCCGATCAAGATGCTACGAGAGATATTCAGCAAAAAGTGGATGGTTGGATGAAATAAAGAGAGCACGAAGCTAGAAGAAATGCGTCTAATATTTTGGTATTTTTTAAAGAGTATTTAAAGACTAATCCTAATCCTATTCAACGGTCACTCATTGAACTTATGCCATCATTTTATTTGGCTTGAATATTTTGTAGTTTTGTAGCATATTTAGATTATATTTGGATAAGTGGCCTTTAATTACTCATTGTGATCAGTGGTATATTTGTAATATATTTGGATGAGTGGCCGCTCACTTCTCTTAATTACATTTTGATTCATTGTCTCTAGCAAATGGCGATGTTGTTGCTGAATTCTCTCAAGTACATTGGGACACAATGTCTTTAGGCATTTGTAATATTGTTGCTCACTTCCCTTAAGTACATTTGGATTCATTGTCTTCAGTCAATTGATATATTAAGTGTTGAATGAGAGAATAAATATTTTTCAAAGATATTTTATATTTTTGTAGTGCTAAGATACCATGGTGGCTTATGAAGATCAAGCATGTGGTACACAAGCGGTACCAACAGATCAATAGCCGCATTGACTGTTAACGCTTTTCAACACATGAAATCTCTAGCGCTTGGTATGTCGGCACAAGAGGCAACGCACACAGCTCGTTGACTATCAAAGTGGAAAAATACAAACCACGCGCAATGGAAGGATATCAACAAAGAAGTGACAAAGGAAAGTATTAAAGCAATATGGCCATGTGAAGATGCAGAAATAAAGAAAGGACAATGGATGTTTTTGAAGTGTCATAATCAAGAAATCAAAGATTACATTGAGAGAATCTATTTAGAGATTTTTTCCCATCCACTATAAAATTTTGAGAAAATATTGTATGTACATTTTGTCCAGCAATGGCTAATAGATTTTTCTTCAAAGTAGACTACTGTGGTCGCCCATGATTTAAGAGAGAGTTGTGTCACATTCACACAAGAGGAGCTGGCATTAATAGTTGAAGGTGCTAGCTTACATTTGAAAAAGGAGAAAGACTCACATTAGTCACCTGGTTTTACATTATACATCGCATGTGGCCACTATTATCACCTAATGTGCTTAATTTTCTTAATGCAAAATAATAGCCAATGTGGAGTCTGTTCTCAAGAGATTCCACAAGGGATATATTATAGGTTTGGTACGGCAAATGAGTACTAATTCAAGCAAGCCCATCAAGGCATCCCTAGAACTTTTAGAAATTTATTTAACACTGAAGAAGCACACTCAAAACACAACAACTAATAACAACAGATATTGTTACTTTGCTTCTTAGAAGCAGTGTATATAGTCAAAACATGTTGAATAAAATCTCCTGAGTTTCAAAATTGCAGTCTCCGTTCTTCTCTCAAGCTATGTTGAATCCGTGTAGTATTGATTTGTTTTGAGAGTATTGTTGGTTTTCTTGTAGCTAAACTTCCACATTTATTGTGAGGTTCTCTTCAATTTTGGCTATAGTGCATTGAGATACACTGACGATGAACTCTTATGTGAGGTCCACACCCCATTACCTTATCCATTTGGTAACATGAGGGTCTTGATAGGTTTCTAGGCTCTAATCGCTTGAGAAAACATAGTCAATAAGGAATTGATTTTCAATGGACGGCCTCTTGTCACCAAGTAACTTGAGTCCGATCAATTGAAGAGGGGTCCTAGCCTTGTCTCATAGGGAAACCATCAACTAACACAAGAATCTAACGTTCCTAATTCCCACCTTTCAAAAGAGAGAAACCCCAAATCCCTTTTTCCCCATAATTTTAAGAGGCACGTCCAATCATAGGACTTCTCCACTCTTGGCACAATGAGTCTCTTATCAATAAGGAGTGGAGAGTAACTCGACTAATCGAGACCACCCATCCTTGACTAGCAACCTGATCCAAAAAATTTGAAGAAGAAGGATCGACATTTTTGAATGAAGAAGGTTCGAGGGTTTTCCTACTAGGAAAAGATTTATTTCCTACTTCAAACAGTCTATCATCAAACAATCCTTCCATATTAATACAACTTAGAGAAAATTAACAAGTTCAATTGATGCGGTTTTGAATTGGGACTGACCCAATGTTTAGGTAGTCTTCTCCTTCCTAATTACTCATGATGCATTGAACCAAAATAAAATTCTTATCTATTCTTGGGCAATAACATCACTTCGTGGGATAAGTGGCACATCCTCATTCATTGAGGAATTTCCTTTGCCAGTAGTTCCATCTTCGTGATCGTGTGATCCTTCATAGCGAGTTCTCTTGGGTGCCATCCCCACTACTAGATACTTAACTTAACTTGAGAAGTTTGTAAGCTAAAGTGTAAAGAAACCAATGGAAGTAAGGTAGTTTATTTTAAGTGCTTCAATACCAACAATTTATGGTTATGCCATACATTACTCCATAATATGCTTTGCTTAATTCTGTCATAGCCTTATGATGCACATGCACTATAACCCATGAATTATTCTCACTCCCATGCATTTTTGGATGACCATAATAAAACTTCGGCAAGCTTAATGCATATTAAGTTTAGGCTATGCACCTCACTTACAACAACTAAATGATGATCGATTTTTAACTTCCTGTGCAAATTTGAACAAGAGACTTGTGTATGTCAACACAATTGAGTGCATAACGAGCATCATAATCATTAATTAGAAAAACACATGCTTTGGTTTGTTTCCACATGAAACTTCTTGAAGAATCATAGATTAGAGTATGATAAGTAGAGTTTTCATTGTATCTAGCAAGCTTAAGGTAGATAAGAAAAGAATGGTAGTAGTAGATTGGGAATCCTCGAGACGAGAAGAGAATAGAGATGTAGAAGTGTATTGATTCAACAAATTTACATTACCAGATTGCACCTAGTAGTTTTTGATCTCTCAAAGCCTTGTAGAAGCTTCACCAAAGAGTAACCACAGCAAGAGAGTCTTGCTATCTCCAATGTGTGTTTTAAAATGAGTGAGTGAAGGTCCCTTTTATAGGTTCTAGAAAGTTGGGGCCCTTCTTAAGCTGGCCCCATGCTTCTCAAGCAAGCCCCTAGCTTCATGGGGCGCCCCCTCATGCTATTACAAGTTCCTATTGCTATTACAAGGTGGAGAGGTGTCCTAATCTCCCTTGCTTGCCAAGAAAGGTCAAAAGTATCCATTCCCTAAGCCTTCCATGTCAAATTTGGGTGCTACACATCATGTAACCCCATGTTTAGAGCCATTCTTACCAAAAGAGATGGGCCCATGGCCATGGGTCATCCTATGGACATCCATACACATGCACATACAGGTCCATGCACATGCATACCTTAAAATTATAAATTAATTCTAGTAACATTGTAGCATAAGGATTTAATTGTGCTAGGTGAGCATAGATTATTAGAATTGAATTCTAATTTTTTTAATAGAAAAACGAGCTTGAGGACGATGACTTAAGGTGTTCAATGCACACACCTGCTATATTTAGTAGTTTCTTAATCAGACAACTATTTTTATGGATTTTACGTCGGGGTAGATTTAGACGAGACGATCGCGTCTAGGTGGGTGTAAGCACCTCAAAACTTACTATGTTTGGATAAAAGTGACAAAAAAATAATTTAAAAAATCTTACATCAATATATACATAATTAGTTCATCAGAGGTGGAAAAATTGCCAAAAAAAAACCTTTCTATTTATGACCAAATGGTATGATATTAATCCTTTACATGGGAATCCCCTCTCTAAGGGTGGCAACCTTATATTCTCCCTAACTTGAAGAATTGTGATGTCCTCATTTCAAAGGTTAATTTGGATGATCTTTAAAAAGAGAATTTTTGTCTTTCCACGTTGCATTTTCTGAAGGGAAATCTTACCATTTGAACCGAGATAATGCTTTTGTTCTTAAGCTTCATTTCCCAAGTTTCAAGGATGCAAAGTTACTCTCCCATTAGCTAGCTTTCCTAATGTTGGCCATTCCATAATAACAACGTGAGTCTGAGCCATCGCTCCTCTTCCACGACCTCTTCTTGTGTTCCTTCCTCCACGACGAACAGGTTGACCTCCACCATTTGGTGCTTACAAGAATGACATTTGTGTTTGTTGCTATGTTTCTTCTAGCACAATGACTCATGTAATGAACTAGCTCATTACACTTAAATCAACAAACATTTGGATGATGTGGTTGAGTTACTATAGTTGCTTCTACTATAGGGGGAGATTGATAAGCTTGATTAGTAGGTTTGGGGCTCCAATTGTTGGGCCTGGTCCATTGATTTCTTAAGTTTCCTCTTTCCTGATTCCTAGCCGTCTCTTTAGCCAAAGGTGTTGCCCTTCAGAGAGCATACTAAAGTGATGTGGGCCTCATTGCTTCAAGATGGGTATCCAAGGGTTAATTCAATCCTTGACAGAATTGTGCTACCTGCTTCTCTGTGGATATTTTTGGGGCATACCTTTTGTTGACCGCTGGGTCAACAACACAACATAACTCAAGTTTCGTACCAAAGTCTTATCTTTTGCGAGTTATGATATGCTACGGATTATGGCTATAAACGTCATTTGTAATGAGTAGTTATTCTGGTTTCAGAAGCCGGGGTGCAATGGCACTTCCAAATTGTAAATACAAAGCCATTTGACACTTTCAACCCTATTTTTGGTTAAACCTAAGGTAGCCTTAGTATATAAGGTACCTAGGTGATTTTGTAAAGGGGGGGAACTTTAATCATAATCTAAACTAGAGCGCTGCCGTCTACTGTGTGTCTGAGAGAAAGAGAGTGAACGTGAGCTTTATCCTCTCGCTACGCCCGGCTCGCTCAACACATTGGAGATCCGACTACACCATTGCTGTAGGCTCGAGGAGAGCTACGCGACAACGCCAAGCATTCCACGCGAGACGAAGCGGACACGCCGACACATCTACGAGCTATTTGTGGCCGTAAGTGTATCAAACGATGTCTGTTTTCTGCGTGCTAGTAGTCTATAAAATCGTGGCGACATAAGCTACGTATAGGTACTCATAAATTTTAGTTTCGGACACTTTCAAAATTCTTCCATGTCATCCTACGTGTTTTTCGCAAATGGGTTTAGAGTGAGGGTTTTGAGTGTAGAAGTGTAGGGACAGGTATATCCTAGTGAGGGGATGGTGTTCATTAAGTTTCGTACGAATCTGGCATGATTAGGTGAGTTACCTTCCGTATGTGTGTATGTGGCTAGGTGGTGTAGTTGAGAGCAGTGAGGTTCTTGATTGTGGTTTAGTTGTCCTTCCAGAGTGTTGTATGTGTAGGATGGTCTCAGCCTGACAAGATAAATAGATTTCCTCCGTGTGCCTATCGGTTCATCTGTGTCCTCGATTGACATTATGTTGATCTAGGTAGTGTTTGCACGCACTTCATGTGTGTGTGAGTCGCCTCCGCAACATTGGCGCCGCTGCCGGGGATACAAGGACCTAAGTAGGTTTCCTACTAACACTGGTGTGATGGTTGCTTGATTTAGTTTCGGCTAAAGAAAGCGTTTTTCTTAAGTGGATCCGGAAGAGGATATTCCGCGATCAAGTGGATAGCCAAGAAGCGTGTGTCTTGCCGAGGGTCTGCGACTAGATAGGTTTAGTTAGGATCTTTGGATTAGAGTAGTTGTTGGTGGTCGAGTGATTTGTGAGGTGATAAAAGCGTTTACTAATCCGTGTGTGGCAGTGAAGCGTTTTTGTACTCATAGATGCAAAACCCCATATGATTTGTAGGAGAAGCTTTAGGTAAGTGATCCGATTCTGATCTAGAGCTATTCAACACTGAATTATTTGCTAAAGTGCTTGATTGCATTTGAAATCACGGAAAAGCGTGCTTTTGAGGGTAAAAATTCATTAAACAAGCTTTTGTGGATATTTTTGTATGACTGACTGATGCTGTGCATATAAAAGAGCATTTGCAAGGGTTCTGTGAAGAAAACCTTCAATTCTGTAAACATAGACATCCTACACTTAGGATGTCTCAAGGGGGTTCTGTAGACCAAATTTGAAAATTGTGACTGCACCAGTGTGTTCAGAAGGGGGGGTTTACCCTAAGTATTCATTGAAACTAGAGTTTTGACCAACTCTTGACACCCAAAAGACCAAAGACGGAGTGTCAAAAACGCGAAATAAAGAAACTTAAGATTCTGAGCACAATTTTGCATAAAAACTGGTATGAATGCTTGAAAAGTAGTGCTCAAGACTTGGGGATGCCTGTGGATGAATTCTGCCAAAAATTTCATCAGTAGACATCCTACACGTAGGATGTCTAGAGAGTGATTGTGGAAGCAAAAATCAAGTTTTGACATCATACCTATATTTTGCATGTTGTGTTGGACACACACACCAAAGCTCATGTCATTTGGACATATAGACTGAGAGTTAAGGGGATGTTACTCTTTCAGAGAAATATTTTCCCAAAAGTGGTGATTCTAAGCAATTTTGACATCCAAAATTTGTTGTGATCACATATTCTTGTTATATGCATCAAGAAGCACCTTGGGTAGAAAAAGAAGTCCATTCTGAGAAAAAAGACATCCTACGCGTAGGATGTCTACAGGGTGATCTGGTGGAAATTTTGAAATTCAGAGTTGACCAGTGTGTTCAGAAGGTAGGTTTTACCCTATTTTCACCTGGAAAGGGGAACTTGACCATAACTTGACAGGATAAGACCAAAAGACGAAAATTGCCAGACATCCTACCCAAATTGTGTCCAAGGCATAATTTTTGAGACCAAACCATAGGGTGACTTCATGTGCATGTTATACATGATGTTTTGAGTGCATGTGAGAGTTTTCAGCTCATTTGGGTGAGAAAATTGGCTTTTAAGTAGACTTTAGCGTTTTTTTTTTGAGAAAAAAAGGCTAGAACAGCTAGTTCTGGGGTCTTTTGACATCCAAATTAAAATCTAAGCATAGCATTGGGTTGCTGACATCAAGGGGAAGCTGTGGCTCAAGTTTGGGGCAATTCTAAGCACTTAGACATCCTACACATAGGATGTCTTCACCATGATTTAGCACTCCAAATCAACCTCTGAGCATACCACAGTGATCAACACCTTAAGGAGAGTTTGTGGTTCAAATTTGGGGCAATTCTAAGCAGTTAGACATCCTAAGCGTAGGATGTCTAAGGCATGATTTAGAGGCCAAATTCAAACTGTGGACATAGCAGGGTGTTGTATAGCCTTAGGCAAGCCTCCTAGTCAATTTTGGTCCAATTTGGAGTTGATTTGACTGGTGAATTCATCAGAACGGACATCAGGCTTTTGGAACAGATTCTTGATCATTTGACCAACCTATAGGTGTCAGAATCAAAAAGTAAAAATAGCTGTGAGTTTAGCACATCAAGGGGAAGCTACAGTGCAAGTTTGAACTGAAACAAAGCAAAAAGACATCCTACGCGTAGGATGTCTTCTGGGTCATAAAGTGGTCAAAATTCTACTGTAGCCATAAAGGGAGGTTCTAAGTGTCTCAAGGATTCCAGAACTTTTTTCAAAAGTGAATTTGGACCTTGTTTGGCCTATTTACCAACCAAAGACAAGAATTGTCAGACATCCTACTCTTGGAGTGCACTAGAAGCTCTTGCAGCCTTGATCTTGACCTATTGGCATCCAAATTCAATTTTGAGTATACCATTGGGTTGGTGAGCACTAGGAGAATCTTGGGATCAATTTTGGACAAAATCTAAGCAGTTAGACATCCTACGCGTAGGATGTCTCTAGCTTGATTTAGGACTCCAAACCAACCTATGAGCACACCACTGTGATCAACATCAAGGAGAAGCTGGGTTGAAAATTTCAAGTCATTCTGAGCAAAAAGACATCCTACGCGTAGGATGTCTCAAGGCCATTTTTAGGTCCAAATCAACCTTTGAGCATAGCATTGTGTTGCTGGACTTAAGGGGAGTCCCTGGACCAAATTTTGTTAAATTCTGAGCATATAGACATCCTACGCGTAGGATGTCTCTAGGCCAGTTTTAGGGTCCAACTGTACCTTTGACCATACAGAGTGTTCACAGTGTCACATAGATCCCAAATATTCTTTTAAAATTGAATTTGGACTCATTTTGACCAGTCTAAACTTCATTTCACTATTTTGGCCATAACTTGCACAAACGGTATCGGATCGGAAAAGTTTTTATATCAAAACGTACCCTGAGAGCGACTCTACAGATCTTAGAGAAAAACTTGAACTAAATTTATGCCGACGGAATTCATTTTGGTCAACTTTGAAAAAAATGTCGCTTGAGGCCTCAAAATACATCCGCAAGTTAGGGGTGTCTAAAAGCAACTTTGCGAGAATTGTGACGAAACGGTTGCGGTTTTGGACATAGTTTCGACTTTTCCCTAACCAAAGCACTTGAACACAGTGGACTAAGTCTACTTGAACCAAGAAAAAGCTCTTAAGCCCATAAATCATGTCTACCCTAGATTCAAACGCAGCTTACACAAGATTGGAGATCCTGACGATAGAGGAATATCCTCCCAGAATGGATCTTCCAAACTTGCAATTGATAAAGATCCATCTTGTTGAGAGAGTTTGGATGATTGGTCATGAGAGTGAAGGACTATATAGATACATTGACGACAATGAGGTCAATCTTTATAGGTGCTCAGATCCATACCTAGAAGAGATAACGGATTACAAGCTCTTATATGTCTACACATACGGAGTCGACTGTCAATGGAGATCTATAGTTGTCGAGAAATATGGACGAGAATACAGAGTTGTAGAAAGCATAAATACACAGACTGTACTAGAAAGAGGTGGATATTTGGTCAATGAAGGACCACAAATGCCTCCACCAAACACGAGAATTCCTATAGGAATTCCAAGAAGAGAGCCACCAGGATTCCCTTCCAAAGCGATAACGAGAGAAGGATTGGGAGAGTCTCTGGTTAGACTGGTAGACAATCGACGAGTTAGACCATCCCAAGTCTAGAAATGGGTAAACATAAAATACTCCGAAGATAAAGATCCGAGAGATCATGTAACGTCTTTTAGAAGAGTGATTAGAGCAGAGGAAGTTTCAGATTTTGCGACACAGTTTACGGGATTTGGATTGACTGTAGAAGATGATGCAGCTACATGGTTTGAATCGGTGGAAAAATGGGATTTTGAGACCCTAAATGAGCTGTGTGAGGAGTTTATTGAAGAATTCTCGCCAAAAGGCATTGCTCACAACAAGGTCTCGCAAATCCATAGATTCAAACAGAAAGAGGATGAATCAGTACGCAAAGCATCATTACGGCTCAAGAGATATGTTAAGCTCTGTCCGAGAGTGGAATTACCTACGCAAGCACGATTGATGCTGATCTTTATCTAGGGAATGAGACATGCGGGCCTTCAGAAGGATCTGCATATGATAAGGAGGATGATGCTAAACGAGTTGATCAAAGAAGCTCTTTATCTAGTGGATAACTGTGAGGCATACAAAGAAAAGAACTTAAAGAGTCAAGAAGATGACACATCCTCTCAGCACAGTGTTTCACAGATAAGTGAGTCCATTGCCAAGCCAACGGCACCTATTGATCAAGAAAAGCTTATCAAGACGACTTGGTCAAGAGGGTAATTCCTCTTGTAAGGTCTGATTCGGGAGAGCCGAAGTGGTGTGAAATTGAGAGAAAATGGATGAACCATACTGGGGAAGAGCGCTATTATAGCATGGAAAATGCTGGGGAGAGGTATGCACAACCTGTTCTAGAAGCACCTACTCCACCTAGATACATTACGGGGAATGCGCCAGGACCAGTAGGAGTTTTAAGGCCACAGCTTGTCTTAGGACAACAACCTCCGCTGCACCAGGTGCTAGAATGCCGGTAGACATGAGATACATGCCAATGATGGAAGCATCAAATAAACCAACGCCAGTACCATCTACAATGTGGTATAGCAACCAAAGTGAGTACTACCCTTCGGAGAAACAAGAAACACATGGAGTGGTGAGGCCGGTACAACCTCCACCTCCTGGGTTTCAGTCGAAAGAAAGAAGGTATGAAATGGACGAAAGGACATTGCGATTCATTGCAAATAGCGGCTTATCTAGGTCAAAGCTTGCTTATAGCCAAGAGGAAATGCTAAAAGAATTTCCTCAACCAGAGACAGATTGTCACAAAAGTCGTGACAACCACTTGGTCAAACAATGTCCTCATACGGAGATCACTGAAGTAAATGCCTATTGTCTTGAGTGTGGCATCACTCACTTGATCCCCGATTGCCTGAAAAACCCAAACCAAATCAGGAAAATCATGACAAATGTATTAGGGATTGTTCAGCTACCTAGTAGCTCAGAAAATGAAAATGTCGTACAAGTTCAAGTGGTTACAAGAGCACAAGCTCAAAAGAAAGCTGATGAGAATCCAGAGACAAAGAACACGGAAAGTGACACGAGTCCAAAGACAGATGATGGACCAAAGACAAACGCACCTAGTCAGAAAACCAAGAGAAAACGAAATAGTTGGAAAGCTAGAAAGACTAGGATGAAATCACACAGGGAACGAGAGCAAAAATCCCTAGCTGAGAAGCTTACCGAAGCTAAGGAGAAGATAAAACAACATGAGGAAAAGGAGGCACCTTCTCTTACACAGATGGTTAAACCTCTAGAAGAACCATCCACGGATGAGAAACCGAGAAGTGCTAGTTCAGGAGGATCTGTGTTGGCAGAGAAGGTTAATGAGACATTAGATGCCCTCTTGAAAGCCTATGATGTGAGGCTCAAAAACAACCAAACCTAAGAACACAGGTGGATGACATATCGCTATGCGGAACTAGAAAAGCAAAGGTTTGAAATGTGCCAAAAAATGATTCAAACAGCCCAAGCTTTACTAGAACCACCAGTTGCAAAACCTGAGGATGTGATCCGATCCTGCCTACACAAGTAATCCCACCAAACCAGGAACTAAAAGAGCTAGATTCTAGTCATGAGCACAAACCAAACCTCAAAGACCCAACATTAGAACCAAGGATAGTACTGAATACCACAGATGACTCTTCCGAGGGATTTCACCAAGCTATACCTGAGGATTGTAAAGAGATAGATGGTCTTGATGAATTGTGGAAACAAGTCAGAGAGGCACATGAAGCCGATGACCTAAGAAGACTAGTAGACAAGACTCGTGATGAGCAAGGAATGTTTCTACCACCAATAGAGGAATTTGAGACTGGGTCTCAAATGAATCTAGACGTGCAATCGTATTGGGGCGACAAAAGATTTGTACAATCTATGGATAGTCAACCCCATTCTCTAAGAACACTACCATCCTACATGGGAGAGTACGAAACCAAGTCAGATGTGGTTGCAGTCCCATCACAAAGGCTGTCTCCCAACAAGGCCATCGATTCAAAGGGGCTAGTATATATTCTATCTATCCCATTCACCTGTACAATAATGTTAGCCGAGTTGCTCAGAATAAGACCAAACATGTGGGCTAATGTGGGTAAATGTCTAGAGAAATTTGGTGTAAAAACCCCAATGAATCAAATCGAGTAAGGCATCAAAGAGCTTGAAATGCCTCAACTAAATACTAGGCCAGTACCATTAAACAAGGTAGGCGAGTATTACGAGGGAGAAGATGGAAACACCACCCTTCCTGTGGAATTCAATGGTGTAAAAACCATGGCAATCCTTGACATGGAGCTGGTGTGTCCATTGCAACCAAAGAGGTTTGGAAAAAATGGGGAAAACCTGCCTTGATATGCACACGAATGACCCTGCAGCTTGGAGAGGACACAAGGAAAAGCCCCTAGGACTGCTAGAAAAAGTACTTGTTACTTCTTGTGGCATTGAATATGAGCACACTTTTGCTGTTGTTGAATTTGGCAAGAAGAACAACTATGATATCATTCTGGGAAGACCATTCATGCGACAATTGAAAATGGTCCAAGATTGGGGTTATGACCATATATACCTGAGACATATGGAAACCATAACAAAGATAAACTTGAGGGACCATAGCTATAGGGATGTTTAGAGAACACCGGTTGAGGAGTTTGATTCCGCCATAGTAGCAGGATCAGAACTTCCAGCTTGGTTAGGTAAGCCTAAAGAACTGTGGATGTGTGGAGCTTCACAATGTGGTAGCTTGAAACGTGAGGAATGTATCCTAGAGCGGGTTATAGAGGATAGGGACTATATCCCAGAACCATTTCCTAAAAAAGAGATAGAGCCTTTTGGATGGGAACACATCTTGGCTACTCTGGACGTGTGCGCCGTGTAGGATGCTCCCACAACAAAGTTTTGTGATGAAAATGGCTATGATGTCGTTCCTTATTTTGCAGTGAGTGTAATCCAGGAAAACGAAGAGATCTAGACATCAACTAGCTCTCGAAATAAGGAGCAAACAAAGAAATTTGGAGAATCAAAAGATGAAGAAGACGACGAGTTCTATGACTCTGTAGAACACTTCGAGCTTCACAAAGATCAATGAGATGGGAATCAATGTCATCGCTACACGAATAAAGTGCATCAAAAGTGGATTCCAAAGTCCTCGGTGAAGACACAGCCACCACAAGCATCCTCATACATGGCTCCTAATAAGGATGCAAAGACTCATCTAGGAGGAATACGACCAAAGCAACGAGCTAACAATGCTCTAATCAATGGGCTAGAAAAGTCCTCCAAGAAACTACCACCCACGAGCAAACAGACAGTAACTTTCCACTACCAGCCAAAAAATCAAGGGAAAGTAAAAGAAGTCTACCTTGCTAAGGATAGTAGCGATAGTGATGAATCTTACGACATCCGCTATCATCAACTCAGGCCATCACTATCACCAACCCCTTCAACAACAACCATGACAGGTCAAAAGAACAGGACAACAAGTCAAAGCCAAAAAGCTCGACAAATCTGGATACCAAAAAGCCAGATCGGACAAAAACATATATGGATCAAGAAGACAAAGATCTCTAATGACAAATCACAAGATCCAACACCAAAACAAAAACAAGGAAAGCGTGCACGAACGGGTAAGAATATCACAAAGTCGCAAGTTTTCACAACTCAGGTTTGGGCTCGAAAGAAGTTGATTCAAGCACAAAAAAGTCAGGAATTCATTTGGATTCCAAAACAACCACAGTATCAACTTTCAAAGCCTAAATCCCGTCCCCAACCAAGCGTACAAGGGATGAAGCAAAGACCACTGTCGACTCACACAACAAAAAGGTGGATCCCAAAGAAGTCTCTTCAAACACAAACGAAGCACGGGCAAGTATGGGTTCCCAAACGAGCGTCAACAACAAAACATCCAATAATCGCAAAGAAATGGGTCCCAAAGAAGAACAACAAAACTGCTGTCAGTGCATCACCGCTTGAATTCTTACAATTCTTCCTATGATTACAGTACAGTTAGAAGAGAGCAAGTTGCTTCAATCAAGCAACGATACAGGAGCTTCAAAGACCATTACATTGCTTAGAATAGGAAGCCTCGCCAACAAATTCCAATAAGAAAATTGCTTATACCCACATCTTGCACAACATAAATCTTTTCCATGCATTGAGTGTGTATGCATAATAGGGCTACATTACAAGGTGTGCATAGGCACAACTTTTAATTGCCCAAGCACAACACATACCCTTTGCAATACCCTGTCGTAAAGGATGAATCCAAATAAGAAGGGGGGAGGCATTCTGAATGTGGACCTAACATAATGACTATTAGAGGGCAATGTTTTGTGAGATGCATTGAATTTTTGCATTTTATTGTGATAATTTTTTGATGAAATTCAGAGAATATGCCCTCATAGTAGTGTTACAGAGGAGTATGGGGACAAAATCCATATATGAGCCCCTAGGGACATGTGTATAGTGTACATAGCATTTAGATTTCTATTTGAATGATTTTTCTTTTGTTGAGTTGTTTTAAGATTTTCTTTGTTTATTATTAAGAAAAAATAAAAAAAATCCATAATCCACATGAAGAAAAGACTGACGAGAGGCCTGGGCACTACAAAGAGAAGAAGGTACAGGAAAACGATGAAACTTCACGAAGTAGTGGTCTAAGCGTCTTAGCTATTCTAGGTATTGCTCAAGCTAGAAGAGTTGAGCATATTTACGTTGTGTCGCTTATGCTGGTATAGGTGAGCAAAAGAGTCGAAGTCTAAGTACTTAAGTCTGGTGAAGTGAAGGAGAAGGTCCAAAACACACTCACGTATTGAGCACAGTGAGATACGAGTGGAGAAACTTCTACATCGACAACCCTTCTTGGAAAGGTGGAAGCTATTGAGACATCTTTTGATGTCACATGTGCTACATTTATTCCTCGAAACACCCATCATCTCCTTCTTTCACATTGCATGCTTTTGGTGACAAATTTCTCATATGCATATAGAGTGTCCCATAATTGGCACTTGCATCAGGCACTCTTTCCGTGTTTCACCCAAGCACTCCCTTTCATGAACATGTACTTCAAGTTCAACTGCTCAACTCCAATAAGAGTGTATACCAAAGGCATTTTTTTTCCCACCGGGTTTTTTCCCCTTTCGTTATCCAGGTTTTAGACCCTAATCTAAAGACACCTATCACCATCCTCTTGTACATATTCCTTCTACATCAACAATAAGAAAATGCTACTCAAATCAATTGACAAATGATTTGGAGCACCAATTTCAGATCATAGCATACTTCTCCTCAATGGCGAGTCGAAGAATGGCCTACAATGACAAAGCTGCAAACAACACTAACAACATGATTGCACAGGAACAAAGAAGTCCCCAATGAAGAAGAGCACACATAAAAGTAATCAGAGGATCTCAAAAGATGAATGGTTATGATGATAGATGTCCGCTCTAATGGATCATAGTTTTTGTTGTGGTTCGACAAAGTTACAAGCAGTGCAACAGATGAAGCCAAAACGACAGCAAAGACCACATCGCCATCAACAATCAGGTCATGTCGGGGACGACATGAACGCGGAAGGGGGGAGTGTTGACCGCTGGGTCAACAACACAACATAACTCAAGTTTCGTACCAAAGTCTTATCTTTTGTGAGTTATGAAATGCTGCGGATTATGGCTATAAACGTCATTTGTAATGAGTAGTTATTCTAGTTTTAGAAGCCGGGGTGCAATGGCACTTCCAAATTGTAAATACAAAGCCGTTTGACCCTTTCAACCCCATTTTTGGTTAAACCTAAGGTAGCCTTAGTATATAAGGTACCCAGGTCATTTTGTAAAGGGGGGGAACTTTAATCATAATCTAAACTGGAGCGCTGCCGTCTACTGTGTGTGTGAGAGAAAGAGAGTGAACGTGAGCTTTATCCTCTCGCTACGCCCGGCTTGCTCAACACATTGGAGATCCGACTGCACCATTGCTGTAGGCTCGAGGAGAGCTACGCGACAATGCCAAGCATTCCACGCGAGACGAAGCGCACACGTCGACGCATCTACGAGCTATTTGTGGCTGTAAGTGTATCAAACGATGTCTGTTTTCTGCGTGCTAGTAGTCTATAAAATCGTGGCGACATAAGCTACGCATAGGTACTCATAAATTTTAGTTTCAGGCACTTTCAAAATTCTACTCTGTCATCCTACGCGTTTTCCGCAGACGGGTTTAGAGTGAGGGTTTTGAGTGTAGAAGCGTAGGGACAGGTGTAGCCTAGTGAGGGGATGGTGTTCCTTAAGTTTCGTATAAATCTGGCATGATTAGGTGAGTTACCTTCTGTATGTGTGTATGTGGCTAGGTGGTGTAGTTGAGAGCAGTGAGGTTCTTGATTGTGGTTTAGTTGGCCTTCCAGAGTGTTGTATGTGTAGGATGGTCTCAGCCAGACAAGCTAAAGAGATTTCCTCCGTGTGCCTATCGCGTCATCTGTGTCCTCAATTTACATTATGTTGATCTAGGTAGTGTTTGCATGCACTTCATGGGTGTGTGAGTCACTTCCGCAACACCTTTGCAAGGTTACAAATTTGGAGTAGTACTCTCCCACTACTGAGGATAATTGTTTTAGGACAAAGAACTCATTCATTTTGGCATCTTCATGAGGGAGTGGAAGATATCGTGATGTAATTGCTTCTTTAATATCCTCCCAAGATTGAGAAGACCCTGAAACACCCAAGTCCTTGTGATGTTGTTTCCACCATATTTTTGCATCACTAGTAAGACAAAACATTGCAAGCATAGTTTGATTTACAGGCTGCATCCTCATAGCTTTAAAACAATCTTCCATTGCCTCAATCTAATCTTCGGCATAGCGCTTGATATGGGATCCCTTTCCTTTGAATGTGGGTGGTTGGGCTTGTTTTAGGAGAATTGTTTTCTCCTATATAGATGTGTATAAAGCATTTGACGATACCTATGCAATAATATTCTTCTTGATGGTTTGAATTAAAAATTAACACAATATCAAGTGCTTTAAACTTCCACAACTCAAGACAAAATTTAGAAAGAAATTAATTTTATTAAATTCAAGATGCCATAACTTTATTTATATCATAATTTATACAAAATTGAGATCTAATCAAGAAACTAGATGAGCATCTTTTATTCTGTTACGACATATATAAAGGTTAGCTCTACTAGAAAGCTATATGATTCTTAGAGCTAGATTCTCATGGACATAGTGGTACAATCAGTAGGTATTTGTAGATAAGTTTTTACAATCTAATATTTAATTTGAGTAGTACCTCTTGTACACATCCTTGAGAGGATCATAAAATACAAGTCTCTGATCCTGTAAGTGGGGATCTCTTTGACTACTTCATTGAAAACCCATTCATTTAAGGTCATGTTAATGCCATCTTGAGAGATAACAATGTAGTCATCCCTAGTAGTACAAAGGAAGTAGTAAAGCAGGATAACTCGCAGCTCTTCCCCCCATCGAAGCTTCTTTAGATCAGATGAGAGGCATCCGAGCTTCCTCACATTGATGTAGAAGATGCCAATATCGCAGTCCCATGCAAGTTCCCATCCCTTTGGATTCTTGTTGATGGAAGTGAGAAATCCTTCATCAAAATCTTCATAATGCTACGAAGAGAAATTTTTGAAGACAAGCCTCAAAATACATTATCTCAAAGGTCTTGAATTTGTGATATTCAGTGTCGGCATCTTCCTGAAACATCAATGCTGGTTAAGTCTCCAATTCATTTTTCCAAATTTTCAAAACAATAACAATTTTTCTAGTTTCCTAACCTAGGCTCTAATACCATGTGTGAGGTCCCCACCCCATTACCTTATCCATTTGGAAATAGGAGGGTACATACTACGACATGATTGTTCATACACAAAATTCCTTTTTAATGTCCCCATCACAAATTTGTTAAAACAGCCCTTTAAGAATGATCAAAGCGGCACCAAGACAATCTTTCCTAGAAGAAAAAAAACATACGATCCTTCTTCAATAAAATATCCAAACCCCAAGAGTTCACTCCTCTTGGTGAGAGTTTATTGCTCGTGGTGTCTTTATTTTCCCATACAATTAAATTGTCCTCCAATATGGGCACAAACCCGCAGTGACTAACTTGCAACTTGGGCACGAACCCACAAGTACTATCTTGCATTTTGGGCACAAACCCACAAGTTGTGTGCACCCATATGCATTGCTTTAGCGTTCACTCTACTAAGCCCTCCTCTGTGGAAATCAAAGGGAGTTTTGACTACATCGGTTTAGGATTTTTCAATGAAGAAGGTTTGAGAGTTTTCCTACAAGGCAAAAATTTCTTTCCTACTTCAGACAGTCTATCCTCAAATAGTCCTTCCACATTAATACAACTTAAAGAAAATTAACAAGTTCAATCAATGCGATTTTGAATTGGGATTGGACCAATGTTTAGGTAGTTTTCTCCTTCCTAATTACTCATGATGCATTGGAAAAAAATAAGTTTCCTACTTGTTCTTGGGCAATAACATCACTTCGTGGGATACGTGGCACAACCTCACTCATCACGGCCTTTCCTTTGCCTTTACCATCACTGGTTCTAGCTTTGTGATTGTGTGATCTACCATAGTGAGTTCTCTTGGGTGCCATTTCCACTACTAGATACTTAACTTAACTTGAGAAGTTTGTAAGCTAAAGTGTAAAGAACCAAATGGAAGTAAGGTAGTTGATTTTAAGTGCTTCAATACCAACAATTTATGGTTATGACATACATTACTCCATCATATGCTTTGCTTAATTCTGTCATAGCCTTATGATACACATACACTATAACCCATGCATTATTCTCACTCCCATGCATTTGTGGATGACCATAATTTACAACTTCGGCAAGCTTAATGCATACTAAGTTTAGGCTATGCACCTCACTTACCACAAGTAAATGATGATTGATTTCTAATTTCCTTTCTCTCAAATTTTTAGTGCAAATTTGAACAAGAGACTTGTATATGTCAACACAATTGAGTGCATAACGAGCATCATAATCGTGAATTTTGCAAGAAAAACACATGATTTGGTTTGTTGTCACCTTGCAACATCTTGGGGAATCATAGATTAGAGTATAATAAGTAGATTTTATGTTGTATCCATTGAGCTTTAGATAGATAAGTATAAGACTGGTAGTAGTAGCTTGGGAATTCTTGAGAAGAGAAGAGAATAGAGATGTAGAAGTGTATTGATGCAACAAATTTACATTATTGGATTGTGCCTAGGAGATTTTGATCTCTCAAGGTCTTGTAGAAGCTTCACCAAAGAGTATCCATAGCAGCAGAGTCTCCCTATCTCCAAGTGTGTTTTAAAATGAGTGAGAGAAGGTCCCTTTTATAGATTCTAGCAAGCCGGGGTCCTACTTAAGCTTTCCCCTTGCTTCCTCAGCAATCCCCTAGCTTCATATGGTGCCCCCTCTTGCTATTACAATGTGGAGAGGTGTCCTAACCTCCCTTGCTTGCCAACAAAGGTCAAAAGTACCCATTTCCTAAGCCTTCCATGCCAATTTTGAGTGCTACATCTCATGTAACCCCATGTTTAGAGCCATTCTTACCAAAAGAGATGAGTCCATGGCCATGGGTCATCCTATGGGCATCCATGGACGTCCATACACATGCATATATATGACCATGCACATGCATATACATACACACCTTAGAATTTTAAATTAATTCTAGTAACATTAGGATAAGAATTTAATTGTGCTAGGTCAGCATAGATTATCAGAATTGAATTCTAAAAAGTTGCTATAGAAAGACGAGCTTGAGGACGATGACTTAAGGTGTTGAATGCACACACCTACTATATTTAGGAATTTTTGGATCAGAACACTATTCTTATGGAAATTTAGGTTGGGGTAGATTTAGACTTCTAGGTGGAGTAAGCATCTCAAAACTTACTTTTTTTGGACAAAAGTGACAAAAAAGTAAAATTTTTATTTTTTGAAAATCTTACATCAATATATACATCATTGGTTCATTAGAGACATGCTTACTGCCATTGCCAAGTCGTAGCTCTAATACCAATTGTGAGTGCGCGAATGCAATGCAAGTGTAGCGAGCAAGAAGGGAGAGAGAGAGAGAGAGAGAGAGAGAGAGAGAGAGAGAGAGAGAGAGAGAGAGAGAGAGAGAGAGAGAGAGATCACATGATGTGGGTGGAGCAACTCAACACTATGTGTGTGAGAGAGTCCCTTATTCTTCTAACTAGTAAAGAATAAGGTGTGTACAAGTAATGGGTGGTCGGAGGATGTCTTTGGTGTGTCTGACTTGGGTAAGAGGCACACCCTTTATCTCAACAATGATATGGTCACATATCTGTTGTATACAAGCAAGTGAAGGGAGTGTCAAATGTCCACAAGAAAATTATTGAAGCCTATTGCAAGCACCATCGATGTGAAGCAAGGTTGCCACTCTCTATGACCCTTTCAGATTCTATATTGACAAGAAATTTGACTAAATACTACAAGCCGGAGGAGAGGGGGTTGGCCTCTCATTTACACCAGTGCGCATTATGCTTTATGATGATTACATTGTCTTGATGTCAAAGTCACATGAGGGTGTACAATAGCACCTTCGAGCCTTAGATGATTTCTATACACATTGAGGATTGCCATTCAACTTTGCGAAGACTAAGGTCATGATCTTCCACACCTCCAGAAGAATGAATATTGCTACCATCTTCATAAAAGCAGGAGGACGGATTGAGGTGATAGTGTCTTATGTCTAGCTAGTAGTAACCTTCACCAATCCACTAGGGCCCTTCTCCACGAGAAGATAGCCACCGACAAACTCACTCGAGGGTACCCAACTTTGGCCATGCTAGAGCGACAATGTCACCGGGCACACTTTTAGGAGCCCCGACAAAGTGATGGATTTTTGACACACTAGTCACACCAGCCTTGATGTATGCAATATCAATATGGGCATTGGGATTAGCACATGGCATGTGGACATAGATTGAGAGACCCCATATATGTATGATCTCACACTTTTTTGGTACCAAGCACATAGTTCCACATGACATTATTTAACAGAGCTTGCCACACCATCCATGGTGGTAGAAGCACTCTTCTATGATTTTTTTCCTTGCCATATGCTTTTTTGTACTTACACTTTTATACTTTTTAGCTTCTTTGGACTTCATTGATTTCATGTTCATTTTTGTGCTTAACAGCTACATTCCTATCCCGCACTGATTACCACATCAACAATCTAGTTTCACTTGTGGCACCCTAGTAAGTGCACCAAATTAAGAGGCGGGGAATGTGGGTGGGCTCCAATGACCTGCTAGACTCTATAGTGGATATGCTATTTATAGCATATACACATAATGATACGATGTAGATTTGATGTATGGATGGGCTCTCTATGAGTTCAAGTATGTATATGTGTTAATAGAGAATCCTATATGCTAGTAGGATTGTGTGTGATGCATTGGGCACCCGAACACTTCCAAAAAAGCCTAGATTTATAAGCGAAGATGCAAGTGTGGAGGGACATAACACATAACCTAGAGTAGAGAGGAGAGGAGAATAGAGTAGATGGAGATGGAGTTGGCTATGGATGGAGATTTCTTTCGCATTTTCTCTCTTGTTCTTTCTCTCTCTTGTTCAATAGTTTGAATATGGTGCTGATTTAATTAGTCTCTATTTTTTTTTATCAATCTCTCTTTTTAATTTTGATTTTCCACACAAATAGTGAGCATGCCTTTCCTTGTTCTTTCTCTCTCTTGTTCAATTGTATGAATATGGTGTTGATTTGATTGTGACTAGGCTCTAATTGTTGATTAATCTCTTTCTAATCTTAATTTTGCACACAAATAGTGGGCATGTGTGTGTGTATGAGAGAGAGAGAGAGAGAGAGAGAGAGAGAGAGAGAGAGAGAGAGAGAGAGAGAGAGAGAGAGAGAGAGAGAGAGAGAGAGAGAGAGAGAGAGAGACATAAGAGATGGATACACACCAGTATCCATGCGGGATGGTAGATTAGTGTGTGTGTGTGTGTTGCTGATTAGCCAACATGCCTAGTCTCTCTACCATTGGCTTAGATGGTGCTAGAGTCGTAGCCTAGAAGGCATCTGTGTTTGGTTCTTGATGGCCGTGCCAATTTTAAAGCTTGTTCAAAATGCAATCCAAGCTCCACAAAATGGAATGTTCCAAGATTCCATGTAATAAAGTATCAAAGCTACCAATAGGGCATACCCCCTAGTATCTAGTACTAGTTTGTAGAATATATTTGAAATTCTCTCTCTCTCTCTCTCTCTCTCTCAAAATCAAGGAGAAGGTTGTACATGGTAGGCAATGTTTGATACGTCTGCATAGAGAACTCAAGTGTGGACGAAGTTATAGGTGATAGGCTTTGAGTCCATAACATTGAGAGCATAGTGAGCCTGTGAGTTTGAGAGCAGAGCATAAAAGTGGGTTGCATGTCTTGTGGGGAGTGCACAATGAGAGAGCTAAGGAATGCTTTGGTCAAATGATGGAGGGGATGCTCAACAATGAGAGAACGAGGAGGGTGAGGGTGATCAAAGCAAGAGGAGTGCAAGGTACTAGGTACTAGGGTGAAAGGGTGAGGTTGAGTTTGAGTGCACGACGGCGATGGCGATGGTGATGGCGATGGTGGTGGTGATGAGAGGAGGACTAGAAGGCACAGTGAGGGTGAGGTGATAATAGAATATTTGTAGGATCTTGAAGCTAATGATTATTATTTCAAACGTACCCAATATGTGTTGACATTTTTAGGAAATCTTTTTCCTCATGGAACCACCGTAGATTCATTAGGTGATACACATTTTGAAAATCTTGACAGCAATTCGTAACTCCTAATCGTAATGTACTAAGTTGAGCTAGACTACACCATTGCATGAAGAAATGGCACGGGTAAGATAATTTATGACGAGATTTATTGTTAGGGATCTCTCTCTCTCTCTCTCTCTCTCTCCCCCCCCCGACATCCACACGTGGATGCAAGACCGCGTTTGCAAGCAGGCCTCTCTCTGATGCCTCTCTGATTCCCGTAGCATGTGCGCTCCTTGTAGTAAGTACAACAACAAGTAATGGTGTGAAGTTGCCATGAAGGGTCGTGAAGCCGTTGTCACGTAGGGCCGTGGCCCGTAAAGCTACCGTGTAGGGGAATGAACAACCGCATGGCATGGATAGCCTGTCAAGCATGTCTGTGTTTTCAATGAACAAACCATTGAATGGGAATGAATGAGCGCAGGTAATGATCACTCACCATTGTACGCCCTCGATAAACGATTCCTTTTTTTGCAGCAACGACCACATGCCATCGTGCACCCTTCCCAATTATTCAACAACAACCATTGATGCCCGCACGTTGTTCATGTGTCCCCTCAGCTACATAACATGTAGTAACGACCGCACGCTGGTATGGTACTATACTATTGCATGTTATTACTGGCTAAAATAAAAGAAATTCTATTTCGTTTAAAACACGCCGGCGTGTGATGATATGTAAATTATTTTTTACAAAGCATATCAGGTGGACACCTTAGATTTTGTGCCCAACATTCCACCACCTTGATAAGAGCTACTTCCCATTGCAAACATAGAGCACAGAGGGAGCAATGATGCATTGCAGCTAGGTGAGTCCCACTACAAATAACCAACACATACAATGCATGCTCTTTACGCTTGAGGTGCTGCAAGGATTCAAAAATTTGTTTCATTTTACAGCACATGGAGAGACACATTCTATTTTTGACGGAATGTGGTAGGTATGTACATTCTTTTCATTGAGATCTTTTCATACTTGAGCAAGTTGAGCCATCCCATAGGGCGAGCTTGCAAAGCATAGCATACAACCTCCTAAGCATTGCATGTGCCAGGTGAGACTCAGCTCTAAAGAGGCCTCGCTAAGCAATTAAAGACCCCAGTTCTTACAAATTAGTGTAAACAAATCAAGTAAGGGTTTTGAATGCTTCCTAAGCCTTCCTTGTGACTCCCCAACCTTCACCAGTCTACGACGTTGGGATGCTCCATCACTCATTAGCATCAACCAATCAAAGTTATCTTCATGTGTAATTTGCTCATGGCCACACCCCTCTAGATGCACACAATTTTCTATATAATGTCCTTTATGTGTATGTTTGTCAGCTAAATGGCTGTCATCCAAGCAGGAGTTTGAAAAGTCCCACAACAAAGAAAGAGTACAACTTGCTTCATGCATGCCTGAAACCACCGTCAATCACAAGTTAGCTAAGCAAAGAATGTGATAAGGACTGCTTTATTCTAGAGAGAAGAAGAGCCAAAGGAGACAAGACCTGCTCCAAAAGAACATCTTCAATAGAATCATCTACATGATACACTTGTGCATGAACATGTCCATCCTTGCAAAGGCAACATTGCTTAGCTCTTGGATCCCACATGCCGTTCCCATGATCAGAGACTAATGGCTGTGCTGAAAAAACACAAAAGAAGTCAATTTGTTTTGGCTAAATTTGAAGATATTGTAGAGAGAGATTAACTTTGTAGGGGCTCTCTCAAATTAGTTTTAGGTAAAATTACCTGATGCTATACCATGTCGATGGATAAAACTTGACTTCCATTATTGTGCCTCATTGGGACCTTTGCATAGATCATGTTCAAGTTATCATCCATCATGTACACTCAACCTTGGGAAACTTTTTTTGTTTCTTATGCATATCATCTCTACAAAGATTTATTAAAATACAAATTCAAAATGTAAGTAAGCAAAACATTAAGAGCATACATAGCACAACATGGGTAGATGTTATCTAGATATTTGCTCAGGTTTTAGTTCTCTCAAGAAATCCCTACCTACGTATGATGCCATCTTGAATCCCTGTGGATGAGGGATCCTTTGGGACCGTGTGAGTAGCCATGAGATGGATGTGAGCCTCGTGAGGAGATGGTTGTTGCCTGCCCCATGTCATGTCAACAAATATGATTTTGATGTAATCAAGGAATCATTAATGTTAAAGTAAAAAGTATCAATCAATCAGGATAGTCTTAATCACATTTAGTGCACCAAATTCTATTGTCTTGGGGTAGTTCACCAAGAAAAAGAACATCCGCCAAGTGATCAATTTTGACATCTCACAAAGACACTGTTTATATACAACTTTATTTCACAAAACACCCAGACTCACTTGTAATGAATATAACCCGATTCATAGGGTCAACACTCACAAATGATGAGGTCACAGCTTCAAATTCCAATTGTTTACTATTATGGGTCAACTAAAGGTTCACATATTGATTCTGGAAGATTTTGAAAATACAATGGTTCAAACTTGAAACCAAGTTGTGGGAGAATGAAAAGAAGTTGCATGCGTGCTACACAAATATGATAAATACATAATATAAGATCTAAAAAAGAGAAATGAAAAGAGAACTTGCTCACACCTACAAATTGATGAATAAAATTGATGAATAAAAGTTAAAGACAATAGCTCCACTAGTTTGCAACACAACGATGTTCCACAAGACCCAATAGAATGCAAGATGGACGTGAATCATTTTAACTTGTTTACCTATTTTCCAATTCAAGCACTAATGTTTGTAGAAGACCTTACTCCTTGGGTAGCGCGATCAAGTCGGGAAGCAAGTCAACATCTCCGGGTAGGCATGGTCAGCCTTTGGGGCAAGTAGTGGCATGACACTAGGCAGTAGGTAGATTGTGGACTCCAAAAAAATTTGTGCATTGGAACACATACCTACAAACCAAACGAAAGGTCTATAATTTTATGTCCAGCACACGTCTACCCAGGTCATCAAAGCCTAATATTCTCCCTAATCAAGCCTATCAAGCCATGGAGGGTATTGGCCTTTTGGGGTGCCAAGGACATGCCCACACATAGACACATAATGAACACAAGTGAGTGTGTGTATGCTAGATTGTTACTCAAGCAAATTAGGCTCCAAGATAAATTAATTGTAACTCGTAAACACGATCTTGAGTAGTTTGCTAACCCATCACAAGCTCACCATAAACTAGAGAGATGTATTGGTGGTAGGCATCAAATGTCAAATGCCATAAATCAACAGACAAAACACATACAAGGATTGATCAATCGTTGCATAAATCAAACCTTTAGAAAGCATAATTATATGTGATTCTACATGCAAAATGTATTACATGATGGACTGAAATCTCCATCCATTCCCGAGATAATGGAATCCTCAAATATGAAAATGAATCTTTAAGCTTCACTAGGAAAACTTCAATAGCTTCCAAACTCCACTTACTAACTGATAATCATGGAAGCTAATATGCCCCTATGAAAGCCTCATTCATTGCATACTTGAAAAAAAGGATGTGGCTAATCAAACGCAAAGACTTGACGTAATGATTGCCTTGCAATTTCATATGAGATAACATATTGACCCAAACAAGATGGAAGTGTGTCATAATTAAAAGTTGTAAAAACATTAAATGCATATACTAGAAAGAATTTGGTAAAGGCCCAAAATGGGGAAGGGGTAGCTACCGATACTTTTGTCATTTGGTACCAAAAAACATTACAAAAAAGAGAGGCCAAATTTCCTTTAAGGGAACTTCCTCGCTGTATACTTCCTATTTACCCACTCCTTGGGTGAACAGATGTAACATTTTGTCTCTCTAATTAATGCAAAAGCGTATTTGGTAAAAAAAAAGGGCCCAAAATTACCTAGTAGGAATTATCCCGCTAATCTCACCGTTGCCCAAATGCAAAAGCTAGAGATGAATAAATCCTCCCTTTCCCCCAACTCATACATTGGGCACACGTACGTGTGCGCGCGAGAGAGAGAGAGAGAGAGAGAGAGAGAGAGAGAGAGAGAGAGAGAGAGAGAGAGAGAGAATCAATGATTGTCTTTGGAAGGCAAAGTTGGATGAAAAAAGTCAGCGATCTCTTATGGATTCCCCCATGCTAAGTGCTTTTGTGACAAGTCTTTCTACCTACCTCGTTGTGCTCAATAGTAAATATGACAATGTTTTTTTTAGTATGAACTTTTCCTTGCAAAATTTCTTTAGAGAGAGAGAATCAATGATTGTCTTTGGAAGGCAAAGTTGGATGAAAAAAGTTAGCATTGTCTTAAGGACTCTCCCATGGTAAATGCTTTTGTGACAAGTCTTTCTACCTACCTCGTTGTGCTCAATAGTGAATATGACAATGTTTTTTTTAGTATGAACTTTTCCTTGCAAAATTTCTTTTACGACATGGAAAACCATTAAATGGGAAATATTCAGGGTCTCTTTCTATATTATAAAGGAGATAATCACCCTAAAAATACCAAGGCCTCACTAGAGTACACGTGGAAACATGAACGTGAAAAACAAAATAATAAAAACAATTGCCCATCATACACAGGATCAGGCTACTTGTTTTGACAAATTTTGACTTTTAAACTGTGAAGGTGGGGGGCTACACCACTGCTCAATTCTTTTTTCCCAAAAACTTGGCAAACCTACATATGAGAAATAATGAAGGTAAATGTTGGAATTGGGGTTGCAAGAAAACATCTTGGAGAAGATGAAGGAAGCTCAAGGCACACAACAAAGAGTGTATTACTTAGTGTGCAATGGAAAGATAAGATAGCCCTAGAGTGATGGGCATATATACAATGCACAGGGGAAAAACATCCTAGTGAGGGAAAAAATGCCCCAGCCTTCCTAAGTGTGTTCACACACATCACTACTATGAAGTCCAGGGAACTACCTTCTAGGACTCACCATCAAACCTCCCGTATACCTTTGCCTAAATCCCCAGTCCACACTGGTAGCCAACCTCTTGGCCCAGGTTTGTGACCCCCTTGGGTATGCCCTTAGCATGACATTCTCCCCACTTGGAGAATAGTTTTCGTCCTTGAAAACAATAGGGGGAAACTAATTCTTAAGAACACTAATGTTTTTCTAGGTGGCACCTTCTTCAGGTCAATCTTTCCACTTGATTAAATCTTGATGATGCGTACGTAAGTCATGATAATCAAGAATTCACTCAGGTTCATGCGGTGAGGTAGGAGGTTCAACGAATTTGACCAGAATCTATTGGTCAATGACATTGTCATCCCCATGTAATCGTTTACGTAAACGGCTTACATGAAATATCGGATGGACACGAGAGTGTGTCGGTAACGAGAGTTTGTAAGCATGATCACCAACTCTCTTGAGTATCTTGAAAGGCCCACAATATCTTGGCAATAATCTAGGTTGAAAACCATACATGAGCATGAAAGGACTAAATCCCATCGCGACATGCTTAGCATTGTTGTAAGCAAACTCAAGAAGAGGTAGATACTCTTCCTAGTCCGTTTGTTTCTTGTTAACGTATGCTCGTAGCATATCCTCTAGCACTTGGTTAACTCGTTCAGTTTGACCATCCGTTTTCGGATGATTGGCTATACTCAAGGTGAGTTGTGTACTCAATCATTTAAACATAGCCCTCCAAAAATGAATGTTAATTTGAAAGTGCCCAAAACTGAAATTTATGAGTACCTATGCGTAGCTTATGTCGCCACGATTCTATAGACTACTAGCACGTAGAAAACAGACATTGTTTGATACACTTACGACCACAAATAGCTCGTAGATGCGTCGGCGTGTGCACTTCGTCTCGCGTGGAATGCTTGGCGTTGTTGCGTAGCTCTCCTCAAGCCTACAACAATGGTGCAGTCGGATCTCCAATGTGTTGAGCGAGCCGGGCGTAGGCAGAGAATAAAGCTCACGCTCACTCTCTTTCTCTCTCACACACAGTAGATGGCAGCGCTAAAGTTTTTGATTATGATTAAAGTCCTTTTTACAAAATGACCTAGGTACCTTATATACTAAGGCTACCTTAGGTTTAACCAAAAATGGGGTTGAAAGGGTCAAATGGCTTTGTATTTACAATCTGGAAGTGCCATTGCACCCCGGCTTCTGAAACTAGAATAACTACTCATTACAAATGACGTTTATAGCCATAATAGTAGCATTTCATAACTCGCAAAAGATAAGACTTTGGTACGAAACTTGAGTTATGTTGTGTTGTTGACCTAGCGGTCAACATTCCCCCCTTCTGCGTTCATGTCGTCCCCGACATGACCTGATTGTCGATGACGATGTGGTCTTTGCTGTCGTTTTTGCTTGTAACTTTGTCGAACCACAACAAGAACTATGATCCATTAGAGCTGACATCTATCATCATAACCATTCATCTTTTGAGATCCTCTGATTACTTTTATGTCTTCTCTTCTTCATTGGGGACTTCTTTGCTCCTGTGCAATCATGTTGTTAGTGTTGTCTGCAGCTTTGTCATTGTAGGCCATTCTTGGACTCGCCATTGAGGAGAAGTATGCTATGATATGAAATTGGTGCTCTAATTCATTTGTCAATTGTTTTGAGTAGCATTTCCTTATTGTTGATGTAGAAGGAATATGTACAAGAGGATGGTGATAGGTGTCTTTAGATTAGGGTCTAAAACCTGGATGACCAAAGAAAAAAAACCCGGTGGGAAAAATAATGCCTTTGGTATACGCTCTTATTGGAGTTGAGCAGTTGAACATGAAGTACATGTTCATGAAAGGTGAGTGCTTGAGTGGAACACAGAAAGAGTGCCTGATGCAAGTGCCATTTATGGGACACTCTATATGCATATGAGAAATTTTGTCAACAAAAGCATGCAATGTGAAAGAAGGAGATGATGGGTGTTTCGAGGAATAAATGTAGCACATGTGACATGAAAGATGTCTCAATAGCTTCCACCTTTCCAAGAAGGGTTTTCGATGTAGAAGTTTCTCCACTCGTATCTCACTGTGCTCAGTATGTGAGTGTCTTTTGGACCTTCTCCTTCACTTCACCAGACTTAAGTACTTAAACTTCAACTCTTTTGCTCACCTATACCAGCATGAGCAAGACAACATAAATATGCTCAACTCTTTCAGCTTGAGCAATACCTAGAATAGCTAAGACGCTTAAACCACAGAGAATATTACTTGAAGCTTTGGGACTAACACCTTACTCATTTTGTGGCTTAGCTACTCGACTCTGACTTTTATGACTTGTCGGTTGCATGTTGACACTGCTTTGTGACAAGTTCTTTGGCTGTTGTAGTGGCTGCTGAGACATACTTCGTGAAATTTCATCGTTTCCGTGTACCTTCTTCTCTTTGTAGTGCTCAGGCCTCTCGTCTCTTTTCTTCATGTGGATTATGGAATTTTTTTTTCTTAATAATAAACAAAGAAAATCTTAAAACAACTCAACAAAAGAAAAATCATTCAAATAGAAATCTAAATGCTATGTACACTATACACATGTCCCTAGGGGCTCATATATGGATTTTGTCCCCATACTCCTCTGTAACACTACTATGAGGGCATATACTCTAAATTTCGTCAAAAAATTATCACAATAAAACGAAAAAATTCAATGCATCTCACAAAACATTGCCCTTCCTGTGTAACACTACTATGAGGGAATATACTCTAAATTTCGTCAAAAAATTATCACAATAAAACGCAAAAATTCAATGCATCTCACAAAACATTGCCCTCTAATAGTCATAATGTTAGGTCCGCATTGAGAATGCCTCCCCCCTTCCTATTTGGAGTCATCCTTTATGACAGGGTATCGTAAAGGGTATGTGTTGTGCTTGGGTAATTAAAAGTTGTGCCTATGCAGGCCTTGTAATGTAGCCCTATTATGCATACACAATCAATGCATGGAAAAGATTTATGTTGTGCAAGATGTGGGTATAAGCAATTTTCTTATTGGCATTTGTTGGCGAGGATTCCTATTCTATGCAATGTAATGGTCTTTGAAGCTCCTGTATCGTTGCTTTGATTGAAGCGACTTGCTCTCTTCTAATTGTACTGTAATCGTAGGAAGAATTCAAGCGGTGATGCACTGACAGCAGTTTTATTGTTCTTCTTTGGGACCCACTTCTTTGCGATTATTGGTTGTTTTGTTGCTGACGCTCGTTTGGGAACCCATACTTGCCAGTGCTTCGTTTGTGTTTGAAGAGACTTCTTTGGGATCCACCTTTTTGCTGTGTGAGTCAACAGTGGTCTTTGCTTCAGCCCTTTTACGCTTGGTTGGGGACGGGATTCAGGCTTTGAAAGTTGATACTGTGGTTGTTTTGGAATCCAAATGAATTCCTGACTTTTTTGTGCTTGAATCAACTTCGTTGGAGCCCAAACCTGAGTTGTGAAAGCTTGCAATTTTGTGATATTCTTACCCGTTCGTGCACGCTTTCCTTGTTTTTGTTTTGGTGTTGGATCTTGTGATTTGTCATTAGAGATCTTTGTCTTCTTGATCCATATCTGTTTTTGGCCGATCTGGCTTTTTGGTATCAGATTTGTCGAGATTTGTCTTCTTGATCCATATCTGTTTTTGGCCGATCTGGCTTTTCGGTATCCAGATTTGTCGAGCTTTTTGGCTTTGACTTGTTGTCCTGTTCTTTTGACCCGTCATGGTTGCTGAATGGGTTGGTGATAGTGATGGCCTAATTTGATGATAGGGGATGTCGTAAGATTCATCACTATTGCTACTATCCTCAGCAAGGTTGACTTCTTGTACTTTCCCTTGATTTTTTGGCTGGTAGTGGAAAGTTACTGTCTGTTTGCTCGTGGGTGGTAGTTTCTTGGAGGACTTTTCTAGCCCATTGATTAGAGCATTGTTAGCTCGTTGCTCTGGTCGTATTCCTCCTAGCTGAGTCTTTGCATCCTTATTAGGAGCCATGTATGAGGATGCTTGTGGTGGCTGTGTCTTCACCAAGGACTTTGGAATCCACTTTTGATGCACTTTATTCGTGTAGCGATGACATTGATTCCCGGGTCGTTGATCTTCGTGAAGCTCGAAGTGTTCTACAGAGTCATAGAACTCGTCGTCTTCTTCATCTTTTGATTCTCCACATTTCTTTGTTTGCTCCTTATTTCGAGAGCTTGTTGATGTCTGGATCTCTTCGTTTTCCTGGATTACACTCACTGCAAAATAAGGAACGACATTATAGCCATTTTCATCACAAAACTTTGTTGTGGGAGCATCCTCCACGACGCACACGTCTAGAGTAGCCAAGATGTGTTCCCATCCAAAAGGCTCTAACTCTTCTTCAGGAAATGGTTCTGGGATATAGTTCATATCCTTTATAACCCGCTCTAGGATACATTCCTCAAGTTTCAAGCTACCACATTGTGAAGCTCCACACATCCACAGTTCTTTAGGCTTACCTAACCAAGCTGGAGGTTCTAATCCTGCTACTGTGGCGGAATCAAACTCCTCAACTGGTGTTCTCGTCACATCCCTATAGCTATGGTCCCTCAAGTTTATCTTTGTTATGGGTTCCATATGTCCTAGGTATATATGGTCCTAACCTCAATCTTGGACCATTTTCAATTGTCGCATGAATGGTCTTCCCATAATGATGTCATAGTTGTTCTTCTTGCCAAAGTCAACAACAGCAAAAGTGTGTTCATATTCAATGCCACAAGAAGTAACAAGTACTTTTTCTAGCAGTCCTAGGGGCTTTTCCTTGTGTCCGTCTGCAAGCTGCAAGGTCATTCATGTGGATATCAAGGCAGGTTTTTCCCATTTTTTCCAAACCTCTTTGGTTGCAATGGCCACACCAGCTCCACTATCAAGGATTGCCATGGTTTTTACACCATTGAATTCCATAGGAAGGGTGGTGTTTCCATCTTCTCCCTCGTAATACTCGCCTACCTTGTTTAATGGCACTGGCCTAGTATTTAGTTGAGGCATTTCAAGCTCTTTGATGCCTTCCTCGATTTGAGTCATTGGGGTTTTTACACCAAATTTCTCTAGACATTTACCCACATTAGCCCACATGTTTGGTCTTATTCTGAGCTACTCGGCTAACATTATTGTACAGGTGACTGGGGTAGATAGAATATCTACTAGCCCCTTTGAATCGATGGCCTTGTTGGGAGACAGTCTCTGTGATGGGACTGCAACGACATCTGACTTGGTCTCGTACTCTCCCATGTAGGACGGTAGTGTTCTTAGCGAATGGGGTTGACTATCCATAGATTGTACAGATCCTCTTTCGCCCCAATACGATCGTACGTCTAGATTCATTTAAAATCTAGTCTCAAATTCCTCTATTGGTGGTAGAAACACTCCTCGTTCATCACCAGTCTTGTCTACTCATCTTCTTAGGTCATTGGCTTCATTGGCCTCTCTGACTTGTTTCCACAATTCTTCAAGACCATCTATCTCTTTACAATCCTCAGGTATAGCTTGGTGAAATCCCTCGGAAGAGTTATCTGTGGTATTCAATACTATCCTTGGTTCTAAGGCTGGGTCTTTGAGGTTTGGTCTGTGCTCATGACTAGAATCTGGCTCTTTTAGTTCCAGGTTTGGTGGGATTACTTGCGTAGGCATAACACGGATCACATCCTCAGGTTTTGCAACTGGTGGTTCTAGTAAAGCTTGGGCTGTTTGAATCATTTTCTGGCACATTTCAAACCTTTGCTTTTCTAGTTCCGCATAGCGATATGTCATCCACCTGTGTTCTTGGGTTTAGTTGTTTTTGAGCCTCACATCATAGGATTTCAAGAGGGCATCTAATGTCTCATTAACCTTCTCTGACAACACAGATCCTCTTGAACTAGCACTTCTCGGTTTCTCATCCGTGGATGGTTCTTCTAGAGGTTTAACCATCTGTGTAAGAGAAGGTGCCTCATTTTCCTCATGTTGTTTTATCTTCTCCTCAGCTTCGGTAAGCTTCTCAGCTAGGGATTTTTGCTCTCGTTCCCTACGTGCTTTCATCCTAGTCTTTCTAGCTTTCCAACTATTTCGTTTGGTCTTGGTTTTCTGACTAGGTGCATCTGTCTTTGGTCCATCATCTGTCTTTGGACTCCTGTCACTTTCTGTGTTCTTTGTCTCTGGATTCTCATCAGCTTTCTTTTGAGCTTGTGCTCTCGTAACCACTTGAACTGGTACGACATTTTCATTTTCTGAGCTAGTAGGTAGCTGAACAATCCCTAATACATTTGTCGTGATTTTCCTGACTTGTTTTGGGTTTTTTGGGCAATCGGGGATCAAGTGAGTGATGCCACACTCAAGAAAATAGGCATTTATTTCAGTGATCTCCGTATGAGGACATTGTTTGACCAAGTGGTTGTCACGACTTTTGTGACAATCTGTCTCTGGTTGAGGAGATTCTTTTAGCATTTCCTCTTGGCTATAAGAAAGCTTTGACCTAGATAAGTCATTATTTGCAATGAATCGCAATGTCCTTTTGTCCATTTCATACCTTCTTTCTTTCGACTGAAACCCAGGAGGTAGAGATTGTACCAGCCTCACCAGTCCAAGTGTTTCTCTCACATTTTGTTGCTCCGAAGGGTAGTACTCACTTTGGTTGCTATACCACATTGTAGCTAGTACTGGCGTTGGTTTATTTGATGCCTCCATCATTGGCATGTATCTCATGTCTACCGGCATTCTATCACCTGGCAGCAGAGGTTGTTGTCGTAAGACAAGCTGTGGCCTTAAAACTCCTACTGGTCTTGGCACATTCCCCGTAATGTATCTAGGTGGAGTAGGTGCTTCTGGAACAGGTTGTACATACCTCTCCCTAGCATTTTCCATGCTATAATAGCACTCTTCCCCCGTATGGTTCGTCCATTTTCTCTCAATTTCACACCACTTCGGCTCTCTTGAATCAGACCTTACAAGAGGAATCAACCTCTTGACCAAGTCGTCAATAAGCTTTTCTTGATCAATAGGTGCCGTTGGCTTGGCAGTGGACTCACTTATTTGTGAAACACTGTGCTGAGAGGATGTGTCATCTCCTTGACTCTTTAAGTCCTTTTCTTTGTATGCCTCATAGTTATCCACTAGATAAAGAGCTTCTTTGATCAACTCGTTTAGCGTCATCCTCCTTATCATATGCAGATCCTTTTGAAGGCCCGCATGTCTCATTCCCTGGATAAAGATCAACTTCAATCGTGCTTGCGTAGGTAATTCCGCTCTCGGACAGAGCTTAACATATCTCTTGAGCCGTAATGATGCTTTGCGTACTGATTCATCCTCTTTCTGTTTGAATCTATGGATTTGCGAGACCGTGTTGTGAGCAATGCCTTTTGGCGAGAATTCTTCAATAAAATCCTCAAACAGCTCATCTAGGGTCTCAAAGTCCCATTTTTCCACCGAGTCGAACCATGTAGCTGCATCATCTTCTAGAGTCAATCCAAATCCCGCAAACTGTGTCGCAAAATCTGAAACTTCCTCTGCTCTAATCACTCTTCTAAAAGCCATTACGTGATCTCTCGGATCTTTATCTCTGGAGTATTTTCTGTTTACCCATTTCTGGACTTGGGATGGTCTAACTCGTCGATTGTCTACAAGTCTAGCCAGAGACTTTCCCAATCCTTCTCTCGTTATCGCTCTTGAAGGGAATCCTGGTGTCTCTCTTCTTGGAATTCCTATAGGAATTATCGTGTTTGGTGGAGGCATTTGTGGTCCTTCATTGACCAAATATCCACTTCTTTCTAGTACAGTCTGTGGATTTGTGCTTTCTACAACTCTGTATTCTCGTCCATACTTGTCGACAACTATAGATCTCCATTGACAGTCGACTCTGTATGTGTAGACATATAAGAGCTTGTAATCCGTTATCTCTTCTAGGTATGGATCTGAGCACCTATAAAGATTGACCTCATTGTCGTCAATGTATCTATATAGTCCTTCACTCTCATGAACAATCATCCAAACTCTCTCAACAAGATGGATCTTTATCAATTGCAAGTTTGGAAGATCCATTGTGGGAGGATGTTCGTCTATCGTCGGGATCTCCAAGCTTGTGTAAGCTGCGTTTGAATCTAGGGTAGACATGATTTCTGGGCTTAAGAGATTTTGCTTGGTTCAAGTAGACTTAGTCCACTGTGTTCAAGTTCTTTGGTTAGGGAAAAGTCGAAACTATGTCCAAAACCGCAACCGTTTCGTCACAATTCTCGCAAATTGTCGCTTTCAGACACCCCTAACTTGCGGATGAATTTTGAGGCCTCAAACGATGTTTTTTTTATGTAGAGCCACTCTTAGGCTATGTTTTGATATAAAAACTTTTCCGATCCGATACCGTTTGTGAAAGCTATGGCCAAAATAGTGAAATGTAGTTTAGACTGGTCAAAATGAGTTCAAATTCAATTTTAAAAGAAAATTTGGGATCTCTGTGACATTGTGAACACTTTTGTATGGTCAAAAGTACAGTTGGACCCTAAAACTGGCCTAGAGACATCCTACGCGTAGGATGTCTTTTTGCTCAGAATTTAACAAAATTTGGTCCAGAGACTCCCCTTAAGTCTAGCAACACAATGGTATGCTCAGAATTTCATTTGGACCTAAAAATGGCCTTGAGACATCCTACGCGTAGGATGTCTTTTTGCTCAGAATGACTTGAAATTTTCACCCCAGCTTCTCCTTGATGTGCTGATCACAGTGGTGTGCTCATAGGTTGGTTTGGAGTCCTAAATAAAGCTGGAGACATCCTACGCGTAGGATGTGTAACTACTTAGATTTTGTCCAAACTTGATCCCAAGATTCTCCTAGTGCTCAACAACCCAATGGTATGCTTAAAATTGAATTTGGATGCCAATAGGTCAAAATTTGGGCTGCATAAGCTTCTAGTGCACTCCAAGAGTAGGATGTCTGACAATTCTTGTCTTTGCTTGGTAAATAGGCCAAACAAGGTCCAAATTCACTTTTGAAAAAAGTTTTGGAATCCTTGAGACACTTAGAACCTCCCTATATGGCCAAAGTAGAATTTTGTCCACTTTATGACCCTGGAGACATCCTACGCGTAGGATGTCGTTTTGCTCTGTTTCAGCTCAAACTTGCACTGTAGCTTCCCCTTGATGTGCTAAGCTCACAACTATTTTTACTTTTTGATTCTGACACCTATAGGTTGGTCAAATGATCAAGAAACTGTTACAAAAGCTTGATGTGTGTTCTGATGAATTCCCAAGTCAAATCAACTCCAAATTGGACCAAATTATGCCTAGGAGGCTTATCTAAGGCTATATGATAGCATGGTATGGTCACAGGAGAATTTGGCCTCTAAATCATGCCTTAGACATCCTACACGTAGGATGTCTAACTGCTCAAAATTCCCCCAAATTTGAACCACACACTCTCCTTAAGGTGCTGATCACTGTGGTATGCTTAGAATTTTGTTTAGAGTCCAAAATCAAACAAAAGACATCCTACGGGTAGGATGTCTTTTTGGCTTGTTTGACCCCAGACTTGTCCCACAGCTTCCCCTTGATGTCGGTAACCCAATGGTATGCTTAGATTTTGGTTTGGATTTCAAAAGTCCCAAATTTTAGCTGTTCTTGCCTTTTTCAGTCAAAAGTGCTAAAGTCCGCTTTGAAACCAATTTTCTCACCCAAATGAGCTGAAAACTCTCACATGCACTCAAAACATCATGTATAACATGCACATGAAGTCACCCTATGGTTTGGTCTCAAAATTAGGCCTTCGACACAATTTGGGTAGGATGTTTGGCAATTCTCGTCCTTTGGCTTTGATCTGTCAAAATTTGGTCAAATTTTCACTTTCCAGGTGAAAATAGGGTAAAACCTACCTTCTAAACGCACTGGTCAACTCAGAATTTCAAAATTTCCACCAGATCACCCTGTAGACATCCTACGCGTAGGATGTCTACTGCTTATTTTTTCAGTCTGAAGTGTCCCTGATGTTTCCTTATGCTCTCAGCAAGTGCAAGTATGCTTCACAATTGCAAAAACATGCAAAAATCACTCAATTTAAGGCTTTTCTAAAATTTTACGTTTTCTGACTCCGCCTTTTGTCTTTTGGGTCAACCAAAATAGGGAAAAACACTCAAGTCAATATGTTACCAGGGTAAAACCTACCCTCTGAACCCACTGGTAACCTCAGTTTTCCCAAATTCCCTGTCAAAAGTGCCCTAGAGACATCCTACGCGTAGGATGTCTACTGATGAAATTTTGGCAGAATTCATCCACAGGCCTAGCAGTTTTTATGCAAAATTGTGCTCAGAATCTTAAGTTTCTTGTTTTCGCGTTTTTGACGCTCCGTCTTTGGTCTTTTAGGTGTCAAGAGTTGGTCAAAACTCTAGTTTCAATGTATACATAGGGTAAACCCCCCCTTCTGAACACACTGGTGCAGTCAAAATTTTCAAATTTGGTCTCCAGAACCCCCTTGAGACATCCTATGCGTAGGATGTCTATGTTTACATAATTGCAGGTTTTCTTCACAGAACCCTTGCAAATGCTCTTTTATATGCACAACATCAGTCAGTCATACAAAAATATCCACAAAAGCTTGTTTAATGCATTTTTACCCTCAAAAGCATACTTTTTCGTGATTTCAAATGCAATCAAGCACTTTAGCAAATAATTCAGTGCTGAATAGCTCTAGATCAGAATCGGATCACTACCTAAATCTACTCATACAAATCATATGGGGTTTTGCATCTATGAGTAGAAAAACGCTTCACTGCCACACATGGACTAATAAACGCTTTTATCACCTCACAAATCACTCGACCACCAACAACTATTCTAATCCACAGATCCTAACTAAACCTATCTAGTCGGAGACCCTCGGTAAGACACACGCTTCCTGGCTATCCACGTAATCGCAGAATATCCTCTTCCGTATCCACTTAAGAAAAACGCTTTCTTTAGCCAAAACTAAATCAAGCAACCATCACACGAGTATTAGTAGTGATAGCCGTTTTTGGGCTTCCCATAATTGCCATAGTAAGCTACCTCACCCTACCAAAATCACCCAAACACTGTGGCTATTCTTACCATTTCATTGTACATAGGCGTGTGTGAGTTAGGGGACTTTCTCCATATTTTCTTAAAAATCCTCAATTAGCTAGTCACTGGGCTAGTTGAGCCAAAAAAATAAAAAATTATAAGTATTTTATGGCCCATTTGTGTGTAAATATTTCATTGTATATAGGGCCTAAATAAAAGGATTTTTCAAAATTATTTTGGTATTTGTTTAAATATTTCTACCTATGGTGTGTTATTTATGCTATGTACATTGACTCACCATTATCATATTTTTTCTTACCATTTTGCATACTCTTTATTCCATATAAAAATAATTTCATGCAAGCTTCTCTTATTTTTGGTGTAACTCCATCCCAACAAAAATCCAAAAAAACTAGTTCTATTTATGTGTATATTTTTCTACTATTGTGATTTTTTCCTTTCTACATCTATTCTCTATTACTCTCATAAATTAGACCACAAAAAAATATTCATCTTTTTATGGTAGACTTATAATGAGAGAGATTTATTATGACCCCTTTATATTTTTTCCACCTATATTATTTATATTTGACATGTACATATTTTTTTAGACCCCTCAATATTTGATTTTCTTAGTTTTGCTATTCACTTATATCATGATCTCAACAATATCTTCAATGATAGACCTACCAAATAAGGTCAAGGGTATGTGGCATGCATGCATGCACCATGGGGAGCTCACTCTTGGAGGTATTCAAAGGAATCATCCAAAGAAGGACCTCACAAGGAATTTGTGCAGTGGAAAAAATAGTCGGTTTTGCTGAATGTTTAAAGATCACATGCTCCCCGAATTTGAAAAGGTGATACAAACAAAAGTTGTAGCTCGTGAGCTGAACTTTTACCTACAATTTTTTCATATTTTTTTGAGCTACGAGCTGTGAGCTATGATTTTATTGGTGGACCCCAGTTTGCCCATGCTATGCAGCCACACTCCCTCTTCCACTTTATCGTTTTCCTCTTTCACACACACTTCTCCACTCATCATCCCCACCTCTCTCACCACTCCTCTCTGCACCCTACTCACCTTCTTCTCAACCTTGAAGAATAAGAGAAACCATGGTGAACTCATGTCTCCTACACACACTTACATTCCAAAATTGACCACCTAGTCTCATTTTTCCTCTTCCATATTACCCATATCTATCAAGAAAACCACAAAATTCAGCCTCTTCTCTTGAAAGATAGCACCAAGTTGATTAATTACTCATATTCAATTACCTTGGCTCCCAAGGAAGGTCAAGAGTGGAGAAAAAACGTACCGTCAAAGCTAGTGGACCGTCAACAAGCGTCAAAATTGACTCTACTCAAGACACTTGGGGGTATAAGCATGTTAACTTGTCATGCTTTTTGGTGTCCCGGACAATGCTAGTAAGAGGTGCTTGTTAGAATCTATTCAAAACCAAAGAGCAAGTGAAGTTTGAAATTTTAATAACCATAAGATATATTATTTGTTCCCTCCCATATGGAGTGTGGACTCTGTTTTCGTTTACGACGACGACGTGGGGTGTGGCCTTTGTTCTCTTTCTCTCTCTCTCTCTCTCTCTCTCTCTCTCTCTCTCTCTCTCTCTCTCTCTCTCTCTCTCTCTCTCTGCGGTGCAGACTCCCTCTCTGTCTCACTCTCAGACCAGTTTACAGTTTGCCCTGTTCCTACTCCCACCTTCCCTCCCTCCCTCTCTCTCTCTCTCTCTCTCTCTCTCTCTCTCTCTCTCTCTCTCTCTCTCTCTCTCTCTCTCTCTCTCTCTCTCTCTCTCTCTCTCGCATTGCTTGTTGCCTCGAAGTTGAGTTGGCAAAGCTTAACAGACTTGCAGATATGGAAAACCAGCAGACAACATTATTGCCACTAGAAATGGAGGCAGAAGGGAGCCATTACAGAAGGGAGCCATTACAAGAAATGAATCACAACTACCAGCATCCAGCTCTTTCTATTATCAAGAAATATGAGACAGAAGGAAAGCGTAAACAGCGGGAGCACTGACAGATGACAACTAAACGAGGACATCATGCCGTCGACGATGAGGAGAAAAGGAAAATCTCCTTCGAGATTGTGAAAGCTTTCAAGAGCAAGACTGAAGGTCTCAACAAAGAAGCAAAGTGCGAAATCTGGAATCTTGTTTCTCAACATCCGCTTGTTCGGGCAATCCGTGATCAGTCTTTACAGGAGGAGGCTGCTGTGCAGAGTGCAATTGTCTCCAATGTCCGCAACACACTAGCTATCGTCAAGCAGCCAGCTTCTAACGACGAGCTGTTTTTGAAGAATGCAGCATTGCAGATGATGATAAATTCAAAGGAAAACATGCCTATTGCCAAATTCTGCAGGGTCCTAAAAGTCGACCGTCGCAGCTTGTTCAAAGCAAAATCACGACAGGTGAAGTCTGGTGTCAATGCTCGACTATTTTCATTGGCTGAATGTCACAAGCAACACCGTCATAGCCCTATCACATATGAAATTAAGGAATTGGTCTACACATTTTGGACAGAGGAGACTTGTGTTTCACCCAACAAGAAGGATGTTTGTCGAAAGAGAGTGGGAAGGAAAAGCTACATAAAACACCCTGTGCACCTCCTGGATGAGTCTCAAGTGATCAATGACATACTTGCGCCATAACTTATGCATTCTAGCATGCTAGTAATCTACCTAGCATACATAGCATGTTAGTTATCACAATATGTTATGCTATGTATGCCGTGCTCGTTAGCATAGTCTCACTCCTAGTATGCTGGTATGCTGTTTAGCATGATAAATATGCTGTCTAGCACAATATGTAAGCTACTATAACACCCTTTATGGTAGTTAGCATACCTATTATGCTAACTAGCATGCTCTGTATGTTCTTTGACACAATGAGTATGCTAGCTACCTTTCGTAGTATGCTAACTAGCATAATGGGTAAGCTGGTTTATGGTATATGCTAGTTAGCATTCCTGTATGGTGGGTATGGTGTTCAGCATAAATCTTCTGTTAGTTAGCATGCCTAGTGATCTTGAGGACTATGCTGGTTAGCACAATATATATGCTACTTTAACACCTTTTATGCTAGTGTGATGGCTATGCTATTCAACATAACAAGTGTGCTGGCTAACAAAATATGTATGCTAGTTAGCATAACTTCTATTCTTCTTAGCACACTTTGTGTGGTTAACCATGACTCATATGTTAAACTACACACTGATTTTGCTTGTTATCACAGCTAGTATGCTAGTTAGCATACTCAGCTGTGCTAACTAGCAATATAGCATGCTAGTAAGCATACTCAACTAGCTAACTAGCATGCTGAGTATGCTAGTTAGCACAACTAAGAATGCTAAGTAGCATAAAGGGTAAGCTAGTTAACATAACGGGTAAGCTGATTTATGCTAGTTAGCATTTGTAGTGTGCTGGATATGCTATTCAACATAATAAGTGTACTGGTTAGCACAATATGTATGCTAGTTAGCATACCTTCTATTCTTCTTAGCACACATTCATGTGGTTAACAATGACTCATATGCTAAATTACACACTGATTATGCTTGTAAGCACAGCTAGTATACTAGTTAGCATATTCAGCTATGCTAACTAGCATACTCAACATGCTACCTAGCATGCTGATGAGTATACTCAGCATACTGATGAGTATGCCTCGTATGCTAAACTACACACTGATTGTGCTTGTTAGCACAGCTAGTATGCTAGTTTGCATACTCAGCATGCTGATGAGTATGCTAGCTAGTATGCTAGTTAGCACAACTAGTATGCTAACTCAGCATGCTAGTTAGCATACTCGATATGCTGATGAGTATACTCAGCATGCTAACTAGCATGCTGATGAGTATGCCTCGTATGCTACATTACACACTGATTGTGCTTGTTAGCACAGCTAGTATTCTAGTTAGCATACTCAGCTATGCTAGTTAGCATACTCAGCATGTTAACTAGCATGCTTAGGATACAATGTTATACCCAGTTACATGCATGTTAGGACCATACAATGTGCTGTTTAACACACCAATTTGTATCTATGGTGGATGTATTAAGTAGCAATGTGTATAGTCCTGTTTGGATTATTTCTCCTAGTAAACATACTGATCAAATATGGATATTGCAGGTTGAGCTCTTTCAAAGATTCAAACAAAAACATCCAGATTGCAAGATTGGCATGAGGATGTTTGAGATGTTAAAGCCATTCTTTTGCAGGAGGCTGAAGGATAGGTACACATGCTGTTGTGAATACCATGTGCAGATGACCTTTTTGAAAGACGCACTGAACCACATGCGCTCTCGTGGTTTTGGGCTTCATGATACATGTTGCAACTGTCTATGCAATATCTGTGCTATAGGCAAGAACATTAGCAGCGGCTGCCTGGCTTCACATCACATGTTCAAAGGTGTCACACAGATGTGGGAGTCCATTCTCTGTCCAAAGCCAGCAGATGCAGTTTTCCATAGAAGGGAATGCCTGATGGGAGACTGTAAGATATGTGGAGTAAAGAAGTTAGAATTATGTTTCTTAGAAACAGCAAAGCCAGGTAAGAGTATTAATGTGAAAGTATTTGCGTATGTAGAAGCAAAAGATAGACATGGAAACAGTAAGAAAAGAAAAGATCTTTTGCATAAAGAAATGCAGTGCTGGGAGTTTCTTCGACTGTTGTAGACCAAGTTGAAGCTCTTCATCACTCATAACTATGTGGCATGATGGCAAGGACAACAATTTAAGGATTGTATACTTCGCTTTCCGGATGATGTCATTGTCTCAGTTGTTGACTTTGCTGAAAATTACGCCTTCAAGGAGCAAAATGAGATTCAGTCAATGCATTGGCACTCTAGTCAAGTAACTATTTTTTTACACATAACGTACTACCGCAAGGCAGGGGAGGCAGTCAAAACAATCCACTTCTTCATATCAAATGATAGGGTCCATGACACACTGTTTGTGCAACATTGCTTCATGCTACACCGTGACTGGTTACAACAAGAGGGTGTCACTTGTAAACAACATTGGGTGTGGTCAGATGGTGCGGCCTCGCAGTTCAAGGGAGCTAGGCCTTTCTATTTTGTTGCAAGATATGGTGGACTCACAGGGATTGGGATGAGCTGGTTCTTCTTTGGATTAGGGCATGGCAAGGGCGAGCATGATGGTGCAGGAGCAGTTGTGAAAAGAACCTTGACCCATGAACAACTAAAACCTAATGGAGCTATATTGCAATGTGCAACAGATGTGGTTGTTTATTGGCAGGCCAACCTATCGCATGGAGCACCTGCATCATATCCTTCAAAAGAAAGGGAATGTGCTCATGTGTTCTGGGAGGTTAAAGAGGGAGATGTTAACAGGGAAGTTAAGTGGAATTGTGCCACTGTGGCAAAAACTCGCTCTTTGCATGCTATTCGTGGTCACAACCCGCAGGATTCAACTGCCCTTGCAACAAGAAAGTTGGCATGCTTTTGTGATGCATGCATGAACGGAAGGTGGAATCGCTGCATCAATAAAGCTCACGTGGAGGCTTGGGATTATCAGATTCTGCAGCCATTACTTGAGCAAACAGATGAAGTTTCGACAGAGGAAGTCGTTGGCTATGATGACTTCACATACAAAGTTCATCATGATGTGTTGAGTAGCGCTTTATGTTCTGGAGACACATTTGCTATAAATCCAGATGCTTTAACCAACGCCAAAGATGTGGATTTCTATTTGGTCAAGTGTGTTGCAGAAAAGGAGAAGGTGGAGAAGGGGTACATTGATGAATGGAGCAATGTAATTGACAGAGGCTCATATGTTGTGCACGGACTGTATTACAAGCAATTGGATGCATACACCTTCAAGCTAGACCACAAGCAGCCTATCGTCCACCTACTTTCACATCTGGTGCGATGTATCAAAATACCCATGGAGCACGTCCCAACGAGAAGGCAGGTGTACACAATCATTCCAGAAAGCTATGAAGCAATCTGTAATATCATGCCCTTCAGCTTTTAAGTTGTATCCACTGTATTTTCTATATACCACTTTGCTGTAAGGGTATGCAATTTTATTATAAAGTTGGTCAGCATGCTAACTATCAAACTGTTTACATCTTGTGTCAGCATGCTAACTATCAAACTGTTTACATTAATTGCCATCATCAAATTATTTACATAGGGTTCAATTTTACAATGACAGTCACTGCCCCAAAAACCCTTAAGGCCTCCTCGAAGGGCGCTTGTAGTGACCGGGCTGTCCTCGCTGTTTGTCTTCTTCCTGTTGCCTCTTTTCTTTTCTCTCTACTTCCTCCTCTACTTCTAGGTTGGCACTATGCTGCTCACTTTCTCTTCTTTCCCTCTCTAGCTTTTCTTTATCTCTTTCTGCTTCTAGGTCAGCTTCCCGCTGTTTGCGACGAATTTCTTCCAGTCTTTTAGCCTCTATATCCCTCTTTTGAATGTCAAGCAAACGTTTGACGACTGCATCAGAAAACTCATCTGAGCCTGTCTCAAACACATTATCAGCAACATATGCTTTCCGATCATCCATTTGAAGCCAAAGAAAAAGCCAGGACTTCAAAGTTTCTATAAGGAACTTTTCCCTCTGCTCAACACTCTGGTGCTCTAGACTGGGAGTAACAAGCCAAGTTTGTGGTGGGTTCTAAAACACTTTGTAGAAGCTATTATCGATTATAAGTGTGTTTTGGGCATTGTACCCCGGAGTGTGTTTCCAGAACAAGGATAAGTCTTTCACACACACAGGTTTTCTCTAGATCTGCCAGGATTGCTTTGTACAGTGCACTTGAGCAAAAAGCCCAGTAATCTTTGGCACCTGCTCTTTAAAAACAGTACGGAAAATACTCATGACTTTACTATTGAGGCTTGTGCTCCATATAAACGTTGGGGTTTAAAGCCCAATGTGGTCACCCAGGTAAGTGGACGGGCTGCCAGGTATGTACACATATTCTTTTGTTAAAACCTAATAAGAACTCACTATGCTCTACACATTACAGTAGAGTGAGTTCACCATATCGTCGTGCTCTTCTTCTCGCACTCTCTCTCGCGTCGCACTTCCGCTCGTACTCCTTCAACTGGTATCAGAGCTCAGATCGAGGCTCGGGGAAGCACTGCAGGAGGCTAGAGTCACCAGCTCAGATTGGAGTGAAATTCGACAGGCGAAGACACAGCCCCACATCCTGTTGGTGAAGGCCGAAGGGCTCGGTGTTCTCAGATTTTCATTCTGAGGTCATCTCGGCCACCGTTCGGCTTCGACAAAGGTCTGCGCAGGCCATTTTTGACTACGTGGTCTCGACGGGTGCAGATCCGACTCTGCAAATTTGGGGTTTTTGGCCTACGACTGCAGGTGTTGAGGATATCGACACTCTCAGAGTGTTGATTTGTGGTTGTCTACACATCGAAGGACGGCTCACAGTTCTTGGAGGCGTGTCACATACGACACGGGCGCATCTACACACAGACTGTAGGAGACATCCACTAGTTCATCAGGTAGCTTGTGTTTGCTGCTTGATATTCCAGATTTCATCCTGACATTGCAGGTACTTCCACATGGGATGTATTGTCAGAGATGATGTATGTCTGTTGAGGGTTTGCTGGCTGTGAGTCACGTAGCAAACAATCGCCGCAATGGTTACAACATACAATGGGAAATTTGTGGATGTATGACTTTGTGGGAAGTCTATGTACTGTCAGATTTAATGCAGCCTTTGTTGAGGGTCGAGTGAGGTTTTATTGAGCTGGGGGATTCTCGAATGTTGAGATCCTTTCGGTGATACAGGTCTTGGAGCGATCCCTCGAGCACCCTTAGATAGGCAGCTAGGATGTATTGACTGTGAGTTAGACAGTTGGGATTTCATCTTTGCTTTACTGCCGTTGAGGCATTGTCGCAGTCTATGCTTATAGGACATTGACAGGACAGTGAGAGACAGTACAGGTGCAGGACAGGTTTACCCGCAGCTTACAATGTTAGAGAGACAATGTTTTTTGAGCTGTTTTTTGGTGTGTTTTTTGAGTACACAAGAGCCATTTTACAAAGGAGACTCTGCCGAAATTTATGCAGAATCTGAAGCTTTCTTGGTTCATTTGACAGGTTGATATTGGTTCAGAGGTCAGTTTACAGGGGAAACTCTGCCGAATTTTTCCCAGGAAAGTAAACCACTATGAAGCGTAGCTATTGCTGGATCACAGGACACTGCTCTTTACAATATCAAGAAGCTGGATGGAACCAATTTCCCATTGTGGAAGAAGCAGATTTGGCACGTGTTGGTACAAAAGAAGCATATAAAACCTATAAAGCTCAAGGGGATAAAACCAGAAGATATGGACGAAGATGAATGGAGCGAAATGGATGAATTGGCACTTTCTACCATTATAGAGACTTTGGCAGAAAGCGTTTACTTTAATGTAGCAGACGAGATGTCGGCTTATCAAGCATGGTTAAAGCTGAGTGATCTTTATGAGAAGCAGAGTGCAACTTCACAGGTATACTGGCTTAAGAAGCTTGTTGATTTGAAGATGAACGAAGGGACACCTATGTCCAATCATCTGAATGAATTCAACACAATCTACAGTCAGTTGTCAACTCAAGGTGTCAAGTTTGATGAACTTGTTAGAGCTATGTTCCTGTTGATCACATTGCCGGAAAGTTGGGACACTTTTCGCACAGCTTTGAGTAATTCTGCACCTCCAGATGGTTTGAACATAGCAGGTGTAGAAGGAAGTCTGCTTACTGAAGAAACCAATAGAAAGACAATGGACAAAGGCAAAGGAACAACCTTAGTTGTCAGGGGAAGGACCAAAGAAAAGTACAAAGGTGGAAAGAGGAATCAGTCTCGTAGCAAGTCCCGCAGTGCTAAAGGCAAGAGTGACATAGAATGCTACCATTGTGGCAAGAAGGCTCACATGAAAAGAGACTGCAGAGAATGGAAAGCAGAAAAAGGCAAAGAGAAAGCTGAAGACCATGGTGAGAAGAACAAGTCCTCAGTGAAGATTCAAGAAATAAATGTGACAAACACTGTTGCAGAGGATGACAGTCTAGTGTCAGGAGACATCTACTTCTTGAAGAATACAATGGACTCATCTCTTCTTACAACATCTGATGGAAATGCACTGAGTGACTGGATTATAGACTCAGGGGCATCACTTCATGTGTCTCCAAACAAGGAGTGTTTTACCTCTTATGTGACCACTAAAGATCATGTTCGGCTAGGCAATGGGTAGACATGTGAGATCTTAGGTGTTGGAGATGTTCAATTGAAGTTTCAGAATGGCTCTTCTTTCACGTTGAAGAATGTGAGACATGTTCCCGCAATTACAAAGAGCTTGATCAACACAGGTTTACTTGATGATGCTGGCTACGTCACCACTTTTGGACAGAACATGTGGAAGATATCCAAGGGTTCTATGACAGTAGCACATGGAGTAAAGTCTGGAGGACTTTACATGATTTATGTATCAAATGTCTCTAAAAATGTAATCAATGTAACTGAGCAGCCGAACGTTTCTTTGTGGCATAGCCGGTTAGGACATATGTCCAAGAAGGGAATGGAAATCTTGTCTCGTTCTGGTTATTTGCCTGGCTTTTCATTTAATGATTTTGAATTTTGTGAACATTGTCTGTATGGTAAGCAAACACAGCAGCCACATAAGCATAGAAGCAGTAGAAGAGATACACAGTTGGCACTTTTTCATAATGATTTGTGTGGACGTATGCCTAACCTATCTCTAGGGGGAGGTTCTTACTTTATGACATTTATAGATGATTACTCGAGGAAAGTATGGGTTTACTTTCTCAAGCACAAGGATGAAGCGTTTAGTGTTTTCAAAACGTTTGTGACACTTGTGGAGAATCAGAGTGGCAAGAAGGTTAAATGCTTACGCACTGACAATGGTGGAGAGTATGTTTCAAAGTCCTTTCAGGACTTTTGTGAGTCAAAAGGTATAAAACGTGAACTTACTGCTCCTTACAATCCTCCTCAAAATGGTGTTGCTGAGAGGATGAATAGGACCATACAAGAGAAGGTCAGAAGTATGTTGTCTAATGCACAGCTGCCAAATGGGTTTAGGGATGAAGCTGTATCAACAACTGTTCATCTTGTAAATAGATCTCCTAGCAAGGTTTTGCAGAAGGATTCAGTGCCAGAGATGGTATGGTCAGGCAAGGTGCCCTCATACAAGCATCTCAGAGTCTTTGGCTGTGAGGCATATACTCACGTTGCAAAGGAATTTAGGAACAAACTTGAGCCAAAGAGTAGAAAGTGCATCTTTCTAGGCTATGGTAATTCTGGTGAGATGGGGTACAGACTTTGGGATCCCGAATCCAGAAAGGTTGTCCGCAGCAATGATGTTCACTTTAATGAATCCAAATATCATTCTAAACCAGAGAGGGTTGAGGAGATTAGAAGAGTTGTCTTCCAAGAAGATGGACCTGCACGTGCAAGACAAAATGTCAGGGCTCAAGAGGAGCAAGGACAGGATAGAGTGGAACCACAGGTTGTGGTTGAGCCTGAGCCACCTATTGTGCGTAGATCTGGACGTGTCACGCGACCTCCTGATAGGTTTGTTCCATCTATGAATTATGTCATGTTGACTGATTGCAATGAGCCTTCATGTTACAAGGAAGCAGTGCAAATAAAGGACTCCGGGAATTGGCAATTGGCCATGCAGTCAGAGATGACAGCTCTGCATAAAAACCAGACATGGAAGCTAGTTAAATTACCATGGGGCAAAAAGGCTCTACCCTGTAAATGGGTTTACAGGTATAAGATCACCGCTCATGATAGTCAGCCAAAGTACAAAGTACGGCTTGTTGCCAAGGGCTTTAAGCAAGAACAAGGCATTGACTTTGATGAAGTCTTCTCTCCGGTGGTCAAGATGACTACATTGAGATGCTTTCTTGCATTGGTTGCCATATTATATTTGGTGTTGCACCAAATGGATGTCAAGACAACGTTCTTGCATGTTGATTTAGATGTGGAAATTTACATGCAGCAGCCAGAAGGGTTTGTTCAGAAAGGCAAGGAAGATTGGGTATGCCAGTTGTTAAAGAGTCTTTATGGCTTAAAACAATCACCGAGGGCATGGTACCATAAATTTCACAAGTTTATGCTTTCTCAAGGCTACAAACGTAGTGAGTTCGATCACTGTCTATATACAAAGAAGGCTAAGGATGGTAGTTGGCTGATCCTTATTTTGTATGTGGATGACATGTTGATTGCCGGCAAGCACTTGGAAGAAATTTCAGCTTTGATGTCAAAGATGGCAAAATCGTTTGACATGAAAGACATAGGTGAGGCAAGTCATATACTTGGTATGCGCATTGAGAGAGATAGATCAAAGAAGTTGATTTGGTTATCTCAAACAGAGTATTGATAGCCGTTTTTCGGCTCTCTATAATTGCCATAGTGATTTATCTCACCCTATCAAATCACTCAAACACTGTGGTTACCCTCACCCTTTCACTGTATATAGGTGCGTGTGAGTTAGGGGACTTTTCCCATATCTCCTTACTGAAATAAAAAACCCTCAATTAGCTAGTCATTGGGCTAGTTGAGCCAAAAAAATAAAAAATATAAGTATATTATGGCCCATGCATATGTAAATATTTCTTTGTATATAGGGCCTAAATAAAAGATTTTTTCATAATTATTTTGGTATTTATTTAAATATTTCTACCTAGGTGTGTGTTATTTATGCTCTGTACATTGCCTCACCATTACCACAATTTTTCTTACCATTTTTCATACTCTTTATTCCATATAGAAATATTTTCATGTAAGCTTCTCTTATATTTGGTGTAACTCCACCCCAACAAAAATCCAAAAAAACTAGTTTTATTTATGTGTATATTTTTTCACTATTGTGATTTTTCCCTTCCTACATCTATTTTGTTTTTTTTCTAAAAAATTAGAACACCAAAAATATTTATCTTTTTATGGTAGCCTCATAATGAGAGAGATTTCTTTTGACCCCTTTATATTTTTTCCACTTATATTATTTATATTTGACATGTACATATTTCTTAGACCCCTCAATATTTGATTTTCTTAGTTGTACTATTCACTTATATCATGATCTCAGCAATATCTTCAATTATAGACCTACCAAATAAGGTCAAGGGTAGGTGGCATTCATACATGCACTATGGAGGGCTCACTCTTGGAGGTATTCAAAAGAATCATCCAAAGAAGGACTAAACAAGGACTTTGTGCAGTGGAAAAAAACAGTCGGTTTTGCTGAATTTTTAAAGTTCACTTGATCTCCGAATTTGAAAAGGTGATACAAACAAAAGTTGTAGCTCGTGGACTGAACTTTTGCCTCAAATGTTTTCATATTTTTTTGAGCTAGGAGCTGTGAGCTATGATTTTATTAGTGGACCCCAGTTTTCCCATGCTATGCAGCCACACTCTCTCTTCCACTATATCATTTTTCTCTTTCACACACACTTCTCCACTCATCATCCCCACCTCTCTCACCACTCCTCTCTGCACCCTAATCACCTTCTCCTCAACCTTGAAGAATAAGAGAAACCATGGTGAGCTCATACCTCCCACACACAATTCCATTCCAAAATTGACCACCTAGTCTCATTTTTCCTCCTCCAAATTACTTATATCTATTAAAAAAACCACAAAATTCAGCCTCTTCTCTTAAAAGACAGGATCATGGTGGTTGATTACTCAGCTTCAATTACCTTGTCTCTCAAGGAAGGTCAAGAGTGGAGAAAAAATGTACCGTCAAAGCTAGTGGACCGTCAACAAGCGTCAAAATTGGCCCTACTCAAGACACTTGGAGCATCAACCTTGTAAGAAATCCACCTTTTCTTACCTCTTAAGAGTTTTTCTTCCTTATTTGTATCCTACATGGATACTCCCATTGTAAATATCCAATTCCATTTGTAAATTAATACTAACTCTACTAACACTAACCCACTATGAAAAGTCCTATCACCTCCATTTCTCTCCTCTCTCTTTCCCCACCAACTTCTTGATAATTCCAAGCAAAAGAAATTAGGTAAATTGCTGAAAATCTAACCCAACCATGGTTAGAGGAGTAACCCTAGCCTTCAAATTGCTATAAAAGGAGGGTGTAGCTAGCACAAAAAAGGGGAGAAGAAAGAGCACTATGCTATAGCTTGAGAAGCCAAGCTCAACCTCTTGAGAAGGAGCTCTTGAGTGGAATCTCATTGGCATTAGGCATATGTATGTGTTGTATTAGGGGTGATTAGCAAGGTAACTCTATGCCATTGTAAGAGACAGGGATCATTAAATTGAGAGTAGGAAACCTATCATTTCTCCTACTAGTGTAAGCCCAATATTTGCTGAATCAAGGAGGGTGAATTTGGACTAAGCATGGATACCTTGTCTCCCTTCCAACGTGAAGTCATGGACAATAATGATGTGTAAGTGTCTTGGTGTTCTATTTAAGTTCTTGATAGCTTGTCTCCGGGTATTGTTATAAATTTAGCCATAAATCCCACATGCTGTAAGAGGGCAACAGGGTGGAGAGGACTCCCCTGGCCTTAAGACAGTGATTGGGGTGGCTTTTTCTTGTGATGTGTTGTGGTGTAATTTACTCAGGCTATGTTGAACAAATACTAATCTCACTTTGATTGGTCATGACAGATTTGTAAGAAGGCATTAGTGCAACAAGCACCCCCTTTCCCCTTCTCTCTCTTTCTTGCATATATATATTTGTGTTTGCTTGATCATTAACGATACACTTCAAAGCAGCCCGAGCACCATCTCTCTCTCTCTCTCTCTCTCGTGGTTTAGTATGTGAGAGTGTTCCATTGGTGTTAGGGTTAGTGTAAACTCCTTGCTTGTTTGTGGGTTGCTCTAATGATTCTCCTCTTTTGCGTCGTAGTTCGCTCTTAAACTAGGTGGTGCCCCTTGTGTAGTTGGGATTTGGCTGGGGGTTTGTTGTTTTGGTTTGTGTTGTGTTGTGTCCCAGCCCCATTGAGTAGCACGAGAGCCTTGAAGGGTGTCTAGAGGTTGCTCTTCTTGTTGCCCGCCCCGGACCGCTTCAAATTGGTGTCCCCCACGGAGGACAGGCTTGTGTATGTTTTGTGAAGGCTCAACCTTTAGCATAATCAAGTAGCTTGCATGAATCACGAGAATTTGTATGATCCTTTAATTCCCATTGCAAGGCAAAAGGTACACATAATTGTTAGTACTAAGTTGCAATTTCAGCGAGTAATTCGTAGAATTTTAGGTCCTCTTAGGTTAGCCGAGATAAACACTTCGGTAAATCCTTTTATTTTGCCTCTCATTAGGTACGATATTAGCTTGGACGTCTATATTTTTGTGTTATTTTAAGCATTAGGACATGCATAGGCCATGGATAATGGCCCAGGAATAGAGGTTTTTCCCTTTCATTTTACTCCACACATTAGAATAAACGTTGCAATTAGTAGAAATATCCATTTTCAACAACGAATGGTGTTCATGTTTGGTGCCCAAAGAGTAGGAGAAATTCTTGCATCACCAAACCCTGTCATTCTACCTCTCATCAACTACCACACTTCTTTTGATGTACATGTGTTCATTTTATTTTAAAATGAAGTGCAGCCCGGCAAAGTAGTGTGTATGTTTGTTTTTTCTTTGTCCAAGTTGTTACAAGAAACAAAAAAACGATCATTTGTTCTAACTGGGAATGTGTGTGCAGTGAAAGTTCAATCCTTAGAGATCTAGCTCTATTACCAATTGAGTTGCAGGAGCAAGTAGTAAGGCGTCTCCCTCATAACAAGAGGGTGGTGAAGTTAAGACGGAAGGTCCTACGCGTTGATTCCATTTTCCTCTTGTTGTTGGGCACTAAGGAAGACCGCGCATTCATCCAACTAGTGTGTGCCCTAAGATTGGTAAATAGAGTGAAATTTGGCGTTTGGCGAGTGCATTTCACCATTGAGGAAGACTCTTCAGGAAACTTGCGGCCAGAGTTCATGCTTCATAGACTCACATTTAGTGAATTTTTCCCTCATTTAGTCTTCCTTTTGCATTCAACAAAGGAGATAGGGAGCTATTCAGAGCTTGTCTTAATAAAGAGAGCATAGAGAAGATTGCAAATTTGTATAAATTCTCATTCTCTCTACTTTCTATGACACTTTGTTCATAGAGACATTGTAAATCTCTTTATGCTTTTGAATGATTTAACCATAATCCTAAGGAGTTTTTGTCTAGGAATTTTGTGGCACAAGTGGAGTCTTTAAATCTTGCAAACTTGATTGGACTTGATGAGGATGTTCTTTATGAAATTGTGAGAAGGTTGCCTCACTCTGACTGTGTGGAACTCGAAGGAAAGGAGCTCCTAGTCAATTGCTACTTTCTCACGGCCTTCGACGAGCATGAAGATCTAGTTTTTATACAAACCGCTTGTGCGTTGGGAATTGTAGAGCAAGTGCAATTTATCACTTGGGACGTGGTTGCTCTTTTGGATCCAGAAAATGAAGTTCTAGAGATTTCTATTTATCGCCTTAGCTTTAAAGAATTTCAACCCTTCTTAGAGCTCATCAATAGTCTACCTTTTTGTTTTGATCAAACAAATCGAGACCTCATTGAAGCTTGGATAGCTGAAGAAGAAAACCTAGAGTGGTATTTTCTTACTTCTTCATTTGCAGGCGAGTGGTTCTAAATCTCTATTGTATCCCTTATTGTAACTCGTGTTGTAATCTTTCATAATAATGGAGAGCCAACGCCAAATGTCTGGATATCCTCTTTTCTTTGGAGAGCCTAGAGAGGATGCAGAATTATTTTTAGCAAATTTCAAGATGTCTTGCCGTATCAAGAGGATAGTAACCGATCAAGAACATGTAGAAATGTTTGAGGTGGTCCTTAGGAAAGATGCTAGTACTTGGTTTGACTCTTTGCCTGAGGAAGTTAAGGGGAATTACACAGAAGTTTTGAATCGTTTTAAGAGATACTTCTTTGATCCCCAAAACACTCAAAAACTATGGCAAGACATTGTTTCTCATAAGCAAAAATACTTAGATGACTACTACTTGTACAAGCAAGAGTTTCTAAGTCTTTGGGCTCTATGGATACGAAATGTTGCTAACCCTGGTGATGGTGCAGAATTTTTAAAGAAGGAGAGGTTCATAGCCGGACTCTTTCCTGACCTTAAGGTAAAAGTTGAGGCGGGTGCACCTGCTACTTTTGATGCAGCGGAAACTAGGCCTGCTGAGAAGTATAGGAAACTCAAGTGCTTAAGGGGAGAGGTTTCAATAGAAGGTCTTAGACCCAAAGGTAAGTCACCAGCATCAACATCTAGGGAGCTTCCTGAGGTAACGGCTGAAGTGATTGAGAAGTTAAATGAATCTTTAAGCAGCCTGTCAATTCACCTTGCACAAGCTGTAGGTCCAAAGGGACAAGCAAAGAAGTCAGAAGAGAGAGAGAGCCACGAACTAGGAGAGTCTTGCAATGTTGGAATTGCGGAGAGTCTGGACATGGGATGTATAATTGTCCTTGGCCCCGTGGAGAGCCAGGGAGACCTAACTTGAATTACCCAGTGATGAATGCAGGAGAAGGAGCTGGTCAACAACCAAGGCTTCTACAAAGGCCAAATGGACCAAGACCACCTCCACAAGGGGTAGAAGGAGTTCCACCTTTGCCAGATCCAAATGTGCATGTGGTAGAGGTAACAAATTCAAATGAGGTTGACATGGAAGCCAATGGCATTAAGCGTGGCTGAGGAAAAGGTAAAGAGAAAGAAGGAGTCACATCACAGAGTGACCATGGACAAGGCAAGAAGGCAAAGGAAACCAAGGAAACCAAGAGGACTCGACGTCGTATCAACCTCCAAGACTTCCCTCTTGGACATGGTAATGCTCCGTACAACTTGTTGGAAGACATGAGAGGTAAGGGTCCTGATATTTCATGGCCTCAATTTCTTGCATTATGTCCACAAGTTAGGAGGGATTTAACAAGGGCAATTAGCACTAGGAGAAAGGTAAAAGAGAGTGTGCCTGTTGTAAAAATTGCACAAGCTGAAATGAATGAGGACATTACACCGGTGCTAGACTGTTACATCAAAGGAAGATTGGTTAGGAAAGGTCTAGTGGATGGGGGTGCACAAATTTGCATCATGACAGAGGAACTCATGCAAAGACTAGGCATGCACATCCATGAGACACCTGAAATCAAAGTCAAGATGGAAAACAATAGCAAGGCTAGGTGTGTAGGCATTTGTAAAAATGTCTTTGTAGAGGCCTTTGGCATTAAGAAAGCGGTGGATTTTTATGTTATGTCGACCAAGGGAAGTGGTTATCCATTTATCCTAGGAAGACCTTGGCTAATGAAAATGCGAGCTTTGCAGGATTGGGAGAGTGGGAAATTAATTTGCAGGAATGACAATCATAAGAAGGTTGTCTTTGACATGAAGGAGCAACGCCAAGAGGAGCTCCATGAAGAATCATCTCAAAGTGAGACGGAAGAAGGTTGGACCGATAGCACTTCAGAAGAAGAAAGTAGCGGCAGCATTACTGAAGAGGAGTCTTCCATCGAAGTCATGGGGGTAAGGTTTAAGCCAAGCAGCCAAGAGACCTCTTGTCAAGGCTTGGAGGAGGTAGGTCCTCAAGAGAATGAAGGTGTTCAAGATGCTGGAAGGTATGCTATCAACAACACTTACAAAGGATGAAAGAGAGGAGTTCAAATGTGTGCTAAGGACGTTTCCTAGGCTTTTTGCTAAAGATTACACCGACGTGCGTGGGGTAGATGTTGTTCAACACAAGATTGAGTTAAAGCCTGAGGCCACACCTAAAGCTCAGAAGCTACAAAGGCTAGGAGTTATAAAGGAGCAGGCTCTACTCAAGGAGGTAAGAAAGCTTCTAGCAGCAGCTTTCATTTATCTAGTGGAGAATTCAGAGTGGGTCTCTCCCGTTGTTGTCACTCCTAAGAAAAATGGAAAGTGGAGGGTGTGTGTGGATTACCGTCCACTCAATGAGGCAACAAAAAGAGATCACTTTCCCCTCCCATTTCAGGATGAGATACTAAATGAGGTAGCTGGTCATGAGAAGTACACTGTGTGTGATGGCTACTCAGGCTACTTTCAAATAGGTATCGCATTGGAAGATCAATTGAAAACAACCTTTATCACTCCTTGGGGTTGTTATGCTTTTAGAGTCATGCCATTTGGTCTGACAAATGCTCCTGCAACATTCCAACGTTTCATGAATATGGTGTTTCAAGCATTCTTTGGAAAGTCAATTAGGGTGTTCATTGATGATTTCTGTATTTATAGCTCAAAATCATTGCATCTACAAAGGGTAGAAGAAGGTTTAAAGAAGCTCCACGACATGGGAGGTCAACTCAACCCTGACAAGTGCCATATAGGTGAGGATGAAGTAATCTTGCTTGGTCATAAAGTTTCTTACAAAGGCATTGAAGTGGATCCTTCAAAGGCAAAGGCTCTTATTGAGCTACCATCACCCAAGAGTCTTAAGGAGGTCATCTCATTCATTCAAAAGGTGAAGTATATGTCACGCTTCATTCACTTAGCCTCGGAGTTACTTCACCCTTTGCAAAAGTTGACACAACAAGTAGAATTTGCATGGTCTGATGAGCTTGAAGAGTACTTTTGTAACATTAAAGCCATTTTGTCAGAGCTACCAACACTCATGCCTCCTTGTTGGGAGTACACATTCTTTGTTAGCTCTAGTGCTGGGAAAGAAACAATTGGTGCAATTTTGTTACAACAAGATCCCTATAGTACCAGGATGCGGCCCATCTACTTTGCTAGTAGGGTTATGAATGCTTTAGAGAGAGGCTACATGGAGGCAGAACTCATGATGCTTTCTCTCATGTTTGCGATAAGGAAGTTTAGATCCTACTTGCTCCCAAAACCTTTTGTAATCCTCAGCGCAGAGAATTTGTTCCCTTGGGTGTCATCTCAAATGAATCTTAGTACTAGGATCTCAAAGTGGATTATGGAGTTGCAAGAGTTTCAATACTCTTTCAAGGTAGAAGATAGTGTGCGTGCACAATTGGTAGGGATTCTCACTTATAGAGTGCATGAAAAGGAGATTAAGGTGCCTGTAGTAAAGACCCTACCATTGCCACCACCAAAAAGTATTCCTAATGATTTTACCTTGTTGTTTGATGGAGCTTTTCGTCGAGCCACAGGAAAAGCAGGGGGAGGGATAGTGTTGCTCAACCCAAGTGGAGAGGTGGTCATGAAAGAGAAGTTCAATCTACCAAGTTCAGCTAGCAACAATGAAGCAGAATATGACACACTACTTCATGGTTTAAAAATATGCATTGGCCATGGTATACAACGTCTCATGGTAAAAGGGGATGCACTTCTCATTGTGAAGCATATTTTAGGCATTTGGGCATGCAAAAATGAAAGACTAAGGGCCAAAGTTCATACCATCCGTAGGCTATTTAATCAATTTGAGGAGGTGCAATTATATCATATTCCTAGGAAACAAAATGAAGATGCTGATTTACTTGCACAACAAGCCATTGCATGTGTAAAGAAAGAAGTGCAGGTCATCATGGTGGCGGCTGCTGTGAAGAAACCGAGGTACCAGGGATTGGAGTCATTGGCTCCCATCATTGGCTACATTTTGGAGGGTGAGTTTCCACCAGACTTCACAAAAGCTCAGAAGAGGAGACTCATGAAGAAGGCAAGCATGTATCTCTTCCTAGAAGGCTCTCTCTATCAAAGAGGGAAGGATAAAGTGTGCAGAAGAGTACCAACTATCGCGGAAATTCCAACCATTCTAAAAGGTTTGCACGGAGAGGCATGTGGTGGTCATTTTTCCCAAGAATTAACTGTGAAGAAGATTTTTCTTGCGGGGTATGTTTGGCCAAGTCTGCATGTGGATGTCCAACATTGGTGTAAAAGTTGTCACAATTGTCAGGTAAATGGGAATAGAAGATTGATTTATGGTCCAAGGCAAATCGTGCTTGCAAATGGACCCTTTGAAAAGTGGGGAATTGATGCTATGGGTCCTCTGTCTAGGACAAAAAATGGTAAACTCTACATTCTAGTGACTGTAGACTATATGACTAGGTGGGTGGAAGCACAAAGTGTGGCAAACGTAAATGAGAGGACAGTGAGAAAATTCGTCTACACTCACATTTGTTGTAGATTTGGCACACCTTTGGAGATTGTTTCTGATAATGGTCCAGGGTTTAGAAAGGGATTGCTCACAGAAGTCTGTGAAGAACTTTGCATTCTACATCGTCACAGTACACCCTACTATCCCCAATCAAATGGTTTGGTAGAAAAAGCTAATGGTGTCATTGCAGGCATCATTAGAAAGATGGTGAGAAACAAGACAAAGTTGTGGGATGACTTCTTGGATGGTGCCTTGTGGGCGTATCGAACCACATATAGGGAAGCCACGGAGTTCACAACATTTCACTTGGTCTATGGTCAAGAGGCTTTACAGCCAATTGAACTAAACATTCCAACAATGCGACTTCATGGAAAATTAGCACAAGATGATCAAGAAGCATGGATGGATCAACTTCTTACCTTAGCTCAGCTTGAGTGGAAAAGAGAAGCAACATACGAGTGCTATAAGAGGAAAGCCACACAGACAAAGGAGAAGCTTGACAAGAAACTGAAGGACAAAGGCATCAATGAAGGAGATCTTGTGCTAAGGTATGACAATCGACTCGATAATCGTTTTGATGCCAAATTTGAAACAAGATGGCAGGGGCCATACATAGTCAAGAAGGCTTTCAATTCAAGTTACTATCAACTTATGGACTTGAATGGGAAAGAGCACTCCAGGAAGGTAAACGGCTATCGCTTGAAGCCTTACTTGAGTCGCCTTCTACCAAAGGATCTACCAGAGCAAAAGGCAACTATCCCATGTAAGTATTGTTCCATGACGCATGAGTGTAACACAAACCAAAATTCCAAGGGGCCAAACAATGAAGATCTTGTCAAGGACTCTGAAGCACTCTCTTTGGAAAAGATTCTTTATGATGGTACATGAATATACCATCATCCTGGGGGAGGGCTAATGATAGCCGTTTTTCGGCTCTCTGTAATTGCCATAGTGAGTTATCTCACCCTATCAAATCACTCAAACACTGTGGTTACCCTCACCCTTTCACTGTATATAGGTGCGTGTGAGTTAGGGGACTTTTCCCATATCTCCTTACTGAAATAAAAAACCCTCAATTAGCTAGTCATTGGGCTAGTTGAGCCAAAAAAATAAAAAATATAAGTATATTATGGCCCATGCGTATGTAAATATTTCTTTGTATATAGGGCCTAAATAAAAGATTTTTTCATAATTATTTTGGTATTTATTTAAATATTTCTACCTAGGTGTGTGTTATTTATGCTCTGTACATTGCCTCACCATTACCACAATTTTTCTTACCATTTTTCATACTCTTTATTCCATATAGAAATATTTTCATGTAAGCTTCTCTTATATTTGGTGTAACTCCACCCCAACAAAAATCCAAAAAAACTAGTTTTATTTATGTGTATATTTTTTCACTATTGTGATTTTTCCCTTCCTACATCTATTTTGTTTTTTTTCTAAAAAATTAGAACACCAAAAATATTTATCTTTTTATGGTAGCCTCATAATGAGAGAGATTTTTTTCAACCCCTTTATATTTTTTTCACTTATATTATTTATATTTGACATGTACATATTTTTTAGACCCCTCAATATTTGATTTTCTTAGTTGTACTATTCACTTATATCATGATCTCAACAATATTTTCAATTATAGACCTACCAAATAAGGTCAAGGATAGATGGCATGCATACATGCACTATGGAGGGCTCACTCTTGGAGGTATTCAAAAGAATCATCCAAAGAAGGACTACACAAGGACTTTGTGCAGTGGAAAAAAACAGTCGGTTTTGCTGAATTTTTAAAGTTCACTTGATCTCCAAATTTGAAAAGGTGATACAAACAAAAGTTGTAGCTCGTGGACTGAACTTTTGCCTCAAATGTTTTCATATTTTTTTGAGCTAGGAGCTGTGAGCTATGATTTTATTAGTGGACCCCAGTTTTCCCATGCTATGCAGCCACACTCTCTCTTCCACTTTATCATTTTCCTCTTTCACACACACTTCTCCACTCATCATCCCCACCTCTCTCACCACTCCTCTCTGCACCCTACTCACCTTCTCCTCAACCTTGAAGAATAAGAGAAACCATGGTGAACTCATACCTCCCACACACAATTCCATTCCAAAATTGACCACCTAGTCTCATTTCTCCTCCTCCAAATTACCCATATCTATAAAAAAAACCACAAAATTCAGCCTCTTCTCTTAAAAGACAGGATCATGGTGGTTGATTAGTCAGCTTCAATTACCTTGTCTCTCAAGGAAGGTCAAGAGTGGAGAAAAAATGTACCGTCAAAGCTAGTGGACCGTCAACAAGCGTCAAAATTGGCCCTACTCAAGACACTTGGAGCATCAACCTTGTAAGAAATCCACCTTTTCTTACCTCTTAAGAGTTTTTCTTCCTTATTTGTATCCTACATGGATACTCCCATTGTAAATATCCAATTCCATTTGTAAATTAATACTAACTCTACTAACACTAACCCACTATGAAAAGTCCTATCACCTCCATTTCTCTCCTCTCTCTTTCCCCACCAACTTCTTGATAATTCCAAGCAAAAGAAATTAGGTAAATTGCTGAAAATCTAACCCAACCATGGTTAGAGGAGTAACCCTAGCCTTCAAAATTTCTATAAAAGGAGGGTGTAGCTAGCACAAAAAAGGGGAGAAGAAAGAGCACTATGCTATAGCTTGAGAAGCCAAGCTCAACCTCTTGAGAAGGAGCTCTTGAGTGGAATCTCATTGGCATTAGGCATATATATGTGTTGTATTAGGGGTGATTAGCAAGGGAACTCTATGCCATTGTAAGAGACAGGGATCATTAAATTGAGAGTAGGAAACCTATCATTTCTCCTACTAGTGTAAGCCCAATATTTGCTGAATCAAGGAGGGTGAATTTGGACTAAGCATGGATACCTTGTCTCCCTTCCAACGTGAAGTCATGGACAATAATGATGTGTAAGTGTCTTGGTGTTCTATTTAAGTTCTTGATAGCTTGTCTCCGGGTATTGTTATAAATTTAGCCATAAATCCCACATGCTGTAAGAGGGCGACGGGGTGGAGAGGACTCCCCTGGCCTTAAGACAGTGATTGGGGTGGCTTTTTCTTGTGATGTGTTGTGGTGTAATTTACTCAGGCTACATTGAAAAAATACTAATCTCACTTTGATTGGTCATGACAGATTTGTAAGAAGGCATTAGTGCAACAAGCACCCCCTTTCCCCTTCTCTCTCTTTCTTGCATATATATATTTGTGTTTGCTTGATCATTAACGATACACTTCAAAGCAGCCCAAGAACCATCTCTCTCTCTCTCTCTCTCTCTCTCTCTCTCTCTCTCTCTCTCTCTCGTGGTTTAGTGTGTGAGAGTGTTCCATTGGTGTTAGGGTTAGTGTAAACTCCTTGCTTGTTTGTGGGTTGCTCTAACGATTCTCCTCTTTTGCATCCTAGTTCGCTCTTAAACTAGGTGGTGCCCCTTGTGTAGTTGGGATTTGGCTGGGGGTTTGTTGTTTTGGTTTGTGTTGTGTTGTGCCCCAGCCCCATTGAGCAGCATGGGAGCCTTGAAGGGTGTCTAGAGATTGCTCTTCTTGTTGGCCGCCCCGGACCGCTTCAGTATATTGACAAGGTTTTGCAACGTTTCAATATGGAGAAGGGAAAGGCACTGAGTGTTCCATTGCCACCATATGTGAAACTTAGCAAACAAGATTGTCCTGTGTCTGAGGAAGAATAGGCTGAAATGGATAAGATTCCATATGCGTCTGCAGTGGGTAGTTTGATGTATGCAATGATTGCTACTCGCCCAGACATTGCATCTGCAGTGGGAGTAGTAAGTCGATACATGTCAAACCCAGGCAAGAAACATTGGGAGGCAGTGAAAGGAATATTGAGATACCTGAAAGCTGCAAAGAGTATGCGTATATGCTATGGGAGTCAGGAGCTAAGTGTAAAGGGTTTTACAGACTCAGATTATGCAGATGACTTAGACAACCGAAGGTCTACGTCAGGGTATGTCTTTACATTGGCTGATGGAGCAGTATCATGGCGTTCTAGATTACAAGATTGTGTTACTCAGTCTACTACAGAGGCTGAATATGTTGCAGCATCAGAGGCATGCAAAGAATCAATTTGGCTTAATCGACTAGTAACAGATTTGGGAATCAAAGAAGAGATGCCTGTGTTATATTGTGATAGTCAAAGTGCTATACAATTGGCTCGCAATCCAGTTTATCACTCAAAGACAAAGCATGTGGATGTGAAGTATCATTTCATCAGGGAAATGCTCGAGGATAAGCAACTTCAGCTTGTCAAAGTTCACACCACAGAAAGTCCTGCTGATCTACTTACAAAAGGACTTCCCTCAGAGAGCTTTGCGCATTTTCGCAAGCAGTTAGGTGTAGGGTAGTACATCACTTCTCTACATCTCTTGTATATTAGCTTCTCTCACACTTAAAGTACCACATTGGACTTTAAGTGGGAGGTTGTTGGGGTATAAAGCCCAATGTGGTCGCCCAGGTAAGTGGGCGGGCCGCCAGGTATGTAGACATATTCTTTTGTTAAAACCTAATAAGAACTCACTATGCTCTACACATTACAGTAGAGCGAGTTCACCATATCGTCGTGCTCTTCTTCTCGCACTCTCTCTCGCGTCGCACTTCCGCTCATACTCCTTCAACAAACACATTAAAGAACTGCAGGCACCAGTCCAAAAAAAAAAGGTTGTCCTTGCGACAGAACACCTGCTTATCAAGTACATCGTATTTCAACATTTCATCTGCATATGCCGGGGGATTTTCACCAAAACGAGGCTCTACCACTGCCACCAAAAGACCGTTCAGGTCCAGCACCATAGCCCTTTTTTCATCACATAAACGCTTAAGCACCCATATTAGGTCTGGTAGAGGATACCATTCAGCAAAAATAACCGGCCCACTTGGGTGCACATAATTTAGGCGCTCAATAATACAACGGGCAAGCTGTGAATATCGTTCAAGGCGTTTTTCAATCTCCATTTTCTGTCTCCGTAACTGCCTGGCTTTGTGGACTCTCCATCTCCGTAATTTCTGCCATTGCATGGCCGCAGTTGCATCAAGCATGACGATTAATGCCTGTTTCTCTTCCTCTGCATGGAAACCGTGGTACGAAATGAACAAGTTTAAAAAAGAAAAACCGCAAAAATTACAATGAACTATTACAATGAACTGCTGCTCAGATTTATATTGCACAAAAATACATTTTCATTGGAAAACAAAATGCATGTCAGTTACAATACGCATTTGGGTTTCAAAATGGTCTAGCATATACAGTGAAGGGCACAACCGGGTAGGGAGCAATAAGTCTTAACACAATTTTTTGCAAGCTCTTGAGCGGGTCGCTTTCTTTTCACCTTTGGAGCTTTCAGCCTTGCCCGAACCACAGGCTGTGCTTGCAATGTCTTCGGGTACCTCTTCAAGGCCAACTTTTCTTTTCAGGTGAGATTTACGCAAAAAACCCTCGAGAGGGCTATTGTCACCAACTTCTTGCTCATCTTCTATGTTGTCATTCTTCAAAGTTTCCCTTGAGCCACTAGCCACTGTTTGCTGAGAAGCTTCTGCTTTGTCAGTTGCAGCACGCATCGTTGGCACACGGGGCACACGAGGAGCCATGACAAAAAAATCATCTTCTTTTTCATCTTCTGAGTTCCTGCTCAAATCACCGCCTTCCTCCGTTTTTTTCATACTTTCATTTGGCATCTGCTGGGAGCCCTCATCCACCCCTTCACTCCTTGCATCCAGCTCAACACCCTTCTCCGTCAAAGGGTTCTCACCTGTATCCAGCTCATCACTCTCCTCGATCGAAAGGTCCTCCATTACAGCCTTTCCCTTGCCCATCGTGTCATGCACACTGCCCACATCACGGAGGGACTGCCCCAGGCCTGCAACAAAAAACGTGGATTAAGACTCATATAAGCATGTCATGTATGCTAGAAAATGTTTGATATGCTGTGACTATGTGTGCAGCCTGGCATACATTGGAATCCATTATGCTGACAAGCCCAGTATGCTAATTCGAATTTCTGAGTATGCTAACTAGCATATCCAATATGCTAGTTTGCATCTGGAGATGGTAGCTTAGTTACTAGATTTGCCATTATGACAAACTTACTCTAGTCTGTACACTGAGCACAAGTATGCTAATTAGCATAAAAGATATGCTAATTAGCATACTGGGTATACTAATGAGCATATTGGGTATGCTAATTAGCATACTGAAGACAGTCCTTGTATGCTAGCTACCAGCAGTCCCACTATGCTTATTAGCATATCCAGTATGCTAATTAGCATACCCAGTATGCTCATTAGTATACCCAGTATGCTAATTAGCATACCCAGTATGCTATTTAGTATTCCCAGTATGCTAATTAGCATATCTTTTATGCTAATTAGCATATCCAATATGCTAATAAGCATATCCAGTATACTAATCAGCATACTCAGTACGTGAATCAACATACCTAGTATGCTAATGAGCATTCCCACTATGCTAATTAGCATACCTAGTATGATATTTAGCATATCTAGTATGCTAATTAGCATATCCAATATGCTAATATGCATATCCAGTATGCTAATCAGCATACCCAGTACGCTAATCAGCATACCCAGTATGCTAATCAGCATATACAGTTTGCTAGTTAGCATTTGGATATGGTAGTTAACTTACTAGATATGCTAATATGCCAAACTTACTCTAATCTGTTCACTGAGCACAGGGTATGCTAATTAGCATACAAGGTCTGTTAATTAGCATACAAGGTCTGTTAATTAGCATATCCAATTAGCACACTCAATATTCTCACTGGGTATGCTAATTAGCATACCCAATATGCTAATTAGCATACCCAGTATGCTAATCAGTATACTGGGCATGCTAATCAGCATACCTAGTATGCTAATCAGCATACCCAGTATGCTAATCAGCATACCCAGTATGCTAATCAGCATACAAGATATGCTAATTAGCATATCCAGTTAACACACTAAATATTCTAATTAACACACTGGGTATGCTAATTAGCACACCCTGTACAATCTTACCAGATGTTGGTGTGATTGGATGTCTTTGCCCTATGGGTTTCGAACACCATTCTTGTGGTATCCTTTGCTGGCAGGTCACAGCTCTACATTTTGGCGATAAGGAGTATGCAGCTGCAAAGCAGAGAAAGTGGTAGCTATGCCCACAGGGCATCTTGACCGTGGCGGAGATTCCCTTTACTTCAAGTGGAAAACTGCAGCCACTGCACGGGTTGATCATCGTCCCATCTCATACCCCTTCTATACTTTTCATAAAAGTGCCCATAGCCATATTACACAGGGCAGTGGGAATGGAGGAGCCTTGTAGCATCTTTCTCATGTGCATTAGGAGCTGCAGTTGAACTTCACATGCATTCACTTTTGCTTCCATAACCTCCACATTAATCTGCACACCAAAAAAAAGAGGAGCATGGTAAGTACATAGGTTTGTTGTGCACATATTCCAATCATACGGTAGAAGCATAAAAGTCACGCACTTACATGTTGACAAGTTGAGTCAGCAGCAAGAGTGTCCTCACTGTCAAGAAATGCCAAACCTTCCAATGTCTCTTTAAATGTCTCTATTTTTACTTTACACTCTATTTCCCTCTTTGCATCCACGCTGTCGTTCTGTAGTAATCTCTGTAATTCATTTTCAGCGTCGTGAAGCTTTTGTCTCATAGCAAGCACAATTGGGGTGACCCTAGCATTGCTTGCTTGGACAACCCTCGCAGCTTCAAAGTATGATTTTGCAGTTAGAAGATGTTCTTTAGCATCTTGCAGTTGTTTGCTGAGAATTTCAGAGACAGCCTTTGTGTGCTGCAAATTCTCAATGCCAAAAAATGACAGGCTTTCAGCCTACTGGTGAGTGCTGTGGCGAGAGATGGGTGTCTCCTTGGTATCCTCCTTCATTTCAGCTTGCGCCTCCTCGATGTTTAGACATACATTGCGCATCCTCCACTTTTTGACATGGGCCTCGTAGTACCCTTTCTCTCGGCGGTCCTGCAAATGCTGGACAGCGAATTCAGCCCAATTGAATTGCATGGCTGAGCTACTTGCAATTGCCGCCGGGCTGAATTCTTTTACAAACCCCTTGGCGAATGTAGAGTTGATCTCCATGTTTTTTGGGGGCTTTTGCTACACCTTGTAATGCAGCTGCATCACCTGGTCGAACATATCAATACGCAAAAAACTGCATTTAATGCGATAGTGACTATGATTCTTTGACTCTCTGAAAACACTGAACCACTCCACATCACTGATTTGATCCCACCTTACTAGTTTGGGGTTGGCACGAGCCAGGGAGAGGCCATGAACATCATTGAACTCTTCTGCTGTAATACAGAACTTGCTCTGTACTGGGACTGTAAACTTTGGATCTTTCCATCGGCCTGCACACCCCCAATGTCACAAGATTAGGAGTAGGAAAGTACAGTATTGAGCACTTCCTTCCAATTTCAAGGTTCAAATCAAACACTGGTTTGTGCTTCTTGAGCCAGACTTTGACTTGAGCGATTGTATTTCAAGTGACTATTCACAAGATGTCCTACTGCTAAAACCGACATCAAGGGACAACTCTCCAGCCAAGACAACACCAGCTACTATCCTCGCAAATCATAATGAGGTAGAGAGAGAGAGAGAGAGAGAGAGAGAGAGAGAGAGAGAGAGAGAGAGAGAGAGTACCTGAGTCATCCTTCCCCTTTGTATTCAAGGTCTTTGCCATTGGGGATGCTGGGGAATCAGAGAGCTTCACCCTTTTTCGGGGCGGAGAAGAAGCAGCAGAAAGTTCAGGGGTCGACTTTGTTTTTGGTTCTCTCTTACCTCTGGCCCCTGCGTCCTGCTTCTCTACATGCATGTTGATTGCCCCACTCCGCTTCTCTCCACGCATTTTGACTGCCCCACTCCCCTCAGAGTAACACTGCGTAAATGGTCAGGAAAGTGGATTCAGGGTGGTCTCCCTATTTTGAAATATTCGATGGATTCCCACACGTTTGAAAAGTTACACTCTCATTATGCTTACAAGATATGCTTGTTGCCATATGATAACTAGCACAAAAAGCATGACAAGTTAACATGCTTATACCCTTGGAGCATCAACATTGTAAGAAATCCATGTTTTCTTACTTATTAAGAGTTTTTTCTTCCTTATTTGTATCCTACATGGATACTCCCATTGTAAATATCCAATTCCATTTGTAAATCAATAAAAATACTAACTCTACTAATTTACTAACACTAACCTACTATGAAAAGTCCTATCACCTCCACTTCTCTCCTCTCTCTCTTCTTCATCTATCCACACCAACTTCTTGATAATTCCAAGCAAAAGAAATTAGATAAATGCTGAAAATCTAACCCAACCATGGTTAGAGGAGTAACCCTAGCCTTCAAAATTGCTATAAAAGGAGGGTGTAGCTAGTACAAAAATGAGAGAGTCATAAGCAAGAGCACTGTGCTATAGCTTGAAAAGTCAAGCTCAACCTCTCTAGAAGGAGTTCTTGAGTGGAAGCTCATTGTATTATGCATGTGCATATGTTGTAATAGGGGTGATTAGCAAGGAAACTCTATGCCATTGTAAGAGAGAGAGTGATCATTCAATTGAGAGTAGGAAATCTATCATTTCTCCTACTAGTGTAAGCCCAATATTTGTTGAATCAAGGAGGGTGGATTTGGACTAAGCTTGGATACTGTGTCTCTCTTCCAACGTGAAGTAATGGACAACAATGATGTGTAAGTGTCTTGGTGTTTTTTTTAAAGTTCTTGATAGCTTGTCTCTGGGTGTTGTCATCAATTTAGCCATAAATCCCACATACTGTAAGAGGGCGATAGGGTGGAGAGGACCCCCCTGGCCTTAAGACAGTGATTGGGGTGGCTTTTCTTGTGATGTGTTGTGGTGTAATTTACTCAAGCTATGTTGAACAAATACTAATCTCACTTTGATTGGTCATGACAGATTTGTAAGAAGGTATTAATGCAACAAGCACCCCCTCCCTCTTCGCTCTCTTTATTACATATATAATTGTGTTTGCTTGATCATTGCCGATACATTTCAAAGTAGCCCGAGCACTATCTCTATCTCCCTTTACATGTCCTAGTTCGCATCCAAAATTAGGTGGTGCCCCAAATTCGTGTAGGGTTAGGTTGCGGGTTTGTGTGTGTGTTTGTTGTTTTTTCCAACCCCAACCCAATTGAGCAGCACGGGAGCCTAGAAGGGTACTTAGAGGCCACTCTTCTTGTTGCCCGCCCCGGACCGCCTCAAATTGGTGCCCCCACTAAGGAATGACTTTGTGCTTATTGTTGTTGTATTGCATGAATGCTTGAATTTTAGCATAATCAAGTAGATTATATGAATCATGAAAACTTGTATGCCCGAGTTTAATTTCAAGGCAACAAAAATTGATCTAGAATATGGTTTGGATTAGCATAACATAAGAAAGGAAAAAACATTTTCACATAAAAATCTAGAATTCATGTTGAAAGATCTTTCAAAACTTTGTGTAGTTAGTTGATGTCATGAGAGAAAATGATTGTTTGGAACTAATCTTTGTGTGGTTCTAGCATTGAGAGACTATGACACGCTATATCTTTGATGATATCCCAATCTTCTTCGGAAATCTAGAAGAAGATGTTGATGATTTTCTTGCTGATTTTAGAATGGTTTGTCGTATCCTTGGTAAAAGGGATGACATTGAAAAAGGGGATTTTCTATTGCTATGCCTTAGAGGCAATGCTGAGCAATGGTTTTGGAGTATGTCTTCTCAGATTGAAGATGGATATACCCAAATTTCCAAAGCTTGGAAGACCAGATTCTCTAAATTTCCAACAACAGAGAAAGCATGGGCTTCATTAGGGAGACTTCAACAACATGGTGAAGACTACTATGCTTATGAGGATATTTTTTCTCGTTAATGGGGAGGATGTCGGTTTAGTTCTACATTTCCAGATTATGTAAAAATGGAGAAATTTATTTCGGGTTTGTCTCCTTTCCTAAAGACTAAGGTTACTTGTAGTGGGCCCTCTACCTTGCCCGAAGGAAGTTTCACAAGTACTTCTACATCAAAAATGGTTTCCATCATGTTGGAAGAACCAACCATCATGAAAGTGTTTCTATCAAGGAGTCATCTCCTTTGCCATACTTGTCTCCTTCTACTCTGACAAATGTTGAAGAAGTTACTTACATGCCAACTGATTATTCAAGTGCTAAAGTGTGTGGCCAAGATTCAAATGTGGAATCTCTTTCTTCTACCTTTATCACAAGCATGCAAAAATCGACACAAGATATCTCAAATGGCATTGTGCAACATGACTCTATGGAGAATGAAGCAGACGAAGCTTTTGTGCAACATGACTCTATGGAGAATGAAGACCTTGAAGGTAACCTTGATCTTATGGAATGTTCTGAGAGTGTATCTTGTCTAAAAGAAGAGAGTGAAGAAGAAGATGAAATCATAGGTGGGGAGATCATAGACCACATAGATCATAAAGAGATGATTGTGTACATGGAATGCCAACTCCAAAACAAAGTAGAAGAGTGTGAGTTGAATCCATGTGAGGATAACCTTCAAGAAGTGTTTGAGGATGTTGAAACGCATTGGTATGACCCATGTATATTAAGCATCGAGGAACCTATCATACAAGAAGCCAAAGTTTTCACAAAATCAAACAGTAATCCATCAACCTTTGAGGTGGTACAATGTGAGGAGTTACAACCTTGCCAAAGGGGGGGCTTAGAAGGGGATGAAGAACATGGGAGAGTAGTAAAAAATAAAATCATGAAAGGAAACTTTCAGAAGGGTATCATTCTCTCCAATGGTGTTTTAGTGGGTGGCTCTTCATTAATGGGACAATCTCTTAGCAAGAAAATCCAAACTTTTGAAGCCCCAATCATCTTCACATTGGGTTTCACCTCTTCAAAGTCAACTTCTTCTCTCTTCACATATACCTTTCATCGGGGGCACCATACCTTCTTAAGTGGAAGAGGGCATGAATACTTGGTGATGAAAAGCTGTTCTTTGGTGTATGGAGGTCACACATTGTGATGCTTCTGGTCTTCATCATAGATGAAAAACTTGTTGATTGCTACATGTGGATATTTCATCAATTAGTACCAAAATATATTCTCTTCCAATGTGTTGGAAGCAATAGAAACCTTTGTCTGTTATCTACTTATGTGGTAAACTATTTGCAATATCTTCCAATAGCGGTTGGAAGCATGGATCAAGCTTTCATATATCATGAAGGTCATAGAATTTTTGACTTGATGAGCCTACCCAGGTTGAATGATTTTATGAGCTACAGTTCAGGAATTTGATCATACAAGCTCTTGAAGATCGTAGCAGATACATCAACTTTACATAGGAGGAAGAGCAACCAATCTTTTATATCACATTCATAGTGATAGATGCAATGATGGACAACAATAAAATCTACAAGTTTCTTCAACCGAAATCAGTAAGTGATTCCATACCATACATATCTCTTTGGGAAAGATATTTCAAGATTTTGATCCTGGGGAGTGCTTATGGAAACTTTCTCAATGGAGGAGGTTTACTCAGTCACTTCATTACATCCTGCTATTGGCTATGAGAACCTTTCATATCACACAAGGTTTTTTAATCATACAACAAGGGTTCTTCAAAGATGAGAGCAGACAAAGACAGACGTTACACAATCTACATGTTGTATGGTCGGATAAATGGTACATGAATGTACCATTATCTAAGGGGGGGGCTAATGATAGCTATTTTTCGGCTTTCCATAATTGCCATAGTAAGATACCTCACCCTACCAAAATCACCCAAACACTGTGGCTATCCCTACCATTTCAATGTACATAGGCGTGTGTGAGTTAGGGGACTTTCCCCATATTTTCTTAAAAACCCTCAATTAGCTAGTCACTGGGCTAGTTGAGCCAAAAAAATAAAAAATTATAAATATATTATGGCCCATTTGTGTGTAAATATTTCATTGTATATAGGGCCTAAATAAAAGGATTTTTCATAATTATTTTGGTATTTATTTAAATATTTCTACCTATGGTGTGTAATTTATGCTATGTACATTGACTTACCATTACCATATTTTTTCTTACCATTTTGCATACTCTTTATTCCATATAAAAATAATTTCATGCAAGCTTCTCTTATTTTTGGTGTAACTCCATCCCAACAAAAATCCAAAAAAACTAGTTCTATTTATGTGTATATTTTTTTACTATTGTGATTTTTTCCTTCCTACATCTATTCTCTATTACTCTCATAACTTAGACCACCAAAAATATTCATCTTTTTATGGTAGATTTATAATGAGAGATTTATTTTGAACCCTTTATATTGTTTCCACCTATATTATTTATATTTGACATGTACATATTTTTTTAGACCCCTCAATATTTGATTTTCTTAGTTGTACTATTCACTTATATCATGATCTCAATAATATCTTCAATGATAGACCTACCAAATAAGGTCAAGGGTATGTGGCATGCATGCATGCACCATGGGGAGCTCACTCTTGGAGGTATTCAAAGGAATCATCCAAAGAAGGACCTCACAAGGAATTTGTGCAGTGGAAAAAACAGTCGGTTTTGCTGAATTTTTAAAGATCACATGCTCCCCGAATTTGAAAAGGTGATACAAACAAAAGTTGTATCTCGTGAGCTGAACTTTTATCTCAAATGTTTTCATATTGTTTTGAGCTACGAGCTGTGAGCTATGATTTTATTGGTGGACCCCAATTTGCCCATGCTATGCAGCCACACTCCCTCTTCCACTTTATCATTTTCTCTTTCACACACACTTCTCCACTCATCATCCCCACCTCTCTCACCACTCCTCTCTGCACCCTACTCACCTTCTTCTCAACCTTGAAGAATAAGACAAACCATGGTGAACTCATGTCTCCTACACACACTTCCATTCCAAAATTGACCACCTAGTCTCATTTTTCCTCTTCCTTATTACCCATATCTATCAAGCAAACCACAAAATTCAGCCTCTTTTCTTGAAAGACAGCACCATGTTGATTGATTACTCATATTCAATTACCTTGGTTCCCAAGGAAGGTCAAGAGTGGAGAAAAAACGTACCTTCAAAGCTAGTGGACCGTCAACAAGCTTCAAAATTGACTCTACTCAAGACACTTGGAGCATCAACATTGTGAGAAATCCATTTTTTCTTACTTATTAAGAGTTTTTTCTTCCTTATTTGTATCCTACATGGATACTCCCATCGTAAATATCCAATTCCATTTGTAAATTAATAAAAATACTAACTCTACTAATTTACTAACACTAACCTACTATGAAAAGTCCTATCACCTCCACTTCTCTCCTCTCTCACTTCTTCATCTATCCACACCAACTTCTTGATAATTACAAGCAAAAGAAATTAGATAAGTGCTGAAAATCTAACCCAACCATGGTTAGAGGAGTAACCCTAGCCTTCAAAATTGCTATAAAACGAGGGTGTAGCTAGCACAAAAATGAGAGAGTCATAAGCAAGAGCACTATGCTATAGCTTGAGAAGTCAAGCTCAACCTCTCTAGAAGTAGCTCTTGAGTGGAAGCTCATTGTCTTATGCATGTGCATGTGTTGTAATAGGGGTGATTAGCAAGGGAACTCTATGCCATTGTAAGAGAGAGAGTGATCATTCAATTGAGAGTAGGAAATCTATCATTTCTCCTACTAGTGTAAGCCCAACATTTGCTGAATCAAGGAGGGTGGATTTGGACTATGCTTGGATACTGTGTCTCTCTTCCAACGTGAAGTAATGGACAACAATGATGTGTAAGTGTCTTGGTATTTTTTTTAAAGTTCTTGATAGCTTGTCTCTGGGTGTTGTCATCAATTTAGCCATAAATCGCACATACTTTAAGAGGACGACAGGGTGGAGAGGACTCCCCTGGCCTTAAGACAGTGATTGGGGTGGCTTTTCTTGTGATGTGTTGTGGTGTAATTTACTCAAGCTACGTTGAACAAATACTAATCGCACTTTGATTGGTCATGACAGATTTGTAAGAAGGTATTAATGCAACAAGAACCCCCTCCCTCTTCTCTCTCTTTCTTACATATATAATCATGTTTGCTTGATCATTGCTGATACATTTCAAAGCAGCCCGAGCACTATATCTCTCTCCCTTTATGCGTCCTAGTTTGCATCCAAAACTAGGTGGTGCCCCAAATTTGTGTAGGGTTAGGTTGCGGGTTTGTGTGTGTGTTTGTTGTTTTTTCGAACCCCAACCCAATTGAGCAGCACGGGAGCCTAGAAGGGTGCTTGGAGGCCACTCTTCTTGTTGCCCGCCCCGGACCGCCTCAGTGAAACCTACTTAGGTCCTTGTGTCCCCGGCAGCGGCGCCAATGTTGGACGGGAGCGAATCACACACCCATGAAGTGCATGCAAACAGTACCTAGATAAACATAATGTCAATCGAGGACACAGATGACACGATAGGCACACGAAGGAAATATCTTTAGCTTGTCAGGCTGAGACCATCCTACACATACAACACTCTAGAAGGCCAACTAAACCACAATCAATAACCTCACTACTCTCAACTACACCACCTAGCCACATACACACATAAGGAAGGTAACTCACCTAATCATGCTATATTTGTACGAAAGTTAAGGAACACCATCTCCTTACTAGGATACACCTGTCCCTAAGCTTTTACACTCAAAATCCTCACTCTAAACCCATCCGCAGAAAACACGTAGGATGACAGTGCAGAATTTTGAAAGTGCCCGAAATTGAAATTTATGAGTACCTATGCGTACCTTATGTCGCCACGATTCTATAGACTACTAACACGCAGAAAATAGACATCGTTTGATACACTTATGGTCACAAATAGCTCGTAGATGCGTCGGTGTGTGCGCTTCGTCTCGCGTGGAATGCTTGGCGTTGTCGCGTAGCTCTCCTCGAGCCTACAACAATGGTGCAGTCGGATCTCCAATGTGTTGAGTGAGCCGGGCATAGCCAGAGGATAAAGCTCACGCTCACTCTCTTTCTCTTTCACACACAGTAGACGGCAACGCTAAAGTTTAATTTGATTAAGATTAAAGTCTTTTTAACAAAATGACCTAGGTAACTTATATACTAAGGCTACCTTACCAAAAATGGGGTTGAAAGGGTCAAATGGCTTTGTATTTACAATCTGGAAGTGCCATTGCACCCCGGCTTCTGAAACTAGAATAACTACTCATTATAAATGATGTTTATAGCCATAATCCGCAGCATTTCATAACTCGCAAAAGATAAGACTTTGGTACGAAACTTGAGTTATGTTGTGTTGTTGACCCAGCGGTCAACACCACAATAGCTAGAATAGGAGTTGTATCTAATGCATCCTTGAGTGTATCAAAACTTTGATGTTGAGCTGCCCCCCCCTAGAAGGTTTCTCCTTTGCCCTTCAGTTGGTCTGTCATTGGAACAACAATATTAGCATAGTTTTTAACGAACCGTCGATAAAAACCTGCAAATCCCAAGAAAATTTGTAACTCTTCCATATTCTTAGGAGAAGGCCACCTTCGAATGGTATCCACTTTGGATTGATCCATGTGTAGCCCATTAGCTAAGAAAACATGCCCTAGATAGTGAATTTTGTCCTTGAGAAAGTCACACTTTGATTCTTTGGCATATAAGTTATTTGTAGCAATTCAAACACCTACCTTGGATTTTGCAAGTGCTCTTCCTCAGAAGCATTGTATACGAGAATGTCATTGAAAAAAATGATAATAAATTTGCCCAAGTAAGATCTCAAGACACTGTCCATGAGTGTCATGAACATTGCGGGCGCATTGGTTAACCCAAAAGGCTTAACCAAAAAGTCGTAATGTCCAAACCTTGTTTGAATGCAGTTTTGGGTATATCAGCAAGTTGAATATGTTTTTGGTGATAGCTTGACCGAAAGTCTATCTTTGTGAAAATACAAGCATGAGTGAGCTTGTCAAACAGCTCATCCACTCGTGGTAATGGAAACTTGTTCTTAACAGTGACCGCATTTAACCCACGGTAGTCTACATACATGCGCATAATACCATCCTTTTTCTTCACAAATAGGATAGGAGAAGCCCATGGTGAAGAACTCAGTTGAATAAACCCTCTGCTAAGGTAATCAACAAATATACGTTCCACCTCAGCAACCTCAAAATGACTCATTCTGTAGGGTGGTTTACTGCCTGCAATCACATCTATGCCATGTTGCACAAATTGTGTCAACGGTTATCGTGATGGTAAATCATGAGGTGAAACATCTTGGAATTCCATTAATAAATTTTTTAATCGACTAGCAACCTTTGCTTGTTGAGAAGAGAGAGAAGTAGCCATTGCTGGAAGAGATGAGAGAGAAGCATGCGACATTGAGGAATTTTTAACATTTGAAAGAAAATGACACAATGAGTAACACAAAAAAACTTCTTCTATTTCATTATCAGAAGTGAGCTTCATAAGCTCTGTTGTACATATTAGTGGTGAGGAAGGCACATCCTTCTCTCCTAACAACAACACATGTGCGCCATGGGATTCAAACATGAGATTGTTGTGCTTGTAGCTAGTGTGCGTGTATTACCATGTGTATTAGAAGGCACGTGAGTACTATGTGATTTTTTCTCATATGGATCATCATGAATGTGTACTTTCACTAGCCCCCTCAAGTGTTTTACGGTCCTGAGTCTTAACGTGCTTATTAAGCTCCATCTTGTCAGACCACGGATAAACGCGCGTACTTTTTGAAAGGTGTCTAACCCTTCCAACTTGAGGATAACATCCCGATAGTGCGAGATGTATTTAAGCAATGATGGGTGTTGGCGCATGGAACACGTGTCCCAAGCTGTCCAATTTGTATCTGCCTCATTCGTGGGCAGGAATTATTTTCTAAACATAGCTTCAAAAGCTGTCCAACTTTGTGGTATGATATTCTTCTCCTTGAGAGACATCCACCATTTATAGACCTTGCCTTCTAGAGTCAGACTTGTCTACAGCGCCTTGATTGCATCCGGAGTACGCCATAAGGCGTGAATTCCATCCCACTTGTTGAGAAAGATATTCACCGCATCCTTATTGCGGTCTCGGTCCTCTCCCTTAAAAGTTGGTGGCTTTGTATTTTTCAACATCTCGTCCACCTCCTTCGCAGTGAGAGAGTGTAGAGAATCCAGAGATGGACCTTGTCCATGACCAGAAGGGTCATGGACCTTGTCCATGACGAGAAGGGTCTTGCCCCTGATCGGCTACGTGCTCATGCATATGTGTGTTAATAGGACCCTTGGCCTACTGTTGCATAAACTATATCACTAAAGTGGATAATTTATGACATTTTCATTTAGGGATGCAAAATTTATTTTCATCATTGATATGCATGCTTGAAGTGCTTGAAATTCTTGGATATCAAGCAATTTATAAGCATCATCTCCTCCCATAGCTTTGTGGGTACGCTCCATGAGAGTATCCAACCGCGAGCCATCATTGCAAGGATCGGGCATATTGCGCTCAAAGTCAAAAGTCATGTTGATATCCGAATCTATGGTGGCTATGCAGTGCTAGGAAAAAGAAGAAGAATAGCTTGATCCAAAGAAAGTTTGTAACCATAGAATGCACCGCCAACATCGATAATTAGCCGTGCTAATTAGACCCTGCAACCGCAAGTCAAAGATGTATGACTGCCAAAAAACTAAGCCGTTAGTGTAGGTGTGGTTGCTTTGAGCACCAATACTACACCGGTCTTTATATCTTTGATAAATTGAAGACGACTCAAATTAATTTACGAGAAGACCACGTGTTGTAAACGCAACATAATTTGCAGGTGTTGCTTGTTATTTCTCAGCCTACCTATGAGCCATGGAATGCCTTTGCCCCACTCGGTATGCTGAGCTTCGCCCAAAGCTTCATAAGAGGGAGGGGGGTACCCCTACCGTGGGTACCCTTGCTAATTCTTTTTATAAAACTGGTCCTAAGGCCCTTGGCCTTAGGGCTATAAATGTGAAAATAGCTTCTCAAAAATAGCTATGGCGAGTTTGCAAGCAGTGTGAGTGAGAGAAAAGGTGATGGCCGCCAGTGGGTTGCTTGGATCGTCTCGTGCCAGGGTCCAGTTATGCTCCCCTGTGCCGAGCCACCCTATTGAGCCCCTTTCCACGCAGTTTGACAGACCCCGGCCTTTTTGCCTGCACACGATTTCTTTGCTTCCTCTTCCTTCCCGCCTGGAAAGAGGTGAATTCCACGGCTCTTTTGCATGTACATGCAAAAAGTACAAGACCACGCCCTTCCCTGACTAATTTTTTCTCTGATACCAATATGAAGCCCAAGGAACTACCTTCTAGGATTCACCGCCCAACCTCCCGTATATATAGCCCTTGGCTTGAATCCAGAGTCCACACTAGTAGCGGCCTCTTGGCCTAGGTCTGTGACCCCCCCTGGGTATGCCCTTGGCAACTACCACATGCATTTGGTATCAAATGCATGTGGTATCAAGGGGCATTTGGTATCAAATGCCCCTTGGAGTGATGTGGTGTACGAGAGCTGGTACTTATAGGGAAGTGCCATGCCATGAGGACATGATCAATCCACAAAGGAGAGTAAGCCCAAAGCTTTGTGGCAAGCTTCTGACTTCTCAGGAGACTGTATCTTTGCAAAAATATCTACAAGGTTGTCATATGTTGGCACATAAGCCAAGCTCATCTCTCATGCTGAAAGCCTCTCCTTGACATAGTGGTAATGCACCTCAATGTGCTTTGTGTGAGCATGAAATGGGTTCCTCACAATTGTCAATGTACTCTGACTGTTTGTGTAGATAGTGTTGGGGAGTGTCTTGTCCAACACCCAAATCAGTCATAAGGCATCTAAGCCTTACACACTCAACCGTAGCTGTGAAGTCTTCCTTGTACTGAGCCTCACAATTGGAAGTGGCCATAGTAGGTTGCTTTTTGCTCAACCATGATATGCATGAGCTGCCAAGAATGAAACAAAAACCACTTCTGGACACTTGTGTGTCAAAACAACCAACCCAATATGAATCCAAAAAATCATGTAAATTTGGCGGCAATGATCTCGCCTTGGGATAAAACAAGCCAAGATACAAAGTGCCACTCAAGTAGTGAAAAAATCCTCTTGACAGCTTGTGAATGCTTAGACCCTGGGCTATGCATAAATCTACTGACTTGTGAGACTGCAAACTGAATATCCGGCCTCGTGTTGCATACATAAATAAGGCATCCAACAACAGTTTGGTAAAGAGTGATATCAGCAAGATCACCATCATCATGAAGACTTAATTTAAAACCTATTTCCATGGGAGTGCCAAAAGGTTTGCAATTCTCAAGTCCAAACTTACATAGCAATGTCTCTATGTAACTTTCCTATCACAAGGCATACCACCATCACACTGCTTAAATTGTATACCCAAGTAATGATGCAACATCCCCAAATATTTTATCTTGAAAGTAGCATTCAAATCAGCCTTAAATTTAGCAATATGTCTCTCACTTGGTCCAATGATAAGCATAGAGAATGATAATGAAAAGTACATCACATACATTTGCATAAGTAATAGGCTATTCTGTAACATTTTCAAAACCATAGGCTGCACATTTGCCTCATTGGAATTTACATTTGAACTTCCACCGCTGAAAAGAGGCAAAAAAGTGTCATAAATGTCCAGTGAGCTTACATTAATGTCTCTATACATGATAGCAAGGGCTGAAAAAAATCTTCTACAAGCACAACATCCTGTGAGACCAAGCTACACTTTTTTTGCGGATGATACAATCTATAACCTTTGTTTTCAGCAGTATAACCAACAAAAATACATTTGAAAATCTTATCATCCAATTTTTTTCGCTGTGTTTGTGGCACCAAAGCATATGCCAAATAGTCAAAAACACGCATGTTCTCAATAGAAGGATTTCTATCATGCCATGATTTCTATGAAGTGATAGACTAGAAAGCTTTTGTAGGACACCTATTAAGTACATAAGTGGCACACATGATGGACTCAAGCTAGAACAAATGAAAAAAATCTTGACTTTTGACCATACATCGTGCCATGTCCATAAGTGACATGTTTTTCCTCTCAACAACACCAATTTTGCTGAGGTATATAAGGCACTGTACATTGGTTTTTTATCCCATGACTAGCCAAAAATGCATTAAATTCATGAGACATATACTCCCCCCTCGATTGGAGCGGAGGGTGCCCATACTACATTTTGACACATTTTCAGCCATAGCCAAAAATTGTTTGAAGCACATAAATACTTTGAACTTTGCTTTAAGCGGATATACCCATCCATGCCTGGAGTAATCATCAATGAAAGTCACAAAGTAAAGGTATTTAACCAAGGACGGAGTTTGCATGGGCCCACAAACGTTACTATGCACAAGCTGCAACCTTCATGTGGCCCTAACTAAACCATCCTTTGGAAAATTTGAATGCTACATCATAACCAGAATACAACCTTCACGAACATATCAATAGGTGCTTCAAGAGGTAGCAAAGAAGAAACCATATTAGATTTCTACAAATGCAACAAACTGAAAAAATTTAGATGTCCAAAACGTGCATGCCAAAGTTTTGCATCTGAAATAGCCTTAGAATCCACAACTACATTTGCAAAATTTGTCATACAAAGTGAGCTTATACAATCCATGACATAAAATGCTAGATGCAACAATTTCATCACCAAAAGTGAGATCATATACTGTGTCAAAAATCAAAAAATCTAACCAACCCAAATGATTTTCTCTTATTAAACTGCTCATTCAATCTAGGGGAATAAATAGGACCAAGGGTTAGAATATAGACATGTGCTTATGGATCTATCTCAATATGGGGCCAAGGTTAAAGGGGTCAAAATGAGAGATGGCCTGTCAAAGAGCAAGGATAGCTAATAGAGCTTAAAGACCTTAGGGGTACCTTCATTAAAAAACTTCAAAGGTTAGTGTTAAAAGTCCTTTGACCTTAGGCAAGCTAGGGTTGTGCTTGATGTGGAAACCCGGCCCAAGCTTGAGGTGCTTGTCATGCTTGCTGATTAAGGTGCTTGAGGTGCTTGTCGTGCTTGGTGACTAAGGTGCTTAATGACTAAGGTTCTAAGGTGCCTCAGAGGTGTTCCAAAAGTCAAACCAGATCCCCACTCAAGGGGGGGTGAACCCTCATTGTAGAAGCACGAGAGAGAACACACACACCCTCACACAAGGCAAGCCTAGTCTAAAGAAGCAACAAGGACACATGTCAATCTCCTCTCCATGTTTCCCTCATGGTGTGCCTAAAGCCTATTGGTTGGCCTCTCAAGGGTCCAACAAAAATTTAGCTAATTATATAATTGTTTGTGCATTTATCAAGTCCTCTCTCTCAAAGGGAAGAGGGGGACACTCTAGCATGGTTTCTTGATATACACTATGCATGTGATTGGCTAGTTTTGTAGTGGTCCAATCAACTTCCAGCATGATCTACAAGGGGGGGACGACCAAATCAAGCTGGGGGTGTGCTTGGGGGGTATACTCTCTCTCACACACACTCACATGCTCATTCTTGCTTGGCAAAGCGCAAGAGCTCCATCTCCTTCTCCAAGCTTGTTGAGAGGTTGAGAGCCTACACCAACACTCTTGGCTATGAAATGCAAATCCAACCAAGAGCCATGGTTCAATGCTAAAGCTTGCCATCTTCTTCATTGTCAATATTATGCTATTATGCTATGCTATGCAAGAAGAATGATGATAAGTGAGGAACTATCTCTTTCTCGTATGCTACTTCTTCTTCCTCTTCCCTACGCTCAGTCCCCGCTAGCTCTCTCCACCCTCAAAGGTGTTTGAGGCCTTGGGATTGAGGTTGAGGATGGTTAATTCTTTTACAAAGTCTACGTTATGCTTGTGATGCATGAAGCTTTCCATCTTTATTGCATCACCTAGATCACAAGGAACACAAAAATTGTATTGTACCAAGTCTCTCTTTATAGGAGAATCTATTATACAAAAGCCTATTGGAGGGGGAACCAACTCCACATGAGTCCGGTCCTCAACTATTGTCATGTTCTCAACTGTTTCCATTTTCATTACATTGGTATCAGAGATATTGGTTTATCTTTTCTTGCTTAAGAAGAGAGGTCCTTAAGTTGTCCATGAAAGGTTGGGGACTTGTTCATTGCAATAGGGTAAGTGGAACAGAGATCTATTATCTTAGTTGAAAAGGACTTAGTTCGAGGTACACCATTGGGAACTATAGTCTTAATAATGGATTCTCTAGGGGCTTGCCTTTGGCTTTAACCATTATTGAGCTACTAGAAAGTTCAATAGGAACCATGATCAAACGAGCAATGTTAGACCCTCTCCACTAGCCTTTGCAATCAACAGTCTCTAAACCACGGGTTTGGCTACTTGAGAGCTAATTTTCAAAGGTAAAAAAGAGTAGCAACTAAGGTTTTTGAGGGTACCAATGCACAAAGTAATTTATACATAAGTTTAATTAGCAAGGTTGAAAATAATCAAGAGAGAAGAATGAATATTGACAACTTTGATTTTGCACATGAAGGTGCTAATGCTGATACCCCCATGTTTGTACTAGGTTGCAACAAGCTATGGGCAACCCTGCTTTTCAAGACAAAGTTACTCAACAACTTCAAGCTTATGGGATTTCCCTTCCTCTCCAAGAGGAGAGAGAGCTTATGAGGCCTCTTGATGAGACTACCAGAAGACTCTCTCCCATAAGAGAGGAGGAATCCAAAGAACAAGAAAGAAGCAAATCACTAAGTTCCTCTGAAAATGTAGCTCCATGAAGACGGCGGTCTAGACAATTGTCAACTCCTCCCAAGAGGAAACGATCAACCCATAGTCCTTGTCTTCTTCACTCCAAAACAGAAGAGAGGAAACAAAGGAAGAAAAAGGCAAGAAAGAGGTCACCCTCTTCTCCTTCTTCACCTCCCTCCTCTTCTGATGAAAGCAACAGCTATTCTCCTCGAGAAAACAAGAGGAGAGGACATCCCAAATCCTATCTTGCATGGAGAATGTCCCAAAAGCTTAAGAAGTCCAAAGAGGGAGGAAAGAGTATCTCTTTTCTCACCTATGATGGCACCTTTGGTGCTACCGACAAAGTATTGGCCTTCATCCAATAATTTGTTACGGCATTTTGAGACGGGGGCTTCAAGGAGTCCTCCAAGCTACATAATGTAGCTATATACTTCCATAAATCTTCTCATCAATGGTGGACTAGCCTTCGTGGCAACGGCGAAGCCCCAAAGACATGGAAAACTTTACGAGTTTCCATCATGAAGAAACTCTTTGCAAGCAATGCAAAGGACAAAATGCTTACCGAATGGCGGATTTTGAAGCTTTTCTCCAACGAGTCTATCCACAAAGATGTGGACAAGTTTTAAGATTTACATCTCAAGGCTACTGCCTTCCAAAAGATAGACTTTGCCGAGCAAAAGCAAATATTCTATGTGGGATCACCTGAATAAATGGCCGAGTATGTCAACTCCCAATGGCCTGGTTCTATCACTGAAGCAATCCACCACACTATGGTTGCTTGTGCATAAAATTCCAACAAGGGGTTCAAAGGAATACCAAGCCCATGGAAAGCAAAGACAAAAATGATACAAAGAGGAAAAACAATGCCCAAAACTCTTCCCAAGGCAATTCCAACAACAACAAAAAAAACAATCGGTCCAAGGAGAAGGGTGTTTACAAAGGTAAAATTAAACTCTCTTCTAAAGAGCTAGAAGATTTTCGTAAGGACCACAAATGCTTCAAGTGTGGGGAGCAAGGACATAGCTACCATTCTTGCCCCAACAAAAATGCCAGCAATGGGACTTCTAGAGCTTCTGTGGTCAAAGCTCCAAAAGAGGATTCTCATTGGAAAGGATCACCTCTCTCCTATGATTGGGAAAAGCTAAGGGAGCATGGTGCCTTCATCCTCTTTGACGCTGGCAGGCTACTCACAACTTCACATCAATAGAGTTGGCCACTAAGTTGGGCATTCAAGCTTTCAAGATGGGAGATACTGTAACTGCCAATGGAGCTTCAAGGGATAGCAAGCCTCCATTAATCCCTTGATTGGGAAGTTGAGGCTTCATGTCCAAAGCTACGTCGACAAAGAAGACTCTCCTCTCCAACATGAGGATGTTATCCTAAGGGAGCCATGGTTCACCACATGGCTGCCAACATGAAGTTCCCTAAAAGGAGAATCTACTTCACCTACAAGAAAAAGAGCATGTATATATATGCTAAGGAGTTCGATCATACTATACCACTTGTAAATTCATCTACTTTTGATAAGTCAATGAAAAGCTCAGTTTTTGCGTACATGATTTTTGTCAAAGAGTCTCTAAATGATGCTAATGTTTTCACAAAGCAAAGTGTTAGGAATCAACAAGAATTGGAATTGTCTAATTTTCTAAATAGATTCCAAGATGTGTTTATTGATGATATCCCTATGGACTTACCTCCAAAACCAGGGGATGATGACCATCAAATTGAGCTCTTACTAGAAAGCTCACCGCCTAACAAGCCTCCTTATCGAGTTTCCTAAGCTCAACAAGAGGAGATCATGAGGCAAGAACAAGAATTGATATACAAAGGGATGGTGAGGCCTAGCTCCTCTCCCTTCTGTTCCCTAGTCCTTTTAGTGCAAACGAAAGATGGTACAAACCGCATGTGTGTGGACTATCGAGCGCTAAACCATATCACTATCAAAAACAAATTTTGCATACCGCGGGTAGAATATCTGTTTGATAAGCTACAAGATTCGACCTAATTCAGTAGGATTGACCTTAAAAGTGGCTATCATCAAATAAGGATAGTGAATGAAGATATCCTAAAGAACAGGTTCCATACAACATTTGATCTTTATGAATATCTTGTCATGCCTTTCGGTTTGACAAAAGCTCCAGCCACGTTCAATCGTTGATGGAGAAAATATTTAGCCCTATCACAAGTTCATTGGAGTGTCCTTTGATGATATCATCATCTACTCCAACTTGGAGGAACACAAGAAACATCTCCAAGAATTTTTTCAAGCTTTGAGGGAGAACAAGCTTTTTATTAACCAAAAGAAGAGTGAATTTTTCCTTTAAGAGATTCAATACTTAGGTCATATTATCTCTCAGGTCGGTGTCCATATGAATCCATCAAAGTTGTAGGTAATAAAAGCATGTCCTAATCCAAGGAATCTACATGAGCTACGAAGATTTATTGTATGTGTGCATACTATAGATGCTTCATAGAAAAATTCTCTCAAATAGCAGGGCCATTACATGACTTAACCTCCAAACCAGTGCTTATGCTTCCGGATGTCTCAAAGTCATTTGAAGTCCAATCTGATGCTTGTGGTGATTGCCTTAGAGCAGTCTTGCTTCAAGAAGGGCATGACATAACATATGAGAGCCGAAGGATCAATGCTGATGAACGGGTCTTGGGCATATATAAAAAAGATCTTTTAGATGTTCTACATGCCCTAGACACATGGAAGCACTATCTATTGGGGACTCCATTTATTTTGCGAATGGACCACCAAAGTCTCAAGTACTTCATCACCAGTAACTTTTGGAAAGGTCTCTTTGAAAATCTAGGGACAAGATTGAATTTCTCTTTGACCTATCACCCAAAAACGGAGGGCCAAAGTGAGATAGCCAATCTTATGATTCTCTATCTACTAAAGACTTATGTTACAGAGGTAGATCAACTCTCACAATGGGAGAAGTACTTACCCCTTGTAGGGTAAGCATACAATAATATTGTCCATACTACTACGGGAAAGAATCCTTTTGATATCATAGAGGGAAGACCTAAAATACCCTTGCTACTTAAAGTACATGGGAAGATCTTCGCTGCTGCTGTTGATGAGTATAGCCGTGACCTACAAGAATCTTCCCAAAAGATTAAGGAGGCTATATCCATCTCTCAATAAAGGTAAAAAGTTGCTGCTGGATAAGCAATAAAGGGCCTTAACACTAGGTTGGTAACCTAACAGGACATAAAAGTGTCCTTTCAGGGTTTTGAAAAAAACCTCCAAAACCATAGTAGATCCACTCATTTTTTAAAATCCTTTCATGAGGTTATAGTTCAAGGCCTACTACACATGGAAAAAATAAGAAACTTGTAAAATTTATCATCTTTTGGTCACACCAAGTCTCCAAAGTTGATGGACCAGTGCATTTTCATCAAAACAGTAATTTCTTACGTTTTGTTGCATAAAAATAAGATTAGGGATTTTTGTAGGACTTGAGATAAATTCCCTAGTTAAATTCAATGGGTTGGTGATAAGAGCATATGATTGCTTCTCACTCACTATTTTTTGTTTTGCCAAAATAAATAGGTACAAAAAAGTTGAATTTTTATCATTCTGCAAACCTATCATCAAAGTTTCTATAGCCACGCTCAATACAAATAATATATGCATGTTTTCTTAGTTCCCTATTGTCCTTTATGTTCATAAGGAGCCATGGAGCATGTCAAAAGAATAATACATCTCTTACCAAGGGGAATCTTGGGGACAAAGATGAAGTGCTAAATACAGCAAACATGAAAAAACTGGGTTCAACATTATGAGTTGTAGAATCCCATAGAAACTATTCAATATCTAGCCAAATTTGATCCTTATGACTAGATATGGTTACTACCTACAAAATGCATGTAGTTGTCACAAGAAACTAACAATATTGAAAAAGCTATACTTGATATACTAGAATATTTTGTTTTCTTCTATAATTGAAAAAATCAACCATCGTTGTGTACTATGCAAAATAGGGTATTAGGTGCCCCAAAACTCAAGGAATATTAGCTTTGTGTTACAATACGCGACATAGAAAATCAAAAATGCATTTGGATATCATGAAATCCACCAAAAAAATCATAGAAGGGCTAAAATTGGCTAAAAAACAGGATTTGACAATTTTTGTAATTTGGTCATAACTTACAACTTTAATGTATATTTCTCCCTAGAAGCATCAGGACATGTTGAGGCCTACTAAAGATAGTTCTCTAGCATTATAGACCTCACAAAAATGAATTCTAGAGTGGTATAGTTGCAAAAAGTTGAAAAAAGCCAAAAACAGGACCCATTTTTTCACACAGTTTAGGTTGTGAAATGTTGTGCAAGGACAAGGATAAAGATGGAATTGATATTCCAAAAAAATGTCAAGTTTTTTTCAGCTCATGAGACAACTTTCTAAATAGATAGCACCTCAAAATCCATTTTGAAACTCTTGACATAATTCAAGGAAAATGGTCACTTAACAGGACATAAAAGTGTCCCAGGACATAAAAGTGTCCCATTACCAACCTAGTGTTAACGTTCAAATAAAATGATTGGGTCTTACTCAAGTTTCCCAAGGCTCAATTAAGGCTAACGACTAGCAAAAATCCTATGGGCCATCAAAAGTATTATGCTAAACTAGCAAAACGATATTATGGTCCTTTTCAAATCTTGAACCCAATCAATGAGATGGCTTATCAACTCAAGTTTCCCAACCATTGGCTCATACAAATTGCTTTTCATGTGAGCCTACTTAAGCCCTACAATGGAGAGCCACCAAGACAACCACTGTCTTATATCTAATATCTAACCAACCCAAATGATTTTCTCATATTAAACTGATCATTTAATGTGGGATAATAAAAGGGAACAAGGGTTACAATATAGACATGTGCTTACAGATCTATCTCAACACGGGGCCAATGGTCAAGGGTCCCAAATGAGAGATGGTCTTTCAAAGAGCAAGGTTAACTAATGGAGCTTAAAAGGCCTTAGGGTTAGCTTCATTAAAGACCTCCAATGGTTAGTGTTAAAAATCCTTTGACCTTAGGCAAGCTAGGGATGAGCTTGAGGTGGGAACCCGACCTAAACTCACCTTTGACCTTAGGCACACTAGGGATGAGCTTGAGGTGGGAACCCAACTTAAACTTGCCTTTCACCTTAAGCAGCTAGGGATGAGCTTGAGGTGGGAACGCCACCTAAGGTGCTTGTCATGCTTGATGACTAAGGTACTTGAGGTACTTGTCATACTTAATGAGGAAGGTGCTTGAGAAGCTTCCCATGCATGGGGAGTAAGGTTGCTTGAGTAAAAAAGAGACCCTACAAACTTAATGAGGAAGGTGCTTGAGAAGCTTCCTATGAATTAAAGTCCCAAAGTTAGGGGAATCTTTGACCGAACCTTCCACTTATCCAAAGGGCACCCCTTTTTTCAAAGGGCACATGGGACACATGTGAGACTCTCCCTAAGCTTAACCACATGGTGTGCTTGAATGCTATTGGTTTGGCTAAAGAGGGATCCAATGAACTTCTAGTTCCATCCAACAAATATCTAGATATTTTCAAGCTCTCTCTCTCTTTAAGGGGTAAGGAGGACACTTGTCAAAAGACTACCCATGTACTTGACTGCATGCTACATGTGATTGGCTAGGGGGAGAGGGGTCCAATGAGCTTGAATCATGTGGAAAAGCAAAACCTCACCCCAAGCAAGCAAGGGGGGTGCTAGGGGGATATAAACCACACACACTCATTTTGTGGAACTATTCTCACTTGGAAAATGTTGAGGAACTCCACCTCCTTCTCCAAGCTTGTGAGAAGTGAGAGCCTACACCAACACTCTTGGCTATGGAATGAAAATCCAACCAAGAGCCATGTTTCAATGCTTAAGCTTTCCATCTTCTCCATCTTCATTACTATGCTATTATGTATGCTAGCAAGAAGAGTAATGATAAGTGAGGAACTATTTCTCTCTCCTATGGAATGTTTCTTCTTCCTCTTCCCTATCCTCATTCCCCGGTAGCTATCTCCACCTTCGAAGGTGTTTGAGGCCTTGGGATAGTTAATGCTTTCTACAAAGTTTATGTTATTCTTGTGATGCATGAATCTTTCCATCTTCATTGCATCACCTAAGTCACAAGGAACACAAAGATTGTATTGTACCAAGTCTCTCTTGATGGGAGAAATTATAATACAAATGCCTATTGAAGGGGGTACTGGCGGCTCCGTATGAATCTGGTCCTCAACTATTGTCATGTTCTCTAAACTCTCTCTCTCTCTCTCTCTCTCTCTCTCTCTCTCTCTCTCTGTCTCTCTCTTTCTTGCAAAAGTATTGTTCATGCCAAGTTATCTAAGTACCATGTTTATGTTGCTACCATCAATTAAGTTCACCCACTATGCTCACAAAGTAATCTCACAAAAGTGCTTCATCTAATTTCCTAATTTCGCTACTCTCAAAATTCATAGGCCATTTTCATTACATCGTTATCAGAGCATTTGGTTTCTCTTTTCTTGCTTAAGAAGAGAGATCCTTAAGTAGCCTATTAATGGTTTTTTTGTTAATTATATTAGGGTAATTTGGATTGGGATCTATTATCTATTTTGTTGAGCCCACTATATGGGATATGGTGCACACCTCCGGAGATTTGGTCTTAATAATGGAGTCTTTTTAGACTTGCCTACGGCTTTACCATTATTGAGCCATAAGAAGTCCAAAAGGATCTATCCCTCGACAAGGTTTCTATTTTAGACTCACTCCACTACTCTATATAATTAACCAGTTCAAGCCATGAGTGTAGATACTTAAGTGTCTATTTTTAAAGGCTAAGAGGAGTAGCAACTAAGGTTTTGAATTTCCAAAGCATACACTAAGTAAATACATAAGTTTAATTAGCATGGCTGACAATAACCAAGAGAGTAGAATGAACATTGATAACTTTGATTTTGCACATGAAGGTGTCAATGATGATGCCCCCATGTTTGTTAATTATCTTGTGACTAGGTTGCAACAAGCTATGGGCAACCCCACTTTGCAAGCCGAAGTTACTCAACAACTTCGTGCTAATGGGATTTCCTTTCCTCTCCAAGAGGAGAGAGAGCTTACGAGGCCTCTTGATGAGACCCCCAAAAGAAGACTCTCTCCCATACGAGAGGAGGAATCCAAAGGTCAAGAAAGCAATGAATTCCTATATTCCTCCGAAGATGTGGCTCCACAAAGAAGGCGGACTACAAAATCACCAACTCCTCCCAAGAGGAAACAATTAACCCATAGTCCTTCTCCTTGTCACTCCAAAAGGAAAGAGATGAAACCAAGGAAGAAAAGGGCAAGAAAGAGGCCACCCTCTTCTCCTTCTTCTTCACCTTCCTCCTCTATCATTGAAAGCTATGGTTATTCTCCTAGAGAATATAAGAGGGGAGGACATCGCAAATCTTACCCTGCATGGAGAAGGTCACAAAAGCTCAAGAAGTTCAAAGAGGGAGGAAAGTGTATCTCTTTTCTCACCTATGATGGAACCTTTGGTGCTACCGACAAAGTATTGGCCTTCATCCAGCAATTTGATGTGGCCTTTGGAGACAAGGGCGTCACGGAGTCGTCCAAGCTACACCATGTAGCTATGCACTTCCAAAAATTGGCTCGTGAATGGTGGGCTAGCCTTCGTGGCAATGGCGAAGCCCCAAAGATATGGAAAATCTACGAGTTTCCATCATGAAGAAATTCCTTGCAAGCACTGTAAAGGCAAAGTGCTCACCGAGTGGCGGAGTTTAATGCTTCTCTCTTACGAGTTTATCTACAAATATGTGGACAAGTTTTGGGATTTACATCTCAAGGGTACTGTCTTTCAAAAGATAGACTCTGTTGAGCAAAAGCAGCAATTCTATGCGGGATTACCTGAAGAGATGACCGAGTATGTCAACTCTCAACTGCCCTATTCTATTAGCGAAGTAATCCACCATACCATGGTTTCTTCATGCACCAATTTCCAACAAGGGGTTAGATGGAGTGTCAAGACCATGGAAAATAAAGACAAAAATGATGCAAAGGAAAAAATTAATGCCCAATTTTTTTCCAAGTCCATTCCAACCACAACAACAACAATCGATCCAAGGAGGAAGGAGTTTAAACCACAACAACAACAATCGGTCCAAGGAGGAAGGAGTTTACAAAGGTAAAAATAAACTCTCTCCTGAAGAGCTTGAAACTTTTTTCAAGGAACACAAATGTTTTAAGTGTGGGGAGCAAGGACATGTTATCGTTCTTGCCCCAAAAGAAATGCTCGCAATGAGACTCCTAGAGCTTCCACTATTGAAGCTCCAAAAGAGGATGATCATTGTAAAGGATCACCTCTCTCCTATGCTTGGGGAAAGGTAAGGGAGCATGATGCCTTCATCTTGTTTGACCTTGGTTCTACTCGCAACTTCATATCAATGGAGTTGGCCACCAAGTTGGGCATTCAAGCTTTTGAGATGGGAGATGCTATAATTGCTGATGCCGCTTTCAAGGGACAGCAAGCCTTTATTTCTCCCTTGATTGGGAAGTTGAGGCTTCATGTCCAAAGCTATGTAGACAAAGAAGAATTCTTTATCTCTCCTCTCCAACATGAGGATGCTATCCTTGGGGTACCATGGTTCAACTGCATGGCTGCCAACATGAACTTCCCTAAAAGGATAATCTACTTCACCTACAGGGGAAAGAATATGTATATAGATGCTAATGAATCTGGTCGTACTATACCACTTGTGAATCCTCTCGCCCTTGATAAATCAATGAAAAGCTCATTTTTTGCATATATGATTTTTGTCAAAGAGTGCCTAAAGGTCCTAATGTTTCATCAAAGGTGAATAGTAGGAATCAAGAAGAGTTAGACTTGTCTAAATTTCTAAAAGGATTCCAAGATGTGTTCATCGATGATATCCCTATGGACTTACCTCCAAAACGAGGGGATGATGACCATCAAATTGAGCTCCTATCAGGAAGCTCACCGCCTAACAAACCTCCCTATCGAGTTTCACAAGCTCAACAAGAGGAAATCATGAGGCAAGTATAAGAATTGGTAGACAAAGGGATGGTGAGGCCTAGCTCCTCTCCCTTTTGTTCTCTAGTCCTCCTAGTGCAAAAGAAAGATGGTACATACCGCATGTGTGTGGACTGTCGTGCACTAAACCATATCACTATCAAAAATAGATTTCTCGTACCTCGGGTAGAAGATCTGTTTGATAAGCTACAAGGCTCTACCTACTTCAGTAGGATTGACCTTAACACTAGGTTAGTAACCTAACAAGACATAAAAGTGTCCTTTCAGGGTTTTGAAAAAAACCTCCAAAACCATAGTAGATCCACTCATTTTGTAAAATCCTTACATGAGGTTATAGTTCAAGGCCTACTACACATGGAAAAAATAAGAAACTTGTAAAATTTCTCATGTTTTGGTCACACCAAGCCTCCAAAGTTGATGGACCAGTACATTTTCATCAAAACAGTCATTTCTTAAGTTTTGTTGCATAAAAATAAGATTTGGGATTTTTGTAGGACTTGAGATAAAATCCCTAGTTAGCTTCAATGGGTTGGTGATCAGAACATATGATTGCTTCTCACTCACTATTTTGTGTTTTTCCAAAAGAAATAGGTACAAAAAATTTGAATTTTTACCATTCTGCAAACCTATCATCAAAGTTTCTATAGCCACGCTCAATACAAATAATATATGCATGTTTTCTTAGTTCCCTATTGTCCTTTAGGTTCATAAGGAGCCATGGAGCATGTCAAAAGAATAATACACCTCTTACCAAGGGGAGTCTTGGGGACAAAGATGAAGTGCTAAATATAGCAAACATGAAAAAACTGGGTTCAACATTATGAGTTGTAGAATCCCATAGAAACTATTCAATATCTAGCCAAATTTGATCCTTATGACTAGATATGGTTACTACCTACAAAATGCATGTAGTTGTCACAAGAAATTAACAATATTGAAAAATCTATACTTGATATACTAGAATGTTTCGTTTTCTTCTATAATTGAAAAAATCAACCATCGTTGTCTACTATGAGAAATAGGGTATTAGGTGCCCCAAAACTCAAGGAATATTAGCTTTATGTTACTATGCGACATAGAAAATCAAAACTGCATTTGGATATCATGAAAGCCACCAAAAAAATCATAGAAGAACTAAAATTGGCTAAAAAACAGGATTTGATAATTTTTGTAATTTGGTCATAACTTACAACTTTAACATTTATTTCTCCCTAAAAGCATCAGGACATGTTGAGGAATACTAAAGATAGTTCTCTAGCATTATAGACCTCACAGACATAAATTCTAGAGTGGTATAGTTGCAAAAAGTTGAAAAAAGCCAAAAACAGGACCCGTTTTTTTACACAGTTTAGGTTGTGAAATGTTGTGCAAGGACAAGGTTAAGGATGGAATTGATATTCCAAAAAAATGTCGAGTTTTTTTCAGCTCATGAGACAACTTTTTAGACAGATAGCACCTCAAAATCCATTTTGAAACTCTTGACATAATTCAAGGAAAATGGTCACTTAACAGGACATAAAAGTGTCCCAGGATATTAAAGTGTCTCATTACCAACCTAGTGTTAAAACTGGCTACCATCAAATAATGATAGTGAATGAAGACATCCTAAAGGCCGTTTTTTGTACAATGTTTGGCCTTTATGAATATCTAGTCATGCCTTTTGGCTTGACTAATGCACCAGCTACACTCAATCGATTGATGGAGAAAATTTTTAGATCCTACCGCAAATTCACTGGAGTGCTCTTTGATGATATCATCATCTACTCTAATTCCTTGGAGGAACACAAGAAACATCTCCTAGTGATTTTTCAAGCATTAAGGGAGAATAAGCTTTTTCTCAATCAAAAGAAAAGAGAAATTTTTCCTTCAAGAGATTCAATACTTAGGTCATATTATCTCTTGAGATGGTATCCGTATGGATCTATCAAAGTTGGAGGTAATAAAAACATGGCCTAATCCAAGGAATCTACATGAGCTAAGAAGCTTTATTGGAATGTGTGCATACTATAGATGCTTCATAGAAAAATTCTCTCAAATAGCACGACCATTACATGACTTAACAAAGAAAAATGCATACTATAGATGCTTCATAGCAAAATTCTCTCAAATAGCAGGACCATTACATGACTTAACAAAGAAAAATGTTAAGTATTCATGGACAGCTTAGGAGCAAAGTGCCGCTTTTAAAAAGCTGAAAGAGAAGCTTACCTCCCAACCAGTCCTTATGCTTTCGGATCTCTCAAAGACATTTGAGGTCCAATGTGATGCTTGTGGTGATTGTCTTGGAGCAGTCTTGCTTCAAGAAGGGCATGCCATAGCATATGAGAGCCGAAGGCTCGACACGGATGAACGGGTCTTTAGGCATTTATGAGAAAGAGTTGTTAGCTGTTCTACATGCCCTAGACACATGGAAGAACTATCTATTGGGGACTCCATTCATTTTACAAATAGACCATCAAAGTCTTAAGTACTTCATGACGCAAACAAAGCTTTCCGACAAACAAATGAGGTGGGAAAATTTTCTTTTGCAATTTAATTTCCACATTGCTCACACTGCTGGTAAGCACAATCAAGTAGCTGATGCACTTTCACGATGACCAAAAATTAATGTTGTGTCAATAGCAACTCACAATGATCTATCTTCTATGATAGGTGAGTATGCTACGGACCCTGACTTTAAAGACAGAATGTCAGTCCTTGCTTTGAGGAAGAAAGAGGAACCATTCACCTTGTAGGATGGTTATCTTCTCCATGGAAATAGGCTATGTGTTACCGACTCCCTTCGTGATAAAGTCATGTATGAATCCCATGCTCCTCCCTATACGGGGTATAGAGGAGTTCAACCTACTCTTTGAGGAGTAGAGACATACTTTTATTGGCATACCATGAAAGTGGACAGACAAGAGTATGTTTCAAAATGTGTGGTATGCCAAAAGACCAAGTATGATAGAGGGAAGCAACTTGGATTACTCCAGCCATTTCCAATTCCTAATTCACCATGGGAGAGTATATCCATGGATTTTATCTTTGGATTACCCAAGTCTGTCCATGGGAATATGGGCATATGGACAATAGTTGACAGGTTTAGCAAGCAAGCACACTTTATCCCTGTCAAGAAGACTATTAAGGCACACCAAATGGAAACTCTCTTCATATCCCAGATTTTCAAACACCATGGATTTCCAACATCCATCGTGTTAGATAGAGATCCTAGAATGACCAGTAATTTTTGGAAAGGTCTCTTCAAAAATCTAGGTACAAGATTGAATTTCTCTTCGGCCTATCACCCACAAATGGATGGCCAAAGTGAGATAGCCAATCTTATGATTCTTGATCTACTAAAGACCTATATTATAGAAGTAGATCAAGGCTCACAATGGGAAAAATACTTACCTCTTGTAGAGTATACGTATAATAATACTATCCATACTTCTACGGGAAAAGCACCTTTTGAAATCATAGAGGGAAGACCTAAAATTCCCTTGCTACTTAAAGTACATGGCAAGATCTTCGCTGCCGATGAGTATAGTTCGTGACCTGCAAGCATCTTTTCAAAAGATTAAAGAGGATATATCCATCTCCCAACTAAGGAAAAAAGCTGCTACGGACAAGCACAGAAGGGCCTTAACGTTCAAAGAAATTAATTGGGTCTTACTTAAGTTTCCTAAGTCTCAATTGAGGCAAACGATGGGCAAAAATCCTACGGGCCATCAAAAGTATTATGCTAAATTAGTGACGGACGCAAAGCGGACCCCGAACCCCGACGGCCTCTAAAACGCCAGGGGCCGAATGGCGTGCCTCGAGCCTGCCACGGCAAAGTGAACAGGGGGCACCACCTAGCTTTGAGCAGCTAGGACGCAAAACCACGATGATATGAACACCACAAACTTACACACCGAGAGAGAGAGAGAGAGAGAGAGAGAGAGAGAGAGAGAGAGAGAGAGAGAGAGAGAGAGAGAGAGAGAGAGAGAGAGAGAATATTTGCAAATGATGAAAAACCCTCGGGGGTGTGAGGGTGAATTATTTCTGCAATATTTACAAAGTGGCATGCCGTGGTGGTAGAGAGGTAGGGAGAGGAGGTGGTGCAACCTACTTGGTGCGTTCTCTAAGACGGCTCAATGATTGTGAATACTTACTACCAAGAGCGTACATACGTGTGTGCATCGACCATTGGAGTCGAGAGATGGATGTGGTTCCCTTCGCATGGTGCAATTCCCAAGGCAAACCCAACACACAAGCCCCCCTCCCCGTGATGGTGATAGTGTCAATCCTTCCCACTACACTCTACCAAATGCTTGGCTCCTCATGAATTGCCCCCTCCCCCCCTGATAGTGACCTCTCAGTGCCAATTTATAGGCGTTGGCTGCTTGGATTATGGTAATCCCAGTGTGGTTAGGGTAAGCTTAATCGGGGAGACAAAGCAAGTGGTGGGCCCGGTGTGGTTGACCCTTGCTTTGTTTTGGGAGGTTATTAAAAGATGGGAATCTCTAGGTGGGCCTTTGTGACCATCACCTAGAGAGAGGATATTTACAAAAAAATGGAAATTTACAATGGCTCGGGTGAAAACTGAAGATAATGATGAAAATAACCTATAAATTACTGGGATGGCGTTGTGGTTGCCTGTTGCCGGCGAATGGTGTGCTGCCGGTGCGTCGATGTCAAGCGTACTTGTTTTCGGAGTCGGCCGGGGCATGCCTTCGGTGCATTTTCTCTTTTTGTTGTTGGCGGTGCGTGCTTTGGATCCTTCTTCTTTATTCATCGATGTCGTAATTGTTTTTTCCTTTGTTGTATTGGTGGTGCGGTGCGTATATATGTGTGTGTGTATTCGTGCATGAGGGCGGGTGTGTGTGTTTTGTATAGGTATGTGTGTGCGCAAAAACGTGCGTGGGAAGGGGGCTTTAAATAAATAAATATATATATATGTTTGTATTTTTTTATATGTTTTTCTTGATGGTTGACGGCCGGCGGTCTGTCAAATTACGCAGGGAGGATGGGGGGGATGAGGGGTAGATTGGGAGAGCGTGAGTGTGTGTGCGGTGTGTGTGTGTGTGTGTGCGTGTGCTGCGATATGGGGTGTGTGTACATGGTGTGTGAGCGGAGCGTGAACTCCCGGGTGGGAGAGAGCGTGGCCCTGTGGACTGAGCGCACAACGCTGAAGGGGAGAGAGGGGGAGGGGGGGGTGATTGTGTGTGTGTGTGTGTGTGTCTGTGTGTGTGTGTGTGGTGAGAGAGAGAGAGTGGTCCTATTGCTGATGTCCGTGAGAAGGAGAGAGAGAGAGAGAGAGAGAGAGAGAGAGAGAGAGAGAGAGAGAGAGAGAGAGAGAGAGAGAAGATTCCTCATGCGTGGCCTGAGCGCCCGAGTAGCAGAGGGAGGGTGGTCCGCGGATTGAGCTGAGAGAGAGAGATTGTGAGGGAGAGGGAGGGGTGAGGCTTTGGATGAGAGAGAGAGAGAGAGAGAGAGAGAGAGAGAGAGAGAGAGAGAGAGAGAGAGAGAGAGAGAGAGAGAGAGAGAGAGAGGGAGAGGGAGGGATGAGGCTTTGGATAAGAGAGAGAGAGAGAGAGAGAGAGAGAGAGAGAGAGAGAGAGAGAGAGAGAGAGAGAGAGAGAGAGAGAGTGAGGGAGAGGGAGGGGGTGAGGTGTGGAGTGGGGTAGGGGAGATGTGTGGGTGAGAGAGAGAGGGGGGGGGTTCATTGTCTTGCATGGGAGCTTGAGGACGAGGGGGAGGAAACAAGTCAATGGGTGGGAGTGAGGGAATATATCAGTGGGCCAAGAGGCGGGGGGGAGGGGGAATGAGGCCGAGGGGAGGGTGGGGAGGGAATATTAGCAGGCCAAGGGGGGGGGGGGGGTGATGAAAGTGGGGGGGGAAAAAATATATATTTTTTCGTTGATATCCGAAAGTCGGCTATCATTAGCCCTCTCCCTTTGGCTAGAGGTATTCATGCTTCTAGCCCTTCTTCTGCTTCTTCAGCTGTAGAGTTAGAGGGTTCTCCCGCTTCTGGAATGTCTAGCACGAATTCTGGGTCAAACCTAAGAAAATACCTTTTTAGTCTCCACCCATTGACCCTGGTCTTGTAAATTCTCCCATCTGCTTCCATCAGATTATATCTGCCGTTGTCATAGCGTTTTGATATGATGAATGGCCCTTCCCATCCGGGTTGAAATTTATTATCCTTCCTAGTGTCAAATCTATTGTCGTATCGCAGTACTAACATGCCTTTTTCCAGTCCTTTTTCTTTAATCCCTTGATTGAAAGTGAGCCGACGTCATTCTACCTGTGCTGCATAGTGATTGATTGATTCTTCCCTATCCAGTTGGAGTCTCTCCAGATCCAAGATGTGGTTTCGGAGGGTTACAATTGGACGGCATGTTTGGCTAGCCAAGACTCGTAATCTGGCTATTTGTACCTCAATGGGTAGAATTTCCTTCTTCCCCTAAACTAGATGGAAAAGAGTGAAACCTAGTGATGTTTGGAACGTTGTTCTGTAGGCCCAAAGAGCTGCCATGAGATGTTTATCCTAGTCCCTTGTGTGGTTTTTCACTTATTTTGTGATGATTTTGCAAATCATTCCAGTTACCTTCTCTACCAGACCATTGCATTGTGGGTATTATGGTGTGGAATGCCTAAGTGTGATGCCTAACTTCTTCATCAGTTCTCCCACCAAATCACCTCTGAATCCTAGTCCTCTATCTGATATTATCTCAAGAGGAGTGCCAAAACGGAAAAGTATATGATCAAAAATGAACTTTGCCACCTCTTGGGCTGTAATGCGGGGGGTGGCCGTTGATTCTGCCCATCGAGTCATGTAGTGTACACCCACTATGATGTACAGTTTACCTGATTGGGCCCTTGGTAAAGGACCGATTGCATCTATTCCCCATTTCTCAAAAGGACCATATGAAATGATAGGGGTTTGTGGCTCGTAGGTTAACGTGCGATCACTGGCCACTTGACAAGCCTTACATGTTTTACACCAATGGTGTACATCTCTGTTCAAACTAGGCCAAAAGTATCCTGCATGTAGAATCTTCCTACTAGTGATATCTAGCAAAATGACCGCCGTAGGCGCCGTCATGGAAACTTGAAATTACCTCTGTGATTTCACTGGAGGTTGGCACCTGCCTGAGAATTTGGTCTTTGCCCTTACAATACAAGTGGTCGTCTATAAGAAGGTACCTAGTAGCCTTCCTTACCAGCCATTGTTCTTGGCCTTTGGTGTGTCCTGCTAGACATTCTCCTGTATCTAGAAAACTGATGATATTAGGCATAGCATCACTAACTTGGAAGAGGGGTAGTTTTAACTTGATTGCTCCTACGGGAACGTCTTGTATTCTTTATTTAGCTAGTGCATCTGCCTCTTGATTTTCTGCTCTAGGGACATGGAAGAGTTTCACTGCTTCAAACTTCGTTAGAAGGTCCTTAACTTGGCGAAGTTGACCAAGTAAAACCTGATTTTTGCACTCCCAGGTGCCATTTATCTGCCTTATCAAAAGCAAAGCGTCGCCGAACACATTCAGGCACTGAATTCTTTGTGAAATACATTGCTCCAACCCAAGGATTAGGGCTGCATATTCTGCTTTGTTGTTGGAGTGGGAGTGTAATAATTGCCCCATGGAGAATACTCTTTCTTGTTGTTCATTGAAAATGACCATGCCTGCTGCAGACTGATCCATTGTTCTCTTGTATGCTCCATCAAAGAAAAGAGAGTGAGCTCTCTCTAGCTTAGGACTTTCTATCACTGGTGCTCCTTCCTTTGCTTCCGTGTTGACCTTCAGTTTCTTCTCATAATGGCGATGAGTGAGAATTCCCGCTAAACTAGCCCTGGTGGAGTTTTCTACTTGCATGGTGTAGTCAAACTCTTGTAGTCTAATTAACCACTTTGAGATCCTAGATGAGACATCCATGTGTCGCATTACATATGGGAAAAACTCCTCCATTGTCAGGATTACAAAGGGTATAGGCAGGAGATAGGAGTGGAACTTTGTGGTAGCAAACATTAGTGCCAGAACCATGTGTTCTACTTCGGTAAATCCTTTTTCTGATGGGGTCATGACCTGACTAGAGAAGTAAATAGGGTGCATGAAAGAAGTTTTGGGGTCCTTTTGCATTAGCACTGCTCCTAGTGTATCATTTCCCACACTAGGGTTCACATAAAATGGCTTGTCCCACTTAGGAGGTGAAATAATGGGAAGCTTAGCTAGGATTTTCTTCACCTCAATAAACTGTTGCTCATTCTCTTCACTCCATGAGAAAACATCCCTCTGGGTGAGTTGTTTTAGGGGAAGGACCACTTGAGATAGCAGGTGAATGAACCTGCTTAAGTATCTTACCTTCTGAAGGAAAGAAACTAGCTGCTTGGTGGTGGTGGGTGATGATAAAGATACCAGAGCCTGAATCTTGCTAGGGTCAGCCTCGATTCCTTTTGTTGAAATTACATGACCAAGGAGAGTGACTTTTCTCTCACCAATGTGACACTTGTCCACGTTGAGTTGGCCACCCAAGGTTTGTAGCCTGGTTAAGCCCTCATAGACTTTGCTTAAATGAAGGGCTCCTAAGATATAAATGCAAAAATCATCTATGAAAACCTGTATTGATGTTCCAAAGTAGGGTTGGAAAACAAAAGTTACATAGCATTGAAACGTGCTGAGGCGTTAGTGAGGCCAAACGGCATCACTCTGTAGGAAAAACATCCCCAAGGTGTGATGAAGGTTTTCTTCTTCTGATCCTCCTCCGCAATGCTAATCTGGAAGTATCCTGAGTATCCATCGCATACTGTGTAGCGTTCGTGACCTGCCACTTCATTGAGTATTTCATCCTGGAATGGGAGGGGAAAGTGGTCCCTCTTTGTGGCTGCATTGAGTGGTTTATAATCCACACAGACTCTCCACCTACCATTTTTTTTTTTGGCATGACTACTACTGGGGAGACCCATTCTGAGTCTTCGACAAGATAGATGAAACCTGCTTGTAGCAAACTTCTCACTTCTTTAAGAAATGCCTCTTGTTGGATTACTCCAAGTCTTCTGAGCTTTTGTACTACGGGTTTACTTCCTTCCTTGAGCTTTATGTGGTGTTGTACAACTATAATTCTTATCATAGCCATCAATGAACAAAGTAGTGAAGTTACCTAACATGGAGACGTACTCCTTCTTTTCTTCATTGGTTAACTCATTTGAGAGCATTTTTTGTAGCTTACCTACATACCTGATGATCCCTCTTGGTTTGCCGAGGTTGATTCAGATTGTGTTAATCTGTTTGGGTCTTTAAGAATGACTCCCATTACTTCGATGCTACTGTCACTTCCGTCTGTGGTGGTCGTCTCTTCTCTGGAGGTAGACGAGTAGTCGCTGGTGGACTCGTCTTCTGAAGCCTCCAAGATCATGTTGCGCTGCTTTCCAGTCCTCATGTCGTAGAATATGGATTTCCCTTTAGCATCCTTCATCTGGATCATGTCGGTGCTCCAGTCTTGTTTAGCTTCCATAGCCATAAGCCAAGGCCTTCCAAGAATGATGGGGTAGCCCTCCCCTTTGTGTGGCATGACGAAGATGTCTACCTCCACTTCTGTATTGAATGCTTTTACTTTGACCGCATTTACAATGCCTACGCATTTTACTCTTACATTGTTTTCCATCTTGGCTCGGCAGGGTGCCGGCCTAGGGTGCCGGCCTACTTACCTCTAGACCTAGATGGTGCATCATCTTTTTACTCATGACGCATATTTGCATGCCACCATCTATGTAGACATTTGAAATCCGTTGCCCCTTGATGTGAGCGTCCATGGTTGGCAGGATGTCGTCGAGATCCCTCCTAGAGATAGCCCCAGCTATCCTTGGTCTTGATTTCCTGGTACTTACCATTTTCGTCCATTGCCTCCTCATTCTGTGTGCAAGGTGGAGTAATTGGGGCCAAGTTATCTTCGGGCCCTGCATTAGCACATCTTGAACTAAGTCATAGGGTTTTGCATACTCACCTAATGAGAAGTCCACGATGTCTATCTTCCACCGCGGTTTAGCTGCTTGCTTGCTAGACTCGGCCTTCCCTTTCATCTTCTCTTCTCTTTGAGATGCCTCCTCGTGCCTCACACGCTTCACTCCCATAGCATCCACTTCTTCTACCTTCGCTTTTACTTTGTGCTTCTCTCGAGCTGATTCTTCTACCTTCGCCTTCCCTTTAGCCTCTAAGCTAATAACACTCACCGCTTGGTTCATAGCAGGTGGTGGGGGTAGTGGCGAAATGAGAGGTTGGGGTGGTGGTTGCTGTTGTACAGGTGGTCGAAGGATTTGGATCAGTGGGATTGGTCCCGGCTGCCTAGGTGGTGGTGGTCTTGCTCTTGGCAAAGAGATCTGATTCTGTCTCCCCCCTCTATTGAAATTCTGCCTCCTTGGGTGTGGGCAGTAGTACATTCCATGGCCATCTTCCCCGCAGTTGTAACAGTGGTACTCTAGGTTCTGCGTTCGTTGTCCCCTTCCTTGTTTTGGGTTTCTGCCAGATGCATGCCCTTACTGCACCAGATGCACAGATAAACTCTCTAGTTGCGTGGTGATGCGACTCAGCAGGTCTTGCTGTTCTTCTGATGCCTCCTATGGTTGGACTCTATGATTGGCTGTTTCCAGCCACTGGGGTTGGTCGGGCCGATCTTGTTTCCTCTCACTCGTTTACTCTTGCTTGCATGCGCAGCTTCTTGTCTTTAAGGCGGGCTACTTCGACTACCAACTCATATGTTGCAGGAAACCTTCCCTTCACCTTCTCTCTAAGCGGCGACCATAGACCAACAATGAAATGGTCCTTCTTTAGGAAATTAGGTGCTCCTTCGCCTTCCTCCAGTGTGGAAACCCATCTCTCCCATAAGTCCACAAACTTTGACTCGTAGATGGCATACTCCAGCAGGCCTCCCTGCTTTAATTCTGTCAGTAGAGCTGCCATAGCTTCTCCGAGGTTGTTCCTCCACCAAACCTCTTTACAAAAGCAGCCCTTAACACATCCCATGCATTCTTGGTAGCCTGGGGCAATGCATTATACCAGGACTTGGCCTCTACTTTCAATCGTGAAACGTCGTCATCTTTGTTGGAGACGACACAAGCAATGTCGAAATTATCCAAAAAGTCGGTGGTGAGATCCTCTCCCTTCTTTCCACTGAACGTGGGGAAAGAAACACTTTCCATGGTGGTGACTCGGGAAATTACAAACCTTTTTTTTTACATCAACAGTAGCGGCTCATAGAGGCTTTTTACAGGGGTGGATGGATAGGTTAAAATAGGATAAAAATAGAGACATTAAAGGAATGATGGTAATCTAATATGGGGAGAATGATAGGGTTCGGGGAATTGAGGATTTCTCCTAGTACCACCGCACCGAATAGGTAAACAATCTTCTGTTGGTAGAAGACTTTCCTATCTACATAGATATTCACATGCATATGTTAGAGGAATCTGAACGAGAATGCTGTCGGCCCGTTTTCCATCATGCACAGAGAGTCGGCACATCCACAAGAGGTCATCACCTTTCATGGGATCTACCTTTCCTTCGTTGCTCAACACGTACGGGGTGATGGCGACGCATCTGACCACTCCCAGCCTCTTGGGTAACAGCAATTACAGGTAATTTCCGTAATCAGCGTGTTGCATGAATTCTACTCCATTCAATTGCAGCTCATCTCCAGCCCACTGGGTTTCTCCTGTGGTAGAGAGCTTCTTCAGGATAAGTTGTACATGGAGAGGAGGAAGGTCCTCCACTCGCTTCCCAAAACAGTGAGAGCAGTAGCCAAACCACTCTTCTCTAGGACATGGGAATCTTCTTACTACTTCTTCTTCTGGATTGTCGAAGTGGATTGGTAGCACTCGCATGTGTCGTGCAAATCGGTAGGCGACCTTCCACCGCTTAGCTTCAGATGACTTCTTCTTTGACAAAGTGGGTACAACCCGGCTCTCTGAGCTTGAAGCACTTGCTTCACTAGATGCTTCTCCCTTCGGGGTCATGTGTTTCTAGACTCGCTTATCTTCTCCTTGCCTTTGGCTCGAGCAGCCTCTTTAGGACACTTTGGAGTTATATCTTCGACTGTAGTTTCTTTAGGGAAAAGAGGTCTCACCATTTTCTTCCCTTCCTTGACGTGAATGATTTCTTCGCGATGAATGTCGATGTAGATGACTTCAGCCCTTTCGCTGCCTTTGTTGCTGGCACTCATTGACCATGTGCCTTGGTTGACAACAGTGATGACACTTCTCCGATACCACCTGATGCTTTCGATTTATAGTTAGAACGAGCGACACGAGAGGGAGAAGTTACCTCTTGAATGCTGATGAAACTGCAGCCAGGCACTGGCACCTCTATGAAGGCGGCTAGTGCCTCCTTCGTCTCCTCTTCTTCCGTCCTCCAGTTAGAAAATTCCTTCAGCCACCTGTCCATGATTGGTAGTGGGCGTCACTTTCACAAGTGTAAACTGAAGGGTCTTAGAAAAGCCCTCCTCCGTGGGGGCACCAAATGACGGAGGCAAAGCGGACCCCGAACCCCGACAGACTCTAAAACGCCGGGGGCCGAATGGCGCGCCTCGAGCATGCCACGATAAAGGGAATAGGGGGCACCACCTAGCTTTGAGCGGCTAGGACGCAAAACCACGATGATATGAACACCAAAAATTACACAACGAGAGCGAGAGAGAGAGAGAGAGAGAGAGAGCGAGAGAGAGACAGAGAGAGAGAGAGAGAGAGAGAGAGAGAGAGAGAGGGAGAGAGAGAGAGAGAGAGAGAGAGAGAGAGAGAGAGAGAGAGAGAATATTTGCAAATGATGAAAAACCCTCGGGGGTGTGAGGGTGAATTATTTCTGCAATATTTACAAAGTGGCATGCCGTGGTGGTAGAGAGGTAGGGAGAGGAGGTGGTGCAACCTACTTGGTGCGTTCTCTAAGACGGCTCAATGATTTCGAATACTTACTACCAAGAGCGTGCATACGTGTGTGCATCGACCATTGGATTCGAGAGATGGATGTGGTTCCCTTTGCATGGTGCAATTCCCAAGGCAAACCCAACACAGAAGCCCCCCTCCCCGTGATGGTGATAGTGTCAATCTTTCCCACTACACTCTACCAAATGCTTGGCTCCTCATGAATTAACCCCTCCCCCCCCGATAGTGACCTCTTAGTGCCAATTTATAGGCGTTGGCTGCTTGGATTATGGTAATCCCAGTGTGGTTAGGGTAAGCTTAATCGGGGAGACAAAGCAAGTGGTGGGCCCGGTGTGGTTGACCCTTGCTTTGTTTTGGGAGGTTATTAAAAGATGGGAATCTCTAGGTGGGCCTTTGTGACCATCACCTAGAGAGAGGATATTTACAAAAAAATGGAAATTTACAATGGCTTGGGTGAAAACTGAAGATAATGATGAAAATAACCTATAAATTACTGGGATGGCGTTGTGGTTGCGTGTTGTCGGTGAATGGTGTGCTGCCGGTGCGTCGATGTCGAGCGTACTTCTTTTCGGAGTCGGCCGGGGCATGCCTTCGGCGCATTTTCTCTTTTTGTTGTTGGCGACGCGTGCTTTGGATCCTTCTTCTTTATTCTTCGATGTCGTAATTGTTTTTTTCCTTCGTTGTATTGGTGGTGCGGTCGGTATATGGGTGTGTGTGTGTTTTGTATAGGTATGTGTGTGTGTAAAAACGTGTGTGCGCAAAAACGTGCGTCGGAAGGGGGCATTAAATATAAATAAATAAATATATATATATATATATATATATATATATGTATGTATGTATTTTTATAATATGTTTTTCTTGATGGTTGACGGTTGACGGTCTGTCAAATTATGCACGGAGGATGGGGGGATAAGGGGTAGATTGGGAGAGCGTGAGTGTGTGTGCGGTGTGTGTGTGTTTGCGTATGGTGCTGGGGTATGGTCTGTGTGTGTACATGGTGCGTGAGCGCGTGAGTGAGAGAGAGCGCGGCCCTGCTAACTGAGCGCACAGCGCTGAAGGCGAGAGAGGGGGAGGGGGGGGGGTTATTTTGTGTGTGTGTGTGTGTGGTGAGAGAGAGAGAGAGAGAGAGTGGTCCTATTGCTGCTGTCCGTGAGAGAGAGAGAGAGAGAGAGAGAGAGAGAGAGAGAGAGAGAGAGAGAGAGAGAGAGAGAGAGAGAGAGAGAGAGAGAGAGAGAGAGAGAGAGAGAGAGAGAGAGAGAAGATTCCTCATGCGTGGCCTGAGCGCCCGAGTAGGAGAGGGAGGGTGGTCCGCGGACTGAGCTGAGAGAGAGAGAGATCGTGAGGGAGAGGGAGGGGTGAGGCTTTGGATAAGAGAGAGAGAGAGAGAGAGAGAGAGAGAGAGAGAGAGAGAGAGAGAGAGAGAGAGAGAGAGAGAGAGAGAGAGAGAGAGAGAGAGAGAGAGAGGAGGGAGGGGGTGAGGTGTGGAGTGGGGTAGGGGAGATGTGTGGGTGAGAGAGAGAGGGGGGGGAGGGGGGTTCATTGTGTTGCATGGGAGGTTGAGGACGAGGGGGAGGAAACAAGTCAATGGGTGGGAGTGAGGGAATATATCAGCGGGCCAAGAGGGGGGGGGGGATGGGCCGAGGGGAGGGTGGGAGGGTATATTAGGGGGGGGGGGGGGGGGGGGGGGGGGAATAAGTTTTTTTTTTTCTTTGATATCGGAAAGTCGGCTATCACTAGCAAAAAGATACTATGGTCCTTTTCAAATTTTGAAGCCAATCAATGAGGTGTCTTATCAACTCAAGTTGCCTAACCATTGGCTCATACACAATGCTCTTCATGTGAGCCTACTCAAGCCCTACAAAGGAGAGCCTCCAAATGAACCAATTATTGAAGACCCTCCCAAAATCAAAGATCAAGAAGAGGTACTACAACTCGAATCTATCCTTCGGCATGAAGACAAGGTACTACGACATGGTAAGATTATCGGACGATAATCTTATTAGGTTCAAAAATTATCCTTTTGAAGATGCTAGATGGATGCAAGGAATCCAACTTAAGGATAGTATGAACCTTGTGAGTGCATACAATGCTACATTAGAGTAAGCAAATGCACATGTTTCTTTTAACTGATCACTGTTTTTGTCTTATAAGACTAATTCTCTCTTTATTGTGAACAAATTTAAGTAGTATGCATACTAAGAATCATGTTTGGGATGAGGACGTCTCTCAAACACCATGAAGAATTTGACACTCTACTTGGGAGGCTGAAATGGACTAAGGAGCATACATGCTTGCGGAAACTATGTCTCCCAAGGACCAAATGGATTAGTCATCCATCTTGGAATGATGTCGTAGGGTAAAAAGGGATCCTCTACCCACTAAGACAAATTGACTAATGACTATGGCTTCATCTCTTTTACCTTATAGTCAAAGACGACTATGATTTCAAGAAAGAGGTAATTTCATTAAATCTAATTTCTAACCATATTTTCTGATATTAAATTGATCATTTAATGTGGGATAATAAATGACAACAAGGGTTACAATATAGACATGTGCTTACGGATCTATCTCAACACGGGGCCAATGGTAAAGGGGCCCAAATGAAAGATGGTCTGTCAAAGAGCAAGGTAAACTAATGGAGCTTAAAAGACCTTAGGGTTAGCTTCATTTAAGACCTCCAATGGTTAGTGTTAAAAGTCCTTTGACCTTAGGAATGAGCTTGAGGTGGAAACCCAACCTAAACTTACCTTTGACCTTAGGCAAGCTAGGGATGAGCTTGAGGTGGGAACCCAACTTAAACTTGCCTTTGACCTTAGGCAAGCTAGGGTTGAGCTTGAGGTGGGAACTCCACCTAAGGTTCTTGTCATGCTTGATGACTAAGGTACTTGAGGTACTTGTCATACTTAATAAGGAAGGTGCTTGAGAAGCTTCCCATGCATGGGGGGAAAGGTGCTTGAGTAAAAAGAGACCCTACAAACTTAATGCGCAAGGTGCTTGAGAAGCTTCCTATGCATGAAATTCCCAAAGTTAGGGGAATCTTTGACCTAACCTTCCACTCACCCAAAGGGCACCCCTTTTCTCAAAGGGCACATGGGACACATGTCTGACTCTCCCCGAGCTTAACCACATGGTGTGCTTGAATGCTATTGGTTTGGCTAAAGAGGGGTTCAATGAGCTTCTAGTTCCATCCAACAAATATCTAGATATTTTCAAGCTCTCTCTCTCTTTAACACTAGGTTGGTAACCTAACAGGACATAAAAGTGTCCTTTCAGGGTTTTGAAAAAAACCTCCAAAACCATAGTAGATCCACTCATTTTGTAAAATCCTTTCATGAGGTTATAGTTCAAGGCCTACTACACATGGAAAAAATAAGAAACTTGTAAAATTTCTCATCTTTTGGTCACACCAAGCCTCCAAAGTTGATGGACTAGTACATTTTCATCAAAACAGTCATTTCTTACGTTTCGTTGCATAAAAATAAGATTAGGGATTTTTGTAGGACTTGAGATAAATTCCCTAGTTAACTTCAAGGGGTTGGTGATTAGAACATATGATTGCTTCTCACTCACTATTGTTTGTTTTTCCAAAAGAAATAGGTACAAAAAAGTTGAATTTTTACCATTCTGCAGACCTATCATCAAAGTTTCTATAGCCACGCTCAATACAAATAATATATGCATGTTTTCTTAGTTCCCTATTGTCCTTTAGGTTCATAATGAGCCATGGAGCATGTCAAAAGAATAATACATCTCTTACCAAGGGGAATCTTGGGGACAAAGATGAAGTACTAAATACAACAAACATGAAAAAACTGGGTTCAACATTATGAGTTGTAGAATCCCATAGAAACTATTCAATATCTAGCCAAATTTGATCCTTATGACTAGATATGGTTACTACGTACAAAATGCATGTAGTTGTCACAAGAAACTAACAATATTGAAAAAGCTATACTTGATATACTAGAATGTTTCGTTTTCTTCTATAATTGAAAAAATCAACCATCGTTGTCTACTATGCAAAATAGGGTATTAGGTGCCCCAAAACTCAAGGAATATTAACTTTATGTTACAATATGCGGCATAGAAAATCAAAACTGCATTTGGATATCATGAAAGCCACCAAAAAAATCATAGAAGAGCCAAAAAAGGCTAAAAAACAAGATTTGAGAATTTTTGTAATTTGGTCATAACTTACAACTTTAACATTTATTTCTCCCTAGAAGCATCAAAACATGTTGAGGACTACTAAAGATAGTTCTCTAGCATTATAGACCTCACAAACATGAATTCTAGAGTGGTATAGTTGCAAAAAGTTGAAAAAAGCCAAAAATTAGGACCCGTTTTTTCACACAGTTTAGGTTGTGAAATGTTGTGCAAGGACAAGGTTAAAGATGGAATTGATATTCCAAAAAAATGTCGAGTTTTTTTCAGGTCATGAGACAACTTTCTAGACAGATAGCACCTCAAAATAGATTTTGAAACTCTTGACATAATTCAAGGAAAATGGTCACTTAATAGGACATAAAAGTGTCCCAGGACGTAAAAGTGTCCCATTACCAACCTAGTGTTTAGGGGTAAGGAGGACACTTGTCAAAAGACTACCCATGTACTTGACTGCTTGCTACATGTGATTGGCTAGGGGGAGAGGGGTCCAATGATCTTGAATCATGTGGAAAAGCAAAACCTCACCCCAAGCAAGCAAGGGGGGTGCTAGGGGGATATACACCACACACACTCATTTTGTGTAACTATTCTCACTTGGAAAAAGTTGAGGAACTCCACCTCCTTCTCCAAGTTTGTGAGAAGTGAGAGCCTACACCAACACTCTTGGCTATGGAATGCAAATCCAACCAAGAGCCATGTTTCAATGCTTAAGCTTGCCATCTTCTCCATCTTCATTACTATGCTATTATGTATGCTAGCAAGAAGAGTAATGATAAGTGAGGAACTATTTCTTTCTCCTATGGAATGTTTCTTCTTCCTCTTCCCTATCCTCATTCCCCGGTAGCTCTCTCCACCTTAGAAGGTGTTTGAGGCATTGGGACTGAGGCTTGGTATAGTTAATGATTTCTACAAAGTTTCTGTTATGCTTGTGATGCATGTATCTTTCCATCTTCATTGCATCACCTAGGTCACAAGGAACACAAAGATTGTATTGTACCAAGTCACTCTTGATGGGAGAAACTCTTATACAAATGCCTATTGAAGGGGGGACCGGTGGCTCCATAAGAACCCGGTCCTCAACTATTGTCATGTTCTCTAAACTCTCTCTCTCTCTTGTAGAAATATTGTTCATGCCAAATATTTTCATGTTCTCTAAACTCTCTCTCTCTTGCAGAAATATTGTTCATGCCAAGGTAATTAAGTACCATGTTTATGTCGCTACCATCAATTAAGTTCACCCGCTATGCTCACAAAGTAATCTTACAAAAGTGCTTCATCTAATTTCCTAATTCCGCTACTCTCAAAATTCAGTGGTGGCCAAGAAGAGGTGGTACAACCCGAAGCTATCCTTCGGCTTAAGACAAGGTACTACTACATGGTAAGATTATCGGACGGTATCTTATTAAGTTCAAACATTATCCTTTTAAAGACGCTAGATGGATGTAAGGAATACACCTTAAGGATAGTATGAACCTTGTCAATGCTACATTTAGAGTAAGAAAATACAAATGTTTCTTTAAAATGATCAATGTTTTTGTCTTCTAATACTAATTATTTTTTTCTTGTGAAAAAATTTAAGTAGTATGCATGCTTAGAATCAAATTTGTGTTGACAACGTCTCTCAAACACCAAGTAGAAATTGTCACTCTACTTTGAAACTATGATATGGACTACAAAGTAGACATACTTGCGGCAAGTAAGTCTGCCAAGCCCCAAATGGATTAATCACCCATCTTGGAATGATGTTGTGGGATAAAAAGGATCCTCTACCCGCGAAGAAACATCAACTAATGACTAAGGCTTTATCTCCTCTACCTCATAGTCGAGGACGACTATGATTTCAAGAGAGAGGTAATGTCATAAAATCTAATATCTAACCAACCCAAATGATTTTCTCATATTAAACTAATCATTTAATGTGGGAGAATAAACGAGAACATGGGTTAGAATATAGAGGTGTGCTCATGGATCTATGTCAACACGGGGCCAAGGTTAAGTGGGGCTCAAATGAGAGATGGTTTGTCAAAGAGTAAGGCTAGCTAATGGAGCTTAAAGACCAAGTAGGGATAGCTTCATTAAAGACCTCCAATGGTTAGTGTTAAAAGTCATTTGATCTTAGGCAAGTTAGGGTTGTGCTTGAGGTGGGAACTCGGTCCAAGCTTGAGGCTTCGTGCTTGCTGACTAAGGTGCTTGAGGTGCTTGTCGTGCTTGATGACTAAGGTGCTTAAGTTTCTTGAGGTGCTTAATGACTAAGGTGATAAGGTTCTCCATGGATAAGGTGATTGAGTGGCATAAGGTGTTCCAAAAGTAAAACTAGATCCCTACTCAAGGGGGGGCAAGCCCTCATTGTAGGAGCATGAGAGAAAACACACACACCCTCACACAACGCAAGCCTAGTCTAAAGAAGCAACAAGGACTCATGTCAAGTTCCTCTCCATGTTTCCCTCAATTGTTTGTGCATTTATCAAGTCCTCTCTCTCAAAGGGGAAAGAGGGACACTTGTACCAAGGCTAGCATGGTTGCTTGATATACACTATGCATGTGATTGGCTAGGCTTGTAGGGATCCAATAAACTTCGAGCATGAGCTACAAGGGTGGTTCGACCAAAGTAAGCTGGGGGTATGCATGGGGGGTATACTCTCTCTCACACACACTCACATGCTCATTCTTGCTTGGCAAAGTGCAAGAGCTCCATCTCCTTCTCCAAGCTTGTTGAGAGGTTGAGAACCTAGACCAACACTCTTGGCTATGGAATGCAATTCCAACCAAGAACCATGCTTCAATGCTTAAGCTTCCCATCTTCTTCAATCATCATTAATATGCTATTATGCTATGCTATGCAAGAAGAGTGATGATAAGTGAGGAACTATCTCTTTCTCATATGTTACTTCTTCTTCCTCTTCCCTACCCACATTCTCTGTAGCTCTCTCCACCTTCGAAGGTGTTTGAGGCCTTGGGACTGAGGTTGGGGATGGTTAATGCTTTTACAAAGTTTATGTTAGGCTCATGATGCATGAAACTTTCCATTTTCATTGCATCACCTAGGTCACAAGGAACACAAAGATTGTATTGTACCAAGTCTCTCTTTATGAGAGAATCTATAATACAAAAGCCTATTGTAGGGGTGACCAGCTCCACATAAATCTAGTCCTCAACTGTTGTCACGTTCTCTAATTCTATCTCTTGCAAAAGTATTGTTCATGCCAAGTTAATTAAGTATAATGGCTGTGTTGCTACCGTTAATAAAGTTTACCCTCTATGTTCTCAAAGTAGTTTCATGAAAATTCTCACTCTAATTCTCTTAATTCCACTATTCTCAAAGTTCATAGGCCATTTCCATTACATATTATACATCTATCATCCACAAATTTGACTACAATTCCAAGTCTAGCAAGTGCAGATAAAGACAAAAGATTCTTCTTGATCCCAAGTACATACAATGCATCAACAAGTGTGAAAGAACTATCATTTGCAGCATTAAGCACAATCTTTCCAAGTCCCAAACTGGATAAGAGACATTGTTGGCACAAGTGATTGAATTCCCTTGAGGGAAAGACTCAAGAGAGGTGAAAAAATCACGATGTGAGGCAATGTGCTTTGTAGCACCACTTTCCAAATACCACACTGTTGAATCTATATCAACTGACATGCATGCATCATGGACAACATGATCATGAGTACACTCTGCACTAAAAGTCCATTCTGCTTCAACATTTATTAGGAAGGGAATGGGATTCAAGGGGGCCTCTTTATTTTCCATGGGATTAAAAGAGAGATTATGGAAGAAAAAAATGGGTGGATATTGTGTGGATTGAAATGGTGGGTATGGCAAGTCCTAAAAGTAAGTGGTCAAACTTGTGCTCTTTTATAAAATATAAAGAGAAAATCTCTTATAAATTCAAAAACTAAACTTTTCTCTTTATAGTGGGGTAAAAACTAATCCTTTCTCTCTCTCTAGTGGCTTGCTATTTTCTCCCCCCCCCCTCTCCTAAAAGGGGGTCCCCCCAAAAACATGTTGATAATTCCCTCCCTCTCTCTCTATTGTACCATCTCTCTCTTCTCTTCTCTCCACCTTGCAGGTTTCTTCTCTTTCCTTCCTTTCACTTTTACCTCCCCAAGCTTATTGCAAATCTTTACCTCCTCAAGCTTATTGCATTCTACTCAAGTTAAAGTTATCCATTACTCCATGAACCTCACAAACACCTCTACTTAAAGTTGAAGATCTACAACATATCCTTCTACTAAATCTTCCCTGTTTCGTTCATCAATTGGGTTCCTGATCATTCTCCATTAATCTCTCTGGGAGGATTTACTTCCGTCTCAAGCTTTGTAACACTATCTTCCCCATTAAGCCAACTTGCAAGTGGAGAAATACAACAATAAGTGACATTAACGGTCTTTGTGCACCACCAAGAATCTTGCTCTTTGTGCAGCTTAGAATATGGAGGTGCATAGGTCAATCATAAGTGTTTGTTTGCAAGTTGTGCCACTATTTTTCATGACATCATTAGGTATTCAATGACCTAGGAGTGTCATTGAATCCACTTCATGCAGCAATGTACAAGATGATAGTGGATGCTGGGTGACGATGGAGTTCAAATGATTGATGTGGGTGAAAATGAAGCCTAGCTCAAGAGGTGCACACAAGGTCTCAAGGAGACACATGGATACTTGAGCACACCATTGGAGAGGAAGGATTATGTAGTTCAAGCAAATCCATGACGGCAAGTGGCTTGCAAAGGTCCAGCATGTGTTTGTTGCTTCACAACTGAAGCTAGAGACAACAGTGGCTCCATCGAGGTTTCCTGCAAATTGTATTTTCACTCCCTTGTCAAGCTTCTAGATTGTTTATTCTGTATTTCTGCCGTATATGTTGCTTTGATGTCTGTAAGGTTTTCATTGCTTTTTCTTGTTTACAAATGTTTTCCCATCCGATTTCGTAGAGTGGGAGCCAATAGAGCCCTTCACAGGAACTTTTGAGGCCATCCACGTTGACCTTGGCAAGCTGATCTATGTTGGCTATCCATCTACGGAGCTTGTCTCATGAGACATTTTATTTTATATATGGTAACACATATGGTCCATTATTGCACGAATTATATTTGTGGCATACATCCAATCTTCACTATTGTATAGCCTACTTAGTATGTCACAAGCTATATCAAAGGATCAAGCTTATTAATGAGTCACCTGGGCCCACTGCTATGGTTCATTGAATATAAAGTGAAGCTTATAGGTGCTTTATTAGATTTAGTTGACGGTTGTAGGGAACTATTCTAGTCAAAGATATTCACAAAAGAAGATATGTAGTGGAGATGTATGACCTTTGCTTTTAACCATTTTCTTGAAGAAGCACCTATGAGAAGTTTATCACTAAAATTAAAAAATAAAAAATTTCATCTTTTGACCAATTTTCAAGGTTTTCTATTCACAATGTCTTTGCTTTTTTTTTTTCTATTTTGCTTTATTGCTATGTATGTGCAGGGGGGTGGTGTCCCCCTCAAATAATTCCTTTACATCAACTAAGACTATTTTATTGTTAATTGTCAGCATCGATGTGGTGGAAGGTCCTAGAGGAAATGTGACATCTGTATCTATGTATCTTTATAAGATGTAATTTAAGATAACTTTAGTCAAGGTGCTTCATCACCATAACCTCTCACTTTGAGAAGATGTAGAGCTCTCAAAGTATTATGGCCTCTTCTATACAAACCCATTGTCATTATTATTCTGACAATCTTGGCACTATTGTGATTTCATGAATTCTTGATACTATTACATCTTCAAGAATGTCAATCGACCCACATGGGGACCTCTAATCATGCAAGGGGATCCAAATGGGCGTGTTTTTCCAAAAGTCAAAAACTGATACAAAGTGCTAAGTAGACGCTTGTTGATCGACCTACAAGTTTTTTTTAGATCATGCCAAGAAGGTAGCCTTTGAAAACCTATAGTAGAGAAAGTAGCATGTCCAAATAAAATGCCCTTCTACAACTAATTGAACAACCACAAATATCCACCAATGAAACAATGTTTCTACCAACATTGCAAGTCTAAATCTTTGTATTTTTTCAAAAGAGGTACAATAGTAATTGGATCACGCAGGGTGCTGGGGAGAATTTGTTTGCATCATATACACAACCTCAAAGACAAGGGTTAATGGAGGCAAGTAGAGCTATGAGTGTTGGAGATCATTATCATTGATAAAATACCAAAAATTATCAAATATAAAATAAAAAATAATGGTGTTTTTAGATAGAAAGGTTGCTTGTGGACTATTGTTTCACAAACAGAAGCCACTCCATCTTTGAAGTGTAAGCATCCTAGTTGATGCATCACCCTCTTTACACTAGGTTGGTAATGGGACACTTTTATGTCCTGTTAAGTGACCATTTTCCTTGAACTATGTCAAGAGTTTCAAAATGGATTTTGAGGTTCTATCTGTCTAGAAAGTTGTCTCATGAGCTGAAAAAAACTCGACATTTCTTTGGAATATCAATTCCATCTTTAACCTTGTCCTTGCACAACATTTCACAACCTAAACTGTGTGAAAATATGGGTCCTGTTTTTGGCTTTTTTCAACTTTTTGCAACTATACCACTCTAGAATTCATGTTTGTGAGGTCTATAATGCTAGAGAACTATCTTTAGTAGTCCTCAACATGTCCTGATGCTTCTAGGGAGAAATAAATGTTAAAGTTGTAAGTTATGACCAAATTACAAAAATTGTCAAATCCTGTTTTTTAGCCAATTTTAGCTCTTCTATGATTTTTTTGGTGGCTTTCATCATATCCAAATGCAGTTTTGATTTTCTATGTTGCATATTGTAACATAAAGCTAATATTCCTTGAGTTTTGGGGCACCTAATACTCTATTTTTCATAGTAGACAACGATGGTTGATTTTTTCAATTATAGAAGAAAACGAAACATTCTAGTATATCAAGTATAGCTTTTTCAATATTGTTAGTTTCTTGTGACAACTACATGCATTTTGTAGGTAGTAACCATATCTAGTCATAAGGATCAAATTTGGCTAGATATTGAATAGTTTCTATGGGATCCTACAACTCATAATGTTGAACCCATTTTTTTCATGATTGCTGTATTTAGCACTTCATCTTTGTCCCCAAGATTCCCCTTGGTAAGAGATGTATTATTCTTTTGACATGCTCCACGGCTCCTTATGAACCTAAAGGACAATAGGGAACTAAGAAAACATGCATATACTATTTGTATTGAGCGTGGCTATAGAAACTTTGATGATAGGTTTGCAGAATGGTAAATATTCAACTTTTTTGTACCTATTTCTTTTAGCAAAACAAAAAATAGTGAGTGAGAAGCAATCATATGTTCTGATCACCAACCCATTGAAGTTAACTAGGGAACTCAAGTCCTACAAAAATCCCTAATCTTATTTTTATGCAACAAAATGTAAGAAATGATTGTTTTGATGAAAATGCACTGGTCCATCAACTTTGGAGGCTTGGTGTGACCAAAAGATGAGAAATTTTAAAAGTTTCTTATTTTTTCCATGTGTAGTAGGCCTTGAACTATAACCTCATGAAAGGATTTTACAAAATGAGTGGATCTACTATGGTTTTGGAGGTTTTTTTCAAAACCCTGAAAGGACACTTTTATGTCCTGTCAGGTTACCAACCTAGTGTTAAGCATAATAGGACCGTCATGTACCCCTCATCCCCAGAATGGGCTCAATTCCCCATTTCTTAGATTATTCCCATCTTGTTTGCAAAGGTTATAAAACCATCCGAAACCAACAAGATGCAACAAAAGATAGAGCAACAACAAATTGTGAATCGTCAATATTAGTGCATGGTGATAACCAACCCATGATAAAGATTCAAAACAAAGAGCAAAAGATGCAGAAGTAGCTACCCTTTTCCTCTAGTACCCATACTACTGCAATGATGAGGGTTAGGATATAACCAAATTTCAAAATATCAGTGTCACAGAAAACACATGTGCAAGACAACAACAAGTTCATCACAAGCATTGTTCCAATGTGGTGAGAAGAGATAAACACCAATATATTAATCATGGCTATGACAAAGATGTTGAAAACTAAAAAGGAAATAAATGCAAAAGCTGTGATGACACCCATGAGGAGGTTGCATTTATCCTTAGGCAATACACATAGAACCTAAATTTCCATGTCCGTGGAAAAATTTATGTCGTTTTTTTTTTTTGGAATCAAGTGCTAGCTTCTAGCATGCCACTCACTCCACTAGAGAAATTGAGAAGGACATGGATGAAGATGATGCAGGCTTGTGTGAAGAAAAAGAGCAAGTAGATAGCCTCCTTAGCTGCATGCACAAAAAAATGGGAACATCGAGAATACGAAATTAAGACACACAACATGGCATCTGTCATGAAGTTCTTAAGTTTTTTCATGTGTCCTTGAACAGATTAAATCTAATGTTTTAGCTCAATCAGTGTACAAATTCAATATTTGACTATACTAGAGGATAGAACATGGATAGACAAATCTATAGAGTGTATTGAGGATAGAACATGGATAGACAAAGCTATAGAGTGTATTCAACGCATACTTTGATGACCCAAATATTGGTGGTTAAAATAATCATGATTTTATTAGGTGTTAAAATGTGGATCTCAAAGTATGGGTGTCTACCCCAGGGTGGTAACATCTCACTCTTTGAGTTTTGTCCTTTTCGGATGTCATTTTTTTTGTTAAATTGCATAAGATTCCTTATGGATAGATAGTGGCTTGAGTGGCGATTTCACAATGACTACAGTCTACACATGATCTCTTTGGGGTTGTGTACCTCCCAAAGCCTCCATCCACTAGCATGGTAGCTACATCCCTTGGATTGACATATGATGTTGTCGTGGTTCATATGTTATGGTGTGAATAAAACCCCTAGACATTTTGGCATCATTATCAAGGACACATGCTACATAGATTAGAGAAATCATATATGAGTATTTGTCCATTGGTTCCTCTAGTTTACTAGAGTATTTTATTCATTGTTAAGTTCGGAAGAGTTGGGTATGGGGGATCTACCAATCAAGTAGAGGGGTCGCCAGGGCGTTGAGTGGACTTGCCTAGGACTACGTGAGTTTCGAAAAGTGTAGGAAAAGATTGATGAAGGGACTTGCAGTTGTATGGTGGAATCTAATAGTTTTCATCAAGTCGCTTAGTGTTTTTGTTTATTTTATGATTTGTGATGGTTTCTATTGTGGTTTTAGTACTTTCAAGTTATTGTTTTTTGCAACAGGAGTACGATAAGTAATAAATATCTCTGGATAATTCTATAACCTTGTTAGTGATAAAATTATTGTGAAAAAGTGTTTTAGATTTTTTAGCTCTTCTGGTATGTGATTGAGCTTGAAGTAGTGAAATTGATGTTTTGCATGATGAATGGAAGAAAAACGACATGCAAAATACAAAAAAATGCTCTAGTTGTTAAGAATGCTTGCATGTGAAAAAGTGCATTAAAAGTGTGATTTTATTTCACAACAGTGTGCACAAGCTTGCATTGTAGCTTGAGCACAAAGGAAAAAAATCATGGTTTTTTACTTTAGGCTAAATTGGAGCTGTTTGGGATTGCTAGTCATTTGCAGCTATAGAACATGATCTAAAAGAGTGCTTGCAGCTTTGCATAGCATTTGGACCCAAAACCAATCCAAGTCAAACAAGGAGAATTCTTGCACTTTTAGCAAAAACAAGTGATCTAAAATCAACCAAACATTTTAAAGGGGGTCCATACACTCTGGGAAACACGTACACATAGTCAAAACTATAAGAAAGAGATTGTAGAAAATCATGTTTTTTTTAGTCCTTCATAAGGGATACATATAACCTGGCACAAGGGTTTTACACCTCAAGATTAACATGTGGTAATCAACTTAGGTTTAAAAATACTTAGGAAAGCTTATGAAAGAACAACAATATTAGCAAAAAACTAGTGATCAGGCAAACACAAAACTTTGCATAATTAACAAACTAATGAATCAAACCACTTGGAAACTTGCCTATTGTGGCTTTTACAAGACTTAAGGATTGTAGTAGTGGTGAGGCTAGAATTTGTTACTCTAAGTAAAAACTTGTAGTTTTTTAACGTTCTTCAAAGTGACCATACTAGTCTTCACCATGTATACAGCTCATAGGTCAGATCTAGGCTAAAAATACCAAAAAGGAAGGTTACATGATGTTCAGAAACTCTTGAGACCTTGAAAAAGTCACTACAAGTTTTTGCCCCACTCATTTTGATATTCTCTTGTAAATAATAGATCAGGAATTGTATACTTCTAACTCACTTCAAATTTAATAATTACAAAACCTATCTAGCTCTATGGAAGGATTCAATACCAAGCTAGTAAAATCAAGATCTTGGCAGGTAATTGGGACAACTTTATGCCTCCTCAATTTCTTGAAAGTATTCATGTTTTTGAGGTCATGAAATATCTATAGATCAGGAGTAAGAACAAATAGAAACTTTGCAACCCAAAAGAGTATGTGTTTGTTACATTGTCAAAGTCTAGATTTTACCTAATCTCTTCTGGCAGGAAAGGAAAGAGTGGAGAACCAAGTGGACATACCTAGCACTAGCCATAGTATTTTTGTATGGGAATAAATTTGGAACAAAAGTCTATGTAGACCCTAGGGGGGGAAAAGTAGTATGAATCGATGATTGACCTATGGAACTTGAAGAAGAATTACTAGTCAATCGTTTTGGAAACATATACATATGTAAAAAGGGAATGATGTATGATTTAGTTTTAGATCTAGACATACTAAATTCTTTGAGCAAGACAATCTTGTCAAATCTGGGTGCTTATTCAGATGATGAGGAAGCGTATTCATCAGCACTGGGAGTGGGATTTAGTAAAAAGTTCAATTTTTACATACCAATTTCACTCTTACTAATGATAGATTTATGAGAATTTATTGGGCTAAACTGAGGGCTTTAGACCATTTCCAATTTTATAAGATAGTTGTTGCTTATGGTGGATAATAAAAAAACTGAAGATGAAGAGGTATTATACATTTTCATTCAGGACCAAGGGAATGAGATTATGTATCTAGACAAGTATGGGTAGAATTTTACAAGAGTGCATGAAAGAGATGTGAAAAGCCATACATAGGAGGGTATTATTGTGGTAGACCCACTAAGTTGTTCATGAGCATCAAGCATAAGTATAGCACCATTAGGAAGGGTATCACACTACAAAGTAGTCGACACAACTTAGGACATTGCTTTATCAAATGATCATTAGCCTTGCAATAATGGTCACACATATTCTTCTTGCCCTTTTCACAAGAATATCCATAAGAGGTTCTACCAGTAGAAGCATTAGATAGAGGTGATTTTCTACTCATAAAGGGACCATGACAAGTGGCTACATTTTTGTTACCACCTTTTATTTGAGTAACAAAAAAAGTTTGTTCAACCGCACATTGTTTAGCCATGTTCTTCCTTGAAAGTGGCTCTTACAACAACAATGTTCATAATGCATCAAACTTGATAGCTTGAGGGTTTCCTTGTGTATAAGTCTCCATATACTAGAAAAATTCTTGTAAGAATCTGGCAGTAATCAAGAACAGAATGCACAAGTGAACTCTCAGAAATGACTTTGTCTTGGAAAATTGAGTTTCTCATTAATATCCTTGATACCAACAAGAAAAATGTCCATGTCATTTTCCTCTTTCATAATATTTGATTCAAACTATTTATGCAGCAATGTAATCGTAACCTCATTGTGACTTGCATAAAGACCAGCTTGAATATCCCAAGCTCATTTTGTTGATATTGTTAAGCAAATGTGAGGAGGAATAATGCAATTCATAGATAATGCAATCATTATCTGAGCTTTCACATCTCTAACATCCCAACAAGACTACTTAGTTGTGGTCTAGACAAAAGAACTCTAGCAGCAATAGACTTGCCAGAACCTGCAACATCCTCAACAAAGCATGTATCCAGAGGAGGTGGATGTACATCAATGCCTTGAAAAATATTCTAGATACCCTTTGACACAAGAATATGGGTCATCTCCGTCCAATTTATCCTCAACATCAAACATCCCAAAAAATATGTGTTGTTGTCAACCATGTTGAGTGATTGCACCTGATGGGAAAGTTTCCCAAAAAGAGGAACTATAAAGAAGTACTAACACGTGTCGTGTAGCACAACCCAGAGAGGACTATGAAAGACCTGTTTTGTAGAAAATTGCATTGATAGAAATTCTACACAAAAGGGTGAAATTGCCTATGCAATACTGCATGTAGTGGAAATGGAGACCAAAATGAGTCCGAATCAAAATTTGGAGTATACCAGGCTCTTTGAGACTACCCTAAGTATTTGGTGACATGTTGATGCTCACCAATGCTCACCCAAATTGGAGAAAGTGAGCAAGTGGGTGTTGGAAACTATGCTCAAGAGGATGCAACATGCTTTGATACCAATTGTTGAAAATAGGGTTGCAGGGAAGCACACACATCTTGGAGAAGATGAAGAAGTTCAAGGCACACAATAGAGAGTATATTGTTTAGCGCAAAATGGAAAGATAAGGTAGCCCTATAATGATGCGCGTATTTACAATGCATGGGGAAAAAAAAATCCTTGTGAGGGAAGAAATGCCCTGATGGTCCTAAGTGTGTTCACACATATCACTACCACATATACGGTAACATCTCTCTCTCTCTCTCTCTCTCTCTCTCTCTCTCTCTCTCTCTCTCTCTCTCTCTCTCTCTCTCTCTCTCTCTCTCTCTCTCTCTCTGTGTGTGTGTGTGTGTGTGTGTGTGTGATTTGCATGCAGAGCAAGGCTCTCTTCTACTTCTTGCAAATAAATTTTTCTTGACTCAGGGGAAACAAAGCTCTCAGGAAAGCTTGGCCATAAACTTGTGACACACACACACACACACACACACACACACACACACACACACACACACACACACACACACACACACACACACAATGATCAAGCTCTCTTCATCATCTACCATGCGGGAAGGAGGCAGATCAACCCATCAATGAAACATTAACACACAATGTGATTTGGAAATACAAACACAATGAATTTTAGATCAAGAAAAGCTCTCAAATCAGCCCTCTTCATAGCTTCAAGTGCTTGGACCCGTAAAGGGATTCTTCTACAAATAGTGTGAGGCATTCCTTGTTGTCTTGAAAGGTGTGTATGTGTTGGAAAGAATCATAAATGGCAAGCTAAAACGACTATATCTCCGCACTATCAACTATGCGATGAGCAAAACATAAACGGCATTTCCCTCCTAAGATCTCTCCCTAGTTTTCATTATCGCAGTGTGGATATGATCGGGAGAGATCAAAGAAAAAAATCAAGGTCAAGAAAACCAAAATTTAGATTATTAAAATCATGACTAAGAGCTCTCTATTCACATGCATCATGTCTTGAATGGGAATCTACGCATTTACAGTTTGTACGCATGCATGGGGTATTGAAATCATGGTTGGACACCCATGTTCCATCATACACAAGGAAACGGCCAAATAGAGTCATTGTCCAAGCATAGAGTGTTGAGCTATGCATACCAATGTATCTAAATGTGGTATGGAATGATAATTTTGAATTGTATATCATCATTATCATGATTGATTTCCATACGGTGTGATTAACCATGTTTGAAGTACTCTTGTTATGGATTAAAAATGGCATCTTACCGAATAGTTTTGCCCACAACTCACAAATCTCATCGATTCAGGTCAAACCTCCTTAGCTAGACTTAAAACGTCATTTAGAACAACTTTTAACTTGGGTTTTGCATCCAATTTTTTCTTGAAAAGTGGGTTTTTAATAAAAATAAATCTATGGTTAAATTGTTTCAACCATGCTTCACTAGGTGACTCTTCAAGCTTGTAACTAGTGATAGGAAAGACCTATGGGAAATTTACAGCTCTAGGATAAAATACCTTATGATGTATGTTTGAGGAAAATGTTGGTCCAGCCATAGTGCTTGCTATTTGTGTGGAGGGAAGGAGGTGATGCTTAGAGGGTGGGTGATGGCACTATTTTCTCTCTCTTGTCACTCTCTCACATTCTCTATGATTCTTCAACACTTGGAACAAAGCCCAGCCTAGAGGGAAGGAGGTGATGCTTAGAGAGTGGGTGAGATGGCACTATTTTATCTCTCTTGTCACTCTCTCACATTCTCTATGATTCTTCAACACTTGGAACAAAGCCCAGCCTACTTTATTAGTGTGTTGAGACAATGCCTAGAATTGTTCTAATAAGAATCATCATATGAATTTTTTCTACCTATAATTGCCAAATGAAAGTTGATCTATTTGAGCTCAAATTTGGTGTGCACACTCCTTAAGGGTAATCATTATATCAAAATTGTATATTTGACTAGAATCATCAAATGAAATCTGACTCAGAATGATCCCAAACTTGAGTCTTGTGGTATGCTCACTCTTTGCTTTGGGATTTGTTTTATCCTTCTACCAATTGGTGCTTACAAGCCTTGGTTTGGTAATTTTTTGCCAACCTTGTCCAAGCTTGTGGAAGATTTTTGATTTTGATGCCTTGATTTTGGATCTCCTTGATTTCATGGATCCTTCTATCTTGATTCCATGTGCATTTCTTTGATTTTTTAAATTGAAATTGCAAGATTTTGGCTTGCAAACTATGGTTGTTATGTTTGTTGTGGCCAGGACCTCTAGCTTATGGCAACTAGGTTTTTCTTGGGTTTTCTCCCTTGTGTAACCACTTGTCTCTCCCCATTGCTCTCTTGAGATTTCCTTCCAAATATTATTGAGTGGAGCTAGTTGGATGTAGACTCTTATGCTGTGGGACGCATGTCTAACCTCATCGTCCTATCTTATTGCAGTATTAGGGAGAACCACGATTAAATTGTCAATCCATGGGATGAAGTTGACTCGACTAGTACATAGAGTCTACAAGAGGGTGTCAATCTCTCGAAAAACAACTAATACCTCGCATCTAACTCAAGCTACACTCAAGTGACTAAAATCACCAAAAGCCAATCGCTCATCGGCAAACAAATCACATCCGTTACACCATCAAATGACATCCAAAAGTAACAAAACTTCTAGAAAAAGTTTATAAGACCTAAGCACACATGCTTATGGTCTCAAACCCAACTTTAGGTCAAGTTCCAAAATCGCGATTATTAACAGCAGTGGATTTTTGACCTAGTCGTTTTCGACCCAGAATGCATCTGAATGATTAGCAATGATGCCCCAATACCCCGCCTATGATTAATTTTTGATTTGAAAGTGTAAACTCCTAGTTATGATGAAATTAGGCCACGGGTCAACGACGCCAAAAGCTACAAAATACTGTGAACTGCTTACATCAATGCGTAGAGCTCTTACTTGCGGTTGTAATGCAACAAACACGATTGCAATGTGACAATAGGGGAGGGAATAGGAAGCGCAAGAAGGAGAGGAGTGGAGCGCCGTTAGCTCATGCTGTGTATTGCATTATCCAAAACTTATTAAAAAACTTACAAAAATTGGCTTTTATACCTTAGACAAGGTTTTTGGGTGGTCAAAACTAATAATCTAGAGTTCTACGCAAGCTGGGATATGACTGGCTGATACAATCTAGAAGCTTGTAGCCCTGGCTTATTAATTAAAGAGTTTCTCAGAGAAAATAGGAGTTAAAATATTCCCGATTTATCAAAATAATAAATGTTTACAAAGAGAACTCCGAAAAATGGTATCCGTGTTAGCTTGCTACTAACATTCCCCCTTCCTCGCCTGTGTCGTCCCTTGACACATCTTTATGGGCTGAAATAATATTTGGGTTGACGGCTAGCAAGGTGGTCTTTAAGCGCATCCAATGCCTTTTGGTATATGATTTTTCTTTCTAAGTTTGTCTGGCAGTTGCAAAAATTGCATGGTCACTCTGTTCTTTAGCTCCACCACCGCTGAGTAGCCTACAAATTTGGATGTGAGGTTGCTGATCACTGGTGCAAAGATCTTTTTTTGCCAAGTGAAGAATCTAGTGTAGAAATCTTCCTCGAATGCCAACATATAACTTGATGGTAAAAACATACATCTGGTATAGAAGCCGTAAAGTACTTCTTCAGAAGACTGACTACCTAGATTATAGCATAACCCCTTGTTTCCCTCGAGGAATGACAACCCCGCGGTGCCTGCTTGCTTTGGCTCATGAAATACTTCAATACAAGTGAGCAGCATTCGATATATTTTATATAACATGGCGCATGCCATGGTGCCCGTCAGGGTTTTCATCATGTATTCCTATGTTGCTTGTCCTTTCTTTGGAGCTGGTAGTCTTGGGTAGTTAAGCCAAGTTGGCCTCTTCTTGGTCAGTGTCTCATGCTCTTGCCATGTCCTTACTCTAGGTACAAGACAAAAAGTTGGATCTCTTTGAAGGGCTGCAGGTGCTCTTGTGAACAGAATCAAATACTGTGGATTCTTGCTCAACCAGCTCAACCTCCACTTTGGGTGGTCTTTATCTGTGCCATCTTCTTGCATGTCTTTGTAGAGCCTCTCTTTTATCTGTAGTAGTTCCACTTTGATGAGAGGGTATGGCAGGGATTGTTGATGCCATTGCACATTGATCTGATTGGGAGTGAGTTGAGTGGCATTAACAGAGTTTAGAACTCTCAACTCCCAATCCATTGCGGCTTTCCACTGCTCATCCACCTTTTGGGTGATCTTCTCTTTTAGTGCATCCTCCTCAGCTTTTGATAGCTAGACCATAGGCACTGTGTCTTCATCTATGATGTTAATATGAAAATCCTCTTCATCACTCGGCTCTACTGTGGACTGTGTCTCCAACTCAACAAATGAGACCGAGGGTATGTGTATCTGCGGTGGCTTTGAAGTGCCTACCTCTTCTTGCGTATCCTACCTTCCGTTGCTCAGGAGCTGGTTAACTCTCTTGAGCTCAGCTATTTCTTTAAGGAGCTCTTCTTCTCTCTAGACCCACATCAAAGCCAAGTCCCTACGCTGTGATTGCTCCAGCTTTAATTCTAACTCAAGGTCTTTGTTCTTCTTTTCTAGTGCCTTGTGTACTTCATCAGCCCCTTTGATCAAGGCCACGACTGGATTTTCTCTTGTTTGCCGTGAGAAGATTGCCTGATCATTGATTCACTATTCAGAGTACTGTAAAGAGGCATTTGCAACATCCAATTGCACTTGAATTTTTGGAGCTGATAGGATGTCGTAAGAAGTTCATTTGTAACTTCTGTCAGCTACTCGTCGTTTGCTTTGCAAGCATCGGATAACTTGGTGAGCAGATCACCTAACTCCTCCACTTCTTTTTGTTGTCTATCTCTAGCTAGCTGATGCTGTTTTTTAGCTTTTGCTATCATCTTCTGCACCTGCCTTTGAGGATCGGTGATGAAATCCTGTCTTCTAACTCTCCTTGGAGAGTGTCAATCACCATCTTGAGCTCTTTAGCTTTTGTACTACGGCTAAGTGCTGCTAAACGGAGTCTCTCCGTCATATCTTGCATCTGCCTTGCATATTTTTTTACTTGCAATATTACCTTGTCGTTTGACTGCCAATCCTCCTGCCTTGCCAGCTAAGTGGATGTGCATGCAGCCTCATGTATTCTTTCTGATGCATCGTAGCTGCTGGTTCTTCTTGCGTGGAGGTAGAGGGTTGGTCTTTTTCTTTGTCATCCGGACGCCTTGTTGCCTTGGCGGTTTCTTGCTGAGTGGAAGTAGAGGGTGCTGGCCCTGTCTATGTAGTCTCTTTACGTGAAGGTCTCACTTCCTTCTCTGGCTCATGTTCTTTCTATTGTTGTTGCTCTTGTGTAGCAGTGGCCTCTTGTGCAGATTCACTTGCCTTTTGCTCTTCAGGTTTTTGAGTAGCTTTGGTGCCTTTCTCTTGTTCCGGCTATGCTTCTTTCTCTTTTTGTTTCTCATGTTGGTCAGCCTCTTGTGTAGGTTCTGTCTCTTTCTCACGCTCCGCTTCTTTATTGGTGTCTTTGCCCACAGGTGATGGTGGTGGGCTTGGCATAGGGTGGTCCTATTGCTCTGTAGGCGGTGAGGTCCGTCTGGGAGACTCGTAGCCCTGTTCTTGTGCTTCTTCCCTCGTTGTTTGTTCAACTCGTCTCTTTTCTTGTGTGATGCTTTGTTCTTGGGCCTTTAAGTCCACTCGGCACCCATTTATCTGGGTCCTTCCCTTGTGCTTGTCGGCTGCGCTGGTAGGCTTGCTTTTCTCTTTCAAAACGAGCTTGTTTCTGCGCGATCTCTTCTTGGTGGGCGGCCACAACTTTTCTCTTCATTTCTTCTCTTCTCGCTCTCTTCCCTCATTATCAGAGCTCTTGCTGCTATGCCTTTTGGATGAGCTGTCAGCTGATTCTTCATTGGATTTGTAAAATCTTTTTCCTGACCTTGTAGCTCTGGGAGATGGTTGTGCTTCCAATATCCATGTATTTGATAAGGAGCAGGTGGTAGATTGTCAACCATGCCAATGGCATGGTATGCTATCCTTGTCAAAACTTCTGGCGCACCCAAGTAAGTGATCTTTCCTTCTTTCTTGATGCCCTTCAAGGTGGTTAGGACATACTGGGCATGGTCCATTGGTTGCCTAGTTGTTGACTTTAGAACTTGGGTACATGTGGTGGCAACCGCATGATTTGGCATAGTGTGCCTTGGTGGAATTTTTGCCAAAAAATGGAAGTGCTGATGGTATAATCTGGCTGGCTCTTCCACCTGTTTGTGAATCAAATCTAAAAAGGTAGCCACGACGGTCTCTTTGGTAAAAGTCCCTACTGTTTTCCTATCCCTTGATCTCATGGTCATTCCCTCTGTAGGTAGTCTGAGTGCCTCTGCCACTATATCTTTGGTTATGACTACCTCGACCTTGTTTCCCTGAGTGTGAGATATTTGGGCCATTCCATCTTCTTTAATTGTGGATAGAAGCTCGTAAGCTTTCTAAAAATCCACTCCGCGAGGCTCTTGTTTGTAGAAAGTCTTTGAGTCCAAGCCTGCAATTGGCTTCTTTGGTGTCTGGCTTCGCAGCAACATCATATAGTTCCTTAGGTAAGAGTTGCAACTCCACTTGATGCCCCTCTTCACTCTTGAATCTGCCGGTGAAGACTGTAGTGTGATTCTCTTCTAGCTGTTCTCTGGAGAGGTATGCTACCTTGGCCGCTTTGACTAAATCAGGGTCTAGTTGATAAGCGGGAAGTTCTTGCAACTTCTCCTTTTGGGTGAGCTTCTTCTTGGCCCTCTCTGCTGCTTGCATGGATCCTGTTCAGTGAATACAGTGCAAAGTTAGCAAGTTTATTCGAATTTTCTGTGAAATGCCCTTTAGTCTAAAATGCTGACAATTTTGGTCCAATTTGCTTCAAATCAATTTTTGAACAAGCATAGATGCATAAAAACATGCAAGGAACAAATCTGTGAAGTCAAAACAAATGTTTACAACCAAAGTAAATAATCGCGACTATTTAGCTGAGAAAAATTTTCAACTTTTTGCAAACTTGGATTCATAGGCTTGAAGTATATACCAAATAGCTTCTCTGAGTGAAATATGGGCTCATTTGGATGCATATTGTGAAAATGGTACCAGATTTTGGCATTAGGTCTCTGAAACAGTAGATATAAAGGAAATTTGAGATTTTGAGCTTCAAATTGGTTCAAACTTGGCTAGTGGAGTTAACACATCATGTACTTTGGATGTATGATGGCAAAATATCCAAACTTCCTAATTTTGGCTAGAAAGTAAATAATCGCGATTATTAACTTTTCTTCCAAAATTAACATTTTTTGGTACAAACTGGTTCTAAGCATTGTATAGACCCTGTATATGAGATATAAGGTGATTTGGATCAAGAAATGTTGTCTATAACCCAAAAATTGACTTGCAAAGACTTCTTTGCGTTTTTTGACAATTTTCCAAGTAATGGGTGCTCATTTTGGCTCATACTTGATTTTTGGCATGTAATAGGTGTGTACACATGATAGGTGAGGAGATGTGACAATTCCAAGAGAAAATGATGCAAAAGTAAATAATCGTGATTATTTACAACAGTGACAAATTCTTTGCAAAACTTACAAATTTTGACCTAGACATATTCTATACACCTAAAACAAGTCCTAAATTGAATTTGGTCAAGTTTGGTCATGCCGGCATCACTTTGTGCTTTGTCGACTCTGAAATCACCGTTTTCTGTGACTACACTGCCTGTTGGGTTGGTCGGTCAACTTTGAGGCTTTGGGCTTGTCTGCAACATAGTCGTGAAGCAACTTGTCCAATTCTGGCTCATTTGGAGTCAGTTTGACTCCGTATGTCGAATTTGACGCTTTGTAACCTTCGAGCCGTTTTCTACTTTTTGAGGGCTTTGCTTGATGGATTTCACCAAACCAATCATATACATTGTATATGGACCTCATAAGCAAACCATCTGTGGAGTCAGATCGGAATTCTCGCATTTGCCAAAAACTTAGCTTTTCTATTGGGGACCCCCTCGACCCCTGCAGAATGATCAACTGATGATATAGAAAGGTTCTATTGTGTTAGGGCATGCTATGGTTCAAATTCCATCTGATTTGGTCGAGCTGGCAGGCTGCTATGGTCAGTTTTTGGTCATAGGTCTTCGTGCACTGCTCGATTTCTAGGGTTTTTTTTAGGGCTTTAGACTAGCTACCGGCCACACAAAATGCATACGAGTAAAGAACTTACCCTCATGTCTCGTGTGAGATGTCGCTAAAAATGGTCAACTGTGGGCTCCAGAAAAGTCGCACGAAAGAGGTCGAAATCTCTCTCTACAAAGGCTGTAAGTGGAAATGAGGTGGTTTTAGCCTACCTTGGATATCTATACCCGGACTTCCCAAACCAATTTTCCCTAGATTCCCCCGTTAGCCCTACTAGGCCGTGAGGACTCAAAAATTTCCCTGATCGGATTCCTGTAGCTCATTCTGCAAGAATTTTGCAAAAGTAGGCCTGATCGCCTAATTTAGGCTTCCCGCTTCTATCTTCTGATCTCATTGAAAATTTTTGTACTTGTCCGCCTTGTCTTTCTGATCATTATTGTGTCTTTATTTTTTCCATCTGAGCTTCCCTGCTATTTATTATTATTTTTTGACGTGTTTATTTGAAAAAATCAAAGAACATAGCAAAATGCTCTAAAAAAGTAAAGTGAAAATCCAATATTTAAGAGAATCCATTGAAAAACACAGCTTTATTGTTTTTCTTGGATTTTTCTTTTTACAAGCCTCATTATCAATAAAAATGATGAAAAAATACCCAAAAAGGGACTATTTTTGATAATTTTTCGATAGTATATACACTATTTACACTCGTTGGGAAGATATTATCAATGAATTTTCCCTTGATGATGAATTATAAGGGCATTATTAGGTAATTTTGCAAACATTACACGTTAACATCAAACTTTTTCTTCCCTCTTCAAACATTGCCCTTAATCACTTAGTACTTAGTGCCCTTCCACCCCTCCTAGATGGCGTCTTCGGGACGACTGTGTGCATGGGTTAAAAAATTGTGTCTATGCATAGCCATGGTTGGCTCTACCATGCTATGAAGATCAATGCAATTTAAACCAATATGCTGTGCAAGAGCTGGGTCTTGAGTAATTAACTCAAGGGTTTCTGATGTCGAGGTTTGTTGTTGATGTCTTCCAAAGAGCAAATCTTGTAGCTTGTGTGCTCTCTATTTAATTGTACCATTAGGTTGCTTTAGCACACTGATTGCTTGAGCTGTTGGTAGCACTTTTGACTATTGTTGAGATTTTTCTCGCCATTGGTAGCTTGGTTTGCTTGGTGCCGTATGGTGTGGTGGAGTCTTTTGAGACTCAACTCACCATTGTTTGATTGGTTTTACGGTTTGTGGGGAAGATATGTGCTCCTTTTTCTTCCAAACCATTTCCATGTTAGGTTCCTTGCTTGGAGATGCTCATTTTTGTGTTTTAACCCTTGGAACCTTCTTTTGTTTTGTTGGTGAAGTTTTAGGCACCCATATCTGAATCGATTTATCCTTAAGCTGTGCTTTTGGTACCCAAATTTTCCTGACTCCTTGCATGATGCTTGTAGCATTTGCTTGTCGAGGGGATGGAGAAGATTGACTAATCTGTGGTTTGGTCTGTTGATTGCTTCTTTTCCATTCCTCCTTGCTTGGTTCAATTGGGACAATGAGTTGCCTCCTTTAGGTGATAGCTTTAGCTGATTTGTATCCCAATATGGTACTGCTTTGTATGTTCACATCCAAGGAATTCCAAGAATCATCGTCTCATTCATGTGTTCATCTGGTAAGCATACAAATTGATGAGGACATGAACATCCATGTAAAATCACATTCAAGTTGACTACTCCCAATGTTGGAGTTGGTTTCTTGTTGCATCCTTTGATTTTCGTTATTCCTGCTACTGTCAATGCTTGACTTGTTGACTTCTTGTATGTGGAATAACTTATTGCATTTACTCTAGCTCCTATGTCGACCAAACCATTGGTGCTACGATTGTTGAGCTTTACTTTAATGCGTAGGTCCATTCCGTCTAACCAGTCATCGTCTGCTGAAACTGCGTCTTCAGGTAATTCCCATTTTCGATCATCTATTTCCAGAGTGTTGATGGGAATCGATATCTGTTGATTCTTGAGAGCAGCTTTCCGCTTGAGTACCCAAAGCCGAGCTTCCTCTTGGGCTTCATCAATAACTTGCTTCATTAATCATCCTTTCCTTGGCTGCATGCATTCTTTCTAGCAATTCATTGGTTAGTGGCAAATTGTACTTATTTAAACAACATCTACTAATCCAATTAGCCATTGGTTCGCCATCTAGGGTGGAAAATTTTACTGCACCACTTGGAGATACATCTTCAATGATAAATGGTCCGTTTCCTTTTTTCTTAAACTTGGGAATGTGTTGCTTAAGGGAATAGACTAAAACTAAGTGCCCTGTCTTGAGGATTTTTGTGATTAAGTGGGAATCAATAAACTATTTTTGTTTCCGCTTTTGTGCATAGATATGAGCTACAGCAGTTATCCTTTACTCATCTAGCTTTTCTAAATCTTCAAGTCTTTTTGACAATTCATGTCCAGTCCACTCAAGATTTTGTGCTAACCTTAATGTCGGCAATAGAAATTCTATTGGAAGTATGGCATCAAGACCATAAACAAGGTTAAAGGGTGTAGCATTTAAAGCTGTTTTGAATGAAACTCGATAAGCCCATAGAGCAACATGGAGATTCATTTCGGAGTCTGTCCTTCCTAAAATAACCACTTTAGTCAGCATAGAGCTAAGAATTTTATTCGTATGCTCAACCTGTCTGTTTGCTTGTGGGTGATAGGCAGCTGATTTGTTATGGATGACCATAAAATCATTTAGCAAATACTCGATTACCTCATTGAGAAATTGAGTTCCCCGATCACTGATAATTTCTATTGGCAGTCCATATCTCGTGAATACATACTCATATAAGAATGAAGCAGTGGTTCTGGCATCATTCTTTTGAGTTGCTTTAGCCTCGGCCCACTTGGTCAAATAGTCCGTATAGCTACAATGATATTTTGAGCTTGGGTTCTATAAGTAGGTGGCTGTATTGGTCCAACAAAATCTATACCCCATTTTGCAAACACTCTAGCCCCCATCATTGGTCTTAAGGACATGTTATCTACTCGTGTTGGCATTTTTTCTCGTTGACAACCATCACACCTTCGAACATATTCTTTGGCATCTGCAAAAAGTGTTGGCCACCATATGCCTACCATCAAGATTTCTCTTGCGGTGGTCTCACTAGAAAAGTGACCTCCAGGTGATCCAGCATGTGCTTGTTCTATAATTGGAATATACTCGTTTTCATTTGCACAAAGACGCAAATGTTGATCTTTACCTCTCCGATACAATTGGTTCCCAATAAGAGCATAGTCTCTTGCTTCACTGTTCAATTTCTCTGCATTTACTCATATCCTTAGGAAATGTTTGGCTCGATAAGTAAGTAACCAGACAATTACTCCACTTAAGAACAAGTGACATTTGAAACTATGTTACATGAGGTATGGGTGTTTGTTTTGGCAATACTTTACAAAAGATCGAACATCTCTCCTCATAGTCGGCCAAAATACTCCAGGTCTCAAGATTCGTTGCATAGTTTGGTCTTCCGCAAAGTGAAGTCCTACTATGGTAACATGTGCTTGACTTAGGTACTGTTCTTTCTCTTCAGGGTTAATGCATAAGAGCAATATCCTATCTCAATCTCTTTTGTATAGCCTACCAGCTAGTAATTGATACATAGCCGATTGCTCGATTAACTTGATCGTGCTAGGAAGTGGAGAACAAATAGGCATCTGATAGATCATTGTCTACCCCTTTAGGTGATTCTCCTGAAAGAATCCTTGACAAATGGTCTGCTCGTTGATGTGTAGTGCCCTTTTTTACAACCATAGTGAAATAAAATTCAAGAAGAATTATGAACCATCTCACTATTCTCCCTGTGCTGCATGGCTTGTTGACCAAATACGCATGGACAAACATTGAATCCACTAGTCCACGTTGTTTCTAGACGTATGAAATCACCTACTTCCTGTAGAATCTCTTTGGTAAGATTTTCATTTTTGCTAATTGCATGACATTTGGCCAAAGTTGACCATGATGATCACTCACCTCTTCATCACTAAGATGCTCAATTTTTACTCCATAAGTGGTTGCCTCAACTGAAGAGGTGGCATGGTTAGTTGCCAAATATTCAACTAAGGTTTGCATTTTCCCCTTTCCAAAGTTAGTTCTCAAGGGTAGACCTATCTCTCTTAAGTGGATTTTACCATTCTTAAAAAAGACAACATATTTTGTTAAAGCATCACTAAAACTATCACAATCCCTTCATACATGGTCTGTACTATCACACCAAATACATCTATTAACAAAACCTTTTTTGGGCTGTTGTCTTTGCCTAGGAAGTGGCCTTGATGGTTGGCCTTTTTCTTCAATCTTTGCAAGCTTCACCTTCAAGTCACGCATTCCCTTCACAAGATCATCAAGCATGGACTCATCAAACTTAGGAGCTATAAAAGTAGGCTTTACCATTTTGTCAGAAGTTGAGGTGGAAGAACTTATAGTGTTTACCACCATCTTGTCTCTTCTCCTTTGTTGTTTGGCAAGCAGTAAGACATCACCTTCAAATTCATTCCAGTCGGTATTTAGTTCTTGCTCAGCATCTTTATCTTCAAGAAGAAGATCCAATTTTTCTTGAAACTCTTTACCTGCAGCTTGTAAGAAAAGATCTATCTTCTCTGCATCTAGTGTGGCCCTTTCTATCGTGATGAGTTGTGCATATCTCAACTCAAATTCCCTACGTAGCTGTGTTATCGATAGTCCTTGCTTTGGCTTGACTACCCATTCTAAGAATGTCCTTTTAGTCACTCTCTCAGAGTCCTTCATGAAATATTCCTCCTTTAAAGCTACTTTGAGTTCTTCCCACTTTCTCCCATGCCCATATTTTAATTTCCCTAACATGTTCCCTAATTTTTGGAGAAACAACTAGCTCAAAGCTCTAAATCATCTCACCTTTTGACACGTGATGTAGCTCCATCTCCTTCACATACTCGTGCAGATACTTGGCTACATCTTTTCCATTGAACTAATACATTCTACTGATGACCGCTTACATGGATTTGGTCGCTAAAATCTTTCTTCTTTCAGTGGCATGTTAATGTTGCATGAACATTGCAAATGCTTGAAACATTTGCATTGTTGTTGGGTCAAAATGCATACCCTATTGCTCAACATGATCACGCATGGTAACCCAAAAACTCACCCTGACAGATTTGCGTTGGGTTCACCAAAACATATGTTGAGAAATTTGCGGTCTTTCCAGGAAAGCACCGGGCTTTTGGCTATAAGAGTTTGTGAGAGAACTCTAAAAACTATATGAAGGAGTTAAACCATAGATGACACGAAGTCTAGGGTTTGGAAGGAAGTATAATAAAAGAATCCCCACTCTTTCTCTCTTGCACTCACACACACAAAGAAAGAACACAAAAGAGAATATCAAAACAACACAAAGATGAAAATCTCAAGGCTATGGTCATATCGTATCATGCATAATATGGAAGGTTTAATAGATGAGTAAATGGCGTTCAATCATTGCAGAATAAATAGGCTATGAATTGTTCTTTAGAATTGTAGTTTTGGGCTTACCATAATATATATGTTTTGTCTAGTGATTGGGATTAATTGTGTATACAAATCCTCTTGGCTCATAGCAAGATAAATACACTTACGTCAAAAGAAAAGCTATAGTCTATAAGGGGTAGTATGATGGGATCCGGTGAAAGAAGTATTTCATTGAGCCTTTTTGGGACAAAGAGAAACACTATACATTGTTGAAAGTGTATTTCACACCTAATCCATACGTTAATTGCAATAGATCGCATAGAGTGGAAGCAATAGAAATTCACATCATGTGGATTATTCATCTAGAATAACTCTCGTATGTGCAAATTGTAGATATGAGAGAAGTTAAGGAAAGATAATTTCCCCTCCAAGCCCTGTTCTTGACTACAGGCAATAAGGATACTATGGGGAGAGATGTACCTGTAGCAAGGAGGACCTAAAAGAAAACAACAAGAAATCAACAAAATATCAAAGTAGAGCACATCTTACTTGACAAACCCTTTGGGAGTTATCCACCATTTTTTATGGACAGAGAAGAAGAGGAAAGACTTCAAGCCTTGATTGATGCACCAAGTTCAAGTTATCCTTTGATTAGAGATTATCTTCCAAGGATAGCTTACAAGATTGGTTAGTCTTCCTGTAGGAGTAAGTGTAGGCCTAGGTTTATGTTTATGGCTAGGTACAATTAGGCATTACTACTCTCACTCCCTCTTGTATTCATATCATGAATGGTTTACAAGGAAGAAGAGGTTCCTTTTTATAGGTGAAGGGAACCCCCAAGGGTTACACAAGAAAGAGAAGAGACAGTGTGAACAGGAACTGTCAAAATTTGAAATGAACTATCCTTGCATGGTGTGGGCAGAGTATTTTGATCATATCTCCTCAACCATGGCTCTAAATTAAAAAATAAAAATAGGGGCATAAAATTCAGCTCATAATATATGATTTCCATTTTATATATGGTTTTCAATTTGGATTGGAACCTTGTGTAAAAAGATCATTAAAATAGGGTACATTTTTGGCAACAAAATTCTTCTTGTGGTCCCCTTAGCATTGAATTTCATTTTATTCCAAAGGAAACCTCATGCAATATGAAAGCATGACATTGCTTCCCTTGAAGTTTTTTTGTAAGAATCCTTTCAATAAATCATTAAAATGAGTGCATCTTTGAAAATCATGCAAGCTAGTGTCCCACTAGGATATGATTCCTTCCTAGTAGTTATTAAAAAGAAATATAAGAAATAAAAAGATACATAGAATATTTTATATATATATATATATATATATATATATATATTGTAAGTTACCCTAGATATAGGATCTAGCTAGGGTGTGAGATGATAACGAGATAGTAGAAAGAAAGAACCAATGCTTTTTGCCCCAAGTTAAAGAGGTGGAGCTATCGATGCTTTTCCCATAGAATTTTTCAATGGTAAAGTAAGAATATGTTACCCTTGAGATAAATAATAGGATGATATAGAAAGCTTATTATTATACTTAGATATGCATATGTACATTGTAAGAAATATACTTATGTATTAAAAAAGTTGCAAGATAGATATTGCAGCATTCGTTCTCACTATGTACGTGTCACAGCATGACAACGTCCGCTTTGGTATGCCCTTCAAATTGCAACCCTTGGTTTAGAAAACTCGCCAAGTTGCACCGCCATCTAGTCATTTTGTGCTCTCATTGCTTTTACCGCCCTTCCCTTGTCTTCTCCAACTGCTCTCAAGCTCCAAAATTCCCTTCTGTTGTTGGTTCTCCAAAAGCTCTTCCAATTTTCCCCACAAAAAAATGCAAAAAAGACCCTCAAAGTGATACAAAAATGGCCTTTATAGGGAGGCTCTGCTCATTTTTAGAAAGTTCATTTTCATTAGTTCAACTAGCACTTCAGTTTTGGAAATTTTTGATCCGCTTGCATGCTCTAGCTCCATCTACTAGTGCTCATTTTCCCACCTTGATCAGCCTCACCTTTGACTCATCCTAGCCTTGAACTTTCAGACCTGAATCACCTTTGGATGCCTTGAATGAACTTTAAAATTTCCATTTTAAATCCCCTTTAATGCCCACTTTGTCCGGCTTTGTTGGCTTTGGCTTGGGCTGTCCGACTGCCCCTTTTCTCTCTCATGTGATCCCTCCCTCCTACCACTAGCCTTCTCTTTCTCATGTTATCCCTCTCTCCTACCACTAGCCTTCTCTCTCTCATGTGATCCCTCCCTCCTGCCACTAGAAATATCACTAGTGGGTTGGGGGGGGGGGGGGGGGGTTATCCCTTCAAAATGGTTGCCCTTAATCGGGTGGAGAACCCCACCCTAGCACAAATGCCACCTCATCATTGACGGGCTCTGCCACAACATTTTTTTCCACCGTCGTGCACCTTAAATGGCCGCCAGATGCCACCTACGAGTGCCCAAAACTGGCTACAACAACCCCCTGCATAGTGCCAGAGCTGGGTCACACCATGAACGGGAGCTCCAAGCTCTCTCTCCCTTGGTTTACTCCACAAAAGACCACACTTTGCCTCATATGCACCATCCTCCATAGTCCGAATTGTGCATGTGGGTTTTAATGAATGCCACATGGCGTATCCAGGGTCTCCAATCCTCCCAAGGCTCTAAAAAATCCCCCCAAAAAAAACACTTTTCAGGAGCAACTCCCCCCCCCCCCCCCCAACTTTCAAAGCTTGTCCATTCCCGTTCAAGCCTCCCCTGCATGAGCTGTAAAGTGCCACCATGAGCTGCTGACTGGGATGCCGATACCCACTGTTCTCCCCACTTTTGAACCCCATCAGGCCCACCAATCGAGTCTGCCAAAAACTGCAAAAATTATCGAGCACTATGCTACCACCCTCTGGCATCAACTTTGTAGACGGCGGAGATAGTCTCAACGGGCTGGAATTGTCTCCTGCAAGCCGCCCAGCCATTAATTACCATGGCAGTTACCATAGTAATTTCAAGACGCTATAAATAGGACCCATTACATTGTGATCAGGCTGATTGTACTTTGGGCTGCTTGTACTCTTTGACTTCTTACTTCTAGTCTCTTGGTTCTAGTCTTGAGGGACAATCTCTTCACTTGTAACTCTACTCTGTAATCATTACTACAATAGTCAATTGAGCTTCAGTCTGTAGTACCTTGTATTTGTTCTTCCTAAACTCTAAATTTGAGCCTGAAACTTTCCAGTCATTGAGTCTGTTTCTAGTCCCAGTAGAGTATTTTAGTTCAATTAACTATTCTAGCTCAGTTTCTATATTCCATTCCAATTTCACTAACTGTACTGACGACTTCTAGTAGCTTTAAACTCTAACACTAGAATCAGCATCTAAAGAGATCAGCTCCACTTCCATTTTGGCAATCACGGTGGCTAGAGCTATTTGCTCATTGACCAGATCGCTTCTCCCAATTTGAATTTTCAGTTGAAAATATGGCACCCAAAACCAGCCGTGGTCGTAGAACATCCTACTGCGTTGACCCTATCCCTGAGGAGTTAGAAAGAGATTTTGATCCTAATATTGACCCGGGGACTGAGACTGAGGCTCTAGAGGAGCACAGTAAAGCTGATGAGGCTAAAGGCTCTCAGCACTCCAGTCAGTCCAGACGAAGAAGGGATGAGAGGGAAGAACGCAAGGCCAGCAGTTCTCAGACCACACATGGGGATGAAGGAGCCAAAGGTAGTAAAGTTAGTCGCCACAGTATCAACATAAAAGCCAGGGAAGAGACATAAACTAAGATTGCAGAAAAAATTGAATGGGATGTAGATACAGACCATTACAAGAAATCTTCAAAAAGGAGTCAGGTTCCTAAGATGAGAAGAGGCCGAAATGATGTTGATCGACATGATTACACCTCTTCATTGAAAATTTCTTTTCCAATGTTTAAGGGTGGAAAGAAAGATGAACCAGATGTTCATATTCAATCCTTTGAATAGTATGTTGAGTTGAAAAACATTGATGAAGATGATTGGGGGGAATACTTTCCTCAGACATTAAAGGAGGTAGCAAGGAAATGGTACTACCATTACCCAGCTTTCCAACTCAGATCATATAACAAACTACTCAAAGCTTTCCGACTAGAATATTTAGATAATAGAGGAGATGAGGATGTCCTCTGTGAACCAGATAAGATAAAGCAAAGGAAATTATCAGGCAGAAGTTATGTTGAGAAAATAAAGGAACTGACTAGGCAGCTATTGGAACCACCATAAAAAAAACGGTTCCAGGCATGGTTTTTAAATGATTTCTGCAGTAAGAAGCTTAGGGAACAGGAGGTGCTTGCACCAACAAAGAAATTTAATGATCTGGTGTAGCGAGCCCTGAAGCTGGAACATTAGGCTAAGAAGGAAAGAAGTCATAAGAAGAGGAGGTCCAGTGGTAGCAGTACTTCCACTGACAATTCTGATTCCAGTAAGACCTCTAGTAGTTCTGAAAGAAACTCAAATGAGAAGAGCAAAGACAAGGCTAAGAAGGGGTCTTGGTCTAGAAAGATTGATGAGATGGCTCGGCAAATTTCTGAATTAGCCAAACCAGACAACCAGTAAGAAGAGTGGAAACATGGTGTTCAAAGTGTAAATCCAAAGATCATGTTTCCAATGAATGTCCACAGTATACTTACTACAAAGCTTACGGCCATCTATGAAACAACTGTGGCATTCACATTCATCATTTTAAGAAGGGGAAAGATCTATCTGTGGTGGCATTTACCAATGCTAAACCAATAAAAGTGGAGACTACCAGTGTACCCCAAGAAGAGAAATTAGGTATCAGCAGTGCTGGTACGGGGCGCGGCAGATACCAAGGGGGTATTGGACGGGACCGGGGTCATGGTAATTTCCAGAGTCGAAGTTTGAATTGCTATACTTGTGGTAAGTATGGGCATTTTGCGGCTCAGTGTCTAGAAACACCTGTTACTATGGCTACTGAGGCGAAAGCCCCAGAACCAGTTCATGTACGAGTGGTTGCATGCAGCAAAGGGGTAGTGATTGAAGAAATCCCAGATAACCCAACAAAACCACTCAATCCTGAAAGTAGCAAATGTGTTCAACAGAGAGAGGTGTGGAAAGCCAAGGGTAAAGAAAAGGTGATTGATGAATAGCAGGAGCAAAGAGAATTGGTGACAAAAATCACAGAGGATTTAGCCAAGAAGGTTCCAGAGCAGCCAGAGAATTCTGATGCTTAGGTCATTCAGAAGATACCAACAAAGTCTTCTGAGAAAGCACAACCAGATCAGTCAAGGTCTGGAACACATGAGATCATGTTGGCTACAGTTCAGGGACTGATGGAAGAATTAGGGAGTGATAAGGGATTTGAAATCACTAGAACAAAGGAATGTTATTGTGCAGATACTACCAATTCTTCAAGTTCTGATAGCAGCTCCGATCATGAGAAGGAGGAAATTCATGTCAAAATTTGTGACAGAATTCAAAAACTCACGGTGGAGTTAGAGGACATTAGAAAAACTTTTCCTGAAGCAGCGAATTTCATCAGACAGCGAAGGAAGGCTGAGGCGGAAGCTAGAATGGTTGATTTGGCTGCTATCAGAGATGATGAAGTGATAGTGTTTCAGATAGATTATCAAGTTAGGAAACAGTGGGAGCCACTATCTAGTGTCATACTAGATAGAGGATCAGGGGTAAACATCCTGGGGACAAATCTTCAGCAAAGGATGGGAATTACAAATTTGAAACCTGCATTGTTTAAAGTTTGAATGGTGGACCATCGGGTAGTGCAGGCAACTGGTATGATAGAAGGTATGCAGATAAGAGTGGGCAAGGAAAAGTTAAAAACTAGCTTCCTAGTATTAGCTGTACAAGGCGCGTATGGAATGCTATTGGGGCACCCATGGTTGCAAACGGAAAAGGCTATTCACGACTATGCTAATCAGACTCTGACAATACAAGGTGCTAGTAGAAGAATTGAGATTCATATGAACAACACTAGGAGCTGGAAAAAGGAGCTGAGACCTGAAGAGCTATGCTAGAAGTATAAGGTGAAGAAAATTGAGAGAATGCTGGCAGCAATGAATATTTTTCCATTAACCGAGATAGATCTCAATGTAGTGTTACTGGACAAAGATCAGATTGAAAAGCAAAAGAAGCAATTTCCAAACCAGTTCACTGAGCAGAACTGTGGAGAACGGCCAGTTCAGCTAATTGGAAGGCCAGAAGAACTAGTTAATTCCAATATACCAGTGGATTCTGAACAAATAAACTTGGAAGAGGAAACTAAAAATTAGAATAGCAGTTCAAAGATCAGGGGACCGTCTTGGGATTATGTTGAGGAGTCAACCAAGAGAAAAGGCGGAGGGCCTAACTGGTTACTTCCATATAATCAAGAAATAGAGGAATGGAATTTAGGTTCTGAAGAATCCTAGATTGATCAAATTCAACAAGCATCTGAATCCTAAGATGAAAGAGAAGGCCCAACATATGTTCCAGTAGTACAAGGATGTGTTCGCATGGGAACATACTGATCTTAAAGGAGTAGATCCAAAAGTATGTCAACTTCGAATACCTTTGAAACCAGATGCCAGACTAGTACAATTGCAGCGATACAAAATGAATCCAAATTATGCTAAGAAGGTCAAGGAAGAGATTGATAACCTTCTAAAGGTTGGGTTCATTTATTGAAGTAGCTAGTAGTGACTGGTTGTTCCCTATTGTGGTGGTACCCAAGAAAAATGGAAAGCTCAGAGTGTGTGTTGATTGTAGGAAGCTGAATGCTCAAACAATTAAGGATTCATTTCCATTACCCTTCACAAATATGTTGCTTGATGAAACTGCAGGATATGAGATGTATAGCTTTATGGATGGTTATAGTGGCTATAAACTGTTACAGATTTCTCCTGAAGACCGACTAAAACCACTTTTATTACTGATTGGGGAGCATTCATGTATCTGGTAATGCCATTTGGTCTTTGCAACACACCAGCCACTCTTCAACGATGTATGATGGAAATATTCAATGAATTCCCGATTCCTTGCCATAGTTATGGATGATTTACTATATATTCAACGGAGGAGAAGCATTTACTCTTTCTTGAAATGGTTTTCTAGTGCTTCCAGGAAAAGCGGATCTGTTTGAACCCATTCAAATCTATTTTCTTAGTCTGGAAAGGACAACTACTGGGATATATAGTGTCTAGGAATGGTATAGAAATGGCCAATGACAAGATCCAGTGTGTCCAATAGGCCAAGGAGCCTCGAAATGTGTTAAGAGTTAAGATCTTTTCTGGGATATATCAATTTTTATCGACGATTTGTGCACAAGTTTGCTTCCCTGGCATTACCTTTGTATGAACTTACAAAGAAGACCAGCAAGTTCAGTTGGACTGATGAATGTTAGGAGAGTTTTCAGAATTTAAAGAATGCTATTATCACTAAGCCAGTTTTTTGACAACCAAATTGGGAAGTCATTTTTCATGTACATGTCGATGCTTAAGGACTGGCGATGGGAGCAATACTGGCTTAGTCAAAAGAAAGAGCTGATTATCTAGTGTACTTTGCTAGCCGCCGCAGGTTCAGTCAAGCTGAACAAGGGTATACAACTACTAAAAGAGAAGCGTTAGGGATGGTTTTTAGTGCTACCAAATTCAGACATTATTTGCTGGGCAAGCTATTTCATTTTTATGTGGATCATCAAGCCTAATTATTTCTGATTAATAAAGTCATTATTCAAGGTAGACTGATACGTTGGATGATGTTCCTAATGGAATTTGAATTTTGTATCTTTCATAAGCCGAGAAAAAACCATTGTGCTGGTTTCGTGTCCAGAAGTACGGATGGCTACTCTGACGTGTCTCTAAGAGACGAGCTAGTGGGGATGCAGAACTATTTCAGTTAACAGCGATAGAATCAACTGATCCAGAATTGTATGAGGTATATCATTTTCTTTCTAAGGGAGGATTCCCAGATAACTGGACTCAGAATCAGAAGAAGGCTCTGATTGTTAAGAGTTTGAAGTTCACTATCGTTGAAGGATCACTTTACAGATTGGGAGTAGATGGGGTTCTTCACAGATGTGTGCCAATGGAGGGACAAATGCAAGCTATTTTGGAGGCACATAATGGGGATTATGGGGGACATTTTTCTACTCATATCACTTCCATTTTTTTTTTTTGCAGGCTGGTTTATGGTGCCATACTTTAATATCTGATGTTAGAAGCTTTTGTAAAACTTGTGATATATGCCAAAGAATGGGTAGACCCACGACAAAAGATATGACTCCTCTCACCTCGGTTAAGCCACTGGGTGTTTTTATGAAATGGGGTATAGATTTTATGGATCCCTTCAAGAAAATTACTCCAAGGAAGTATAGGTATATATTGATGGTCACTTGTTATGTGACCAAATGGGTAGAAGCTAAGGCTCTTCCCAGCAACATGGCAAAATCCACTGCTATGTTTCTATTTGAAAATATTGTTTGTCGATACGGATGTCCTGTGGAGATCGTGTCATATCAGGGTACACATTGTATCAATGACACTATGGATATTCTCATGGATATGCTTTCACTCAAGCATCAGAAATCAACACCATATTATTCTAGATGCAATGGGCAATCCAAAAGCAGTAACAAGACTGTCAAGACTATTGTCACTAAGATTGTGCAGAAAGAGCCACACCAGTGGGACTTGAAACTTCAAAAAAATCTCTGGGCATATCGGACAGCTTATAAGGTCACCATGGGATTGACACCATTTAGAATGGTACATGGCACCGAAGCTGTTGTGCCTATGGAATTTGTCATATCCAGTCTCAGGATGGCAGTCGAGTATGGGTTAGATTTCAATCACAATCTGAAACAGAGACTGGAGGAGTTAACACAGTTGGATGAGCTAAGGCAGAGGGCTATGCTGGAACAAGAAATTGTTCAGCAAAGAAGGAAACACTACCATGACAGACAAATCAAAGTCAGGAGTTTCAGAAAGGAGATTCGGTTCTGCTATATCAATCAAAGCTAGGCCCTAAGAAATCGAACTTAAAGATAGCTTGGGCAGGTCCATGCGAAGTTGATTGGGTGTTCTCCAATGGCACAGTCAGATTGAAAGATTTATCTGGATTACTGTTGCCAGGGGTATATACTGGGGCTAAAATCAAGCTCTATTATTCAAGACAGAGAGACTTCCAGAAATAAGGGTACTAGTAGTTTAGGAATTGAGGACCAGGAAATTCTAGATTCAGTTTTTAAGCCTTTTTCATGTACAGCCAGTTCTAGAACCAGTTAAAAGGACAAAAAAGTCTTAGTATGATAACACCATGGTAGTACCAAAATCAGTAAAGTGTCAAAATCAATATCAGCTTTTATGGGGAAAGGGTCAGTTCGACTATTAGTGGTAATCATTTTAAAGAAGATGGAGAGGATTATCCAATGCATGTGTGCCATGTCATTTGTGATGCACAGGACTCTAGGAACGGTAAGTAATGGAGCTTTTATGGTGCGGACGTGTATAACAATAAGGTGTGTAGGTATTTTTCCTCATAAATCTTCTACGCGACCTCTGCCTACTATTATCCATTCTCCATCGCCAAGCTCTGAAGTTTCATCACTACAGCCACAAAATTCTTCGTCTGAAGAAACTGGTGATTACCGTATATATTTACTAGCTACACCACGATACAAATTTGAAGCTTCAAGTAAGTCCTCTTATTCTCTCTCTACTGAGTTATAGTCTTCACGGTGTATGGGTAGGAAGAAAATGTTGGAAAGAATGCAAGAGACTATAGAGGAAACCCAGGAACTTATTTCTACTGCAAAATCTTCTCTTCCACTTATTCCTCACAGTAAAATACAATGGTATGTGTCTAATAAGCAAGCCGAGGTGTTACTCCGATTGAGGGATTTGCATGTGGTTGTGCAAGCCACAAGAATTGAGTTTGACACAGCTATCATTAGACAGGTTCTTGATTCCTTCAATGTGGAGGATGGAAGTGCTATGGTCTATGGTAGAAAGGTGTCAGTAACATTTAAGAATATTTCTTTTGCATTCAAGATGACAAATGAGCCAAAGCCATCTGTCGTAACAGCACAACAGAACAGTGCAGCTCTGAAAGAAGATGATGCTGCCAAGAAGAAACACAAAGCCAGTGCGCAAGGGGTTCTAGTAGCAGGTCTGGACATTCCTGCTGCTTACCGCTTTGTAGCTGAAGCTGTGAGTCTAAAAAACAACCCAACTTATGTGTCAGAAAAATTGTTACTAGCAAAAAGACTGGACGCCACAGTTCCAATCAATCTATGTTAGATGCTATCACATAATGTGCTTCAGTAGACTGCTAAGTTGAAGTCCCAAAATGTTTTCAAAGCTTGGTATGTTTGGCAGTTCCTTTACTGGGAAACTTCTCCGGACGCTTATGACCAGGTAAGGATGGCTTGGAGCTAGAAGCCTTTTTTGGTAACTAACAATGTGGATTTATCATCAGATGAAGAAGCCCCAGATAATTAGTTAGCTCTCATTGGACAAAAGAGAAAATCCATGCAAGAGGAGGCTGGCAGTTCAAAAAGACTAAAAACTACATTAGCCAAAAGCAATGCTTTCCTTAGGCAGCTGGAAAGTCAAGTCAAACGGTGTCTATTGAAAAGACTCCAGCAAACCAGACGTCAAATGGCCAGTCAAAACAACCTCTCATCCAGACCTTTGGTGGAATCAGCTAGTCAACAGGGCAAATTTTAGCAACCACCAGTGTAGGAAAAGACCAGCTAGATAGGACCAGTGCTGAGAAGCCAGCAGGTCAGATTGATAAAGGAAAAGGAACAGCACCTTCGAGTCCACTTGGTAAGGTTTCCATCCCTTACAGTGAAGCAACTCTACATTTAACCAAGAAGGACCGGTTACAAAAGCTGCAGACTCATCCTCTCAAAGGGCGTCTATTCCTGCACAAATCTGATTATGCTACACTACCATATATGGCTCCTATCACAGTTTACGAGCCAGTTGCCTCTGACCCAGCCACAGTTAATTATGGCTGTTCCGTACTTATTCAATCATCTTGGAACACTATTGTGAATGTTATAGGAAAAATTTTGGATGCCTAAGTGTCAAATGATAAATTGACCAAGTGAAAAGATGAACTGAGGGAGTAGGAGAATGGTTAGAGCAGGAGAGAGGAGCCCAGTCCCTACGGCACAGTGTCCTTGAAAATCAATCAGCCTATGACCATTCAGCACTTAGAAGATAAGTTGTCCAAGATGGAGTTTGAGATATGAATGCTTAGAGAAGAAAAGACAGAGGCTGAAAGAGCTGCTGACAGATTCGAAACCATGCTACAAATGAAAAGAGTTGATTTCAACTCATTATTGACTAGCCACACTGCCTTGAAAGCCACTTTAACAGAAATATATCTATAATAATTTGGTTAAGATACTGAATCCAGAGGGCAATGCTGTTTTCAATATAGATAATCTAAGAGCGCTCATGGAAACAATGCACAGTGATTTGCAGGATAAAATTTCTGAATACAATAGTGCTTTGGCAAATCATGCTATCCTGGATTATATTGAACATTAGAACAACCTCGATGAGAATGATGATAAGGCAGCAGAAGAGGAAGAGAAGGAGGATGAATCAGAAGAAAGGCATGATGATAATGACTCTCCTGCATCTCCACCTTCAGGATTTGGTGCTGGTGGAGCAAGGGCCACAGGAGGAAATTAGCCCAATACAGACCAGCCAGACCAGTATAAAGGTCAGCAGCTGGGTGACCAGCAGGCTTGAGATCAACAACCCAACAACACTGGGAATTCACCAGTGCACCAGTCACAGCACAGTACGGATGATAAAGAGAAAGGCAAAGCTATGACTGAGGTTCTAAAAGGTGATGAGCAACATTCATTACAACTCATCACACTGAACAAGAGACTAAGGCATCAACGAGCTCCTATAACTAGGATGCATCTGGAGGATGATGTTCTTTTGTCTACTCTTGAACGGTTTCAACGACTGTATGTTGGCGCCAGAGAAATGGTACAGCATTGGAAATCAGCTGCTTTCCATGACCAAGAGGTGTGCCAACTACCTGAGCATCCTAGCAGAATTCAATTGCTAGAAAGAGTACCTGAATGAATACTAAATTTTGATGAAAAACTAGCTAATCTACACTAGTGAGGCAGTCTACTGCAGACTGTCATTCCCTAGCCATCGAATTAGAGCTCCTGCTGGGGAACAGGCCAACCTATAAATGTGTGAAGGATGTCAAAGGTCAATTAAAAGAAGTTTTACTGCAAATGCAAATTGCCAAGAGAGTTCTAGATTAGAGAGTACAAGCTATTCTTGAAGATCAGACTACCACCAGTAAAGGGCCTTCAACTCAAATGACAATAGGAGAACAAGCAACTGCTCTTCGAAGACTATTTCAGCTGGTCAGAGTAACTAGAAAGATGATGCAACAGGAGAATCAGGCTATTCTCAAATTTTTGGAATTTGTACCCGATTCTCCAGTCCTCATGTATGCTTTACCAGCCAGAGAAGTTGAGCTGCCTAGATTAACCCAGCACTATATCCTCAACATCCAGAACCAGTAGATTGGCTCACATACTATAATATTACTGATGATCTTTGGGATTGGTATGAGCGATCCACTATCGAATGGAAAACCTGGCAAACACTGCTCAATGATGCTCTTCAATTAAATGATTGTGGGGAACTAAAGGAGGAGATATAGAGAATTAAGTTGTGTATGGGACAATGGAAAATCTAGCTTAGAGGTCTCACCAAGATCACAAACCAGCTACTGCAACTTACTGTGGAGTCCTCTAAAATCCCTGAAAAGGACGTTACCGCTAAACCAGACCTGGGACCACAATAGAGAGAGATGGCTGAGATTCTCTTTGAAGCTAGGATTAAAACAAATCAGCCTCTTTCAGAAGGATGGATCCATACAGCTTCACATTGTCACAAATTGGTTAGAACTCGTCTAGCAAAAGGCAAACGCACGCTCTATGATCCCGACACCAAAACCTATCATCCTCTCACGCCTTATGAAGTAGAAATGACTACAGAAAGGAGGGATCAGCTTGAGTAGGAGGCCATTTATAGACTCGTCCAGAAGGACAATGCTGGCACTGGGACTTCTGAAACACCAACACTACCGAAGGGCAAGAGGAAGCGGGTTCAATGGAAGGATACTAGGTAGTTCCATCTTAGACTCCAATGGTGGATTTTTCCACCCGTTCTCAGAATCAGACGGTGGATTTTTCCAGTAAGGTGTTGGAGTTCCTTTGGGTAGACACATGGAATTACAACTATAGGGGTGTCAAGCACTCAAACAAGCATGAAGTATGGTATAAATCTAGCAATACCAGGAGATCTAGCAACTTTAGAAGAGTACTATCATGAGGAACATAGGCCAACTCATGAGGAACATCCGCGAACCCAACAAGCAGGCAAAGAGGTTCCTCAGCACCTCAAAAGGATTAGACGCTGGATTTTTTTCAAATTTTTTGGAGTCTTACCAAAATTAAAGAAAGGAGTGAATGATGTAGACGGCGAAGATAGTCTCAACAGGCAAGAATTGTCTCCTGGAAGCCAAACAACGGACCAACCAGTAATTACCATGGCAATTACCAAAGTAACTTCAAGAGGCTATAAATAGGACCCATTACATTGTAATCGGGTTGATTGTACTTTGGGCTGCTTGTACTCTTTGACTTCTTACTTCTAGTCTCTTGGTTCTAGTCTTCGAAGCTATCTTGAGTGACAATCTCTTCACTTGTAAGTCTACTCTATAATCATTACTACAATAGTCAGTTGAGCTTCAGTATGTAATACCTTGTATTCATTCTTCCTAAACTTTGAGTCTGAACCTGAAACACTTTTCCAATCATTCAGTCTGTTTCTAATCCCAGTAGAGTATTTCAGTTCAGTTAATTATTCCAGCTCAGTTTCTATATTCCGTTCCAATTTCACTAACTGAACTGATGACCTTCAGTAGCTTTAAATTCTAGAACTGGAATCAGCTATATGAAGAGATCAACTCCAATTCCGATCTTCTGCATACCTATGTACTGGTTGTCCAAAATGCTATCATAAACAAGAACCCAATCACCTTCTTGAATAGCACATGGCCTGAGCCTATGATGTTTGTCAAAATCCTCCTTATTTTCAAACGAGCACTCCTCAATTTCTCCTTTGCCGCTTCTATATCTTCGCCTCTCTGCTCTAGTTGTTGAATCCTTGAAGCAAGAAAATCTTCTCTGCTCATTTTTAGATCCCAAGGCAATATACTCCATGTAGTCATTGCCTCTTCAAGATTCATAATAGGCTTCTGTCCATACATAAGCTCTGATGGCATAAAATCTGTAACTGTGTTGTGTGTGGTACGGTCCGCCCATAAAGCATAAGTAAGTAGCCGAGGTCAATCACCAATATGGCCTTTACATGCCTTAGCCAATGCCTTGACAATGGGAGTATGCCCTCTTTCACTTTTCACATTCCCTTTGGGATTGTATGCAATAGTGAGTGTTAGCTTGACACCCATACGAGCAAAAAACTCTCTGGATTTTTTCAACATCAAGCTCTCCTCTATCTACAATAATTCTTCCAACACAACCATATCTACATATGACATCTTCTAGTAAAAAATTTCATACCATACTTGTAGCTTTGGTTCGCAAATCCCTCCCTTCAACCTAGTTCGTCAAATCTTCCCTGGAAAGCATGATGTATCTCATTTTCCATAACACTGTTGGCATTGTAATCAAATTGACTACCCATTTGAAATGCATGCACAATGGATACGTTGGATGTAATCCATCTCAATGCTTTACATTTGAGTACATTTGACATACAATACAAGTTTCAAAAAAGTGCTCCACATCTTTATACATACCCTTCCACCAATATTGTTCTTTGATTTTAGCAAAAGTGGCCCAAACTCCCCTGTATCCTGCCCATAGCAACTCATGAGATTCTTTAAGTAATTGAAGTTGTGTTACCTTATTACAAACAACTCATTTAGGGGTTCCTCTCCACTTCTTTGGATGCCTTCATAGAAACCCATCCTGTAAGAAATACCCATAAGCCTTCTTTCAAATACGTTTAAACTCTTGTTCGGTCCAGCCCTCCTGCTTCTTTAGTGTACTCAAATATTTTCCAATCAGAAACCATTCACCTTCATACTTGTCCTTGGCAAAAGACTGTAATGCAAAAATTGTGTTTTTCCATTCTACATGCAATTTTGAAGAGATAAAGAACCTCAATCCCATATCTTTAGCTTCAGAAATCATAGACCCTTCGTCTTCAAACCTAACCCTGGACAACATGTCAGCTATCGGATTATCTTTCCTTGCAATACAATGAAACTCGGGATTTAATGACTTAATATATGCTATCCAGAGTAGCATGGCTATGTCTGTTGTAGAACAACTTGTGATCATCCCAAGCAATGGTAAGCAATCTGTCTCTACTATTACAAAAGCACCGATAAAGTACTCTTTCTCACACCTTATGGCAGTTGCTACACCCCAAAGTTCCCTTTTAACCTGCGGATATGCTCTCTACCGAGAACTTAACACTTTAGCACCAAATTTGATAGCATACCTTTGTCCCTGCTGGTCATCCTGTCCAATAGCCCACCCAATACCTGTAGGTCTTGTGTCAACCATCACAATAATTGGCTTTTTGATTTTGTAGTCTGCTTTCCTTAATGTAGGAGCCTCTTGTAACATCTTCTTTAGTTTATGCACAATTTTTGAGTGTTATTCTTTCCAAAAAAAAATTTATCCCTTCTTAAGCAACTGGTATAAAAACTCTAGAACATGTGAAAAATGGGGTAAATATATCAAGTAGGAAACACATGCACCTAAAAATCTTTGCACTTTTGTAATTGATTGCATGTCTCCTTCATCCTTTGAATAGCCTCCACTTTGATGGGACTTGATCTTTTACCAGATGGTCCACATAAGTGTCCCACATGCAAAACTTCTTTGACCCCGAACATAGACTTTTGGCTCGAGAGTGCAAGATTGACCTCTTCAAACCTTGATAATATCCTATCACAATCAACAATATGGTTAGCCACAAATTGTTTGCACCCCCTCTGATCTTTGACATCATCTTTTTCACACTCTTCACACCCTTTTATCGGCACATCGTCAATAAAAGGAATGGTGATCCAAGGAACAAAATCCCGTAGCACTTTGTTCATCGCTTTCATCATGTGGGAAACTGAATTAGTTGCACCCTATGGAAATGTACACATTCTTACTAATCCCAAAGGAGTACGCATGGTTGTCAGATCCTTAATTTCTATAGCCAGTTGAAATTGATCATAAGATGAATAAAAGTCTCCCATAGAATAGATGCCTCTCCCAGCAAAAGCCTCCGCAAATTCATCAACCACTGGACATGTACCCACATTTTTGGTATTACCCTTGTTCACTGGCTGCATATCATGTATAAAACTCAATGTACCATTCTTCTTGGAGACCGTAAACCACCTGTTAGAGTAAGGAGAACAAGAGGGCTCCAAAATGCCCATCTTAATCTTCTCAATTAACAAATCAACCAACTTAGAAAGATGAGCTTTCAGAATAGGTATAGATCGCAGATTATAAGGGAGATGTGGCACAGTGAACATCACCATGGGAGCCACAACACTAGGATCCACACAACCAATCTCACCTGGTTGGAAAGAAAAAGCCTTCCCATGCTTCTTTAACATTTCTTGAAAACATGCTATCTCTTCTTGAATATCTAGAAAATCTGCATCAGCGATTTGCAATTCCTGCAAAGTTTCTTTACAAAAAGAGTGAACAATTTTACCTGGATCTTGGAGAATAGGTTGTCGTGATGCTTTCTCCAAAACTGTATCACTCTCTTTTGGCAATGGAATAGCCACATATCTGACTTCTTGCCACTATTTTGTATTTTGTATTTTGTATTTACCTGTATCTCCTCTACATCCAACTCTGATTTGAATTAGAAAAGGATTTCATACGTATCAAGAGAGTTTATCTTTACAATCTCCATCCCGACTTGATCATGGATGCATCCAATTCCCCCATTGTGTCCATAAATGCATATTATTCAAAAATCCCTCAAATTGCTTCATTTGGATCCAATATCTCACATTCTTGAAACATACCTTGAGCATTGCAAACATGTTGCTTCTCCCATTTGCATAACTCGTTGAATCTCCTGTAAGATACTGATCCTTCTGAAGACAAACCCAGAAATCCTAAAGAAAAAGCCTCTCTATAAACATTTACCGTCAGCAAGAACTTCTCCTTCAAAGAACCATCATAGTCCCGCTTTACAATGGCACTTGGAAAAAATATGGGAATCCCGTGTTCACTTTGAATTCCTTTGTCAACTTTGGCAATGAATGATCCCTTAAGGTGTCCTTGTTCCTGGCATGGTCCACACAAATAGTTAGAAATTGTACCGGTTTCTTTCCATTACGACTTCGGATCCTGGCATATGTAAATCCATCATCCAAAACGTTTGTTTCCATTCGCACTACAATAATATAAGGTTGTCCCAATATAATTGGATAAGTTGAGTTATCATGCACATAGAAATTTTGTTCATCACTTACATCTCCTATAGTTACTTTAACATGAATACATGCACCATACAAATCACCTGATTGTGCATTAGCAGCTCGGATATGCCACCCATGCTTGACATCAACGGGCCACTTCCCTTTCAAATATAAGCTCTTTGAAATAAGGTTTACTTATGAACCATGATCTACCAATGCAACCACCGGGTCGTCCAAATCGCCTATCTTCACCAAGGTTTGAGTACTAGCTCTGGCCCAATGATTTTATGTAAAATGGATTTAACGTACGTCTTCACAATACTCATCCTCACAAAATTTGATATGATTTACCCACCTTGGAATCTCGTTGTTGTTGACTATGCTTCCCCATTCATCATCCCAAATTATTCTTCATTAACATTGCTCAATAAGGCTTCAATTTGTTCATAAATGCTCTCCACTCTGTGTATCCTGGTTGGATCATTTTCAAGCCCGTATAGTATTTGATGCTTCCTCTTCATAAGATCAATGATGTTGTCATGGAATTATCACTTTGCAATACCTAGTATTTCTCCTAGGGTAAACTCCACTCGACTGTTCAAAATCCGCTCCTCAAGTACCCTCTTAACATCAACTGCCTGTTCAATAACAGACCTCAGTTTGTATGATGGGTCTCGAGCTTTCCCTACTTTCTTCTCCTTCTCGATTTCATCCATTGGAATATCAGGTGGGGTAGGAGCCACACCTGAGCTAGATTCTTATTCCTTTTGTACTTCTGACCTAGTTGACTTCTTTGAAGTTCCTGTTAGATCCTCTTCCATTTTTTTCTTTTCTTTGACAAAAACCTCATTGTTTAGAGACTTTGCTATATATGCATATACTGAGAGGGAATCGACAAGATCCTCCCATCCAGTAGTCTTTCTAATGCAGTTTCCCACTTGACATAATTGTTGATATCCGAGCTTCCCCTTATTTGCCGTTGTCATAGTGTATGGCAAAAAAAATCCCTTTTTGTGGGAAACTTCAATAGGTTTTTCTTGTAAGTTGCTTTCAATTTGCACTTCATAAGTCAATGCCTTAGCTACACTTGCATGATGTTCTTGTAACATTTCTTCCATACTCTTCTTCATACCTCCTTTCCCATATTTGGTCTTTAAGGGAAAACCTGTTTCCCGAAGATGTATTAGCCCATCCTTCCAAAAAACCACGTCTTTATGCTTGGCTTTTGCAAACTCATCACACTCACTCCTGACATGATCACGACTGACGCACCACATGAAATTTTGATTAGCACTTCCCCTCTGCGGACCGCCTTGTTTTGATTGAGATGTTGAACCTTTTTCTTCCAGCTTTATAGCTTTCAAATTGAAGTTTAAATCATGGATTCCCTTCACAAGCTTGTCCATGAAAGACTCCTCCTGATTTGGGGTCTTCTTCTTTAATAGCACAGGGATCTCTTCCTCTTTTTCTTCCACATCTGTATTCATCCTGATAAACTTGTCCAGCCTTTTCTATCACTTCACCACCATATTGACCGCTTCAATGACTTCTTTGCAATAACTCCCCTCTTGGATCCTCAAGGAGATCCACTAAGCTTTTTTGTAGTTTTAAGTCTGTAGTGTCCACAAACAATTCTACCTTTTCAGAATTCAAAGCAGTGCGTTTGGTGGCAGATAACTGATGAAATCTTTTCTCAAATTCTCGTAACAACTCAGGTGCAGAAAGCCCCTTGCTGTGGTGCTGCATCCACTTAAGAAAGCTTTTCTTTATAACATGCTTCTTATCTTCAAGAAAGTATTCATCTTTGAGAGCTTGTTTGAACACCACCCATGTTCCCCCATGCGCAGTTCGGAGCTCCTAAACCGGTGCCCGTAGTTCAGCACAAAATTTGGTCTTCTGCTCCCTTGTCTTCCATAGCCTGTTTAGATATTTGAAAGAATTTGGTAACATCACGGCCTTCAAACCGCCCTACTTTATCTCTCACTGTTTGCCTAGATTCGAGCTTCCATTTCTCTTTCCGAGCTTTGAGTCATCATCTGCTGGTGGTGCATATGTTCTTGATGCATAAGTGCAGTAAATTGCTGCATCCCATTATCTTGGTTTGATGACATGGTTGGCTCTATCTACCCCGAATTTCACGTCACGTTCACTAAATTGTTGGAGTGAGTGGTTCTTAGGGTCGACTGGGAAAGAACCGAGCCTCTTGCTGTAGGCAAGAGCTTAAGCACACGCTCAAACTTGGATAAAAGAGTGCAGATAGACTTAATTACGGGCTTAATACACGTAATACTGGGGATTAAGAGAGTTTAAGAGAGAGATAACTGCAAATAATAACGCTAGTAATTGATACAGCAAAAAGAAACAAAGATTCAAGAATCAAGAGATACTGACAATTGACAGCACATACATATTAAGATTTATGATTGCTCTTTTACAACTCCACTACATATGCCTGCTTTGGTATATTCCTTCAAATTGCAACCCTCGACTCAAAAAACTCCCCCACGTTCAGTGCCATCGAGTTGTTTCTTGCTCTCGTTGCTTTCCCGTCCTTCCCTTGTCTTCTCCAATTGCTTTCAAGCTCCAAAATTCCCTTCTACTGTCGGTTCTCCAAAAGCTCTCCCAATTTTCCCCACAAAAAAATTGCCAAAGATACCCTCATAGTGATACAAAAATGGCCTTTATACGGAGGCTCTGCTCATTTTTAGAAACTTCACTTTCATTGTTTCAACTAGCACTCCAATTTTGGAAATTTTTGATGTGCTTGCATGCTCTAGCTCCATTTGCTAGTGATCATTTACCCACCTTGATCAGCCTCACCTTTGACTCGTCCATAGCCTTGAACTTTTAGCCCTTAATCACCTTTGAACACCTTGAATGGCCTTTGAAATTGCCATTTTGGACCCCCTTTAATGCCCACTTTGTACGGCTTTGGCTTTGGATTTGATTGTCCAAAAACCCCTTCTCTCTTTCATGTGATCCCTCGCTCCTACCACTAGCCTTCTCTCTCTCATGTGATCCCTCTCTCCTACCACTATCCTTCTCTCTTTCATGTGATCCCTCCCTCCTACCACTAGCCGTCTCTCGCTCATGTGATCCCTCCCTCCTACCACTAGCAATATCGCTAGTGGGAGGGGGGGGGGGGGGGGGGGGTTATTATCCCTTCAAAATGGTGGCCCTTAATCGGGTGAGGAGCCCCACTCTAGCATGGATGCCACATCATCATCAACATGCTTTGCCACAACATGCTTTCATGTGATCCCTCCCTCCTACCACTAGCCTTCTCTCGCTCATGTGATCCCTCCCTCCTACCACTACCAATATCGCTGGTGGGAGGGGGGGGGGGGGGGCATAATCCCTTCAAAATGGTGGCCCTTAATCGGGTGCGGAGCCCCACCCTAGCATGGATGCCACATCATCATCAACATGCTTTGCCTCTCTCCTACCACTAGCCTTCTCTCTTTCATGTGATCCCTCCCTCCTACCACTAGCCTTCTCTCGCTCATGTGATCCCTCCCTCCTACCACTACCAATATCGCTGGTGGGAGGGAGGGGGGGGGGGGGGGGGGGGCATTATCCCTTCAAAATGGTGGCCCTTAATCGGGTGCGAAGCCCCACCCTAGCATGGATGCCACATCATCATCATCAACATGCTTTGCCACAACCTGCACAATGCTATCTAGCTCACACCATGAACGGGAGTTTCAAGATCTCTCTCCTTTGGTTCACTCCACAAAATACCACGCTTTATCTCATATACACCATCCTCCATAGTCCAAACTACGCATGTGGGTTTTATTGAATGCCATGTGGAATCTCCAAGGTCGCCAATCCTTCCAAGGCTCTGAAAAATTCCCAAAAAGATGAAACCCTTTTGAGGAAGAACTTCCCACCCCCCCAACTTTCAAAGCTTGCCCATTGCTGCTCAAGACTCCCTTGCTTGAGCTGTAAAGTTCCACCATGAGCTGCCAACCAACACTCCAATGCCCAATATCCTCCCCGCTTTTGAACCCCATTGGGCCCACCAATCGAGTCTGCCAAAAACTAAAAAAATTGTCAAGCACTGCACTATTGCCCTCTGGCATCAACTTTAACCTGCAATAACTCTCCGTCTGGGTATGCGATTGACTAGCAGTGACTTCCTGCCAACTCCGTATGGAGTGCTATACCTTTTAGAACCTAGTCGAACTCAAAATGATGCCCGATGGTCTGATTTCCAATGCAATCGGGTAGGCGCATAACTGGACCATGAAAACCTACATCTGCTAAATATCTTTTGGAGATGGTTATGGTGCGAGCTCTTTTTTCTTTTTTGAGGGCCGTCACCACTACCTCACATTGCTGCCCCTTAGCACCCATTGCCATCACCACCTAATTCCACCACTCGTGGTCAGTGGTGCTAGCTTACTTCCACCATCAGCTGCCCCTAATCCTACCACCACCGCCCATTGTTGCCCCTCCCACCACTAGAGCATCCAAGGACCTCCTCTCCCTCTCTCTTTCTCTCTCTCTCTCTCTCTCTCTCTCTCTCTCTCTCTCTCTCTCTCTGTGGATCTAATATGCCAAGGCACTAGCACTTTTTCTAGTGCCTTGGGTCTCTTTGTATCAAACCCCCTTTCCGTGTCTCCCTCTCACGATCCCTCCAACCCATCCTCTCTCTCTCTCTCTCTCTCTCTCTCTCTCTCTCTCTCTCTCTCTCCTTCCCTCCACCCCATATGCCCATCCCCTCTCTCTCTCCCTTTCCTCCCTCCCTCTCCAACTTCCCTCTCTAGCCCTCATCTCTCTCTCTCTCTCTCTCTTTCTCTCTCTCTCTCTCTCTCTCTCTCTCTCTCTCTCTCTCTCTCTCTCTCTCTCTCTCTCTCTCTCTCATGTATGCCGTCTTTTACTATTGAGGATGTATGCGGTGGGCTTGAAAAGTTGGCCACTCGCAAAGCGGGAGATCTTCAAGGTATCAAGCCGGAGATGATCAAATGGACGGGAGATTTTACCCATGAGTGGATGTGTGATATGTTCAACCTTGCACTTCAACATGGTATGCCTTATGATTGGAGTACTAATTGGGTTAAGCCTTTGCATAAAGGAGGGGATGTAAAGAATGTAAGCAACTACCGGACTATAATGATTGGGTCTCTTATGGAAAAGTTGTTTGGGTGCATAATGGAGATGAAATTGAGTGATTGGGCTGAAGAGAATGACAAGCGTGCAAAGGGACAAGCGGGTTTTCGTCGATGCCATAGCACCATTGATCATCTTGTCACTCTTCGTGTTCTCATGGAGGAAAGTCGGTTGAAAGGCAAGCGATTGTATTGTTGTTTTGTGGACTTTAAGAAAGCCTTTGATATGATTCCACGTAACAATTTGTGGAGAAGGATGGAAGAACTCCAAGTGCCAAGTGAGTTTATGCTTGCGGTTTCTCGAATCTATGAGAAGGTGATTTGTCAATTGCGCATGGGAAGAGAAATTTCAGAAATTTTTGTAAGCACTATTGGGGTTAAACAAGGATGTCCATTGTCACCAACTCTCTTTGGTCTATGCATCGATCAATTGGAACAAATGGTACTTGACTTTATGCAAGAAGAAGGCATTGAAGAGGTCACTATTTGCAATGCGGTAATCATGCTTTTGTTGTATGCGGATGATGTAGTGCTTCTAGCACACACTTTAGAAGATGCACAAAAGCTTATGGTTGTCCTTGAGAACTTTTGCTTGCATAGTGGGCTGATTGTAAATGAATCCAAAACAAAGGTTATGCTTGTGAAAACCAACCATAAGGAGAAGCCATGCATTGTGTACAACAAGGAGACACTTGAAGTTGTTGAGAGCTTTAAGTACCTTGGCCTTGAGGTTCCATCCAATCACAAGTGGCATGAATGTGCTATGCATCGTTTGGAAGCGGGAAAGAGAGCATATTATGCATTTGAGAACATGTGTAATGCGGGAAACATCAAGTGTTGGGTTCTCAAGAAGTATCTTTTTGATGCATTGGTGACACCGGTTCTTCTTTATGGAGTTGAAGTGTGGGGCGGGAGCATCTCAAAGTCTACTTGGAAAGAGTTTGAGAATGTCCAAAAGCGTTTTCTTACAAACTTTCTCCAAGTTAAGACACAAACACCATATATGCTCCTACTTCTTGAGTCGGGATCTCTTCCAATTGAGGTTATGGGCATGGAAAGGGTTGTGGAGTACATGATAAA